>NC_082699.1:53205159-53850185 GCF_949987515.2 Delphinus delphis
AGTGTCAGTTGTTACTTCTCCTTTTTCATTTCTAATTCTATTGATTTGAGTCTTCTCCCTTTTTTTCTTGATGAGTCTGGCTAATGGTTTATCGATTTTGTTTATCTTCTCAAAGAACCAGCTTTTAGTTTTATTGATCTTTGCTATTGTTTCCTTCATTTCTTTTTCATTTATTTCTGATCCGGTTTTTATGATTTCTTTCCTTCTGCTAACTTTGGGGTTTTTTTGTTCTTCTTTCTCTAATTGCTTTCAGTGTAAGGTTAGGTTATTTATTCGAGATGTTTCCTGTTTCTTAAGGTAGGATTTTATTGCTATAAACTTCCCTCTTAGAACTGCTTTTGCTGCATCCCATAGATTTTGGGTCAGCGTGTCTCCATTGTCATTTGTTTCTAGGTATTTTTTAAATTTTATCTTTGATTTCTTCAGTGATCACTTCGTTATTAAGTTTAGCCTCCATGTGTTTGTATTTCTTACAGATCGTTTCCTGTAATTGACATCTAGTCTCATACCGTTGTGGTCAGAAAAGATACTTGATACAATTTTAATTTTCTTAAATTTACCAAGGCTTGATTTGTGACCCAAGATATGATCTATCCTGGAGAATGTTCCATGAGCACTTGAGAAGAATGTGTATTCTGTTGTTTTTGGATGGAATGTCCTATAAATATCAATTAAGTCCATCTTGTTTAATGTATCATTTAGAGCTTGTGTTTCCTTATTTATTTTCATTTTGGATGATCTGTCCATTGGTGAAAGTGGGGTGTTAAAGTCCCCTACTATGAATGTGTTACTGTCGATTTCCCCTTTTATGGCTGTTAGTATTTGCCTTATGTATTGAGGTGCTCCTATGTTGGGTGCATAAATATTTACAATTGTTATATCTTTTTCTTGGATCGATCCCTTGATCATTATGTAATGTGCTTCTTTGTCTCTTCTAATATTCTTTATTTTAAAGTCTATTTTTTTCTGATATGAGAATTGCTACTGCAGCTTTCTTTTGGTTTCCATTTGCATGAAATATGTTTTTCCATCCCCTTACTTTCAGACCGTATGTGTCTCTAGGTCTGAAGTGGGTCTCTTGTAGACAGCAAATATATGGGTCTTGTTTTTGTATCCATTCAGCCAATCTGTGTCTTTTGGTGGGAGCATTTAGTCCATTTACATTTAAGGTAATTATCGATATGTATGTTCCTGTTCCCATTTTCTAAATTGTTTTGGGTTCGTTATTGTAGGTCTTTTCCTTCTCTTGTGTTTCTTGCCTAGAGAAGTTCCTTTAGCATTTGTTGTAAAGCTGGTTTTTGGTGCTGAACTCTCTCAGCTTTTGCTTGTCTGTAAAGGTTTTAATTTCTCCATCAAATCTGAATGAGATCCTTGCTGGATAGAGTAATATTGGTTGCAGGTTTTTCTCCTTCATCAATTTAAATTTGTCCTGCCAGTCCCTTCTGGCTTGCAGAATTTCTACTGAAAGATCAGCTGTTAACCTTATGGGGATTCCCTTGTGTGTTATTTGTTGTTTTTCCCTTGCTGCTTTTAATATGTTTTCTTTGTATTTAATTTTTGACTGTTTGATTAATATGTGTCTTGGCGTATTTCTCCTCGGATTTATCCTGTATGGGACTCTCTGTGCTTCCTGGACTTGATTAACTATTTCCTCTCCCATATTAAGGAAGTTTTCAACTATAATCTCTTCAAATATTTTCTCAGTCCCTTTCTTTTTCTCTTCTTCTTCTGGAACCCCTATAATTCGAATGTTGGTGTGTTTAATGTTGTTCCAGAGGTCTCTGAGACTGTCCTCAGTTCTTTTCATTCTTTTTTCTTTATTCTGCTCTGCAGTAGTTATTTCCACTATTTTATCTTCCAGGTCACTTATCCGTTCTTCTGCCTCAGTTATTCTGCTATTGATCCCATCTAGAGTATTTCTAATGTCATTTATTGTGTTGCTCATCATTGTTTGTTTCATCTTTAGTTCTTCTAGGTCCTTGTTAAATGTTTCTTGCATTTTGTCTATTCTATTTCCAAGATTCTGGATCATCTTTACTATCATTATTCTGAAATCTTTTTCAGGTAGACTGCCTATTTCCTCTTCATTTGTTAGGTCTGGTGGGTTTTTATCTTGCTCCTTCATCTGCTGTGTGTTTTTCTGTCTTTTCATTTTGCTTATCTTACTGTGTTTGGGGTCTCCTTTTTGCAGGCTGCAGGTTCGTAGTTCCCATTGTTTTTTGTGTCTGTCCCCAGTGGCTAAGGTTGGTTCAATTGGTTGTGTAGGCTTCCTGTTGGAGTGGACTAGTGCCTGTGTTCTGGTGGATGAGGCTGGATCTTGTCTTTCTGGTGGGCAGTCACATGTCTGGTGATGTGTTTTGGGGTGTCTGTGGGCTTTTTATGATTTTAGACAGCCTTTCTGCTAATGGGTGGGGTTGTGTTCCTGTCTTGCTAGTTGTTTGGCATAGGATGTCCAGCACTGTAGCTTGCTGGTCATTAAGTGAAGCTGGGTGCTGGTGTTGAGATGGAGATCTCTGGGAGATTTTCGCCATTTGATATTATGTGGAGCTGGGAGGTCTCTTGTGGACCAGTTTCCTGAAGTTGGCTCTCCCACCTCAGAGGCACAGCACTGACTCCTGGCTGCAGCACCAAGAGCCTTTCATCCACTTGGCTCAGAATAAACGGGAGATAAAGTAGAAAGAAAGAATTAGTAGAAGTAGAAAGAAAGAAAGAAAGAAAGGAGGGAGGGAGGAAGGAAGGAAGGAAGGAGGGAAGGAAAAAGAAAGAAAGATTAAGTCAAGTAAAATAAAGTAAGATAAAATATAGTAAAGTTATTAAAATAAAAAAATAATTTTTAAGAGAACAAAAAAAATTAAAAAAAAAAAAACAAAACGGATGGATAGAACCCTAGGACAAATGGTGGAAGCAAAGCTTTACAGATAAAATCTCACACAGAAGCATACACATACACACTCACAAAAAGAGGAAATGGGGAAAAAAATCATAAATCTTCCTCTCTGAGTCCACCTCCTTAATTTGGGATGATTCGTTGTCTATTCATGTATTCCACAGATGCAGGGTACATCACGTTGATTGTGGAGCTTTAATCCGCTGCTTCTGAGGCTGCTGGGAGAGATTTCCCTTTCTCTTCTTTGTTCTCACAGCTCCCAGGTGTTCAGCTTTGGATTTGGCCCCGCCTTTGCGTGTAGGTCGCCGGAGGGCGTCTGTTCTTCGCTCAGACAGGACAGGGTTAAAGGAGCCGCTGATTCGTGGGCTGTGGCTCACTCAGGCTGGGGGGGAGGGAGGGGCACGGAGGGCGGGGCGAGCCTGCGTCGTCATGACGTTGCACCAGACTGAGGCGCGCCGTGCCTTCTTCCGGGTAAGTTGTTTCTGGATTCCGGGACCCTGGTAGTGGCAGGCCGCAAGGCTCCCCGGAAGGGGGTGTGGATAGTGACCTGTGCTCGCACACAGGCTTCTTGGTGGCGGCAGCAGCAGCCTTAGCGTCCCATGCCGGTCTCTGGGGTCCGCGCTTTTAGCCACGGCTCGCGCCCGTCTCTGGAGCTCCTTTAAACAGCGCTCTTAATCCCCTCTCCTCGCGCACCAGGAAACAAAGAGGGAAGAAAAGGTCTCTCGCCTCTTCGGCAGGTCCAGACTTTTCCCCGGACTCCCTCCCGGCCAGCCGTGGCGCATTAACCCCTTCAGGCTGTGCTCACCTGAAGTCGTCTCCCGGCGCTCCGACCGAAGCCCGAGCCTCAGCTCGCAGCCCCGCCCGCCCCGGTGAGTGAGCAGATAAGCCTCTCGGACCGGTGAGTGCCGGTCGGCCCCGATCCTCCGTGCGGGATCTCTTCGCTTTTCCCTCTGCACCCCCGAGGTTGCACTCCTCCGCGGCTCCGAAGCTTTCCCCCTCCGCGGCCCCGAAGCTTTCCCCCTCCGCCACCCGCAGTCTCCGCCCGCGAAGGGGCTTCTTAATGTACGGAAACCTTTCCTCCTTCACAGCTCCCTCCCACTGGTGCAGGTCCCGTCCCTATCCTTTTGTGTCTGTTTATTCTTTTTACTTTTGCGCTACCCAGGTACGTGGGGGGGTTTCTTGCCTTTTGCGAGGTCTGAGTTCTTCTGCCAGCATTCAGTAGGTGTTCTGTAGGAGTTGTTCCACGTGTAGATGTATTTCTGGTGTATCTGTGGGGAGGAAGGTGATCTCTGCGTCTTACTCTTTTGCCGTCTTCCCCAGCAATTCCCCTACAGTAGTCTTTAAATAATAAAAACATAATAATTAGTTAAATAAATTCTAGTACATTTACATGAAATGATAACGTGAAACCATTAAAACAATGTTTATGTAGTTATTTAACAGTGAAGGAAATATTATAATTAGGCAGATTATATAATTAAAAACTAAACTATGTGAAACATTCACAGAAAATGGTATAGTGAGATTAACGATGCCTTCTTCTTTTCCCTTTCTGAATTTTCCATTGTTCAAATAATGACCATAGAGAAGGATTAAAAAAAAAAACTACCAAAAAGGAAAAGCAATTGTAGACATTTAAACTTAAACTAATAAAGGTATGAATCAGTGTGTTGATCTAAATGGAAATATAAGAGCCAATTTGCATAGGAATTATCATTAAAGTTTTCAATATTTACTGAGTACTTACTCTGGCCAACATTTTGTTAAACATTTTAAATTCACTATCCTATTTCATTGTCACAATACACTTAAATGATTAAAGCCAATACTATACCCATTTTATAGATAAGAGAGTTTTGTTAAATTGCAACAGGTTCATTTTAGTAAGTTGACATGCCAAGATTCAGATCCATCTCTGTGTAATTCAGAACCACTGTGCAATAAATTTAGGCAGCTCTGACAGGGGGATGGTTGAAGTTATTGGAATGGATGAGATCACTAAAAGAAATGAGAAGAGAATCTTGTGGAAAGATCACAATTCAAGCATGGGAGAAATAAGGAATTCATTGTTAATACAAGTTTGCTTGGAACCTGATATCCCGTCCCCAGTGTGGGTGTTTTGCTTGAGTCAGATCATCAACTTAGCATCTCTGACACACTCCTCTCAGTACCAGCTCCATTCCTTTTTCTCCTGTAGTTTCCTCTTTCTGACAGGCCTCTACCCTGTGAACCCAGCTGAATGGTAACACTCTTCCTGTTCTCAGCATTGGAGATTTCCCAGAAAACTGCATACCACTCTCAACTTCGCTCAGTGCTTTTATGAGGCTGTGATGTGGAGTTAATAAAGACAATTCTAGCTTAGATGTATATCAATTTTAATATTACTAAGAAGTTAACCTAGGGTTCAACCAGTTCATGAATTGAAAGTACAAAATCTGGTTGTATAAATAATTGAGGCTCTTTAAGACCCCTGGTGTACAATTTCTCTGAAGGAGCTAGAGCAGAAAAAAAGGAAAAAAAATGTATGTTCTTGTGATACACTTATTAGCTGATGAATTGAAAAAGAGAGACTGTTAATAAAGTGCATTGATTTACAGATCTTTCAGTCAGTCTAGGATATTCTGTGCTGCATTAACTTTGGCACAGAAAGTGGAATCAATTTTACCATTCTCAGTTTTCACACCCTATTGTTTTACGCCATTTTGTTTTTCACATTAAACTCTTCTCCAGCTTTACTGTCTTCAGAGTGAGTACACTGAACAGAAGATAGGACACATTGTTCAGAAATCACTGTCCTGTGATATTCAGAAATTTGTATTCATCATTGATCAGTCATTACATAAGGCCAACTAGGACATCTATATCCTTAAACAAGAGTGCAGAGTCTCTCATAGCCAAGATCAACATGTGAAGGCAGAATTAATTGCTCTGGGTGTCATTTATTGATCTTGTGTTGTGTGAGGCAGACACGCCCATTTTTATTATCTGCTTAATTGGAAAGCAAAAACACTAATAATTAATAAAGTTCATTGATTTCCAAATTTTCAAAAGCTGGTGACTATGTCACAAAGGCAATCTTTAATTTTCAAACCTTCTTCCACTGTTAGTTTGGCTTGAATAAACAAGAAGAGGCTCAGTAAATATGACTGGATATCAAGGTTTAGCTTCACCAGGAATATCTATCCCCTTTTGTGGACATAATTTTTGCATGTTAAAGCCATGATCTATCTTAAAAGTAGAGATAATAACATTTAGATAATTTAAAAACACAACATGATACTTATAAAATTTCTTAGCATCTTTCTTATGTATGGATATTTTTTTCTTTTCTTTCCCCTTTGTTGTAAAACATTTGTAATCTTAACAGGAAAAATGTATTTATCATCTTTGGTTGTTTGATTGGTGTTATTTAATACTTTTACATTTTTATCCACTCATTTGGTGAACTTCAGAAGCATAAGGTTGCCATTTAGTGGCCCACAGGGATAAGTGTGCTTGTTTTTAACGTAATGTATTCATAGTAAGGTAGAATGACTCTACTTGATATAGGGAACATAACCATGGAGCAAAGGAAAATAAGTTCAGAACTCAGGACAGTTCTTATAAAAGTATCAATTATCTGAATTTTCCAACTAAAGTTATTTTCAAGTCTAAGTAGAAAAACATTTATTTTAGGAGACCAAGGTTAAGATTCCATCACTGCTGCTAACTTACCTTGTGAATTCACTTGATGACTTAGTCTGTGCTTCAAACTCTCTATGTCTTAGTCATATCTGAAAAAAAAAAGTGGTTGAACTAGACCTAGGTCAACACATACATGGAGAATATTGCATCAATCTTGCCCACAGCTGGCCATGGAATGTCATTATTTCTCTCCAAAACAAGAAAAAGTATCACAATTTTCCTCAGTACAATACTCTTGGCAGCCTTAATCTCAATCAGAGTTGGCATATATGTTGAAACCTGTATAATTATTTGGAATACATTTACTAATGTCTTTCCTGGATCTAAAATTCTGCACAAAGTTTAATATTGACAGTAGTAAAATATTATTTTGACTTAAATTTATGATGCATTTTAACTCTGTACCTATTCAATACTCATATCTTAAGATTTGTGACTGTATATTATTATTTATTATTAGATACTATACTTATTAGATACTTATACTAGGATTCTTGAATAATTGGGTCTTTCAATACATAAACATTTAGGACCTGAAGGATATTTTTCACCACTTTAATTCAAGAACAATTAAAATTATCTTACTGATTTTGAGATACAGTTTATTCTCTGACTCATTTAATGCTAAATCTGTCACTGGAGTAAATCTAGTGAATCCAGTGTTCCTTTAGGAAATACAGTTCAAATCTGTTTTGCCCTTTGATTTCAAGAATTCACTACTTGCAATCTTTTTGGTTAATGTTTGACCTCTTAAGTTTCTTCATAGATTTGCCCTATGAGAGTTGCCTGAACTATCTTGACAGGTACTGTACTGGTTTGCTAGAACTGCTATAACAAATTACCTCAACCTCGGTGCATTAAAACAATACAAATCTATTTTCTTACAGTACTGGAAGGCAGAAGTCAAAATCAGTTCCAATGGGCCTAAATCAGTGCGTCAGAGGGCTATGGTCCCTTGGGAAGCTCTAGAGGAGAATCCTCTGCCTTGCTTTTTCCAGCTTCAGCAGCTGTATTCTTCACATTCCTTGGCTTGTGGACCCTTCCTCCATCTTCAAAGCCAGCAGCATGGTGTCTTCAAATCTCTGTCTTTCTGCTGAGGTCATCTCATTACCTTTTCTTCTCTCTCTCTCTGTGTTCCTCTTATAAGGAATATCTCCCTTTGTTTTTCTCTTATAAGGACACTTGATTATATTTAAACCCACCTGGATAACCCAGGATAATCTCTGCATCTCAAGTTCCTTAATTTAGTCACATCTGCAAAGTCTCTTTTTAAGGTAACATTCATAGGCTCCAGGGATAATGACCTTGGGGATCATTATTTCAGCTTATCACAGAGAGACAGTTTAAAATATTGAAAATAAGGAAAACAAATTATTTGTCAAGATTCATGAATATATTCATGATATCTCAAGTTCTGAGGAGGAAATGTCATGACTTTCTAGTTATATACAACTAAAACTGCAGTGGTACTATTGCCCTATTGTTGGTTAAAAAAACTTTTAGTGTGATGATATAATTGTATTAAATGATGTTTGTAACCTGAATCTCTTTGTGACTAAGGTTATGTGTATTTTTTTTTAAACCTAGCTGAATTGAGGCATAGTCTATGCCTATGTACATGATCATGTCACAATATTCCACTCATATTATGATTCATCTTTCTTATACCTACTGTTAGGCCAGAAGGGAAATATTCAACCATGGAAAATATGATGGAAAATTTAATTGTCCATTTAACAAATATTTACTGAACATCTTCTATGTACCAGGCACTCCTCTTAGAACTGTGGCTATATGCATAAGCCAAATAGTCAAAATCCCCTGCTATAGTGTTTAGGGGAGGGGGTGGGCAATTATGCTCAGAGTCTGAGATTGTTTCTGCCAGTAGTATATTTAACATAAGTTCACTGCAGGAATTTCACAAGCCAATAGCATACAGGGTAATGTCTCTTAATAAGCCAGTAAAGAAATAACATACTCCAAACAAATGAAAAGTGAATTACTCTATTGTTCCATGCAAGGGGACATGAAAGGAATAAGTCCAGATTTAGTTGAAATGTACCTTCTCTACGAATTTTGGTTTCTTGGGAGCATCAGCTTGGCCAGTGGAGAGCTGACACCCAGCTGCAGCGCAAAAATAGAAGTGCCTTGTTGCTGGAGCATGTTGCTAGGGAACGAGGGCGCCTGTGTTGACTGGCAGGCTGATCTCCTTGGGAGGGAGGGGGCTGCTGCACGGTTTGTCCTCACTGCCAATAAAGAAGTCACCTTTATCATGGCAGGAGCTAATGTCCCAAGGTCTTCGGAGAGCGAGATCAGCAAAGGGTAGCTTTGTCCAGAGGGAACCTGAAACTCTCCGATAGTCCTCAAAACTCTCCATATTCATGGCCTAATCCTTCCCTTGTCTTGCTTGCTTCTCCACGCGTTCTTGCTTACAAGCTCCAAGCTGAGGCCCTCAGCAGCTGAGCTCTGAGGGCTTATCAACCACAGCAGATGAGATGATGACATCCTGACACAGCTTCCTTCATTCTTGTATCAAAATAAGTTTAGCAACTTTTTTTCGGTCTTTGCCATAAACAAATGGATTAAAGCAACTTCACCTAAGTCATAAACCAGTGGACTTGAAAGCATATCAGACTGGTACAGAATACTTGCCCTTACGATGTTTGCATTCTAGTTGGGGGAACATGAAATGTAATAGTAGTCTATTGTCTAGGGAAGCACGAAAATCCATTTTTTCATTAGAATAAAACATGAAAACAAGAAAAATTTATGACTGTTAGGTTGTCCTCTGATTTATCCTCTCCCTTTCCTTCTTTCTTTACCCACTCTCCAGAACCATCTCCCACACATGTGGGCACTTTTAAAATAGAAATCTTTCAATTGCTCTACACCTCTGGAACAGTGCAGTACTGCAGGCCTGAGCAGTTTCAGCCCATAAGGTTGGTCTCATTTGCTTTATCAATAACCTACTTGATAAGCATCGTTTTCAAAAGGCATCTGGAATAACTGAAAAACATGCTACAATTTCTATATGTGCTATCAAACTGGTTATAATCCTTGGCCATCCTCTAGACAGTTTACTGTGTCCCCCCACCTTATACCTTTGGAGAACATGTGCTTCACAGAAAAGAGAAGCAGGCCATTTCTCTAAAAACCCCAAGGTGAAAGAGTGCTTGCCCCCAGCACACAGTGTTTGGGGTTGTCAAATGGTACTTACTGAAATTTGATGAGGCTAGAATTCAGTAGCATTATAATGTGGGCCCTCCGGCGACGCAGAAATGGACTTTGATCATGTAATTTTTTTTTTCACTTTTAGTTCTTTTTTTAAAAAAATAGAAAATGGAGAGAGACAGATTCAAAGATATGAATACATCAATCTATGAGGAGCTAAAATGTTCCCTAAAATATAGTCTTTTCATGTGTAAAATTGGCTTACTGATTCTATAGAAATTATTTTTTAACATTCTGATTATCATACCTATTAGGATGTCAATTAGGATATAATTGCTTTAGGGGATTAATTTCATTTAGCTAATGCAAATATTTGATGATCCCTTTTTAATATCCTTGTAGTTCAAATAAACTATCATGGACACTACGTTAAAAGTTTTGTAAATGTTTACATGGGCTGGAAACTCAAGGATATTTCTAAATTATCAAATACTGAGAAATGAATCAATGTTAACTTGTATGACTCTGAAAGTTAAATTGAATTTGGCAATGTCTATATTCTTGCTAGTGCTATGAATATACATAAAAGAAGGTTACAATCTAAGGTTTTCTCTGTTCCGCATGTCAAAGGTTAACTGTAGGCTTGGGTAACAGATATAACTAGTGAGGAGTGGGGGCTTGCTGTCTAAGGAGCTGCATTTTAGTTTGTTGTAATAGAATCATACTCTTCGGTCTTCATCTACTTCACTGAAAGCCTTCTGTGATCCACATGTGACAATCACTATTCTTTTGTTCTTGTAGTACCATATTTAAATGACATTTTCATAATTTTAAGTGCTACTAAATTTGACATTTTCTATTTTTATCATCACCTACACAAAGTAAATCAATGAATAATGAATAAGGCAAGCAGAGACCAACAGCTTGGTTGTGGCTTGTAGAAATAATTAAGGGGCTGCATAAATAGGAAAAGTGCTTTGTGTCTCTAGAAACACTATAACTACCTCATAATTCTCCATATGTCCCAGTAATGGTACATGTAGCAGCTGCTCAATAAATATTTACTAAGTGATGAAAATGAATGGGTTTCATGCTTATAGTTCTGTAATAATATTTGAACATCGGACTTTTTCACATACTGAATCTCAGCATCAGTCTTTAAAAAAAAATCTATAAAGACATAAGTGAGACAAAGCCCTTTCTATAGACTTCAGAACTCTATCAGAAATTCTATAATGCTCTTTCATACTTTATGTACATGTGATTAACTGAATGATATTTTCTTTAAGGATACATTAGAATAGCAAATAAATGTATCTCCTAAGAATAAATGTAGCAGTAGAGAGTTAGGAAATTAAATTAAAAAGCCTATAGAAAGTTCTCATTAGATCAACTTGAGTATTTCTGCAAGTGCATTCCTGCAGCGACACAGAAGGCCAAGTCGAGCTTTAAAATTCCTGCTATTTGTAGATGTTGACATTATAGAAAAGTGGCAGAATCAAGCTTATCCATTCTAGCTCTGCAGAATTATTAACTAACACTGTATTCAGTGTCAACAAGGGCCTGCCCTAGACAGTGCCTCCAGTTTGTTTTTGGTTCCTGTCCAGGTCTATGACCCTGATTTTCAAACTCTTCAGTCTCCCACTTCAGCTGCTTCTGAAGGTTTTTCTGGTTCATAACTGAAAGTCAATTGATCGCTTTATAGACATTAACTGAAACCACTTAGATATTACATCTCCTTGTAGGTTTTAGTTAAAATGGGTAATCCTTTTGTTAACAACCCTCATCTACCAGCCCGTTTATGTACTAGACACAACTAAGTGTTTTATGTTTATTACTCAAGTTAGTTTTTGCAGCATTTTGTCTTTATGAGGTAGCTATCGTACCTCATGATATGACAGCTTTTGTTTAACTCGTGAGGACACTTAGATTAAGAAAAATGTAATAACTTTCCAACAGACCCCTGACTTTGGGGCCCTTCACGTTTTTTTTTTCTCATCAGCAATTTTTATTTCTTTTATAAACAAAAGATTTGGAGTAAACATAATAATAGTATTTAGCTGCTGCCAATTCTGAATAGTGGAAGTAATAAAGTTGTTATATAATTCTCTGTATTATACATCTTTTAAATCGCCCAAAATAAAAAAAATTTAGAATGGATGCATGATTTTAGACAAAATTTCTGATTTCCCAAATTACACTAGTTTATTCTCTCTAAAATGACGGCATATCAATGTGCAAATCCTTGATATGATGCTTATAATGACTGCCATTTATGAGACATGAAGATTAGCTTGCCCTGCAACACATATCTGAAGTTTGTTTTACAGATAAGAAATCTTTGGAAAAACTGAAACACTCATTTTTTTTATTGTCTACTTCAAAGTTCAGTAGCTTTTCCCACTGTGTCCTCTCTGCTGCATAGGCCAAACTTCCTACTTGCATTTGTGAACTTCTTATATTTCTTGATTCCTGATCCCCAGTTTTTGTTGGTTTAAATCAGATTTTCTTTGACTTTGGATATTGTCAGGCAGGCCGTACTTCTTCTGGCTTCTAGCTACCCAACTTTTTTTCACCCAATTCTATGACTGTTTTTATAGTTTAAAAAGATTTCACTTCTCCCCATCTGTGGTTACAAACAAAGTGTTCTGAGGTCTGGAGCTTAGAAATTGGATTAGAAAAGTGAATCGTCAAATAAATAAGAAAAATGTGAATGTAGTTTTCTTTTCTGTCATGGTTTAACTAGGGGAGAGGTAGATGAACATAACTTCTGTGTTATAATTGGATGTCGTTTTCTAGGTGCAAGCACATGTCTCATAAACCTTCTTAGCACAATTTTTCATTAGCATTATGACCATGGGGCTAAGGAGGTAAAATCAAATTTGGTTTAAATAAAGTATCTTTGCTAAGTTAATATCAAGTTATGTTCTATTAATGCTCAGGTTAAACAGGGTCAAAGCTAGAAGGAATCATTGATATTCTGAGATTTATTGACAATTTATTGGTCTCCAGCAAAGTTTGGTATAAAAATGCAATCTGTATAACAGTTGATTAAATGTCTTCATCGAAAACTAAGAATGTATGATAAGGCTTGTCTCAATTTTAACATGTTAATTTAAAAATTTGTTACTTTTCTGTGGCTCTGTTATTTCAATATCCTTTCATTAGCTTCTGTTATACTCATATGAATTGGCCTTCTTTGCAGTAAATGTCCAGTTAGTACAGTTTGGGACTACTATTGCATGAAAAAACACTATAATATTTGAGCTGTAGGAATAAGTTTGTTGAAAATGTTTTTAAAGCACTTAAACTTTCATATTCATAATTTGTAATTAAGAAACATATGGTAAAGAGACAAAGAGAGAAAAGTATTAGCAGCCTCTCTCAGTGGGTTCTTATATCCGTACCTTGACAGGGAGACTCTAGGCTCAAGGTCAGGTCCTCATATTTTGAGACTCAGAATGTTCAGATCAGCAGAAAACTCTACTTAATACACGTTGTTCAGTTACTTTTTGATTGCTTGTCTTAGACCAGTAGAATTGGCTTGACCATAATCAGAGCAAAGGGATATAGTAGTCATGAAGGGTATTTGATATATCTTTTGCTGCAACATACCTATCCAGAGAATATAGTTATGCCATGCAGATCTTGGTTACTCCATCATTATCTTAGATCTAGTGTTACAATTATAGTCTTTTTTTTGAGACTTTTATCGAATAGGTAAATTTGACTGTTTTCTCTTTTCCTTTTACATACTTCTATGTTTCCAGTGTTCTTTCACCCATGTTGACCAGTTACACAATTTATATCCTGAATCATACTGAACAAAGTTTATTTCATGTGCTCCTTCCTTTTAGCCTTTGTATGAAATGCTGCCCTCATCTCATGCCAGTGAAATAAATCATCTACTCTCTTAGTAACTATTTGTCTTTTGGATGGTATCTTGGGACTCACATCACATCAAGTTACTTAATGACACTTAAGAGATATTTTAATCAGAATATTTATTAGATTCCATATTTTATTTGGCTTATTAAATCTACTTACTAGCTTTCCTTTTAGTGATAAAGTGATATTTTCTAAGCTTGTCCTCAGATTCTGGGGGTTATACTTTAACAGTCTACAACACACTGTTCACCACTACACGTAATGGCAAGGTAACATTTTATAAAGTAATGAATGAAGCCGTATGGACATAATCATTAGTTCCTTAATGAAGAGACAAAATTTGCCACTGAGGTATATCATCTAAAAGTTTTTCAAATCGGTTTGCTTTTCTATAACAAGGGGGAATTTCCCAGCCAATTTTTTCTTGTTATTGGTTGGAAATAGAGGGAATGTAAGTGAACTGGGGAGTGTTCTTGCCTCTTGGCTGCTTGTGCTTTGAAGGGCTCTGAATTAGGTACGATGTGAGTGTTGTACTATAGTTAGACTGAATATTCTGCATTCAGTCAGATTCTTATCTTGTTCTTCCTCCAAAGACACATTTTTCTTTAGTTTCACAAGAAAACCCAATGATAGCTGGAAACAATTTTTAAAATATCTTCAAAGAACATATGGATAGGTTCAAGTAACCATATCTATCCATAGTTATAAATCATCACAAATGCAAATCTTTGGATACAATTCATGAGAAAGTGATTGTAATGATAGCTTGTGCTTTTGCTATAAGCACTATAAAACAATCTATTAATAAAAAATAGGAGAATCAGAAACTTTATCCTCATTGGTGAATGCTCTAGGACCAACACAGAAAGCTAAACCCAAAGAAAATACCTGTGACATGAATATCTTTGCTACTTTGTCATCATCTTAGATCTAACGATCTAATTAGAGTCTCCAGAAAATTTAAATTTTTTAAATTTGAAACTTTCTTTCTCATCTTTGATTATGTTTTAATATTTCATAGTCACATGTCAATGAATACTCTTCAAGGGGTTCAGTTTTTCTGTTATTATAATCCTTAAAATATTTACCTTTGATTATTTACAAAATGTAAGTTAGATTTACCTGCCACATCCAATTATCATGCTAGTTTGGGTCACTTTTGAGTAGAGAGTAGGATTTGTGATATAATTCTGCAATGGTGGAAATCTCCTTTTGCTGGCAAAAATTCCTTCTGGCATCACAGTTCCTCTTTTCCTTTCAGGAAGTGACCTTCCAATTTTATCAACAGTCATACCTCTTGGCTTTGATACATGTCCCAGACCTTGTAAATCAAAGTTCAAAGTGATTAGTTCAACAATGGGCACTTGATTTAATCCAGCCTGAAGAATTCTGTTGGGAATATTTGGAAAGAAGTGCTCTCTTTTCATTCAGAATTGCAAAGAGAGAAGATACGTATAGATTTTTTTTCTTCTGTGTGGAAAGATTATTAGTTAATTGTTGCTGTACAACAGTATTACCACAAATGACATGGCTTAAAACAACACACTTAAAAAAAATCTCATCTTTTCTGTGTATCAGAAGTTTGGACATGGCTTAGCTGGGTCCTTTTCTTTGGGATCTTGCAGGACTGCAGTTATGATATTAACCAGGGTTGCATTTCCAAGCTCATGTGATTGTTAGCAGAAAATTGAATCCACAAGATTGTCTTATGGAGTCAGGGTTTGTGATGCCTCAATAGGCTAAAAAGGGGGGTTGGGGTTGTATTAGAAAAAGAAAGTAAAAAAAGAAAAAGCTTTGAGGTGGCTCATCCACCCCAGCATCTAGACCTGTGGCTGCAAGTTAAGGTAGTTGTCTCAATGTGGCCAGAGTTTACATAGAATTTTAAAAAGCAGTTCTGGGTATTTAGTCACACTTTATAAGACTTCACCTCTGGAATTAGAAGTAGCAATCAGCAGAGCACAGGTCCCTAATACTTGGAGAACAGGTCCTTTTTGTCCATCCGGGTGCCTACAAGCTGCATGTGAGCTGCTCTTGAATATCTGCACAGATGCCTTCCAGGAGACTGGGGAATGAGATGGGTAACTTCTACTGTGCTAAGAGATGAAATTGACTGAAAGTAACCACAGTGTACTGTCCAAGCCTTCCCTTGGAAGTTGCAAGCCTTTAAGAGATTCCAGAGTTCAAAAATAATTACATCTGTCAGGTTCTGCCAATGTTCCTAGTGTTTCCAATGCTGCTGTCTTCCGAGAATCCTCTCAGTTATGTATTTGAGACTGAAATTGAAAGCGCTTGTAGGAAATATGGTAACACACTGGTTTGCCTTTGATGAAATGAAGTGACAGTGGTGAGGTAGAGTGGGCTCAGATTATGATGTTCTAATCTCTTCCTTCAGGTGTGGCCTCAGGTGAATCTATGAAGAAAAATTTTATCACCAAATGGGGAGAACAATAGCACCCACTTCACAAAGACCTTGTGAGGAATAAGTAAGATAATGTAAGTAAATGCATTGGCTCTCAAAAATGGAGGCGAGCTGAGGCCCTTTCATTCTTTATTTTCCTTCTTATGAGGTGTCATTTGGGGAAGAAAATATTCAAGCAGTCCCCCTGCCTATTTACAGACAGCCTGCATTCCCAGATGAATGCAGACAATGCAAGCCGATTGAACAGCCTTCAGGGACTCCCAGAGCTGCACCCTAGTCAGAAGATGCTATTAGAATTGTGAACATTGAGTGTTCTCCCTTGTGTGCCTTACGTTCCAGTTTCACACACGAAAAAAACACAAAACCCCACACGAGCTTGAACCGCATTTCCGTAGCTACCTCAGTCAAAGATAAATTCAGGCTCATGAGGACCAAGGCAGTTGAAGATAGTATTATATTTCATGAAATGAAGTCACTTTTAAGAGTGATTTTCTAAGTTCTAAAAACAGTGAGTTTCTTTTTGGTATGTCCTCATGGGTTTGCTACAAACTTTGTGAAATGTCAAGACATGACACTGCAGTTGAATAGATTTCCAAATCAGTAAGCACCAAACATACTATGAGTTTTATCTCTTCCATTTCTAAAGCAGTTTTTGTGAAATAAACACAAAAAACACAAGTGAGCTGTATTACAAAATGGAAAACATATTTAAATACTGATTTTGAAGCTCATATGATAATCTAACCCTGGATATGTAAATTCAGAGAATTTGTTAAAGTCAAAGTCAATTTTGAAACGTTCATGTAAACACTGTACGTCAAATTTTGTCATTATGATCATTACTTGTGTTTGCCTCTCAAAATAATTCTCACATGATATTTCCCTTAAGAGATTCACAATGCTCATACCTCCTCTCATATAGGAGTCACTAATCATAATTGTGGGCAGAAAAGCTGAAAAAGATTTTGATAAACTCAAAAGCTTTGCCTTGACTGGGAAGAGCACAGTCCTAGGAGAATATATTTTCCAGAAATGTTAAAGTCCTACTTTAAATGTTCACATTATGGTCATTTTTGACAAATGTCTGGTGAATTCTTCTTGGTGATCAAAACTGTGAGACTTTGTCATTTTATTTAGTCACACACACACACACACAGAGTTGGGAGTTTTCATAGGAGAAAGAAACTGACACAATTTTCAAAAAATTTTTTTGAATATTTTAAGTGTAGTCCTTGGTTTGTATGACATAGGTGGTAGGAACAGGAAACAATACTTGGAAATTTCTTCTCTTGTTTGTGGAGATCTTGCCATTATGTGTGGTTGAATGTGGGATGGGCCACTCAAGAAGTTTAAGAGTGTTTTCATTGGAGTTTTTCCATAGGGTTAGAACCCACCTTTCAGAAATACAATATGAGAGATTTATGTTTGGCATAAATACTAATAATACCAGTTAATGTTTGTGGACTGCCCATTCTGTGCTAAACCCTCCACACATATTATGTTATTTAATTGTCACAGCAACATTCCTTTCTATTCCCTTTCCTTACTCCCCCTAGCAAAAATTACTGATCATTAAAAAAAAAAAATTACTGATCATCAACTGTGTACCAGGATTATGCTCAAGACAGAAGATGCAGTGGTGAACTAGACATATGGGGTTTCTGATCTCACGGAGCTTTTATTTTAGTGGAGAAGGCTGTAATAAAGTAAACAAGTAAACAAACAATATATATTATAATAAATTCAAAATATGAAATATACAGATTGTATGAAGAGGGAATTATTATTATTTTGGCTGTACCATGCGGCATGCAGGATCTTAATTCCCCGACCAGGGATTGCACCCGTGCCCCCTACAGTGGAAGCGCAGAGTTCTAACCACTGGACTGCCAGGGAATTCCCATGAAGAGGGAATTATTGATGTGTATGTGAGATAAGTTACTCAGGAAATACCTACCTCTACAGCCCTAATTAGATAAATACAGCTAGCCTCGGAGAGGTATGTTTGATGACTGATATGTGCTGGAATTGGAATTGAAATCCAGGTCTACCCAATCTCAAATTTTGCATTTCCACTGCACTTCAATGGGTGGTTGGGGTAAATGCTCAGTAAGGTCCCTTCAGACCTCAAGATGCTGAGATGCATGTGACACAGCCTGTTTTCGTGGATGCCAGTGACGTAATGGTAAAACTGCCTCCATAGCAAATCTTTTAGTTGTTTTTAGTGTCACTAGAAATATTTTTCTAATTAAATACTGGCATAAAATTAAAATAAGAGGTACGGTAAAGCACAGATTATGCAGAATGGTGGGGTTATTCATCTAAAAATATTCACCTACATTTTTGTAATATATAATGTGGTGTAATTCATAATTTCTCTCTGAACCCCCCCTGAGAAGCTACATTTTCTTTATATTCAAAATGCTGCTACTAAAACTGATGTTATCCCATGAAAGTGGATATCACTAAAGAGGAGTTATTTGCTGAAATACTGCTGCAAAAGCATATAGAGTATAATTTTGTCTAAAGAATAGAATAAACTTGTTTAGGGTACTTGCAATGGGTAATTTTTGGCAAGCTCCCCCTAGATTATGCTATAGCATTCTGTTAAATAATTATCAGGACTTTAGTTGCAGAATACCAAAAGGAGACAGCTGTGGATAAGAAACACACTGAGTTTGCACTCAAATGATCTGCATTCAAGTCTCAGCTCTGATCCTCAATTTCCTTTTTTATTTGTAACATGGGCATAACACTGTTGCGATCATAATGCTGAGTGCTGAAGACCAAAATGCAGTTCTGTGATGCCCAGGGGAAAATTTGCCTTGTTATAACACCAATCCTTAAGGAATAATGATTTCTACTTAGTGTTCTGGAATAATTTCTTTAATAATTTCTAAATGTTGAATTCTCTGAATATAGTTAAGTTAAGCATGCATGTTTCAAATTACATAATGTATTTTCTTTACTTCAGTATTAAAGGTTGGCCATTTCTGGCAAATGGAATTGTCTGTCCTAATCTTTTTCAGAAACTCTTTTTCTTTTGTTGCCCTGATGATCTTCAGTCCCCAGTGCTGTTGCTATATTATATCTGTTTAATCTAAAAGGACTGATCTTTGCTCCAGGGCTTAACTTACTTTTGAGAGCCTTCCTTTCTCTGTCTGTGTTTTCTGAAACTATGCCTTACATGTTCATGGATTTATGTTGCTCTGGCTCCCACTGTTTCTAATTTGGGAGGCTACGACTTTAAGAATATTTGTTTTCTTTTAATAGATATTGTGCAAAATGCTCATCTGTAAGCCAGGGGTGACATCCTTCTCTAGCGGGGAAGGGTTATCTGGGTTGTTCTGGATGTTGGCTCTAAGTGAATAGCTTTTTAGGTTGGTCACCACCTGAGAAAGCTTTCCCTGCTGTGTAGAAGTCATTGACTTTAGGACACTTACTGTGCTACACACACTCTTGAAGATTTTTCTAGTATGCTGCAGTCTGAGACATATTGTCTAGCTATTTTGAGCCCAATATATGCAGGTTATGAAAATGTTTTATAATCTTCAAACTTCTCAATTTGTAATTGTGATGTATTATTACTATCATTGCTATTACCATTGTAAACTCTTGTGCATTTTCCCAGGTTGAGCTGGGTTTATCATTGACAAGGCAGGTGACTATCTATTGGAAAGGTCCTTCCCCTCAAGTTACTGCCCAATCTTATAATTACTAGTCCAGATTAAAATATTAATATATTTGTTCTTTTGCATTCAGATTCATTCAATAAAATGTTATTGAATACATATTATGAGTTGGGAAATATAGCCATATATTTGTATATTATATATATTATATAATTTTCAAGTGTAGAGCACTATAACTTGACTTCTGTATACACTGCAATGTAAACAGTATACAATGTATACAATGTACAATACATCAAAAGTTTAGTTTACATTCCTCTTCAGTTGATCCTCTTCACCCATTTCACCTACCTCCCAACCCTCTTCTCCTGTGGTAATCACTATTCTGTTCTCTGTATCTATGAGTTTGTTTTTGTTTTATTTTGTTTGTTTGGTTTTCTTAGATTCCACATATGAGAGAAATCATATGGAACTTGTCTTTCCCTATCTGACTTATTTCACTTAGCATAATACCATCAAGATCCATCCATCTTGTCCCAAAAGGCAGGATTTCATTTGTTTTTATAACTGA
This sequence comes from Delphinus delphis, assembly GCF_949987515.2. NCBI lineage: Eukaryota > Metazoa > Chordata > Mammalia > Artiodactyla > Delphinidae > Delphinus > Delphinus delphis. The sequence continues at coordinate 53,225,412 of NC_082699.1, forward strand.
GTGGTATTCCTTACGTGTATATACCACATCTTCTTTATCAATCCATGCATCGTTGGGCACTTAGGTTGTTTCCCTATCTTGACTATTGCAAATAATTCTGTGATGGACATAAAAGTGCGTAAATCTTTTCAAATTAGTGTTTTTATGTTCTTCAGATAGATACACAGAAGTGAAATACCTGGGTCATAGGGAAGTTCTATTTTAAATTTTTGGAGGAATCTCCATATTTTTTTCCATAGTGGCTGCAACCACTTTACAGTCCCACCAACAGTGTAGCAGGGTTCCCTTTTCTCTACATCCTCTTCAACATTTGTTATTTCTTGACTTTTCAGTAATAGCCATTCTAAAGTGTGTGAGGTGATATCTCACCATGGTTTTGATTTTCATTTCCTTAAGAGTTAGTGATTTTTAATATCTTTTCATGTGCCTGTTCGTCATCTGTATGTCTTATTTGGAAAAATGTATATTCACATCCTCTACCCATTAAAAAATATTTTTTAATTAAAAAAAAGTTTTTTGACTGCATTATACAGCATGCGGGATTTTAGTTCCCTAACCAGGGATGGAACCTGTGCCCTCTGCAGTGTCAGTGCAGTCTTAACCACTGGACTGTCAGGGAAGTCCCCTCTACCCATTTTTTAATTGGGTTTTTTGTTGTTGTTGTTTAGTTGAATGTGCTCTTTATATATACTGGATTTTTTTAAAGTTTTTATTTTATATTGGAGTATAGCTGATTAACAATGTTGTGATAGTTTCAGGTGCACAGCAAAGGGACTCAGCCATACATATACATGTATCGATTCTCCTCCAAACACCCCTCCCATCCAGGGTGACATAGGCTGATCTTAAAGGTAAAGTTAGCCATGGAGAATAATCATAGCTTTTGTTAAGCAACTTCTCTGTGCCAGGCCCTGTGTTAAAATCTTCACCTATATATTATTTTATGTTAATCCTTGCAACACCACTAAGAGGTTGCTACTGTAAATATTCCAGATTTATGAAAGAGGAAAGTGAGGTATAGAAGGGTCAATTTGCTCATGGTTTTACAGAGAATAAATAGCAGAAGTGAGATTTAGACTAGGATTTCTCTGACTCTGGAGCCCACTCTTTAACCCAGGGCTGCTGTGTATAGCTGTGCATGTTGTACACTGCACAATGCCAAAGATGGCCTTGCTTTTTTTTTACATCTCTATTGGAGTATAGTTGCTTTACAAAGGTGTGTTAGTTTATGCTGTATAACAAAGTGAATCAGCTACACATATATATATCCCCATATCTCCTCCCTCTTCTGTCTCCCTCCCACCCTCCCTATCCCACACCTCTAGGTGGTCACAAAGCACCAAGCTGATCTCCCTGTGCTATGCAGTTACTTCCCACTAGCTATCTATTTTACATTTGGTAGTATATATAAAGTCCATGCCACTCTCTCACTTTGTCCCAGCTTACCCGTCCCCCTCCCCATGTCCTTAAGTCCATTCTCTACCTCTGCATCTTTATTCCTGTCCTACCCCTAAGTTATTCATAACCATTTTTTTCTTTTCTTTTCTAGATTCCATATATGTGTGTTAGCATACGGTATTTGCTTTTCTCTTTCTGACTTACTTCACTCTGAATAACAGACTCTAGGTCCATCCACCTCACTACAAATAACTCAGTTTCATTTCTTTTTATGGCTGAGTAATATTCCATTGTATATATGTGTCACATCTTCTTTATCCATTCATCTGTCAGTGGACACTTAGGTTGCTTCCATGTCCTGGCTATTCTAAATAGAGCTGCAATGAACATTGTGGTACATGACTCTTTTTGAATTATGGTTTTTTCAGGGTATATGCCCAGTAGTGGGATTGCTGGGTCATCTGGTAATTCTATTTTTAGTTTTTTAAGGAACCTCCATACTGTTCTCCATATTGGCTGTATCAATTTACATTCACATCAACAGTGCACAAGGGTCCCCTTTTCTCCACACCCTCTCCAGCATTTATTGTTTGTAGAGTTTTTTGTTGTTGTTGTTGTGGGATGTGAGCCTCTAACTGTTGTGGCCTCTCCCGTTGCGGAGCACAGGCTCCGGACGCGCAGGCTCAGTGGCCATGGCTCAAGGGCCCAGCCGCTCCACGGCATGTGGGATCTTCCTGGACCGGGGCACGAACCCGTGTCCCTGCATCGGCAGGTGGACTCTCAACCACTGCGCCACCAGGGGAGCCCTGTTTGTAGATTTTTTTGATGAAGGCCATTCTGAATGGTGTGAGGTGATACCTCATTGTAGTTTTGATTTGCATTTCTCTAATGATTAATGATGTTGAGCATCCTTTCATGTGTTTGTTGGCAATCTGTATATCTTTGGAAAAATGTCTATTTAGGTCTTCTGCCCACTTTTGCATTGGATTGTTTGTTTTTTTGATACTGTGCTACATGTGCTGCTTGTAAACACTCCCAAACTCATCTACGAGGCCACCATCACCCTGATCCCAAAACCAGACAAAGATGTCACAAAGAAAGAAAACTACTGGCCAATATCACTGATGAACATAGATGCAAAAATCCTCAACAAAATACTAGTAAACAGAATCCAACAGCACATTAAAAGGATCATATGCCATGATCAAATGGGGTTTATCCCAGGAATGCAAGGATTCTTCTATATATGCAATTCAATCAAGACGATAAACCATATTAACAGATTGAAGGAGAAAAAACATATGATCATCTCAATAGTTGCAGAAAAAGCTTTTGACAAAATTCAACACCCATTTATGATACAAACCCTCCAGAAAGTAGGCATAGAGAGAACTTACCTCAATATAATAAAGGCCATATATGACAAACTCACAGCCAACAACATTCTCAATGGTGAAAAACTGAAATCATTTCCTCTAAGATCAGGAGCAACACAAGGTTGCCAGCTCTCAGCACTATTATTCAACATAGTTTTGGTAGTTTTAGCCATAGCAATCAGAGACAAAAAAGAAATAAAAGAAATCCAAATCTGAAAAGAAAAAGTAAAACTGTCACTGTTTGCAGATGACATGATACTATACATAGAGAATCCTAAAGATGCTACCAGAAAACTACTAGAGCTAAACAATGAATTTGCTAAAGTAGCAGGATACAAAATTAATGCACAGAAATCTCTTGCATACCTATACACTAATGATGAAAAATCTGAAAGAGAAATTAAGGAAACACTTCCATTTACCATTGCAACAAAAAGAATAAAATACCTAGGAATAAACCCACCTAAGGAGACAAAAGACACGTATGCAGAAAACTATAAGACACTGATGAAAGAAATTAAAGATGATACAAACAGATGGAGAGATATACCATGTTCTTGGATTGGAAGAATCAACATTTTGAAAATGACTATACTCCCCGAAGCAATCTACAGATTCAATGCAATCGCTATTAAACCACCAATAGCATTTTTCACAGAATTAGAACAAAACACTTCACAATTTGTATGGAAACACAAAAGACCCTGAATAGCCAAAGCAATGTTGAGAAAGAAAAATGGAGCTGGAGGAATCAGGCTCCCAGACTATACTACAAAGGTACAGTAATCAAGACTGTATTGTACTAGCAGAACAGAAGTATAGATCAATGGAACAGGATAGAAAGCCCAGAGATAAACCCATGCACATATGGTCACCTTATCTTTGACAAAGGAGGCAAGAATATACAATGGAGAAAAGACAGCCTCTTCAATAAGTTTTACTGGGAAAACTGGACAGCTACATGTAAAGAAATGAAATTAGAATACTCCCTAACCTCATACACAAAAATAAACTCAAAATGGATTAAAGACCTAAATGTAAGGCCAGACACTATCAAACTCTTAGAGGAAAACATAGGCAGAACACTCTATGACATAAATCACAGCAAGATCCTTTTGGACCCACCTCCTAATGAAAGGGAAATAAAAACAAAAATAAATGGGACCTAATGAAACTTCAAAGCTTTTTGCACAGCACAGGATACCATAAACAGATGAAAAGACAACCCTCAGAATGGGAGAAAATATTTGCACATGAAGCAATTGACAAAGGATTAATCTCCAAAATATACAAGGAGCCCATGCGGCTCAATATCCAAAAAACAAACAACCCAATCCAAAAATGGGCAGGAGACCTAAATAGACATTTCTCCAAAGAAGATTGCCAACAAACACATGAAAGGACGCCCAACATCACTAATCATTAGAGAAATGCAAATCAAAAACTACAATGAGGTATCACCTCACACCAGTCAGAATGTCCATCATCAAAAAATCTAGAAACAGTAAATGCTGGAAAGGGTATGGAGAAATGGGAACCCTGTTGCACTGTTTGTGGGATGTAAATTGATACAGCCACTATGGAGAACAGTATGGAGGTTCCTTAAAAAACTAAAAATAGAACTACCATATGACCCAGCAATCCCACTACTGGGCATATACCCTGAGAAAACCATAATTCAAAAAGAGTCATGTACCACAATGTTCATTGCAGCACTATTTACAATAGCCAGGACATGGAAGCAATCTAAGTGTCTATTGACAGATGAACGGATAAAAGAAGATGTGGCACATATATACAATGGAATGTTACTCAGCCATAAAAGAAACGAAACTGAGTTATTTGTAGTGAGGTGGATGGACTTAGAGTCTGTCATACAGAGTGAAATAAGTCAGAAAAAGGAAAACAAATACCGTATGCTAACACATGTATATGGAATCCCCCCCACAAAAAAAAAAGGTTCTGAAGATCCTAGGGGCAGGACAGGAATAAAGATGCAGACGTAGAGTATGGACTTGAGTACACGGGGAGGGGGAAGGGTAAGCTGGGATGAAGTGAGAGAGTGGCATGGACATATATACACTACCAAATGTAAAATAGATAGCTAGTAGGAAGCAGCTACATAGCACAGGGAGATCAGCTCGGTGCTTTGCAACCACCTAGAGGGGTGGGATAGGGAGGGTGGGAGGGAGATGCAAGAGGGAGGGGATATGGGATATATACAGTATATGTATAGCTGATTCACTTTTTTATACAGCAGAAACTAACACAGCACTGTAAGGCAGTTTTACTCCAATAAAGATGTTAAAAAATATATAAATGCTATAAAAAAAAAGAACAGCAAACCAAATGTTCCCTTTCTTGCATTGCTTAACAGCAATATTATTAATTTATGTCTTATCATGATCTGAGTTATTTGTATTTATAGAGCACATTAGTTGCTGTAATCTCTCCTCAACACAAGTAGTTTATGTTCATTTCTCAAGAATTACAATCTCCTGCTTTCTACTTTAGCTTCTCTCAAGACAGAATGCAATGTGAGCTCTATAACCATTGAAGTCAACTGCTATAAATTTATTTAGGTGACAGATTCTGGGACATCATGACAGTACATAGATGACACCTTTAGATAATCCTGAAAGAACGAATTGCAGACCCATCAAATAACTTTTTTAAACCAAGCCAAAGAAAGATTACACAGAACAAAAACTTTTGCAAAACGTGAACAGAAGAAAAGGATTTATGGAAGTCGTTTTTAGAATGTTCCCTTATGGATCCTGACACAGCAAAAAAAGGCGTTGGAGTACATAACACCTTTTTTTCATGCTTTGTTGGCAGGCACCTCTCACTTGGGGGAACTTTATTTTATTAAATGACTGTAAGGAAAGAAAAGTATCTGCATTATCACATTTTTCAGGAAGGGTAATCTGGTACAACAGCTGTTAGCCTTTGTGCATTATTTGTAATTCTGTCTCTTCCAAGGTACGTTTAGAAGCTTGATTTTGATTTACAGGATTTTATTACAAGTTTAAAATAGATTACTGGCCAGTGTGCACAAAGGAAGTCTAGTTTTGATACAATCACCATTTTATTCAGGAGAATACATGTAACTCAGGAATGTTACACTTAATTATAGTCCTTTTAAAATAACTTAAAAGTGTATAGTGTTGAAAATGATTTGTATGTAAAGCTTACTTAGTGACTTTTTTAATAAATAGTTCATGGCTTTAAGTATGTTCTTCTTTTTTCATGAAATCTACAAGTAGATTGTAATTATCTCTCTAAATGTCTCTCCTCCTCCCAGCTGCCCACTCAATTAGAATGAGTTCCTGGTGTGCAAGGATTATGACTTAATTTATCTTTGGAACTCCAACATCTCACTTAGTGTCTGACATGTAGTATCTCATAACTATTTTCTGAATAACTAACAATAAATGGAGACAAATTTATTCTCTCAGTGGTTTCTCTTGTTACCAGTGGTCGGTATTTTATCTGCAGTTACGCATGATTTTACTTTAAATCCTGACTACTATATTTTCTGGTAGAGAACATAAAAAACTAGAACTGGGGTTAGGCAAGCCAGAAGTTGGTGTTATCCATATGCTTTATATTTTTGATGGCTCTCTTTTATACTCCCTTTCTGTAATTCAGCATTTCTTAAAGTGTATCCCCAATAAATTTAGACCAATGATGTGTTCCGTGATAAGTAAACTTTATATTAAAATAAATTTGGCAATGCTGTTTATATTCTAGATTGCCTTCTTGGAAATTCATATAGAAATCACTAAAGAAAATCCTTGAGAACTCTTTTACTTGTCTTACTGAAAATTATTTATGTCAAAACCCCTGTTGCCAAACTTATTTTTATATGGAGTTCTTTTTTCTGTAAAATTTATTACTACCCTGTGCTAATTATGAAGAAAATACATTGGGGTATGATGTCCAGTGCATTTCAAAGTTACAAATTTGTACACTTGACTTTGCTCTATGTTTTTCCATGCTCCAGTTGCCCCTACAACCTATTACATAAATACCTAAGTCTTTTGTTCAAGAAAAATAAATAAATAACTGCTCTACCTTCCAGTATCCTAACATGTAAGATCTGAGATCTCCATCTTGATCTCACTGGTTTACTGCCATTGTATAGTCTCCTTCCTATTTCATCTCCAGTAGAAAAGTCATGAGCCAAGAGTTTATCTACAGAATCTGGCCTGATTTTCAACCTGGTCTAAATATCTTCTAGGGAAAAAAAGTTATTTATCTTCATATTTTCATCCCACACTGTTTGACAAAATTACCCAAAAAATATTATCCAGTAAATCAAGCTTTTGATATTTATTGATATTTAATATTATCCAGTAAATCAATACCAATTTATTGGTATTGCTTCCATTATCCTTATCCATTTCCCTTCCATTTCATGAGTTCTCTTATATTTTCAGAAATTGTTTGCTTGGATAAAATGAATGACAATTTTGGCACTATTACAAGTCATTTCACTCTAAATTTCGTAGCCATTTCTTTTGGTAGAGATGAGGAGGTGAGGACCACTTAGAGTAGAGTAACTTGCTATAAGTAAGAAATTCATTGACACATGAAACATTTTATTTTGCTTTAGAGCATACAGTCATAAAAGAGCTATTGAGATCATAATATTTATTAGAAACATAAAGCTGTATTTTAGTGTGTTTGCTTTCAAACTGGGAGGTTCCATCACTTCTTTCTTCCCCTGCATTCCATGGAGGTTGCTAGTGTCATCTGTTCCATAATATTATATAATGGGATTAGAAAATTTTTAGGGACAAAGTTGTCAACTATTATGTAAAACAGAGAAATCTATTACTTAAACTAGAAATCATGACTTAGTTAAAAAGAAGCAGGGGTGAGCAGGCATGCTCTCATTCCTTCTCAACTATTGATATGGGGTGCAAAAATGAAAAATGATTAATTTTTGTTGCAGAGGTATCTCAGTAGTTGAGTCTCCTATTTAACTTTTTTCTTGATATAAAAATTAATAAACAGAAACCTCATTTAAAATGGAATTGGCAGGCCAGAATGGGGAGTTCTCACAACCTACAACTCAGCATCAATTGCAGACCCAACAGGAAGAGATGTACCTTTGCATCTCCATCAGGAAAATGGTTACTACTTTACTACCCAGCAGGAGGAAGAAAGAATTTCTCCTTGCCTGGCAACTGCCCAGCCAATGAGACTGTCATAACTCAGCCAATGAAAAGACACTGCACTTCGAACTCCCAGTTTCATCCAGTAGACTCTTTGTTTATAACAGCCCCTCCCAACTTCTCCCTCTCCTCTATAAAGAACACTTCTCTCCTTTGTTCTCCAGTCTAGCCTGTGGTTCATGATAGATTGCATGTCCCACATTGCAATTCTTTGCTGTTCCTGAATAAACCCATTTTGCTGGTAAAATAACTGGCTGTTTGTTGTTTTAGGTCAGTCTTGCTTTTGTACTCATTTTTGAACCTGATGCTGTTATTTTCATTAGTTCAAATACAGAGGTAATCTTAAAATTCTATGTAACTGTAGTCATGTTGTATCTCAACAAATGACTGCAATTGAATATTACATGCAGTTAGCATCCGGGACCATTTTTGTCTCGGTGGCTGTTTTAACATTCACTCAGAGAAAGTGTTGGAAATACCATTTTTTATTTTAATTTTTCTTATTGTATGTCATGAGAGTTAAGTAAGAATACCAAATGAAATTTCATGGTATTGGTAAATATGTATTTTGCATTCATGATGAAATCTAAGGAAGGTAATCTACCTAATTAGTTATGTCAGTTATATACCAACTTTTTATTCCTTTTCCCTACTGCATTATCACAAATGTTTAAATTTGTCACAAGTAAGTAAAATGAGATTAATCTGAGTCTTTGAGGATCTGTTTAAACAAAAATTAATAATCTGACGAATTCCTTTAAACTATTTGTTTCTATTCTATTGTCTGGCTTTCATAGTATTGCAATTGAAGGAAGTTTCCACCTGTCCCTTTTTAAGCAACTTATATGGAAACATACTTTTCTTCTCCTTTTCTCCATTCTGAAAATAATTTTAAGGCTTTAAGAAATTATAACTATTAAATATGTTCTGTAATCTTCAGTGGTTTGCACGTTTTTCTTCATTTTGGTTTTGAAATTAGCCAGACAATTCCAGAAATGCCAATCTTATTTAGTATTCATTCTTTACTGATCACATAAATAACAAAGATCTTTGGAAAGTTTAGCTTACTAACTACACAGGTGAAGTCATGTATATGTTCCTGGGTCTTGATTTGGATATATGTGCCACTGCTAAATAAGAGAGAAAGATTTGGGATTACTTAAATTTTCCAGAGGCCATCATTTAGACATTTCATAAGGCATAACGGACTGTGGACTATTACAACTTGAAAGGGTACCCAGAGCAGAGGAGCTTGTCTAGGAGTTTGGTCAAGGAATCTTTTTCAATTGTTACCTCATTTAATAGTGAAAACTACACTGTAAGGTAGATATTATTACAAATTAGGAAACTGAAACATAGAGAAATGAACTGGCTGAAGGTTAAGCTGGTTACAAGTGTTCAGCCAGTAGTGATTCCTCAGAGAATTTAGAGGCAGTTCTGGGAGTTCAAATCTTAATTGGGTCCAAAGATAATAGGTGAGACTGTCATCATGGAACCCGTGGTCCCATCTCCCTATAAGCTCCTTGCAGCCATTTCTTTCCGGGATCTTGGCCTCACTCTAGGACCCTGACAAGGATAAGTCTGATTCTCATTTTTATGAGTCCCACATATTTCTTTTCCAACTTGACCTCCAACAGGGAAATCTCATTTTAGTCTGGCAGAAAAACTTGTTCACCTCTGTTTTCCAAACACTCTGTCTCTTTCCTCAATTCTTACATACTAGATTTAATATTTTGGAAAACTAAAATCAAGAAGTTCTTCAAGCTGCTTTGCATTCAACTCCAGACTTTCTTTACTCTGATGCAGTGAAGTTAAACCTGCTACTTTTCTGAAGGGGTGTGTGTGTGTGTGTGTGTGTGTGTGTGTGTGTGTGAATAGAAAATACAGAAGGGAAAGAAAGAAATGTCTCACAATATTATTTAGCTATAAACAAATTTGTCTTTATTATTTGGAGAGTATGAACTCTACACTTTATTGGGTTTATCTTTTTCAAGTTGGTTGCTAGAGAGCTTACACTAACATTTATAATTTACCTGTAAGTAAAGATACTGATAAAACAATGATTATTATAATAATAATACTTTTTAACATTTATTAAGGTCATTATATTCAAGCTATATTCAAAGTGTTCTATGTATTACCTCAGTTATCTTTACAACAGCACTATGAGGTAGGTACTACCATTTTCTCCATTTAAGGAAATAGCATTTGCAGAACTTAACCCATGTATATTGACAGCATCGATAACCCTTTAGTCACTCAAATGTCAAACCTTGGCACTTCACATTCAGTTGGTTAGAAAAGAGATAGAGAGCACAAATAAATTAAATGGACAAAAAGAGAGAATTAACTACAATATGGATAGAGACGAAAATGTAATAATATTATGGACAATTATATATATACCTTCATTGGAAAATCAGGATGAAATTAATTAATTTGGGGTCATATATAAATATCCAAATTTGGCAGAATATGTAAATGCAGACTGTAAAAAATATCTTTTAAAAACCTAAATGTAAAAAATAATAGTATAAAACTAACAAGAAAATGAAGGAGCACATTTTTGTGACTTCAAGGTAGAAAAGACCACAAAAGTACAATTCCTATGATCAAACATTGATGTTCTATACCAAAATCAAACATTTCTAAATACCATAAACTAACTTAAGAAATGCATGATGCCTAGAAATAATGCACTGTTTTCCTTTACTCTCACACTGAACACTTTTTTTTTTAATTTTTGAGTTTTATTTTATTTATTTATTTTTTATACACCAGGTTCTTATTAGTTATTTATTTTATACGAATTAGTGTATATATGTCAATCCCAATCTCCCAATTCATCCCACCTCCCCCCACTTTCCCCCCTTGGTGTCCATATGTTTGTTCTCTACATCTGTGTCTCTATTTCTGCCTTGCAGACTGGTTCATCTGTACCATTTTTCTAGATTCCACATATATGCGTTAATATATATTTGTTTTTCTCTTTCTGACTTACTTCACTCTGTATGGCAGTCTCTAGGTCCATCCACATCTCTACAAATGACCCAATTTCATTCCTTCTTATGGCTGAGTAATATTCCATTGTATATATGTACCACATCTTCTTTACCCATTCATCTGTCAATGAGCATTTAGATTGATTCCATTGCCTGGCTATTGTAAATAGTGCTGCAATGAACATTGGGGTGCATGTGTCTTTTTGAATTATGGTTTTCTCTGGGTATATGCCCGGTAGTGGGATTGCTGGGTCGTATGGTAATTCTATTTTTAGTTTTTTAAGGAACCTCCATACTGTTCTCCATAGTGGCTGTGTCAATTTACATTCCCACCAACAGTGCAAAAGGATTCCCTTTTCTCCACACCCTCTCCAGCATTTGTTGTTTGTAGATTTTATGATCATGCCCATTCTAACTGATGTGAGGTGATACCTCATTGTAGTTTTGATTTGCATTTCTCTAATAATCAGTGATGTTGAGCAGCTTTCCATGTGCCTCTTGGCCATCTGTATGTCTTCTTTGGAGAGATGTCTATTTAGGTCTTCTGCCCATTTTTTGATTGGGTTGTTTGTTTTTTTAATACTGAGCTACATGAGCTGTTTATATATTTTGGAGATTAATCCTTTGTCCATTGATTCATTTGCAAATATTTTCTCCCATTCTGAGGGTTGTCTTTTCATTCTGTTTATAGTTTCTTTTGCTGTGCAAAAGTTTTTAAGTTTCATTAGGCCCCATTTGTTTATTTTTGTTTTTATTTTCATTACTCTAGGAGGGGGGTCAAAAAAGATCTTGCTGTGATTTATGTCAGAGTGCTCTTCCTATGTTTTCCTCTGAGAGTTTTATAGTGTCTGGTCTTTCATTTAGGTTTTTAATCCATTTTGAGTTTTTGACACACTGAATATTTCTGACACCAGATGTGTAAATTTTTCCCCACACCAACCTATTTCCCAACACTAGCTGGTCAATTCAATTCAGTTCTAACACTGTATATCTGTAGTCAGTACCATATCCCATGAATTAAGGGCTCAGTCCCAGAAAACTGCCCCCACTTCAAACATCAAGATTGTCAGATGTGCTACTGCATGTCCAAGATTGTGCTATTGACAGACTGGTTATAAATTCCACAACCCCCTCCTCGAGTTCAGTAATTTGTTAGTATGGTTCACAGAACTCAGGGAAACACTTACTTATGTTTACCAGTTTACTATAAAGGATATTATAAACCACCCTCCTAGCAAGTAGACATATTACCAACCTGGAAGCTCTCTTAGACCTACATATACTTTTGGGGTTTGTATGTTGGTATGATTGATTAGTTAACAATTTCCAGGCCTTCTTCTCAGTCTGGAGAATGGGGGATGTGGCTGAAAGTACCAAGCTTCTAATCATGGCTTGATCTTTCTGGTGGCCAGCCCCTATCCAGAAGCCCACCAAGAATCACCACATTGGAACAAAAGTCATTCTAATCACTAAAAAATTGCAAGGGATTTAGGAGTTCTGTGCCATAAACCAAGGTCAAAGACCAAATACTTGAACTAAAGATTCTCCTAGAAGCCCTATTTACAAGTGTTTTAGAGCTCTGTGTCAGGAACCAGGAACAGAGACCAGTACATATATTTTTTATTATTTCACAGGTGATTAAGTAGAGGGAACATATTTGCAACATCTGAAATTGACAGAAGATTAAATCCTAAAAAACATACAGAAATAAGACATAACACTCAGTAGAAAACTGGCTAACAGAAGTGAAAAGGCAACTTCCAGAGGGAACAACCAAAGGCTAAAAGTTATAAGAAGAGATGTAATAAAAGTAGTAAAAACTACCTATTACCAAACAGAAGGGCTATAATCAGAAAGGTATGTTATTACCTAACTTCATTGACGTGTTGATGAGACTGTGAGAAGTTGGAACTTATATTGAGGCTATTGGAATACAAATGTTTAAGAACATCTGAAAATAATCTGATAGTGTTTATCAAAATTAAGCCATTATGTTCAAAAATCCTACTCATGAGTAGTATAGAGTTGAAGGCAACTTCACTAACTACAAGAGTGGTGAACATGGTTATGCACCTACTGGATTCTCCTTCAATGAAGGACTTATTGCACTATGTGTTAAAAGTGCTGTCAATAGACAACCTTTAGTCTCAGCACCTTCAAGGTATACCAAGGTATGCAAAAAAAGCTGCAAAAAAGCCCAAGCCTCTCTATGGACAACCCACCTCCTATGACTCACTGATGCAGATATATAAAGCTCTGGACATCTCTGTCCAATTGACAAAAAACTGAAGAACCTTTCTAGCTGCGAAGCTTCTTATAGCGTTGCCCAAAATTGTTGTTAAGTCTGCATTACAGCTTGATTTTCCCTCTGTTCCCTCCTACTTCCTTTCCCTTATTCCTTAATAAACCACCTGCATGCTAAACTCCATCTTAAAACATCTTTCCAGAAAAACGCAACCTGTCTGCGAAAGCAGGTGCTGAAGATGGAGTTTGTACCTGGATCACTTGCTACTCAGCGGACGTTGAGGATTTCATCAGTGGTCGTAGGTGGAGCAGTTAACCCTGGCACAAGGTAAAGAATTGGGATGGTATACTGGTGGAAGGGGATGCATTAGCCTGCATGGCACATTAGGTATTTGAGAAATCATAAGGAACTAGTCACTAAAAGGAAAACAAAATAAATAGTCATTGCTAAGTTCTATTAATTTTTCAGAAAAAAACAGATAACGAAAAAGATGGCCCCACTTGCAGAATTTTTACTTCCAGTCCATGCAACTGGGCTCTGCTGGTTTAAAGACTTTAATTCTCAAATGGGGTGTCCTTCTGTCAAGGACAGAGACATTGAATTGTAAGTTGTAACTTGTCTGAGGATTTCAGTCTCCTTGTTCCAAGGGACCAGAAGGCAAAAAGAGGAGTCACTATCCAGGCTGGGGTAATAGACCTTTATTAGAAAGCGACAGGGATGCTGTTACGTAATGAAGAAACGAGGGAGGCATATGTTTGTCAGCCAGATAATCCAATTAAGTGGCTCTTTTTATGGTAAATGGACAAGTTCATCAATCCTGGCCTGAAAAAAGCATAGTGATCAGGGGCTCAGAACTCTCAGAGATGGAAGTCTGAGTCAAGCCACCAAGATGGCAGAGGTGCTTGCTAAGGATGGGAAATGGACAGTGGATGAAGGAGATGATGAGACCAGTTGCAACTGTAGGAACAATGATTTTATTTTCCTGTGGTTCCCCTAAAGAGGAGAGGTCACCAGAATCCTGGAGCAATTGCTTCCAGAAATGTGTTTGAAGAAGTAAATCCAGACAACTAAAGGAATGACCCATGTTGGACACTGTGATATACCACCCAGTCTCTCTCAGTGAAGGACTTGTTGATAGAGATGCTGGGAGTGTTTCCTGGAGAAAGTCTTCAGCTGTCAGCCCTTCAGGGATTGCCATGGTCACTTCCTTTCTGGGGTGGCCAACATCCAACAAATTATACATGTAGGAATATAAAAGCTTGGTCATCTTGGCCCAGGGAAAGATGTTTTAGTTTAATATAAGACATACTTGAACATGGTTAAATATTGGTGGAAAGAAGCCTGTAAGCAGGGGAAATTTCTTCAAAAAGCAGAAGGCAGGAGGGCTATGAGATTCAGATCACAGGTGATATTGTAACAAAGGGTCATGTCTTATTAGTACTACATAAGAGGCAAGATTCAGTATAATATTTTCTTAAAAAGCAATACCATTACCTTCACTGAATTTTTGAACTCACACAATATATTGTAATGAATACATCTGAATCATTTAATGTGGCCTTCATTTGAATTTTCTACACATCATAGTGATTTGGTATTGTCATCAAATCAGCAGTATGATAGTATTAACCTCAAATTCAGGTATCTGTAGTATTAATACAAGACTGTAACCATGCTTATCTTTTTATTTGAGTAATTTTTTCCTATGAATTTTGACTGAATTAGGCCATAGTTGCTGGCAAATCCTTGCATTGGCTCTGGGCTTCATCCCAAATACTGTCTTTACATAGAAATAAAACAAAACTTCAAATATCCAGATCATTGGGGAATGAGGCTGATTTGGATATAGGGGAATCCTGAAAGCCTGGCTCTCTTTTCAGCCATGTGGCCACTTGTTCTCCTCCCTTCTGCTTAGCCCTGTCTCTGCTTTGGGAACTGGTCCCACCACAGTTTCATGCCATTCATCTTTGGATCCAGCTGGCCCTAACTCTACTGCTAGCTCTGGCTGTGCCATATTTTCATGCCAGACTAAGTCTTCTGTGTCCAATATGGTTGGCCCCATCTTCATTTCTGGTCTCAGGCCAGACTCAAAGTATGCAGATAAACTGGAAATTTGGGTGTGGATAAACAGGTTTGGGGCAGACATATGGGCTTGTACTGTAATCCATCAAATTTAGCAATGCATTATTCATAAGATGGGAATTATTGTATCTTCAAAGGGAAATCCTTCTCCTTCATCCTTCTCTCTTCCCTGTGTTTCCATTTCCCACTGGCTGAAGAAAAATGTGGGCGGGTGTGGTCCTGGACATTCTTTTGAGTTAGACTGGTGCCATGTAACATCCCTACCACTTTAACATATTTTGTTGAAATTTAAATTTATCACAAGGTGTCAGTCACTAGCTATTTCTAGAAAGCCGCTACAGTACACTTTGGTTTCCCTGAATCCTAAGGAACTCTAAAGCCAAGTAAGAATGTCTGTAAGCAGTGCAGAAGGAATCTCTTTACCATCTGTACTTTGGGGACTTTTAGTCTCAAACATCCAGCAGACAATTAGGCAACTTGTTTGAAATAAAAAGCAAAGTAGTAACTGCAAAAACTCCCAATACCCCTCTTCTCATCCTGCCAGTGTTGAAACTTTTTAATAAAAATAAATCAAATTTGGAGATAGTATTTTAACAGAATATAATGATCATGCTAATACAGTTATTTTAGTCTGTTTTTATACTTATAGATATATTGCTCATCTTTATTACATAAATCCACGTAAGAAACAATGCAAATGTAAAGAAATCAAGTGATTCTGTTTAAAGATGCTCTAATTTATAAAAGCAGTTGTTTGAAAACCTATAGAAACTAAATAGGTTAAATGTAACTGCATGTACCAATTTGTGAAATAAGAGAATTTTTTGCCTTCCTTAAAGCCAAGTTTAAAGAAAAAAAAAAATCAGGCCAGAATATTCACCATCTGTTTCTAAACTGCACAGATGGTCGCGAATTTAAGTCTGTTGTAAAGAGTATTGCTTACTGTTCGGTCCACAGCTCTAAGTGTCAAATAAATCAATTGACAGTTAATAGTGGCAATAACTTTTCAACTTCCTAAAAGTGGTATTAGAACCCACTGACCCATGCAGAATCTTAGTCTTTTCCTGAGCTAAATCCCTGATGATTGCTTCTCAGCTAGTTTTTTTCCCCTAGACTCAAAATATTCTGCCAGGCAAATTTCCATGTGTCCCATGACCCAAATTTAATGTGTTCAATATTAAAATGGCAATGTAGCATACATAACTGAATGGCATGACATGAAATTTAAATAATATGGGTATCTACAATTCACTATGAGAAGCAATACTTTCTTATCATTGATATGAAATTGAAAATATAAATTGATCTATGCCAATTTGGTTACCCCCAGCTATTTTTGTTAGTGTGCTGGTTTTGTTTTGTTTGGTAATGGTAGTTGCAGGAAAGAATTAGCTATCACACAACTAGTTTGTAAGGGGAAGAGTCAGGGACCAAATTCTGCCACATATAATAAATAGGACATATATATTGCAAAGCAGAAAAAAAAATTCTGTCATACGACTTGTTCTCTAAACTTGATGTGGCCTTGCCTTTTTATCTCTTTCTCTCTTTTCTGGTCCTTGGCAACCTTGGCAAACACTTTGTCTAAAATTTTCACCTGAAGAAAACTTAACAGCATTCGAGTTTAAGGATTCAGCTGCACATCTGCTTGAGTCAGAAGACCGTGAATCCTTTAAAGTAGGCAGAGGACATAAAATCCTTTATGGTTTAGGCATGGATCACCATCCCTAAATTTTGAGGCTATTGGACTTGCTAGCTTCTTATGTCCCATTTATGCAAGTGTGAGGAGTGTCTGTCGGATATTTTATTCAACTCATGTTTCTTGACTATGTCACCAACGAGAACTCATTTTTGCTGTATATTATCCAAATAGACAGTCTATTAATTTTAGCCACAAAAACTTATTTCTAACATTCATTGTTTGGGTATTAGAGACTCTGGCAATAATGTCCAGTTGAAAGCTGCTTTCCTCTTCCTACTGCTACCATCTTTACCCCTGGAGTGTAAATTTGTGATTAGCGCAACTCACTGCAGCAGGGGTATAATATAAACCATCTAACTATACATTTATATACTCTGTCTCTGGTGACCATTTATTGCTAGAGTAGCTTGTCTCTGGCTACATTTGGAGGGTGGTAAAGCACCTCATTTACAAAGTAAACCCTATTGGCATCTTAATTTTCTTGAAATTCTTTCTCCTCATCTTCCTTCTTGTGAAAGACGCTGAAGAACTGAAAATTTTCAGCTGATTCCAGCAAGATCTTAGCCTCCAAACTGTTCCTACCCTTTTCCTAATTGTAAATCAACCAATTAATGGCTAACTGCAGTCTCAGGCTTAAAGTCTTGCAACCCGTCCCATCATTAACACATCCTCTGGTTCCTTATGTCTTCTGAGAATTTTAACAGTGAACAATTCTGGAACCAAAACTGGACTCTGATGTTCCTCAGTTTGTTCTGTAAAATCTTTAAGCATCTTACTCCTCTCCAGAGCACTCATTTTGAACTATTTTCACTTTGTGATATTATTAATAAACAATTGAGTCAATGGTTTTTGATTGACTTTTCTACTTTCCTATTGGTAAACATTTTCCAGATATTTAGCGGCCTCTGAACAAATTACCGTATTTATTACAGCTGGTGTAAAGAAAAGGATATGATGTTTCGGAATATTCTATAATTTATTTATTAATAAAGCCTTGCATAGTGCTGACCACACACCAAGCACTATTCTAAGATTCTTACAAGTATTAACTAGTATAATCCTCATAACCATCCTATGATAAAGATTTTATATTATCTGAATTTTAAATATGAGTAAGCTGAGGCACAGCTAAACTGAGAAACTTGCTCAAGGTCACCCAGCTAGTAAGTGGAAGAGCTGAAGTTCAAAGCCAAATAATCTGATTCCACAGAATGTGCTCACAACTACTAAACTATATTACTTCTCCCACAGCCAAACTGGGCATAAACAGCAAGACTGGACCATTGTTAAAAAAACCTTCTTTTTAACAATTGACCATTCACTAAGTTACAAGTTACATTTTAAAAGGTTTTCTTCTTATAAAAATGTCAAGCTAAGTAA
This sequence comes from Delphinus delphis, assembly GCF_949987515.2. Lineage (NCBI taxonomy): Eukaryota > Metazoa > Chordata > Mammalia > Artiodactyla > Delphinidae > Delphinus > Delphinus delphis. Next base: position 53,243,780 of record NC_082699.1, read on the forward strand.
AAATAAAACACTATTTTATAAAATACTATTTTTCAGAGATAAAGAAATTTTGAATCATTTTATGATTATCTTGATTTATCGGATGGATATTTTCAAGTATCTTAATCAGTTTTCCAAATATTTATCAACATATTTATCTATCATGGATCAATCAACAATTTTTTTATTCATTTGTCTTATTTTCTTCTCCAACTGATCAACAAAAAATGAGAGGTAATTTTTGTCTTTGCCACCCAATCTATAAAGAACTACCAAGACTTCGTGGCCAGCAGGCCTGAATTCCCTTTAAAGAGATGTTATTAAGGAAACTTTACTGTCAGTCAAAGTATGAGTTTCTGTTAATCAAAATTCCTTAACTAGGAGGGAAGGGAAATCTAGAAGGTGTAAGGAGAGAAGTAACCTCAAGAAACGTCCCCCAAAAGTAGGGAATTCCTGGAGTTTGGGGACAACTGAGAGGGTGAAGCTCTTTGAGGAGACAATTTTTTGGTGTTGGTGCAGGAAGAATTCAGATTAGTTATGAAGTGCTGGGAAAGCTAAAATAACCAACATCCAACTGAGCATAAATGAAGTGACTTCTGTAAAGAACAAAGCTGTGGTGTTTTAAGTGTCACTAAACAAAGATAGTATGTTTTTCATTAGAAATAGGTTTTATTTATTTTTGTTCCCAGCCTTACTGAGATATAATTGACATATAACATTGTGTAAGGTGTAAAACGTGATGATTTAATACACATACAGATTGTAAAATTATTACCATGATAGGGTTAATTAACACTTCCATCACCTCACATAATTGCCATTTTTATTTTATGTTGTGAACTAATAACTCTTTTAGCAAATTTAAAGTACATAATACAGAATTGTTAACTATAGTTACCATGCTGTATAATAAATCTCCAGAACTTATTCATCTTATAAATGAAAGTTTGTTTCTTTCTTCCTGTCAAATGGCTTTTATTTTAAAAATTAAGTTATAATTGACATACAATATCATATTAGCTTCAGATGTATAACAGTGATTTGATATTTTTACACATTATGAAATAACACATTAAGTCCAGTTACAATCCGTCACCATAAAAAATTTGTTACAATACTATTGACTATTAGTCCCTATGTGTACATTATGTCCCTGTGACTTATTTATTTTATAGCTGGAATTTTGTACCTCTTAACCCCTTTCACCTATCTTATCTGTCCCCCCAAGCCCCTCCCCTCTGGCAATGACAAGTTTGTTCTCTGTATCTGAGTCTGTTTCTGTTTTGTTATATTTGTTTTGTTTTTTAGATTCTACATATATATGCAATCAGATGGTATTGGTTTTCCTCTGACTTATTTCACTTAGCATAAATATATATATATATAAAAACTTTATCTGTTGCTTCCATCCATATTGTCTATTATAAATAATGCTGCAATGAACATAGGGGTGCATATATCTTTTCTAATTAGTGTTTTTGTTTTCTTCAGATACATACCCAGAGATGGAGTTGCTAGATTATATGATAGCTCTATTTTTAGTTTTTTGAGGAACCTCCACACTGTTCTCCATAATAATTGCACCAATTTACATTTCTACCAGCAATGCACAAGGGTTCCGTTTTCTCCACTTACTCGCCAAAACTTGTTTATTGTCTTTTTGATAATAGCCATTCTGATGGTTGTGAGGTATATCTCATTGTGGTCTGGAGTTGCATTTCCCTGATGACTAGTGATGTTGAGCATATTTGCATGTGCCTGCTGGCCATCTATATGCCTTCTTCGGAAAAATGTTTATTCATGTCCTCTTCTCATTTTTTTAATCAGGATATTTTTTTGTTGTTGTTGAGTTTTATGAGTTCTTTATATATTCTGGATATCAACCCCTTATCAGATATATTGTTTGCAAATATCTTCTCTCATTTAGTAGGTTGCCTTTTCATTTTGTTGGTGGTTTCCTTTGCTGTGCAAAAGCTTTTTAGTATGATGTAGTCCCACTTGTTTATTTTTGCTTTTGTTGCCCTTGCCTAAGGAGATATATCCAAAAAATATTGCTAAGATCAGTGTCAAACATGTTTTCTTCTAGAAGTTTTATGGTTTCAGGTCTTACCTTTGTCTTTAATCCATTTTGAGTTTATTTCTGTATATGGGCTTCTTATTCTATTCCATTGATTTATCAATGTGTTTCTGATTCAGTAGCAGAATGCCCTCATTATATTTTTCCTTTTTTTTTTTTTTTCTTTTTTCTTTATGAGGCAGCATAGTATATTGGTAGCAGAAAGGAATTTGGAGGCAGGGAAACCTGAATTTAAAAACCAGCACTGGGCTTCCCTGGTGGCACAGTGGTTGAGAGTCTGCCTGCGGATGCAGGGGACACAGGTTCGTGCCCCAGTCCGGGAGGATCCCACATGCCGTGGAGCGGCTGGGCCAGTGAGCCATGGCCGCTGAGCCAGCGCATCCAGAGCCTGTGCTCCGCAACGGGAGAGGCCATAACAGTGAGAGGCCCGCGTACCGCAAAAAAACAAAAAACAAACCAAAAAAAACCCAGCACTAATTGACCACTGGGTAACATTGGAAAAAACAGCAACAACAACTTAAATTGTCTTAGCATTAATTTCCTAGGGTATATCTTGGGCAAGAAATATTACTATTTTGCCCCCCAAAATTTCAAAATTCCAAGAAAATCCCATTGGTATTTACATAAAATATATAAAACAATTTAAGGACAATTAATATTTTTAAAATATTATTTTTTCACCCAGCAGTAAGTTGTGTCTCTTCATTTATTTGGAATGTTTATAGACCAAGGAAAACTTTGTCAACTTTTTGCATTGGTTTTGTACATTTTTAATTCAATCAGTATAGAGATACTTTATTTTTCTTTCTATTATTAATAAGTTGAACGCATAGCTTTCTGTTAAACTGTTTAACCAGGTATAACATTATATATTTTAAGTGCTTTAAAGAATTTGAAACATTTTTAGACGGGATGGAGTTACATTCTTTTGGGAACATATTTTAAAACTTATCTTAAGGGCTTCCCTGGTGGCGCAGTGGTTGAGAGTCCACCTGCTGATGCAGGGGACACAGGTTCGTGCCCCGGTCCGGGAAGATCCCACATGCCGCTGAGCGGCTGGGCCCGTGAGCCATGGCCACTGAGCCTGCGCGTCCGGAGCCTGTGCTCTGCAACAGGAGAGGGCACAACAGCGAGAGGCCCACGTGCTGCAAAACAAACAAACAAACAAAAAAAACTTATCTTAATTGTTTTCATCACAAAAAAGAAATAATAATGTGACGTGATAAATGTGTTAGCTAACACTACTATGGTAATGATATTACAATACATAAATGTAAGTATGAACTCAATAGGTCGTACACCTTAAACCTACATAATGTTATCTGTCAATTGTATCTCAATAAAAACACAAAATAAAACTCATAGATGCTATTCACAGAGCTCATGAGCAAATGTTTTGTAGATCCTCTGAAATTGTGGATATCGCTCTTTTTTTTCAATAGCAGTTTTCTTTGGCTTAAGAATTATCAGTAACTTGTCTTACTATCTCAACTCACATTCTCAGGACAGACTTTGAGTATAAATACATATTAATTTTCTTAAATTAAAGTAACTATTCAGGGACACCAGGGAACATTATGGAAGGAAAAAAATCACACCCTGATATGGTCTATTTTTCTTATGAAAATAAACATTGTATTTTTATAAAAATTGTATTCAAATTCTCCAAATATGAAAAGAAACTCATTACCAGTTAACATATTACCATATTGTCACCCCAAATTGACTATGAAGCTATTTCCATTTTCTTTTCTCATATGTGCGTAAACTTACAGAATAAACATACCTGAATTCGAAATAAATTAAAATAAATCACACAGAGGTAAAAGAAAGTTGCAAACACTAGATATAGAAAGCAATCTTGCTACCCCTAAAGGTTTTACTATAAGCATTTATTAACTAAGCCTAAACCAAATTTTTCCTCACTGGTGCCCTGAGATTGGTTGAATCATTATTACATAACTTGTCTGGCAGCCTTGCTAAAGCGTATGCTGGGCTATATGTCATGAAGAATTTATTATCAGGGTGTTAAAAGTGATGTGAGATTCCCATTAAAAGAAATAACCTTAATCATCCACAATAACATTGCATTAATTATTGATAAATCTAATCAGTACTCTGAAATTGCTCACATCTAAAATTAATCAGAAAGGCAGATGAATTCCTAGCATGCTGGCATGCTCTTTTGCCTTCAAGTACCTTTACAGTGTTTTTATTTACATGCTCCTGAGTTGGAGAAAATTTAACTGAAAACTGGAAAGATTAGATTCTTCAAAGGAATGACTTCACTGGGGTTAGGTTCTACTCTCAAAACTGGGGTATCCACTATGTCAACTCATGTAAACTGCTGCAACTTAAATGTTTTTTGTTTTAAACCGATTCTCTTATAAAATCAAATTTTGTACCCATTTCTCAACTTTCCCCTATTTTTATACTCAGAAGTAGCCATAAGCATTCAAAAAATTATCTTAATATATTTATTTTTGTCGTGACTTCAAAAAGCAAACAGAGAGAGATAACTGAGTGAGGAGGGAGGGACGGACGGAGGGGGGGGGGGAGAGAGAGAGAGAGAGAATTATACACTCAATGGCAATATACCTATAATCCAGTTTAAGATATAAACTATTTCCATCAGATAATATTTCCCTAATCCTCCTGGATCATATTCTCCACCCTTCCAACTAGAGTTAAGCATCCTTTTGAATACAAATTAGTATTTCCAAATTTCATTTATTCATTTATACTTTACTATATATGCATACAAATTAAATTAAAACAATGTTATTGTTTTCCATGTCTTAATATTTACAGAAAGTGTATCATTATGATATGATTTGTGTAGCTCTGTACAATTCACTTCCAGAGCTGTAGAATGCCCTAGGATATGCAAGTACTAGAATTTATCATCTATTCTTTTGCCAATAGATATTCTAAATTCTTGAGATTTCGAATACTGCTGCTTTGAGCATTCTTGTACATGTCTGTAAGAGAAAATATTCAAGTGTTTCTTGAGGTCATAAAATTATAGTAGAATGGCTTCTTTGAAGCATATGCAGCTCTTGAACTTTAAGAGGTATTTACCAATTTGATTTACAAGTGGGATTGTGCTAACCTGCACTAACAGTGGCTAAAATTTTTGGTTTGTTCATATTCTAGTTAACTTAAATTTTTTTTTTCTGCCAGTGTGTTATATGTGAAATTGAATTTCATTGTGGCTTTTAAAAAATATTTCCACAATTAATTGTGGGGTTGAGAATCTTTACAACTTTTTTATGGGCCCAGCCGCTCCGCGGCATGTGGGATCCTCCCAGACCCGGGGCACGAACCCATGTCCCCTGCATCGGCAGGCAGACTCTCAACCACTGCGCCACCAGGGAAGCCCGAGAATCTTTTATATGTATTGGCAGTCGCATTTTCTCTTCTGAATGATACATATTTGTCATATGCTATTTTTTTTTTGTCTTAGACCTGTGGTTTAATAAGTATTTTGATTGACTTCTAAATACTGGAGGATTTTCCAAATGCCTTTTTGTTACTGATTTCTAATTTAATCCTAAGAACCTACTCTAAATGACTTATATTATTTTAAATTTGTTTAGACTTGTCTTATGGCTCAGCAAAGGGTTTATCTTGGCAATGTTTTGTGATCACTTGAAAAGAATGTGAAGTTTCCAACTGTTGGGAGGAGTGTTTTATACATATAAATCAGGTTGTGTTGGTCATTAGAATGGTTCAAATCTTCCGTATGCTTATATACTTATAGCTTGGTAATATATTTTGCAATTAGGTGCCCAGGTCTGTGATTTTTTTTTCTTTTGTTTTTGTTGGTTGTCATTTGAAGCACATAAAGTTTTCTTATAAATTACAGGTAAAACTGTTAATAATTTTTTGATTTACACATTTTTGTATTGATGCTTTTTACGAAATCATCCCTTTTTGGAAGTTAAAAGATATTCTATATTTTTTTTCTAAATGTTTAAAGTTTTTATTTTCCTAGTAATGTACTTTTGTATATGGTGTGAGATTGGAATTTACTTATATTCTTTTTTTGAAAAATTTATTTATTTGTTTATTTTGAGTCTACTTATATTCTTTAGTATATCATTCCAGCATTGCTTTTAAAAATCAATGCCATTGACATTCAATTACATCTCTCATCATAAATGACATTTCCCTATATACCTATATCCTTTACCGCAGCTCCTTTCTGTTCCTTTTTTTTGCTGATTTATCTCTACATCAATACCATGCTCTCTTAATTATTATAATTTCATCGTAGCATTTGATACCTGTTAGGGCAAGTTCATCTTCTCTTCCCCTACCCATCACTAGTTCTTTTTCTTCAAGAATGTTTTAATTATTCTTGGCCTTTTACTTTTTCTTGTAAAGTTTAGAATAAGTTTGTTCCCTTATCCCCCCCACACAGAAAATCATAAGAATTGTTATAGGAATTACTTTATTTTATACACACATACATAAAATTGAGACCATTTATTTTCAAAGCACATTTTCTAAATCTATTACTGATTTTTATATGTTGATTTTTCTATAACACATTTATTACTTTGTATCATTAATCTTCTATCTAAAATCCTTAATTGTCTTACTAATTCTAAAAGGCGCAGCTTCCGTTTAAATTTCTAAGTAAATAATTATATTGTCAATGAATGAGGATATTTTCTATTCCAATCTTTATCTCATTAGTTGTTTTTCTTGTCTTGGTGCAGTGACTGACTCCTTTGGTATTATATTTAATACATACTGTGATATTAGAATGTTGTATTATTCATAATCTTTAAGCTAATATTATTAACACTTTAATATCCATTCTGTTGTCATAGGTGTTTTGATAGATGCACTTTTCCAGATTAAGATAATTTGCTTTGTTCCTCCATTGCTGAAAATTTGTTTATGTATTTTCTTAATTTTAATATTGAATGTGTAATGTCAGTTAAGTATTTTTTTCCTGAACTTAGTGAGATAGTCATTTTTGTTTCTTTTCATGGTTATATCTAGCTTTAAGGGATGATGGGAAAGATAGTCTCTAGCTGATTGGCCAGGAGCCCAGTTAAAACTTTATGGATTGTATTACTGCAATTATCAGTCCTTACCACACAATATTATACTGGTCCACACATTGATTGGAGAGCATTTGCTCTGTTTCAAATCCCTAGAACAATTTATATATGAGTATTATTTAGTTCCCCATCAATGCCTGGAGTTTTATTTACTTTGACTCTTTCTTTCCTTCTTCACTCTCTCCTTCCCCCCTTCCTTCTTTCTTTCCTTCTTTCCTTCCTTCTCTCTCTCGGGATTAAAATTTGAACTATTGATTCAATACTGTTAATGTTTACAATTAGTTAATGTTTTCTATTTCTTATTGACTTAATTTTGGTAAACTATATTTTTCTAGTATATTGTCTATTTTCTCTAAAATTTCAAGTTTAAACTGTTATTCATGATACATTTTTTATATATCTTTTGAAAATCACTACTGTATTCTCCTTTTTAATTCTTAATATTTCTTATTTTGAACTTATTTTGCTTTCCTTGATCAACCTTGTCAGTGGTTTATCTATTTCATAAGTTTTTCTTTTCAAAAAACTAATATGTGTATTTGAGAATCCTTTGTAGTACATTTTTGTTTACTACTTTATTGATTTCTTACTTTATATTTATATAGCTTATATTTATACAGGTTATTTTTTTTCACTTTTGCAATTCAATTTATTTGCTGTTTTACAACTTATATTTCCAAAGGCTTTACAATGTCACATTTTCTTGTTTTTTGATACAATGCTTTAATAGTTCAGTCAAGAGAGATATCATATGATGCAATATTTAGCTCTTCCTTGAAGCTGGAACTCAGCAATTTATTTCCTCTAGAGCTGCTGGGTATTTCCAAAACTTTATAACATTTGCCTTGAATCTCTGTTACTTTGTAGGGGAACTTGGTTTTTGATCTCTCACAGTTAACATTCCAATGGTTTGTGAGAGGGTCTCCTGGACTCCAGTCCCTCTGGCTTGGGCATTGTGTGTTTTCTTCGGAGGCTGACACCAGTGCTTTCACAGCCATCCATCCTGTCATTTCAACTGGTAAACCACAGGGACGATGTGCTCATATTCACCACCAGCTTGTAATAACTTGTACTGATTTCTGGTGGGCCAGACCATAAGTTGCGGAGGGACAGAGCACTCAGGTGGCATCCTGATTATCCTTCCAGCCTTCAGATAAGACCTTCCTTTGGAAGATGTCAGAGGGTCTTGTGGACTCACTTCTTCAAGGAGGCATTCTACCTCATCCATTACATTTTCAACTTCCAACTCAGAGTCTTCTGAATCCTCAGGAAGCACAATGGTAAAGGCAGCGCTTTTCTTCAACAAATAGGCTGTCTTAACATTTGAGACGCTGCTCAGGTCTTTCACCTTCCTGCCTTGCACAGTCTTTTTAGTCTCTGCACACCTTTTCAAGTTCTCTTTATACACCTCCCCAATCTCATCATTCACCATCACTTCATCTTTGTCTGCACTTAATTTCCTATTTGTGACTGGCTTTCTCCATGACCCCTTGGTTTTGCAGTCTGGTGAGGTCCCTTCATCTCTGGAGGGCATTTGCTGGGGGGATTTCTCTACCTGTGCTTCATACCAACTCATGTCGCACTGTATACCCTCATTTACTTTGGTAAACTGGGCCAACCAGGTAGGGGAGGGAATGGGCCTCTCACAGCCATTGTTCTCTACCTCCTCAACTTCATCCTGGTTCCTGCTCCCCACTGACACCTGCTCTGCTCCGTTTCTACCACTTCCTGGTGAAGACTCGGGAATTCTCAGACTGTACCTCATACCACCAACTCATATCACACTGAGTGGCCTCATCTACTTTGTTGAACTGGGCCAACCAGGTAGCGGATGGAACACCCCCCTCAGGGTAGCTATTGCTCTCTACCTCTTCCTCTCCACCCACATTCTCAGGGGAGCCATGGTTCCCACTACTGTTCTCTGGCATGCTTTCCCCTACAGTAAGGAGTTCCTGAGATTCTGAATGTAGGCTCGGGTCTTTAACTGCTTCCATGCTGGCACAGAGTGGCCTTTTCTGCTGAAGCTTGTTGATATCTCCAGGAGACTGCTACAATTTTGAGTTCAGGCTATTCTGGATCTCATCTCTGTCAGCTGGAGGTGGTGGGTTTTGGGAAACAGCTGCATATCCCTTCTTTTCTTCACCCAAGTTCATCTCCATGATAGATCCTGACTTAAACATCTCATGTCTTACAACATTAAGACACCACTCTGACTCGACAGCTCTGTGTTCATCTTATTTATACAGTTTATTTTCCACTAGCATTTCAAGGGTATAATTATAGGACTTTCATATATTGTTGCTTTAGAGTTTTACATTTAGTGCTAAATATTTTCTGATTTCTATTATCATTCCTTCACACTTAGGCAGAAATATGTTTTTAAATTTGAAATTTATTTTATTCTTCATCTTTTCAGTATTTATTTCTAAGTAATGGTAATTATGACAAAACAATGTTTCTTTGAAATTTGATTAGTTTTTCTTTCAAGTCTAATAAATAGACAATATTTTTGTCTTTTCCACAAATGCTTGAAAACAAGGTCTATTTTTAGCTTGTTGACTGCAGGGTTAAATGTGCCTGTTATTAATCTGTAATCAGGTTTTTCAAATCTTTTTTATTCTTCTAATTTTTTCTCATTGATCTATCAATGATAAGAGTTGTATTTGCATATTACCTTTTATAATTATGTATATTTTTGTTTAATACATTTTTAAGCTATAACATTAGCTTCATTTTTTTGTTGATGTTACTTCACATTTAAACTTTCTGTAGCTTTATGTCATATGTGCTGATTTAAAATTGCAGATGGTTAGGTTGCATTTTGTCCAATCAAATCACCTCTTTTCATCTTTAACTGTTAAGTTTAATCAATTTATATTCATTACTATTACTGATAGATTTGTACTTATATCATCCTATTTATGCTTTCTAGATATGTGACTTCTTTAATATATAATCTGATATTTGTAGTTAACATATTTCTTTTGTTCTTTTTTAATGTGTTCAAAAATTGATTAATTCTTGCCCCCTCCCCATACCCCTGACACTGCATTAAAGTTTATACATTCTATTTTTATTATTTTTGTAGTTACTTTTAAAATATTAACACCCTTACGGTATATTAAACAACTGTATTTAACAACAATTAATGTTAATTAATCTTTTTACTTTTTCTTGTTCCACCCCTGACAATATGAAATTCTAAGTGTGAACCTGTCACACTCTTCTTGTCTTACATCTGAGGTTGTAGGTTGAGTTCTACAGTGTTTTCTTTTTTTTCCTGAAACTCAGCCTAATATTGATTAACTTCTTGATCCTTGAACAACACGAGTTTAAACCATGTGGGTCCACTTACGTGCAGGTTTTTTTCAATAGTAAACACTACAATTCACATGATTTGCACAGGTCAGCTGAATCCACGGATGCAGAATCAGAGATACAGCAGACCACAAATGTGGAGAGCCAAGTCTAAGTTAGATGTGGATTTCGACAGCTCTTAGGGTGGGTGCCCCTAACCTCCACATTCTTCAGGGGTCAACTGTGTTTTTAAATTGGGGCCTGTGAGCTCCCGTTCACTAGAGTATCATCTGTGGCTTAGGATGAGGTTGTGTACTTCCAAAGGATACTTCAGTTGGTGTCTTGGCAAGGTTGTTACCAGCATGGCTCTTTATGTTAACTCTTCAGCACTGGAGTCTCTGTACAGCACAGATAGTGACAATTCAATATCAAACATACATCACGATAGGCTCATGTTTTGAATTCTTAGGAAGACTCATTTTCCTATTTAGAGCCAAAGTCAATAAGAAAGCTTTCTTTCTTTCTCCTTTTTCCTAGTCTATCTTTTTGCTAAAAGTATAACCTTTCAACAGCTCTGTCCTTTACATGGAAGTCACAGTTCCATTCCCCTAATAGCCCTGCTCCCCTGTCTCCACTAGACTCTGTTTAAACCAAAGCCCTTGTTTTTTAAGACTAGCAAATGACCCTTGAATAACCTAAACTTCAGGTACCATTTATAAAGTTTCTGGAACATAATGCGTACTCAAAATAGTCCCATTTGTTGTCATGTCTCCTTTCACCCAGAATTTTATGTTTGTGAACAGATGCAGTGAAACAAAGACAAGAACTCAAGAGCACTACCCTAGTCCACTTCTCTATCAGATTGGTCATATAACAAAGGACAGCTTTTCTATCTTTTTCTTGGTATATTTTTAGTCCCCAAAGATATCGAAGTTTGAGTGTTTTAATTCATTAACATAGAATTTGTACCAGATCTTCGTAGGCAGTTAGACTAATTGGAATGAGAGCCAATCAAATTTTGCATTACCTGAGAATAGAGGGAAAGGAGGGACAATATAGGGGTGGGGAGGTGGGAGACACAAACTACTGGGTGTAAGATAGGCTCAAGGATGTATTGTACAACACGGGGAGTAGAGCCAATATTTTGTAATAACTGTAAAGGGAAAGCAACCTTTAAAAATTGTATAAAATTTTAAAAAATTAAAAAGAAATATATGTATCTAAGTGTAATTTAAGTTTACTTTAATCTTATATTTCAGTATTTGACACACTGAACTTGTAGCAATAAGATCATAGTAAAAACTGTAATATGTTATTATAGGTGTCTAAATGTCATTCTGTGTTGTACACAAATTCATAGTATATAAAAATGGTATAGAAAGAGCATTATATAAGCTTTTTTTCTTTTCTTATTTAAAAGTCTCACTTGCCTTTGCTGAGCAAGCTGCAACTTTAAGATACAGTTGAATTGTATGATTGGATTCTTTTTTTAATTGCTCTGTGACAGACTTCACAGAATCACGTCAAATTTGAGAAGAAGAATTACAAAAGAGTTTCACCTGAGTTGTACATGTCACAAAGAGAACTGTTGAAACATGGATAATGGGCGTGTGCTGTGGGTTTCTTTGATTTAATTGCCTGAGTCTCCTCTGTAGTAATACATCTGGCTAAGGTTTTCAACTTTCAAGAGAAAGTTGCTGGACTGTAGAGCTATTTAATAAAAGCCTTTCTCATTGACTTTCAAGATACTTAACCTCCTCAAAGACAGGAAAGCCTACTTTGAAAGAAAAAAATAGGTTAATTGATCTTCATGTGAAGCTTTCTAAATAGCTAGGTAGATATTAACCTTTCTGAAAATTCAGAACTTCTACTAAATGAACTAAACACTTCTGGGTACAAATAAAGAGGTGATTATTTTATCAACTTCATTAGCACAATTTATTAAAGGTCCTGGCCATGATACAGGGAGTACTAAGTGAGGTACTACAGGGAATTATAAGGAAGAAAGCAGTTCTGCCCAACTAGGTTTATGGTCCTAAGAAGGACCTCCAGAAAGCCTGATAAAGATGTGCTAACTTTACTGAGCCAAGGGAATTTAAAAGGAAATAACCATCCAGTTTTCACTGTAATTGGTCCCTTTGAGGCCAGCTTTGCCTGAAGCAGATATAATTTTAAAAGGAGGCAGACAACCCAGTTGGGTTCTTCTTTAAATGATCTGAGGCAAAGCATGGGATAAAGATTGGAAGCATATTCCTTGGACTTTTTCCTGTCATTGAGGCAGGATCTCTGTTTAGCTCAAGGGGTATCTTGGACTCTTCTTGAATCTTTTATTTTTACATTTTACTACTTTCCTGAGTTTGCTGAGTCCAGTTGTATAAATATCTGAATAGTAACTTTCAAGCCCCATGCTTCATCGTTAATGCTGATAAGAAAGAATTCCAAATATACACAAAATATTGTATCTCTATATCTATCTATGCAGACCTACATTAAATAAAAAGAAATTAGTCATTGTAAGTTGTTGATTAGAACAATACAACTATTTCTGAGATAAAACTATTTCTTTCTTCACAAAAAATCATGAAAATAAAACAAATATTTATTAAACACCTATCTAATATAGAGCAATATGTCAAATATCATTAAGTGTACGAACATGAAGTCATGGTCCATGGCTGTGAAGTCCTTACGATACAATAATGGATACAAACTAACTACAATCCATAGCAGAAATTGATGAGTGTCACAAGAAAGAAAAAGTTCTGTATTAACTGAGAATGGTGTTTCTTAAACTTTGGTGAGTATTAGAATCTCTGGACCTTGGTAATTATGCAGTTCATATTCTGCCCTTTCTAGGATGAACCTAGAATTTACAACCTTAACTCTCCATGTGATTATAATGGATTGGTCTGAGGACCACACTTTGAGAAACATCTCAATAGTATAAATATTATTTATGGCTGAGGATGATGAAGAAAAATAGTCTTCATGAAGCACGTAGAACATTTGTTGGCCCTCAAAAATATAATTTTGACAGAATGGAGATAAGAAGAGAGGAGAGTCCAGTTGATAGAAATAATATGAAAAAAATGGATGAAAAATTTGTTCTTAGAGACTGCCTCTGAAACAGACAGACACTGAAGTAGAACTGTGCAAAAGCAGAGTTGTATGGACTTGCAGAGTCAGCCAATAACTAGGATTCTAAAGTGCCCACTGAAACATGGCTATTATGACTTCTTTTGTTAACTCAAATTTTGTTTTGGAGAAAGACAGGGGAAGGGAGAGGTCATGGAGGAAGGGATGGCAATAATAATTTAATGAAAACATAGCTTGTTTGAGTCCTTTGTCATCCAAGTAAATATTGTTAAGGAAAGAGTTAACATCTGACTGTCTTTGCAGCCATGTTTATAAGATGGGGATCGTGTCCTACCTGTGGTTGTCTGTCTTCCTTATTTGGCAGAATAGGGTTTTTCTTGGTCAGGCAGCCTATCAGCGAAAACTGCTTACTTGTTTCTTTTTTCTAAGTGCCGGAACTGTTCTTGCACTGAATTTGTTTCTGTCCTAAAAGGAAGAAAAGCACCTATGTAATAGTGTTACATAAATCAAATAAGTTAACATTTGCAAGTCATTTGTAACAGTGCTTATTAATGTAACATGAACCAACAACAGGACAAAACAAAAAAACACTGTCTTTGTCTTCGTGTCTGCTATATCTCTTTAGAATTAGGTAAACTGCTGCCTAAACTATACTCAGTTCTTGTTATAATGCATTTTCCTTCATTTCTAATCCATTTTCAAATTCCTCTGTTCCTGGTTCAAACCTATCTTCTTATAACAGTGATGCTTTGCTTACTCCAGTATTTCTGAGACCTGGTCATGTTAATTCTTTACATTTATAAAGAGGAAAGATTCTAATTTTATGCCTAAAACCTTTATTGGTTCCACTTTGCTGGCTCAGAGAAAGGTGTTACTAATTCTTTTTTCCTATTGTTTCACATTTCTGGCTCCACTAATGGCCCTTAGGCTCTGTGCTGGATATAGTCCATTTACTCCTCCAGGTACACTCTCCTAATACCTTCTCTATGTCCTAGTGGCTGATCTTTATAGATTGCAGCACCTAGGCTTTCTTGTCCTTTGGTTTGGACTTGCCCTTGCAATGGATCAGAGTACACCTCACTGAATGTCCTCAGTAGAGGAGAGCTTATATGAATCAAAGGGATAGTACAATATATGTTTTTAGAAGAAAAAACCAGATCGTTAAATGCTGCTGCTTTTTGTTTGGTGCCATCTGGGAACTCTTTTTCCTCAGGTTTCCTTCCATCTCTCGTGGATTCTGTTCTGTTGGCAATACATAAGGAACTCGAGCTTGTCCCAACATAAGAGAGCTCCTTAACTTTAGAAGGTACAGCAGAACCTAAGGTGATTTCTAAGAAAAAGGAGCGTTGCAGAAGCACCTCGGGGCAATTCTCCTCTCTTTTTCTTGGATCCATCTTTTCATGCTTGAAGGGAAAACGTCAGCATACCGAGCTAGCTTGAAGGGCAAACTTGTGTTACCTGCACCATCACTCTACATGATAATCCCAATGTCTGCTACTGCTAATTGAATGGCATTCTTGTTCACTAGGCTATGTTCTGCAACAGAATCCTTCTCAATACAGCATTCCAAATAGCCTCTTGTAACCCATCAGAATTGGTACTCAAGATGAAGCATATTTTTTTTAGCCCTTCTAAGAACAGAGGGACAAAAAGAGCTCCCAAATATCATCCATGATGTAGTTTAGTTCACCAGGGAAAGAAGAGTATATATGAATTTGGAGCCTTCATCCTAACAAATAACAGAATTTTCTTTCTCAGCAATTTTGGGGAAATATTGGGTTAAGTTAAACAGCCTAAACATCATCTTAGAGCCTTGCATATGCTAATCTGCACCACTCATCTTCAACGATGAGAGAAGTCTATAGCTTGAATTAATCAGATTTATTTTGGTTGTAAGTGAGGGAACTCCAGCTGGAATGAGTTTAAGAGGGGAAAAACAATTTACGGATACTAGACTATAGAAATGCATGGCAAAGATAATCACTGGTTCAAAACAGACATGGAACCAAGGAGAGGGATACTGTAAAGATTTTTTTTCCAATCTTATTTGTTTCTATCAGTTTCATTCTTTATTCTTTTTAGACTGGATTTTTCTCAGTGACATGGAACATTCCACTAACATTTCCAAATTAGTATCTTAGGGTTTTGCCAACAAAGATAGATTGCCTTTTTTTTTTAACATTTTTTTTTCCAATTAAAAGTATAAAAGCTAGGAAGCATATAATGGGCTTGGTTTGGGACATGCCCTGGGAGTGGAATATTACAATTAGTCAGCCCCTAGATCCATATGGTTAAAGCTTAGGAATGAAGAACTCAAAATAGAAAAACAGAGTGCTCCTGCAAAGAGAAAATGTTATTGGCCATTCAAAATAGTAGATGATCATTACAAAGCATTTTCCATGTTTATTTGATCATTGAGTCTTTTTATTGTACAGAAAATCTCAAAAGGACCTCCAGTCTGCTAAATATTCTTTAGAAAATACTGGTTTATTTTAAACATAGCTCTGAGAATATTTAAATGGTGGTGTATGGCTTCTGGAGGAATCAGATATTCAGAAATCTGGCCATATTCAATACAGCTATCACCAGCCAAACAAAACAGGAGTTTCTCATAATTCCTTAAAATTTTTACTCTCTCTAGTCATTTTGCTTTTTTAGAATGCTTTCAATGATTATCACTTTCTTTCCTTTCTACTCATCCATATTCTACCTAAACTTTTGGCCATGTTTAAGCTGCTCTGATTGTGGGAAACTAGCTCCCTAGTGAACTCTTATGTCTTGAAGCTTTTATACGATGTTATTTTACAATTATTTGGCAAATTTGCAAGTACTGTAAACTGTTGTTTTTGTGTGCACATGAACTAGATGTGTGTTTGCATGAGTGCATAGATGTTCAAGCATGTGTGTGTGTGTGTGGGGGGGGGTGCTACCTCCCTAAATCAAGGGAATATAATTCAATCAGCAAGTTCTGTCATAGATCATAGAGAAATGGGAGGAAGTTACAGGAGAGAGCCTGGGAATGTGCGAAAGCTGTATCATGAGCTATTGTTACTGATGAGAGTGTGTTGCTTTGGTGACCACATCTATGTTCTGTGGTAGATGATCTGTCCTGGAAGGAAAAAAAAAAAAAAAGTCATTTTTCGCTCATTAGTTATTTCTGCCTTACTTTTCAGGGAATTTGCCTCTTG
This sequence comes from Delphinus delphis, assembly GCF_949987515.2. Taxonomy (NCBI): domain Eukaryota; kingdom Metazoa; phylum Chordata; class Mammalia; order Artiodactyla; family Delphinidae; genus Delphinus; species Delphinus delphis. Next base: position 53,260,495 of record NC_082699.1, read on the forward strand.
GTTCCCTAAATGGTGGTGCCTGAATTGTGAACACTGTTTTCCATTGGTGATTCCAAAATAAGAATCAAACCCAAACTATGCAAATACATACATATTATTTGATACTTAAAAAGTATATCAATTAGGATTAAAGATGAGCTGAATGAAAAAGAGAACCCCAAATATCCGTGACCTAAATAAAACAGAGCTTAATTCTCTGCTATTTAAGTTCAGAGGCGGACAGTTCTCTCCAGACATGAATATTCCAAACTCAGGAAGCATTCCTTCTTGTTCCACTCAGTGATTGCTTGCATGAGTTCTATTTTCGTGGTACAAATTGACTTTCAGGCAGCAATTTTGGGGAAAGGATCAAGATACAGAAGCGGAAAAAGCTATGCATCATTTATCTTTTAAAAGTGTTCTTGAGAGCTGTTACCCAACACTTCCACATTAGTCTTTCTGGTAAGAACATCATCCCACATTTTCATCATTGACTCTATTTTTTATTTAATAGTCTAATAAACATCTGCCATCCTATGCAGACCTAGAATATTGACAGTAAATTTATTGTTGATACTCTAGATGGTTTTCTTTTTTCCCAGATTAATTAATTAATTGAGACATAAGCCCATTAAAAAATAAAAGAAAGGAAAGGGAAGAACATCTAGGAGGTTATACACTAAAATGCTAATGGAAGATTATCTCTGACTGAGGCTTTAAAGGTGATTGTTTCTGTTTATTTTCTGTTTACTCACCTAACATTTCTAATTTGTCTATAATTCTGTATTACTTATATAATATAAAGATAATAAAAGTCAAAAACCATAAAAAAGAACTTTTTCTCTGTTCAGGGAGTTTGGGAGAGCAGATCACTTTGACAGAAACCATTTGTAAAATGATAGCTTAATATTCACGTTAGAGAAAAAAATAAATTGTATTAGTTGTGACCTAGTAAATAGATGCTAATCTTATTTATTTCAAATGATGATTTTGTAATAGCAAACCTACCATAAGTGAAAAAGTCAAAGACTTAAATATCAAAAAAAACTATTGTTGAAAGAGCACTAAACTAAAAGCATATGGCCTGGCTTTAAACTCAAAGAGATAAAAGACAAGGAAAAGGAAGAAAATAAACTTCACTCTCCATCTTTACATTCCATCTTTTAAAGTTTTAAACTTTGTGTAAATCATGTTTCATCCTTTTCAGGCTTGGCTCTTTAGCAACTAACGTTTCACTAAACATTTATTTGCTAAACAGCTGTCAGCAGTTATTGATAGAGTATGTGTTCAATGTGATAATAAGGTGACCTTTTAAAACTTAGAAACAAGGAAAAAATCGTTTAAAATTAAACAAGAGGGCTTCCCTGGTGGCGCAGTGGTTGAGAGTCCGCCTGCCGATGCAGGGGACACGGGCTTGTGCCCCGGTCCGCGAAGATCCCACATGCCGCTGAGCGGCTGGGCCCGTGAGCCATGGCCGCTGAGCCTGCGCGTCCGGAGCCTGTGCTCCGCAACGGGAGAGGCCACAACTGTGAGAGGCCCGCATACAGCAAAAAAAAAAAAAAAAAGAAGAAGAAAAAAATAAAAAAACAAGAAAACCTCATATTTAGCTGATACAACTGATATTCCTGATATGTCTTTAGCAGATAAATGATCAACGTCCTCATACAGTGTTACTGATGAGCCTAAGGATCATCATAAATCCTCAAAATAAACTGACTATGATCTCAGGCATACGTAACATGACTGAAATTCCGTTGTCAATTGTATGACACCATACCTGGAAAAATAATATACAGAGAGGTATGCTCACCTTAAGGGGAAAATGCAAAGAACTAGACACTGTCAGGATTTTCCAGGGAAAAGAGATATTCAATTTAACAGACAAGAAAAAGGTCACTGAGAAAGTGATACTTTCTGTTTGGGAAGTGGAAGAAAATTTTCCATAATCATTTATCTCAGTTCACTTTTGGGCCATTATCCAAACTGCAGATTTGTAATTTGGTGTCCTAAATATTTCCATTCCAATCAGTGATTTTCTTGATAAAGGATTGCTCATTTGTACAAACAGCTGTCAAAGTCCATTCACTACAGTCCAATCATTCCTTTTTTTTTTTTTTCCCGGTATGCGGGCCTCTCACTGTTGTGGCCTCTCCCGTTGGCGGAGCACAGGCTCTGGATGTGCAGGCTCAGCGGCCATGGCTCATGGGCCCAGCTGCTCCGCGGCCTGTGGGATCTTCCCGGGCCGGGGCACGAACCCGTGTCCCCTGCATCGGCAGGCGGACTCTCAACCACTGTGCCACCAGGGAAGCCCATTCCTTGACTGAACAAACTTGTGTGTCTTGACATTCACAGCTAAGGTTAGTCCTTAGACCATGGTGAATTTACCTAGGCAAGGGTATGCAGTGATTCTTCCCAAAAGCTGGCCAGCTAGCTTTCTTCTGTTGACATCTGCACCTCTACATCACTCTCTTCAAATTTCAACATATTGTCACCTCCAGGTTTGCTAATGACTACTTTGTAGCCAGGTGTATTTGCTTTTTCATCTCACTTGTGAGATGACCAAGGTAGTTATCTACAAAAGAGAAAAAAAAAAGGCATTTGTAGATAAGTTGATTGGATACAGGACAAAATATCTAATTCTGATACTTGAAGTAACTTGGATCAGTGAATGATCAGCTAGTTTGAAAGTCACAGAGTGAATTTAGTGATAGAAGTTTTACTATAGTCTTTATTCTGTGTAATTCAGAGTAAAAATAGAAGTGTATTAATTGTTCTGATAATTTCATGTCAGCATTCAGATTAGTCTTCATATAATTGGGTTGCTAATAGATTCAGTGTATTCCAGGAAATGTGTATGCAATAGAAAGCTGTTATTTTTCCTCACTTACACACTCTTCTTTCCTAAATTAGAATTTAGAGCTCTTTGATCTTCCTGTGAAGATTCCTCCAGCTTCAGGATATGTGGACATAACCTTAAAATTTGTTTCTGTTTACTATCCTTCATATCAAACGACATCCAAGTCAATGTCAGCAAACCCTTTCCCCCCCTTTCACAAGTAGATTTATTTATAATAGATTTTTAAGGTAGATTTAGAGCACGAGTCTTTTTTTGATGTATATTTATTTATTTATGTTTGTTTGTTCTTTAAATCTGTGTCTCTCTTTCTGCCTTGCAAACCTGTTCATCTGTACCATTTTAGGAGGGCAAGATTCTTTTTAACATCTTTATTGGATATAATTGCTTTACAACGGTTTGCTAGTTTCTGCTGTATAACAAAGTGAATCAGCTATACGTATACATATATCCCCATATCCCCTCCCTCTTGCATCTCCCTCCCACCCTCCCTATCCCACCCCTCTAGGTGGACACAAAGCACTGAGCTGATCTCCCTGTGCTATGCGGCTGCTTCCCACTAGCTATCTATTTTACGTTTGGTAGTGTATATGTGTCCATGCCACTCTCTCACTTCGTCCCAGCTTACCCTTCCTCCTCCCCGTGTCCTCAAGTCCATTCTCTACATCTGCATCTTTATTCCTGTCCTGCCCCTAGGTTCATCACAACCATTTTTTTTTTTTTTAGATTCCATATATATGTGTGAGCATATGGTATTTGTTTTTCACTTTCTGACTTACTTCACTCTGTAAGACAGACTCTAGGTCCATCCACCTCACTACAAATAACTCAATTTTGTTTCTTTTTATGGCTGAGTAATATTCCATTGTATATATGTGCCACATCTTTATCCATTCATCATTATTTTTAAAGAACTCTCCTTTTCCTTTTTAAAATAGCTGTATGACATTTATCTTAGAAATCAGATGAATTAAAATTAATTGAGTTTTGGGAATTAGAGGATTTAGAACATGGACTGAATGACTGAAGACATCTCTAGGTAGTAACTTCTAACTTGAATTATGGTTCTGAGGGTTTTAAAATGGGAGCTGATGTAAATTAAATATGGGAGCTCAATGGAGAGCGTAAAAACATAAACAAATGCTAAATCTATTCCAGAGGTGAGAAAAACATACATATATATATACATATATATATATATATATATATATATATATATGAATGAAAGACATCGAGAAAACTTGTCATAAATCATAGAAATCCACAAATCATAAATTAAGACAGTATTAAGACAGTATAAATGTTCTAACAATTTTGGCTATAGCTAACATTAAAAATACTGTATAACTGAAACCCTTAGGACCATTAGCTGCAAATTCTGAAAACTTCTTTTACTTGAGGAAGAGGGTAATGACAACAACAAAAAAGACATCTCTTCCATACAGGTAGGATCCTTGTGTGTATGGGGGCAGGAAGAATATAACTGTATAAAAGTGGGATATCTCCCCATGAAGCAGACATGAACTTTTCTCTGATAAAAGGTTTATAATTTTTAAAAGTTAACATTACTCTTCTTTTTCACTGTTGCAAACTGACGTAAGTCCTTTTACCCATTCAGTAAACATCAGGGATCTTTTGATAAATATTCACCATCTCTGCGGTTTACAGGGAGGTGGGAACTATATTTCCTTTCCTTCATATCCTTAGCACCAGGTGGTAGGTATCAAAGAAGGCAAACGTTGCTTAATGCACAAATATTAATAGCAAGAATGTTCAGGACAGTCTTATGACCTATTCAGTAGTTTGGACAATCTCTCTCTCCGTCTTAGACTTTTTCAGTGGCACTTTGTGTGAAAACTTGACTCCAAGGTGGACTCTTGGATTCTTTGAGGACAAAACTGGCCAACTATAGTGAGGTTAAGTACATTCCCTGTGAATTTGGATGTAGGAATGTATTAGTTTGCAATTACTGCAATAACACTACATGATAGACACAAATCAAAATGGCATACAAAAACCAAAAAATGTTTATTGAACTCATGTTTCTGCATGTTGGCAGTTTGGGGTGAGGGGTTTGGCTGATATACACTGGCCTAGGCTGGGTGTGCCTGCTTTAAGCTATGGCTTCAGCTGGGCTTGTATCTTTGCTGGAATACGATTTGGTCTAGGGCCCAAGAAAATGGAGAAGTGGCCACCTAGGGAAAGCTCATCTTAGTAGAGGCAGAAGAGGGAAAGACCAACTGCATAAGTGCTTTTTAAGCTTTTGGTTATATCACTCACACTAACATTCTATTGGATAAAGCAAGTCATGTGATGTATATATCCACAAAAGATGTGGATATAGGGAAAGGTGAAAAATTGGGGCCATAAAACAGTCTAGCACAAGGACTAACAAGGTTATAGAACCCAGGAGCTGCACACCCCACTTGCCAAATTCTTCTACCTAATCTTAAAATGAGACCTGTACATATATCCTAATCAGTTTTCTAGAACATCACTATTTCGCCAATAAAAATAGTGCTTTTAACATCCTCTTGCTAATTAACAAACACCCTGGTGTAGATTTCCATAATGATATCTGAAATTTTAAACAAAACTGTTTAAATATTGATTCCTAAAGTACTTCAAGTGCTGTCAGAATAATCCTAGTGATGTAGACACACATACATCACATCATTATCTTGTATTACCACCCAGGCAATTATGGGAGCCACAAGACTTTTCATGAAGTGATACCTCTAGGCTTTTGTCGGGCAGTCCCATCTATGTTCTGAAAAATTGGTCCCTCTGATTTTAAATTATATATGCTGGGTGGAAGAGAATTTCTCGCTTTTAAAATAACTTCAAATAACGTGGATTTAGCAGAATGTGAGGTCTCAGCTCTTTGGTAACTGAAATTCCTCACCAAAAACAGTTCACTCTCTTTTTTACCTCTCTTGGCCTTGGATACCTGATCCAACGTTCACAAATGGGAAGTGTGAACACTCTGACCCATTACTGACTGATTAAGAACTAGCCTAGAAACAGCTAGAAAGTTTTAGAAACCATTGGTAAGGTCAGAACTACACAAAATTTCTTCTAGTAAGGAATTTACCCTGGAGGGAAACAGAATTACTATCCAGGCTAGTTAGCAGGAGACTGAAAAGGTGAGGAAAGCAATCTCTCAGAAATGAGTGGCAATTCTTGACTGCAATCATCAGGAGGGAGAAAACTGAGCAAGTTGAAAAAAATATTGGCAAGAAAATTGCTCTCCTGATGTTTCCCAATACTGGTATGGGAGGCCAAACAGGCAGCCATGCAAGGAAAGTTAATTGCCTGCAAGGCCTGTAACAAAAGAATAAACCAGAGGGAAAACATCAAATTGGAATCCAAATATAAATTTTCAAAAAAACAAATTAGTGAACAGTAATAAAATCAAACACAGGGGGGAAAAAGCTCGTAAAATACTATTAAAATGATAGCAGACACTTGAAATGTTTCTAAATGTAAAAAAACTATGCTTGTAAGTCATAAAACTATGTTTGTACTAATACATTTTCCAGTGGCAAAAATGAGGCTACTCTTTTTTTTTTTTTTTTTTTTTTTTGCTGTACTTGGGCCTCTCACTGTTGTGGCCTCTCCCGTTGGCGGAGCACAGGCTCTGGACGCGCAGGCTCAGCGGCCATGGCTCATGGGCCCAGCCGCTCCGCGGCCTGTGGGATCTTCCCGGGCCGGGGCACGAACCCATGTCCCCTGCATCGGCAGGCGGACTCCCAACCACTGCGCCACCAGGGAAGCCCAAGGCTACTCTTTTTTGAACAACAAAGATTATAGGCAAAGTGTCTACTGGAATCCATGTAGTGAAGGTATGAATCACAAACATTAGAATTTCTTTGAAGAGAGAGGTATGGCAGTTATTATTTGAACCATTAAAAAATAAAACTATGTGCAATAATTCCGGACAGTAGAGAAATCTTATTTTGCTATATATATATATAGATAGATTTATTTATTGCTGTATATGTATGTGTATATGTGGGGAGATGGAGTGTGATTCTGACTTGTAATAAAATTTATTGAGATAGGAAGAATAAACTATTTCATTTATTTTATTGGGAGAGAATAACATTCATTTTTAAATATTAAGTCAGTTGCCAAATTGATTTGTCTGCTCTACATACTATATGTTTCCATATAAATTTTAGAAAGAGTTTTTAATCTCTACAAAAAATCTTTCTAAAAATTTTTTCCTACAGAATGTCTGCTGAGATTTTGATAGTGATTGAAGTGACCCTGTAGATCAATTTTGGAAAATTCCTATTTTAATATTACTCAGTTTCCAAATCCATTGACATGGAAAGTTTCTCTATTCAATTAGGTATTCTTTTATTTATCTCAGCAATGTGTAATTTTCAGTATATAAATCTTGCACTTCTTTGGTTAAATTTATTCATGATTTATTTTCTTTTAAATGCTATTTTGAATAGAATTGCTTTCATTGTTTTCAAAACATTGTTTTGAATGTTTCTTGCTATTGTATAGAAAAACAACTGATTTTCTTACACTGATCTTGTTTCCTGAAACCTTCATAAACTTGTTTATTAGTTCTAGTGGTTTTATTGTGGAATTCTTAGAATATTTATGTACAGGGTCATGTTATCTCCAAACATAGTTTTACTTCTTCCTTTCCAATATATATACCTTCGATTTCTTCTTTCCTCATTGTACTGGCCAAACTCTATTAAAATTTGAATAGAAGTGGTGAGAGGAGACATCTTTAACTAGTTTCTGATCTTAAGAAGAAATAATTCAGTCTTTTTCCATTAGGTTTGATGTTAGGTATAGATTTTACTTGGATACCCTTTATCAAGTGGAGAAATTCTATCTTATTACTAGTTTGCTGAGATTTTTAATCACAAACATATGCTGCATTTTGTCAATTGCTTTTTCTCTGTCTTTTGAGGTGACCATGTGGTTTTTATCCTTTATTATGTTAATATGGAACATTACATTGTTTCAGATAGTAAATCAAATGTTAATTCCTGAGATAAATACCACTAGGTCATGATATATAATCATGATGTGTTGCTGAATTTGTTTTGCTAATATTTTGTTAGGGACTTTGGTGTATTTATCAGATATTGGCCCTTGTTTTCTTTTCTTGTGATGTCTTTTGATTTGGGACCACTATTACTGGCTTCATAGGATAAGTTATTAAAGATTCCTTCTTCTTCCATTTAGAAAGCATTTTTTGAAGTACTCGTATTACTTCTTGTTGAAACACTTAATAAAATACACCAATCAGGCTGTCTGGGCTTGGGGCTTTGTTTTGTGGAAAAGTTTTCAATTATTAGTTGAATATATTTGCTATTCAGATTTTCTATTTCTTAAGTTAGTTTGGGTAATTTTGTTGTTTTAGAAAATTCTTCATGTCATCTAAATTGTCTAATTTGCTAGCATGTTTGTTCACAGTATTCCCTTAGAGGATCACCTCCTCTGTGAAGTCTTCCTTGCCTCCCTCAGATGGAAGAATAGCCCTTGATCTTATTTTCATGTTTCCCTTAACTCCCCAGAATCTCTTTCTTACAGCACTTTCACACACTCTGCTGAAATCATCAATGCACGCATCTGTCTCTCTGCCAGACAGTGAGCTCCTCGAAAGCCCAGGCTGTGCCTTAATCATTTTTTCTGAATTGCCAGTGTCCTTCAAATTGTCGGGTCCACTGTAGCTGCTGGATATAGGTTCAGTTCCCCAGAAGCACACCCTGAGATGGGGATTTATTTGCAGGTGATTTATTTTACAAATGCTCCCAGTAGAAAAGAGTAATGGGGAAGAGGGCCAGGGAAGGTGAGGAGGTCAAGCAAAGATATAATTTCAGGCAAAAGTCCCACAAAGGGGAACTTAAGCTTGATCCCATAGGGAACTCTGGTGCATAAGTTTAAGCCTTAGCAGTTGTAAACGGGGTTTAAAAAGAAAAGAAAAAAATATATATTTTTTTAATATTCTTTTAATATCTGTAGTTAAGTAGTCATGTTTCCTCCTTTATTGCTGATTTTGGTAATTTGTATCTTTTATTTTCTTGCACAGTTTGTCAATTTTGTTGATATTTTTCAAAGAAACAACTTTTAATTTTTATTTCATTATTTTTTCTATATGTTTTCTACCTCATTTATCTCCCCTTTAGTCTTTATTATTTCATTATTTCTGCATGTTCTGGATTTAGCTGGTTTTATGGAGAGAGGATATGATCTACTCACTCTATTATGCCAGAAATAAATCTCTAGTTAAAGCAGAGATACATCATTTTAGACCTCGTTAGTCAGAATCTCTGGAGGGGATTCCACTGAGTGTCTACTTCATAAAATTCCCATGATGAATAATGATGGTCACCAAGATTGAGATACAACTATATTTGGCAAGTCTATGATTTGTTCTATGATTTTGGTTACGTTCATATTCCTGAAATAAGATAATCAAGTTTAATTGATAACCTAAGTATAGAATCAACACAAAAGTTACATATATATATAATATACAGATATATATACAGATATAACTTTTCAAATGATAAATAATATAATATTATCATATCAGTTATTTAGTACACTCTTCTGGACACATTTACATGTGAAGTCAAATTGTAATGGAAAAGTTGTTTGGCAAAGTAGATAAGTAGGACAGAGAAAGCTAAGTAATTGAATACAGTTAATCTGATTAGGTTATGAGAGCTCAATATTTCCTTCTTCTTTGGATGATTACACTTGACATAGTGAATTCAAATATCCAAGGCAACCAGTCACTGTTCAACAGCCAGTGTTAGAAACATATTGACAGTTCTTTCTTTTTGGTTGCACCTACTCTAGATTCCCTTCAGATCTTCAATTAACAAGATCAATTTAAGTATGGGATTAGTTACTGTTGCATGACTGGATTTGCTTATACACAGTCTTTTCACAGCACATATTTAAAATCTCTTCTATTGTACGCTATTTCTGTATGGAGGCTTATAATTAACAGAGTGACATACTATCAAATGATATTAATACCAGAATACAGAACATCTTTATCATTGATATTTTAGCAGCACTCTAGATAAAAGTTGAAAGATGGATATAACATTGCTTTTTCCAACACTGGATAAGGATCAAAATAATTTTGGGGTTACAGTTTTATATTCTAACAGAATGCTTAAGTTACTACAAATTTGGGTAACCAATTGCTATGTATTATCTAACTTTCATAACACATATTTAATTTAGTAACACAATTATTAATAAAGGTAACAAGATAATGAAGGAAATAATTTTTATTTAGATAATAGAGTTTTTAAAAATATTACACTCCAAGTATAAAAGAGATGAATGAAGAATATAGGAGTAGGAAGGGAAAAATAACTTGTTTGTCTTACTCAAATATTTAAATGAGGTCTAAACAAAGTCAACTCAATTGAAGCCCGACTTTCATTGCCTGTTTTTATAGTTCCATGTAGAGTGGGAATCTACATGTCCGGACTCCTTGCCTTGAGAATATCTCTTGTATTTGCATATTTCAATTTTGGTCATGTAAACTAGTATATATGATAAATATCAATTTACCATATAAACTGGTAGCTCAGGAGTGAAAGGTAGAAGGAGTCATGTAACCTTATAGGTATTTGACCTTAGTCTTCATTCAGATCAAAATTCTCTATCAAGCCTTTAGGCTATCAAAGGTAGTATTTGAGATGGTTAGGTCTCAAAATAGTCATGAAAGTTGTGTACACATCCACATGATTATTATACAATTTTAGCTCAGTAAAACCCCATACATTTGCCTTTATTTTCTTTGTGATTTATTGGAAGAGATTTGGACCTGAATTCTTTTGAATAACTGGCTCCTTCCCTGTGTTAGTCAGTTTGGGCTGCCATAATAAAATCCCATAGACTGAGTAGCCTGTAAACAACAGAAATTTATTTCTCATAGTTCTGAAGGCTGAGAGGTCCAAATTCAAGATGCCAGCACATTTAGAGTCTAGTGAGAGCCCAGCTTCTGGTTCACAGATGACAGTCTTTTTGCTGTGTTCTCACATAGCAGAAGGAGCAAGCTAGTGAGTGCTCTGGGGTCTCTTTTATAAGGGCACTGTAGGGAAGCAAACTTTGCCACCTCAAAACGTGTCTCTTTGGCATGAAGGTTAATTTAGGCTGATTATTTTTAAGAAACAGAAGAGTCAAAAAAAGTTTTTCTTGTTACCTCCCCTGAACTGCCTAAAAGAATTTAGATAAAGGGCCTGTTCCCTGAATAGAGCTATCACCAGAGATATCTTCAAAGAATATGGGCTAAGTGTGGTGGGAGGGACTCTGCAGGGCTTAATGTTCAAAGTCCACTCTGTTGCCCCACTGTCTCTACATGGTCCAGCAAACAGTTTTTACCAAACATTTATTCCTCCATCTCTATGTGAATTGTCTTCCTTCCCTTTGAAGTTCCAACGCAATACACCCAACATTCTCTTTTGCTTTTTAGCTGAAGATGGTACTTAAATTGAGGACTTTGGCCATTTTGGCAAATTACTCAGTTTACCTGGGTCTCTCCCATGTATACATTTTATTACACTTTTGTTTGTTTTCCTCCTATTAATCAGTCTCAGGCCAATTTAATTCTTAGACCAGCCAGAAGAACCTAGAAAGTTAGAGGAAAATTTCTTCCTCCTGGACAGCATTAGTCCCATTCATGAGAACTCCACCCCCATGACCTAATCACCTCCCAGAGGTCCCACCCTTCATATACCATTGCATTGTGGATTAAATTTCAACATATGAATGTTAGGGGACACAAACATTCAGTTTATAACAATCCCCTACTTCACTTTGCACATGTGGACTAGACACAGGAATGCTCCTGTGACCATACAGAATGCCCAGAGTTACACCTGTTGATTCCACTGAGATTCAAGGAAAGAACAGAAACATTGTCTTTGCACCAATGAGGACAATTAAAACTGGTTTTTATTTTTAAGCAAGAAATCCTTAGAGACAGTGGAATTCACTGTATTCTTGAAAAATAACTGTCATATTTATTGTAGTAAAAAGTCTACAATAGAGCTGTTTTCACATTTATCTAGGATTTTCCATTACCAAAGCTAGTTTGCTTCAACTAAATTATACAGAGACAATGCTTAAAGGACTCCAGAGAGAGCAATCCTAACTCAATAATTTCCAAGCAGTTTTCCCCATCATGACCCATAGTCTACACCCTAGCAGTGTTTCACTCAGCTTGATTGTTGCTAAGCAACAAATAGGGTATAGAAGTTAAGCTTCTGGAATCACTTACACATTAATTATAAGTCAAAAACATTAGAATAATGCAAGTTTTAATAATGAAGGGTATTACATATGTTGTCACAATATGCCTTTTTTCCTAACCAAGAAGAGAAAGACCTGTGGGATACTTGTCATGGGGAAATGACATTTCATTAGCTTTTGGAGGTACCAAGAGAGTAGATTTTAAGAGAAACAATTAGGTGTTTTATAGCTATCTTTCCCTTTCTCAAAGGTTTTTTTCCCTAATTGCTATTGACTTTGCATTCTTTGAATTACTGAAGCTAACAGTAGCATAAGTAGGTGTTACATTTCCTAGTTAGGAAGTTGCTGAAGTGTTCTGATGATTGCATGATTGCTAAAGACTTTTAAATGCAAGGGAATTAAAGACCATTAAGTGCAAAGAAATCAAAGACCAATTTTTGTTCTCTAAACTTAGAGATCTTTATCAAATTTTGATTTTCCCACCAGGAAAAAGCAATATTCTGAAATCATAGTGCATCTCCATCCACATCTCTCAAAGTTCTTACACTACTATCTACAGTCAGTCTCCTTTGTGAAGTTGTATGGCTGTATGATTTTCCTTTCTTTCTAAATGGAAAATTCTGGGACATGTGTTAGCTTAAGCAAGTACTCTTTCTTGTCCTATGGTAGCATGCCAATATTTGGCCAAAAAATGGACTAAGGAAAACCTGAAATGGTGTCAGCAGTGAGCTGCCAAAAGGCTCATTTATCCAGACTAGAAAAGCCAGGTTTATTGCACAGTATGGGCCTCTCAATCAGCAAAACTTGGATATGAATTATTTTAGCTGTACTAAATACAGACCATATTAACTACAGACTGTAGCTGTACTACAGTCTATCAACTAAAATTGTTTAAGGTATATGTCATATTAAATATGCATTCAAACTTCACACACATAAAAGTCCCTTGGGAAAGATACTCAGTATATTGAAAAGGATATGGACTAAATATTCAGATAAACATGAGTCTGATTTCAAGCCTGGCACTTGACATCTGCGTGACCATGGCTCAGTACTTCACTGTTTCTTGGTCTTGGTTTACTCACATATAAAATGGATGTATGGGGGGGGGTGCTAGAACTTAACTCAAAGGGCAATTTTATGGCTCCTAAAGAGATACCTTTCCTGCCCAGCCACACTCACTTTCATTTCTTTGCGGCCCTTTCATCTTTGTTGGCCAGTTACTTCTTTTTTTAATCTACAATTGTACAATATCCCCTAGATATATCACTGGGAGACAAGGAGACAGCAGCTTTCCTATCAAATGTCAATAGATAACAACGTTTTGCTATCAGTATGTATAATTAATATAAAATGTGCTGTGACTGATCACCAACAAATTCTGAAAGAAGCCATGTGATTGGTCACCCGTCTGTGCATCTGTGAATTATGGAGTAATTTGTGGACTGAAGAGCTAGCAATGAGGTTTTTATGAGTTTACTCACTGTAACCCTAACCCTAACCTTGTCTTTGGCAAATGAAATTTCAATCATTTTATTGTGCGACTGCTGTTATTTAACTATACCTTGCCATTTGAAATCCACGTATACTACAACAGTGAGAAACAAGGATTGTTGTGTATGTGTGCATCTATTTCCTTTTCTTCATGAGATAGCATGGACTTCATCCATTTTATTCTCTGCTGCTTCCCTAGCCCTCAGAACAATGCTTAATACATAACGTGGAATCAAAGAAAGAATGAGTGTTATCACATGCCTAGAGTGCTTATCATGGAGCCCAGAATATATAAATTACCCACTAAATGCTGGGTTTCTTAGTCTTTTCTTAGTGTCTCTGGTTTTAAGAAGAGGTAGATTTGTCAAAATGAATTAAGCACTCAGTGTGCTCTAGTGTATATTAGGCACAGTATAATTGTGTGAAGAAAGACAGAATTTAGTTCCCTGAAATACACTTTGTGCTTTGTAGCCATAGAATCTAAATTTGATCCTGGCTTTGCTGTTTCACCTTAGGTAAGTTATTTAAACCCTCTAGGCTTCATTTTCTTTATCTGTGTAATGGCAGCAAGTATATCTACTCACCTGATTAAAGTATGTGAAGCTTAAGAGAAATTATGTGTGCAGAGTGCTTAGTCCAGTGCCTGGTACTTAGTAGGCACATAAAATATTTAGCTATTTTTTGAGTTTGTGGCCCATGAGGAAAAACAAAATAATTTAAAAAGAGATAATGAATTTTACAATGTAGATGACAAGAATATATTACAAATATATCCAACTGTGGTTATACGTTGTATTTTTTAATTCAAATGTAATTTCTCCCAAGTGTAATTGACTTTTTTGTTGAGAGAAAAATCTGAAATTGAGCAAATTCCACATTCTTTTATTGGAGGAGACTATTTTAAACATTCACAAAGCAGGAGTCTATAGACCTCAACAGAGAGATCAGAGCTATGTAAGATTAAACTGAGAACTAAAGTCAAATTAAAGATTACTCTGAAACCAAAACCAGTTAAATAGACACAATATTTTATTTAGTTTTCAAAATGTGTCAAGGTTCTTAGCATCTATGTGGCTCAGTTTCTTCTTTTGTGAAATGGAGATGGAAAGATCCCTATCTCATTGGATATTATGATGGTCAAATGAGATAACAAATTTAAAATATTTATCATAAATCTTGGATATAATAAGAATTCAATAAATCTTAACTGATTCTATCCTTTTGTTCATATAAATTAATCTTAATGCCTGACAATAATTTCTTTATCAGGCATTTTCTTTTTTTTAACTTAATTTTATTTATTTTTAAACAGCAGGTTATTAGTTATCTATTTTATACAAATTAGGGTGTACATGTCAATCCCAATCTCCCACTTCATCCCCCCATGCCGCCCCTCGCCGCTTTCCCCTCTTGGTGTCTACACGTTTGTTCTCTACATCTGTATCTCTATTTCTGCCTAACAGACTGGTTCATCTGTACCATTTTTCTAGATTCCACATACATGTGTTAATATACTATATTTGTTCCTATCTTTCTGACTACTTCACTCTGTATGACAGTCTCTAGGTCCATCCACATCTCTAGAAATGACCCAATTTCATTCCTTTTTATGGCTGAGTAATATTCCATTGTATATATGTACCACCTCCTCTTTATCCATTCGTCTGTCAATGGGCTTCCATGACCTGGCTATTGTAAATAATGCTGCAGTGAATACTAGAGGGATTGTGTCTTTTTGAATTATGGTTTTCTCTGGGTATATGCCCAGTAGTGGGATTGCTGGGTCATATGGTAATTCTATTTTTAGTTTCTTAAGGAACCTCCATACTGTTCTCCATAGTGGCTGTATCAATTTACATTCCCACCAACAGTGCAAGAGGGTTCCCTTCTCTCCACACCCTCTCCAGCATTTGTTGTCTGTAGATTTTTTTTTTTTTTTTTGCGGTACGGGGGCCTCTCACTGTTGTGGCCTCTCCCGTTGCGGAGCACAGGCTCCGGACGCGCAGGCTCAGCGGCCATGGCTCACGGGCTCAGCCACTCCGCGGCATGTGGGATCTTCCCGGACGGGGGCACGAACCCATGTCCCCTGCATCGGCAGGTGGACCCTCAACCACTGCACCACCAGGGAAGCCCTGTTGTTTGTAGATTTTATGATCATGCCCATTCTAAATGGTGTGAGGTGATACCTCATTGTAGTTTTGATTTGTATTTCTCTAATAATCAGTGATGTTGAGCAGCTTTTCATGTGCCTCTTGGCCGTCTGTATGTCTTAGGTGAAATGTCTATTTAGGTCTTCTGCCCATTTTTTGATTGGGTTGTTTGTTTTTTTAATATTGAGCTGCATGAGCTGTTTATATATTTTGGAGATTAATCCTTTGCCTGTTGATTCATTGGCAAATATCTTCTCCCATTCTAAACACTGTCTTTTCATCTTGTTTATAGTCTCCTTTGCTGTGCAAAAGCTTTTAAGTTTCTTTAGGTGCCATTTGTTTATTTTTGATTTTATTTCCATTACTCTAGGAGGTGGGTCAAAAAAGATCTTGCTGTGATTTACGTCAAAGAGTGTTCTTCATATGTTTTCCTCTAAGAGTTTTATAGTGTCTGGTCTTACATTTTGGTCTTTAATCCATTTTGAGTTTATTTTTGTGTATTGTGATAGGAGTGTTCTAACTTCATTCTTTTACGTGTAGCTGTCCAGTTTTCCCATCACCACTTACTGAAGAAACTGTCTTTTCTCCATTGTATATCCTTGCCTCCTTTGTTGTAGATTAGTTGACCATAGGTGCATGGTTTTATCTCTGGGCTTTCTATCCTGTTCCGTTGATCTACATTTCTGTTTTTGTGCCAGTACCATATTGTCTTGATTACTGTAGCTTTGTAGTACAGTCTGAAGTCAGGGAGTCTGAATCCTCCAGTTCTGTTCTTTTCCCTCAAGTTGGCTTTGACTATTTGGGGTCTTTTTAGTCTCCATAAAAATTTTAAGATTTTTTGTTCTAGTTCTGTAAAAAATGCCATTGGTAATTTGATAGGGATTGCATTGAATCTGTAGATTGCTTTGGGTATTATAGTCATTTTCACAATATTGATTCTTCCAATCCAAGAACATGGTATATCTCTCCATCTGTTTGTGTCGTCTTTGATTTCTTTCATCAGTGTCTTATACTTTTCTGAGTACAGGTCTTTTACCTCCTTAGGTAGGTTTATTCCTAGGTATTTTATTCCTTTTGTTGCAGTGGTGAATGGGAGTGTTACCTTAATTTCTCTTTCTGATCTTTCATTGTTAGTGTATAGGAATGCCAGAGATTTCTGTGCATTAATCTTGTATCCTGCAACTTTACCAAATTCATTGATTAGCTCTAGTAGTTTCCTGGTGGCATCTTTAGGATTCTCTATATATAGTATCATGTCATCTGCAAACAGTGACAGTTTTACTTCTTCTTTTCCAATTTGTACTCCTTTTATTTCTTTTGCTTCTCTGATTGCCATGGCTAGGACTTCCAAAACTATGTTGAATAAGAGTGGCAAGAGAGGACATCCTTGTCTTGTTCCTGATCTTAGAGGAAATGCTTTCAGTTTTTCACCACTGAGAATGATGTTTGCTGTGGGTTTGTCATATATGGCCCTTATTATGTTGAGATAGGTTCCCTCTATGCCCACTTTCTGGAGAGTTTTTATCATAAATCAGTGTCGAATTTTGTCAGAACCTTTTTCTGCATCTATTGAGATGATAATATGGTTTTTATTCTTCAGTTTGTTAATGTGGCATATCATATTGATTGATTTGTGTATATTGAAGAATCCTGGCAACCCTGGGATAAATCCCACTTGATCATGGTGTATGATCATTTTAGTGTGTTGTTGGATTCTGTTTGCTGGTATTTTGTTGAAGATTTTTGCATCTATATTCGTCAGTGATATTGGTCTGTAATTTTCTTTTTTTGTAGTATCTTTGTCTGGTTTTGGTATCAGGGTGATGCTGGCCTTGTAGAATGAGTTTGGGGGTGTTCCCTTCCTCTGCAATTTTTGGGAAGAGTTTGAGAAGGATGGATGTTGGCTCTTCTCTAAATGTTTGATAGAATTCACCTGTGAAGCCATCTGGTCCTGGATTTTTGTTTGTTGGAAGATTTTTAGTCACAGCTTCAATTTCACTACTTGTGATTCGTCTGTTCATATTTTGTTTCTTCCTCAGTCTTGGAAGGTTATACCTTTCTAAGAATTTGTCCATTTCTTCCAGGTTGTCCACTTTATTGGCATAGAGTTGCTTGTAGTAGTCTCTTATGTTGCTTTGTATTTCTGTGATGTCTGTTGTAACTTCTCCTTTTTCATTTCTAATTTTATTGATTTGAGTCCTCTCCGTTTTTTTCTTGATGAGTCTGGCTAATGGTATATCAATTTTGTTTATCTTCTCAAAGAACCAGCTTTTAGTTTTATTCATATTTGCTATTGCTTTCTTTGTTTCTATTTCATTTATTTCTGCTCTGATCTTTATGATTTCTTTCCTTCTACTCACTTTGGGTTTTGTTTTTTTGTCTTTCTCTTGTTCCTTTACGTGTAAGGTTAGATTGTTTATTTGAGATTTTTCTTGAGGTGGGCTTGTATTGCTATAAACTTCCCTCTTAGAACTACTTTTGCTGCATCCCATAGGTTTTGGATCATCGTGTTTTTGTTGTCATTTGTCTCTAGGTATTTTTAAATTTCCTCTTTGATTTCTTCAGTGATATCTTGGTTATTTAGTAACATATTATTTAGCCTCCATGTGTTTGTGCTTTTTACATTTTTTTCCCTGTAATTGATTTCTAATCTCATAGTGTTATGGTAGGAAAAGATGATTGATATGATTTCAATTTTCTTAAATTTACTGAGGCTTAATTTGTGACCCAAGATGTGATCTATCCTGGAGAATGTTCCATGTGCCCTTGAGAAGAAAGTGTAATCAGCTGTTTTTGGATGGAATGTCCTATAAATATCAATTAAATCTCTCTGGTGTATTGTGTCATTTAAAGCTTGTGTTTCCTTATTAATTTTCTGTCTGGATGATCTGTCCATTGGTGTAAGTGATGTGTTAAAGTCCCCCACTGTTACTGTGTTACCGTTGATTTGCTCTTTTATAGCTGTTAGCATTTGCCTTATGTATTGAGGTACTCCTATGTTGGGTGCATATATATTTATAATTGTTATATCTTCTTCTTGGATTGATCCCTTGGTCTTTATGTAGTGTTCTTCCTTGTCTCTTGTAACATTATTTTAAAGTCTACTTTATCTGGTACGAGTACTGCTACTCCAGCCTTCTTTTGATTTCCATTTGCATGGAATATCTTTTTCCATCCCCTTCCTTTCAGTCTGTATGTGTCCCTAGGTCTGAAGTGGGTCTCTTGTAGACAGCATACATATAGGTCTTATTTTTGTATCCATTCAGTGAGCCTGTGTCTTTTGGTTGGAGCATTTAATCCACTCACGATAAGTATTTTCCTATTACCATTTTCTTAATTGTTTTGTGGGTTTTTTTGTAGGTCCTTTTCTTCTCTTGTGTTTCCCACTTAGAGAAGTTCCTTTAGCATTTGTTGTAGAGCTGGTTTGGTGGTGCTGAATTCTCTTAGCTTTTGCTTGTCTGTAAAGCTTTTGATTTCTCCATCGAATCTGAATGAGATCCTTGCCAGGTAGAGTAATCTTGGTTGTAGGTTCTTCCCTTTCATCACTTTGGCTATATTGTGCCACTCCCTTGTTCCTTCATCTGGTACATAGTCCTCTGACTTTTCATTTTGTCTGTCTTTCTGTGAATGTGGTTTTTGTTCCACAGGCTGCAGGACTGTAGCTCTTCTTGCTTCTGCTCTAGGCATCTTATTTCTGTATCTTTTTCATTAATGCTATTTTTCTTCCTTTGCTCATTATAAGGTCACTCTAACAATCCTCCTCTGGTTTTTCTGTCCTCAATTGCTTCCTCATTTACTTTTTTGCTTAAGTTTTTAATCATTCTCCATAAGAAAAATCCAAACTTCTAGCCACCAATTACAGTTCTTATAAACTTTCCAATTAGTACTCTCCTTAACTCTTCCTGTTTCAGTCAAATATATATACTTTTGTTTATTTTACTCCTCACATAATTTTTTTACCCATCATGGATTGACAGAAAATTTTCTCTGTGTGCCATCTCTGATTGGCAGCTGTCTATTGATGGGCATTCTGAGACTGCCTCAACTCAGGAAGAGGAAAAAGCTACAGATCTTTAGTAATGTGTGCCATGGGCTCTGGAGTGGGGACAGGAGTATCAGAGATATTTGTCATTTATGACTTCTGTCATTTCCCCTAACAAGATATCCTTATGGCCTTCTCTGCTTCTCTAAGTTCTAACTTTTTCAGAGATTCAGCTCAAATCCCACCTCTTCTATAATTATCCCACCATCCCATCTATCATAGCCCAGAATAATCACTGCCTTCTCACATAGGATTTACAACCTGAATCCCTTCTTTGGCACTAACATATGCTATTTATATGATTGCTCATGATTTCAACCTATAGATCCCATGAGGTCAACTATATTGTGCCTCTTTCTAGAACAGAGAATTCTGCATGCATTTGTTATTCACAGTTTTTAATATCAATCATAACAGTAGCTTACTTTTCTTACTGTCATATTTTATCATTTTATATACAATATCCCATTAAGATTTAATTATTCATGGCCTTATGGAATCATGTGTTAATACTGTGAATATTTACTGACTTTAGTAGAAAGCTTATACTCACCAACTTTATTTTTATGTTGGGTGTTATTCAAAACATATACATGGACTTGGAAAAGGCTAGGTAGTGTGTCTTACAAATCTAAATATTTTTATGAGCCCACATATTTCTTCTAACAGTGACAATCCAGTTAAGTTAAGTATTAAAATAAATATTAAGCATGTTTATACAAAGTAACTATGGATCCCAAATTAGAGAAAAGGGGGTATAATATTACCTCTTGAGTATTGAAAATATTGAGGAAGAGATTTGATTTTCAGGGTAAATTATGATGCAGATGTAAAGCCATCCCAGTTTACCTCCTCTGATCTTCCTTTGTTCTTCAGACCTCCTCAAAGTGGTCCAGAAATTAAGTTTGGGGATTATTCACATAAGAGTTTAAACCTAATTGCAACACTTACCAATAGCTTGATCTAGGACAAGCTACTTGATTTATTTGAGCTTCAGTCCTTACAGTAAATTTGAGATTAATAATCTTATGTATAGATTATTGAATAGAAAAATGACATAAGGTCCCTTGCATATGAGGATTCAGCAAATGATAAAGTAAAGGTTATATTTGGCAGTTGTAACAGTATCTTTTACTGACTCATAAAGGATGCATTTATCACTTTCAGTATTATTTGAATTTTAATATCATTTTAAAATATTTTAATTACTGGAAATACAAGGCCTTTTATTCTGGAACAGAAATTCAAAATTCTAAATAAAACATCAGTAACTGAATCTAGTACTGTTTTATATAATTCTATACTATGACTATTTCTTTAATAAGAAATCAAGGATGCTTTAATTTTATAAAATCTACTGATAAACTTTATATCAGTTGTTTATTTTATATTGCTAATATAGTTTATATAGATACATATATCTTAATGGTCATTTATGTTTATTATATGTATTTATTCTTAGTTATATTATTGCTGCATAACAAATCACTCCAAGTCTTAGTTGCCCCAAACTACAACCATTAATTGTTCCTCTTGAGTCCTTGGGTCAGCTAGGCAGTGCTCTTGGTCCGGGCCAGGCTTGGCTGACTTTGGCTAGACTCACTCATGCCTCTGTGGTTAGCTAGCAGTTGATAACCTCATTTACTCAATGGGTAAAATCCATTATTCATCAGCCTAGCCCAAACTTGCTCAGACTGTGGTGGCCAGGTTTCGAGAGGAAGCATGGAAGAATGCAAGTTCTTTTGAGGCCTAGGCTCAGAATTGAAAAATGTTGCCTTTGCCCTGTTCTGTTGGACAAGGTAAGGCATATAGACAGCAGAAATTCCAAGTATAGAGAAACTGATTCCTCTTATTACTGTCAGGAGCTTCAAAAGCATGTATATGCTGGGAGAGGTGGAGAATTGTTTAGGTTGTTGTATTGTTAAATATTAATACAATAAAGGAGAAAATAACAATAGAATCATATCAATGATACCTGCTGAAAGATCATTATATTCAAGAAATATGATACAAACTTTATGTAAAAGAGAAATAGCAGGACATTTCCTAAACTTGATAAAGAATATCTTTAGAAACCTAAAGAAGTCATTTTCTGATAATAAAAGCTGTAGTCAATATTTGTATTAGTTTCCTAGGTTTAGCTCAACAAAGTACCACAAATTAGGTGTCTTAAAACAGCAAAAATTTATTCTCTCACAGTTCTGGATGTAATAGATCATTTTCAGCCAGTCACAAAAACTAGAAAGCATAAATGAAATGACTGGCGGATTTGAGTACACAAAATGTTTGAAAGGTCTTTACAGAGAAAAACATCATAAATAAATGTAAAAAACAAATGAACATTGTTTGTACCTGTAAATGTAAATTTGAGAAAAATATGGTACACTATTTTAGAAGGTCAATTTGTGTGTGTGTGTATAAAATATCTTATGAAAATGAATTAGGTACTAATAAAGGTAGCTCACAATGTAATTACAAATAAAAGTGTACATTTTTACATGAAAATTGGATAGTTATATCATGATCTTATTTTAGTTTTTAAAAAGCTTATCCTTTTGTATGCATATATATAAATGTAATATTAGAGAATATTTCCATAAGCATCTAGCATAATTCTGGCAAGATACACAGAGACTCTCTCCCAGCTTCAATCATAAAATTCCAGGGAAAGTTTCGAACGGGCCATATCGATTCCCTCAACTCTCAGCTAACCACTGTGACTGGAAGGAACAGAGGCTCTTATTGGCTCAGCTCGGGCCACGTGTTCAGGCCTATGTGTAGAAACTGGGAAACCCTCATGGCTTGAGTGAAAAAGAATAATTCCTCAAAACTGGGGGAACTATTGCCAGAAAAATGGTGAAATAGTTTTGGCAAGTTAAAAAAACCAAAAAATAAAGATGGCTACCACATTTTCTACTATTTTCATGAATTTCCATATATATGTGTGTGTGTATTTATATATCACACTTTCTCATACATACATACACACAGACACACACATCACTATTACCATGTATCCTTCTCTTTTTAGTTAATAATAGGTGATTGGCCTTTTCTACTTGTAAGAGCAACGCATGTTCATCAAGACCTTTGCCTGTTAAGTTTTTTTGGCTCATTTATAAGCTATGAAGTTGATCTTGAATGATTCTCTAGTGAATAAAGAATTTGGGTTTGTATCTGATAACTGAAATGACATTTTTTGTGTGTGTGGTGACGAGATGGGTAAATATGAAATAGAAGATGGAGTAATTTTTGTGGATACAATTTCAGGGTTCAGTTAAATCATATCAAAATGGGGCTTGTAAAATGACTTTTAGGACATTTTCTACCTCTAGATTATAATTTATAGTGATATTTTGTCATAATAAGACACTTTTTATAATCCTTCCACTTTTCTTTTTGCAAAAAAGCTAACAAATGCTAGATGTTAGAAGGGAAAAAAATTGGCTTATATCCAGTTAGATATGTTAATGATTCTGTTGCTTTACACCAAGGGTCTATAAACTATTGCCCTTGGGCCATAGTTTGTGTAGAAATTTTACTGGCACACATATTTGTGTACATACTATCTGTGCTGCCTTTGTGTTATTCTGGTAGAGTTGAATATTGAGACAGGGAGCTTGTGTTACCCTGAGGCTAAAATAATTACTATCAGGCACTTTGTTGAAAAGTTTGCCAACCTGTGCCTTAATCATTTACCACAAAATAGCCAATAATTTAAAGTTTCCTTGACTTCTGCTGAGACTCTGTCAGTGTATATCCCATTAATTATACTCTTTCTTTTGAAATGGGCATTTCTCAATTAATATGTTTAAAACTATATCTTATTTCCCTTACATGGGATGTTAAAAATACCTCAATTAATTTCCCACTTCTAATTTAGTTTTTCCTCAGTGCTTTTAGGAAAATTGATGCCTAACATTACCTCAATTACTTTAAATGACATATACTGGTTTATTTTCAGTTTACTATTATTTGTGAAACTCCAAGCAGTCATTAAAACCAACAGTAAATAACTGAACTGTAATGACAGTAAGATACTAGTACAAAGTAGCATAAGTTTCTTATTTACTTGTTGTAAAACTTTTTAAAAGTCTTATTTGGAAAGTGTTTTACTACTGGAAGAGAATTTTCAGATATTTTATCATTTTTAATTCCCATAAGAGTATGAGATACATAGAAAATAGTATTTCCATTATGTAGGTAAACAAAAGAGCCTAGAGATATGAGTTGCATTGCTCAAAGTCATATAACTAGTAAAAGAGAGGAGGAATTAATCTCATACATTTTGATTGATTTCTACTTTGTTTTATACTTTGCTGCAGTTTCAGTCTATCTACTGTCTATCTATCTACCATCTATTTATTTACATGAAATCTAGCCACATCCCCTAAAACAGATAAACTTAACTGCAGAGACTGTCTTACTTATGCCTCATCGATTCCACTAGATGCTTAGAGCACTGCTTTGAATATAGTATTGAATCGGTAAATTTTTGGATATAATTTTATTCTAAGATTTGGTAAAAAGCTAAATTTAATTGTGGAATTGGGTGGAAATTATAATTATGAATCTATTGCTCTTTCTCACTAAGGTATAAATTCCTTGAGCTACATGTCTAGATGATGACTCTTGCTTTTTGCTGCCTAAGCAACTTAACCTCTTTATTGTAAAAACATCCTTCTCCTTACTGGGAAAACACCCTATTTTTTTAAATTGTTTAAACCTCCTATAGAGCTGGAGTTGACCCCAGCTCTATACTTCAGCTTATGTTATGTTCAGCTTATGTTACCTGGCTATATCTCCCCCTATTCCAGTGATGGGTTCAGGAATGTGCACTTACGGAACGCTTAGGGAGAAGGTACATCATTTCCAGCTGGCAATGTTGGTAATAAGGTTGATTCAAGCCAGGGCTTGATAAGGATTCAACCCATGAAGCCTGGACATGAGATAAAGAAAAGGAGAGTAGAGAGGTAAGAGACACTGGACTTTGACATTGTTGTTTATCCAGTGGATCCAGTCATGCCTGCATCTATTCAAGTACTTCTAGGTTATGTAAGCCAATAAATTCCTGTTTTTATCAAAAAATTGAATTGCATTTTGGTTATTTTACAAACCAAAGTAGTCATGATGGAAGAACTGAGCCTTAGAGTAGCTACTCATTAAATAGCAAATTTATAACTGAATGGAGAATACGGTATAAAAATAGGTAAGTGACTTTAAAAAAAAGTTTTAATCCTGCTTTTCCTCAAAATATCTGATTATTATAAAAGCTCTCTAGGGACTTCCCTGATGGTGCAGTGCAGTGCAGTGGTTAAGACTCTGAGCTCCCAATGCAGGGGGCCCAGGTTCTAACCCTAGTCCGGGAACTAGATCCCACATCCCTCTTAGTCACAACTAAGAGTTCACATGCCACAACTAAGGAGCCAGCAATCTGCAACTAAGGAATCTGAGAGCCGCAACTAAGGAGCCCGCCTGCCACAACTAAGACCCGACGCAACCAAACAAATTTAAAAAAAAAAAGCTATTTTGAGCTCTGTAAATATTTCCATTTATTTGTTGTATAGATTTTTCTTATTGCAAGAATCAGTCAGGTTTTAGTTCAAAATGAAGCTTGTGGGAGAAGGATGGATTGTTCAATGCACACATGCACAAATCAGAACTGTAATGTTCCTGCAGGATAAAAACAGTGATATATTTTATTTGCTTATTCTAAAGCTTTTATTTATTGGTGCCTTACACAGTATTTGGAAAGAGGGTAATATTGTTGGGAACAAAAATATATTACTTTTAAAGCTTCCAAAACAAGAATATGTAACTTGGTTTGCAGTTGACTAAACAAGAGAGTGAATGAACATAATTTCTACAAATTTGAGAGTTGTACAAAAATATATAGTTAACTCACATAATTATCTTTGTTTTAATAACTACATTTATAAATTATATGATTACAGCAATGTTGGCCTATTATCTGGATTAATCTAATAAATTATCACTGTATAAATGATGAACAATAATCCCCAGGTGAAATATACTTGATGGGTTTAAATAATATATATAAATAATATATATATATTTACATTTTATCTATCTATCTATCTAGATATCAGTACACACACACACACACACACACACACACACACACACACACACACACACGAGATTAAGGATCCTATTTGGTTTTTGTTATTTGTATACCTAGATCAAAGTAAAAGTTAGCCAAATGCTAACACTTGATTCTTTAATGTGACATTCTACCCAACCATTGAAAGGACCAATTAGAAGTTGAATTGTTTTTTAAAGAGATATTTATGGATTTTGTTTTCATACCAAGTAACACATGCAATTTAAATTAATGTTCTTCCCTCTGTGTCTTTGTTTTAGTGTAACACAGACATTTTCTTGAGAATTTTAATATGAAATGACCTTTTCTAAAATAATTTAATGCATGCCTCTGTCTTCCTCAAGCCCTACCCCTACCGTATGGCCTCTTCCCCTACCACACTATTACTTCAGGAAGGGACAGACCATGTCTAGCTCTTCCTCAAGGCTATACTTTCTGCACCTAGCACAATGCTTGGCATGTAGTAGGTACTCAATAAGTGTTGTTGTTAAAGAATGAGTGATTAATAGCTAGAAGAATTGGAGAATAATGAGAAGGAGTATTAACGTGAGAGAACAGTATATATGAAGGCAGGGAGTAATAAAAGAGCATTTTGCAATTAGGTCACTGGAAGTACCTTTATAGCATGAAGACAACATGGAGGAGAGTGGTAAAGGGTGAGACTAGAGGTCATGAAGATGCTCACAAGGCTAAGCAAAGAAGTGCCGCTTTGTTGTTGAAGCCTAGTGAAATATTGAAAGATTTCTACCTAAGGATGAAAATGAGGAGGTTTACATTTTGGAAAGTGTGCAGGTAAAAATGTAGAGGATAGATTGAATGGAGTCAAGACTGGGGACAACAGACCAGTTAGAAGCCTATTGCAGTAGGTGGGAGTGTTTGAACTAAGAACAGAAGAAATAGAAATAAATAAGAGAAAAACAACTCAAGAAAATTACAGAATTATCACCCCCAAATCCTGTCTACCTTTTAGATGCAAAGGGTGATGGAATGAAGGAATTCAGATATACAAGAAGCATTCAAAGATCATGTTTGGGAGGAAAGAATTAAGTTCTAAAATCTTGACTTTGAGGTACTTGCAAAGCATCTAAGTGAAAATATCCAGTTAGCTTTAAGGGTCTGGGACCCAGTATTCATTCACTCATGTTTATCCGTCATTAAGCTTCCTTTTTGTGTGTGGAAGACACTGTTATAGGTATGAGGGTTAGTGGCAAAGAGAACAGTCTTTGCTCTCATGAAGCTTAAAACCTAGGATGAACATATACAATAGTCAAGGAGACAAGTACACAACATAACTTCAGTTAGTTATATGTAATGTGAAGAAAATAAAACAGGGCTTGGATCTAGACAGGAGATTATTCTAAACAGGGTGGCCAGAGAAAGCCTCTGAGGTGACATTTAAACACAGACCTCCAAAATGAGAATAAATCTTGTCACACTAGCTAAGCGAAAAGAAAATTTAAGGTGGTGGCAAGTTGTCAACATTATCAAAACCCACAGAGTGCAATAAAATAAAGATATAAAAATGTCCTTTGGATCTAGCTATCTGGAGGCTATTGGTGACTTAAATGAGAGTGGTTTAAGTAGGTACAGGAAGAGATGTTAGATTGAAGAAGGAAGGCACAAATGGGCTTAAAGAAATACAGAGCATTAGCACAAGATAATTTTTAAAAGAAAGCTGCTTGGCTGTGAAGGGACAGAGAGAAGCAGCACAGATGCCAGGATCTGAGGAGTGCCAGGAAAGAAATTTGTAAATGTTTCCAATTATATTTTTTCATGAATCTACAGAGTGAGTACATTTTATGCAAACCTCAAAGATAAAATTTAGCCCACTGATAAAATGACATATTGTTTTAGAGGTGGGTGATAGTATTTTTTGTTTAGCCCATTAATTTCATGGTGGAGTAAAAATGGACAAAAACTGGGGTGCTGCATGTTGCATAATGTAAAGAGTTGACATCTGGTCACTAAGAGATTACATCAGAATGGCTTGGAGTTAATACTATTTTCAAAGCATTTCTAAATTTAAAGGATGGGTCTTTTTCCTTGAGCCATTGCTTTCATAATATCATGAGAGAAATTTTTAAACTTTCCTTTGGAGAATGATGAAAATATTTGCTCTTTCTGATTCAGCATATAATGGGAACAAGTCTTGATGAAGAAAGTCACACTTTCAGTAATAAACATGCAGACACACCTCTAAAACGAGATGAAAAACTAAGCATAATTTGGCCTAATAATTTTAGCTCTACCATCTTATTTCCTTCCTGAGTGTAGAAGAAATTCTTATTGTACAAAGTAGCACTTTAAATACATTGTCAAGTGATGGCAACAACCATCATTTTTCTTCTCCTTTCAGTGGCTGTTCCTTTATTTTACCAGGCAGTGATGCCATTTCTGATTTTTAAAGTAAGACTTTAAATTAAGACTTTATTAGCTATTTTTTTTAAAAAAATCTTTTATCAAGAAAACCTCTGGCGCTAAAAATTAAATGTCTCCAGGAATGTTTTTGTGTCATTAGGATACGAACTAATGATTAGCTATCAGACTGGGTCTCTACCTAGAAACTGCTCAGCAGACCCAGATTTTAATTGAGTGCAGCAAGTAAAACAGGGCTGTGCTTGCTATGCAAGGCAACTGTCAAGTCTCAAAGAAGTCGCTGAGCATTTCTCATAACCAATTAATATATGACACCTTAAATAACATGGACTCGCTATTCTTTATTAAAAGAAACTAGGGCAGGGCTGCTAAATGAAAACATGTTAAGAAGATCTGCAGCTCGGAAAATTAGATTTCTGTTCAGAATTCTCTGCAATTATTTCTAAAGTTAAGAGAAGTGACCCTAAGATTTCCTCAAACTTCCTTCACAATTTAAACCGTTCTTATCACAAGAACAAGGTCAACATTATGTGCATAGATAGTTATTGAAAATTTTGCTGACATGATGATAGTTTATCCAGTGAATAACAAATAAATCTGGGTTTGCTTTTTGATCTGTCCATTACTAACTTCTTTACAGACTAAACCATTTTTTTAAATGTGTATTAGGAGACGCTGAGCTTATACTACAGCCTTTCCAGGGAAGCAGGACTCTATAAATTATTCCTTTCTCTAGTGTTTGTATAACAGAGAGCAAAGGACATGTAAATAGCTGTATTTATTCCATACCGTAAATTGGAACCATGCTACCAGCAGACTTCATATTTTCTCTCCTCTAAATGGTTATTTGAACACTGTTTCAAACTTAGAAGATATTCCTTATAGCAAGAAAGTTATATAACTGGTGATAGGATATATAACTTCCCACAGGTCCTATTTATTAGAAATCGTACAGTCTACTTATGTTACTAGTTGTAATAAAATTGAATTGAGGGAGAAATCATATTTTGGCTAAAGAAAGAGGAGGAAGAATAAATTATTTGATTTGATTTTACTGGTCCAATTTGGTATTAGGCAAAAATTTCCAAGGGCTTGCTTAATTACACCCAAATTCTACTGCCTCTCCAGCTTCATGATATATCATTGTCTAATTCTCAAAACTTCTCAGAAAGGGGAAAAAGTGGTCATGAAATTACCAGTTGGCAAAAGTCAGTGGAGAAAGTTAAGGGCCTTTATGGTGAAAGTGAAGAAGGGAATAAAGACTGTACTTTGGGAACTCCGTGTATTGTGAAGCATAAGGCAAAAATTCTGGCTTCCATTAAAATTCTACCCACAATATAGTACTAACATCTATACAGTAGGAATTGAAAGAGTGGCACAGACATTTTTATATTTTGGAACAAATAGATTAGTCAACCATAAAACAGGATTGCAAAGTCCATTACACAAAGTATTTGGAAGAAAATATTATGCACAGGTTTCAGAATTAATACTCAATAAGCATTGTCTCTCTTCCATGAAAAAAATTAATTGTAGATTTCTAGCAAGATTAAGAGCATATAGAAAAATTAAGTGAAAAATGGAGAGAAGATCCTTGGAATATTTATGGAAGGATCTTTATGAAGTCTTTAATGGAAGCTTCCATTAAAATTATATGCACAATAAAGTGTCAACATCTTTATATGGGAATTAAAAAATTCACATAAGGCATTATTATATCTGAGATCAATATATTAATTGTACTAGTACAGAGCTGAGTCAAATGGGACCCAGCATTTGACCAATTTGCTATGCTTGACCTATCTGTATGGACATGGTAAGATTTATCACTCCTGCCCTTGATACTTTATTTTAATCCACTTTTATTTGACAAATATGTTTAAACACTGTTAGGGACTGATTGTGTCCTCCCCAAAATTCATCTGTTGAAGGCCTCACCCCCCCAGTGTGATGGTGTTAGGAGGTAGGGCCTTTGAGAGGTAATTAGGCTCAGATGAGGTCATAAAGGTGGAGCCCCCATGCTGGGAAGAAGAGACACCAGAGCTCTCTCTCCAACATATGAGGATATAGCAAGAAGACAGCCTTGTGAAAGCCAGGAAGAAGTTCTCTAGCAGAACCCAACTGTGCTGGCACCCTGATGTCACACTTTCCAGCCTCCAGAACTATGAAAAATAAATGCCTATTGTTTAAGTTACTCAGTCTATTATATTTTGCTATGGCAACCTGATATTTTGTTATGACTAAGGCAAGCATCTACTTTATGCCCCACAATTTGCAAGGCACAGAAATTTAAAAATGAGTGAGATAGATAGGATCCTTGCCCTGAAAAGTTTCACTGTATTCTTGGATACAGCTTGAGTAGTGTGAAATAAATGTGGAGCTACCAGAGTGATGACATCAGTTATATTTACACACTAACTTGAAAGAAATCAGCTTTTATATTTACTGGAAAATATCTACATCTTGCACTAAATCTAGTGACATGTTTTTGTGTTTCTCCGTATGTGTATTAAACTGTGTCAGTCTTTTGATTTCTCAGTCCAGAAGAGATGAAAACATAGAAAAAGGCTCAACTACAGTCTACTGATGCCTAAAGAAAGAAACTTATTTTCCTGATACTGACATTAATGGAATATATTTTATCCTGGTACAGAAAGAACCCTAAAAGAACTGGCGCTATCTTCAGTAAAATATCCCAAGTTTTGAGATTCTTACTGTAAGCTTAGAGACAAGTAGAGAGCATAAGACAAAAAAGAAAAGAAAAGAAAAGAAAGAAATAAGAAGAAAAGTAAGAGACTGGTTCAGAAAATGGTACCATAAATCAGAGAAACCTGTTAGATAATTAGTTAAATTTGTGAAATTAGAAATTTGACTTGCATTTACTCTTTCCTAGGACTTCATATTTAGAGCCCAGCTAAAATTCACTCTCTGTTACTGAGAAATGTCTTCTTGTATCTAAAAGTAATATGTATTTAGAGGAATCAGAATGGCTTATTATACTTTAAACTCTAAAACAAAAGATTTTAAAAATAAGAATTTGTATAAAGAGACAATGGTGACAAATGATTTTAATACTCAATATGTTTTTCACTTTCTTCTTTTTTACCTCTCTATGGTTTTGCATGTTCTTTTACAGTATCTATACATTAGTTTTGTGTCAGTTTCTTCCTAATTCTCAATTATCTTCCATGCATCAAATTTTATTGTGGGGTGGAGCTGTAGTAGTGAATCTCCAAATTATTCTGGTTGGCTCAAATCCCTCTCACATAATTTGTATTTCCTTGCCATGGGGCACATCTCTCCCCCACCCCCAAATTCCACCCCCCCACCACTACCACCAAGTTTTTAATGTTCAGTGGGTCAGAAAACCCATGGCCAAGCCCGAAACTCTCCAAGTACTCATTTAGTGATATGTGGAATCCCTTTTTCATTGTGCCTCACCTTTGAAATGTAGTTTCATCAGGTTTATCTTTTGGTTTCATTATTTCAATGTTTCTTTGAATTTCAATTGTGCTGCTCCAACCAGGAGGGTCTCATTTTTCAGTGTGATCAGAACAAATACACAAAACTTTTTGATTTGTTTGTTGACTGTGGTTGTAACTGTTAAGTTAAAGCATAAAGTTTTATGTTGATTTTTTTCTGGTAATTCTTAAAGTGTCTCAAAGATAAGAAAGTAAAATTGTGTTTAATCTATTTCAGTTGATTACCTTTTCTTTCCATGTTAACATCTAATGTTGCCAAATATACAGGAAAATATGCAAATTGCTGCAACCTTTAATATAGGAATTTGAATATAGGTCAAAATCTTTAAAAATGATTATATTCTTTGGTCCACAAAATTCACTGCTAGGAATGGGTCAAAAGAACATAAAATTGTCACCTAACATTTATGCATCAAGTATGTTTACTGCAATGTGCTTGTTGCATAAAGTGACAATTTGGGAACCATCTAAATATCTAGGAAGAACGATATAGTAAATAATGGAATACTGTGTCTACATTTAAAATGATGTTATGGAGGTATAATTGTGATTATGGGTAATGTTCACATTGTATTATTTTGTTGAAAAAAGTATAAAAGCAGAGATACTACTTCTATAAGAAAATACATATATTTCATTATATACTTGGAATAATAAATAAAAGAATGTAAAAATAAAGAGATTGGGTGATTTTGTTATTTGTATAGTATATGCTGTGCTCTCTACAAAGAATTTTCAGTGTTATTTTAAAATAAGCAGGAGAAAAGATTCACAAGATTTTGTTGTTGCCAGTAACTTCATTAAAAAAAAATTATCAGTTCTTAGAATGTACTTAGCTTTTTAAAGTTCAAATATTTACTTTCTGAAATAATAAAGAAAATATTATGAGGAGACTTCATTTGATTTAGTTCTTAACACAAAAGTTTTTTTTCCCTTCTGTTGAAAATGAGTTGAATAACCAATGATGGCTTTCTCCAGTAACATAATACTTTTAAAATGCTTTCAACCTAATGTTACATGTAGATTGAAACACAACATAAATTCAATAATTCATGTATCAGATTCTCAACAACCTTAAACAGAGGACAAAAGACCAGATCTGATCGATCCATTACTACTTAAGGTTACCTGCTTAGTGTTGTTTTGTTTTTCTCCTAGAATACTTTACCTATATTAGATTCTTCAAAACCAGAATATGTGTGATATGTTACCAATAAAAATATATTTTAACCACAGTAACAGTGCACTGACACATAACTGTTGGTTGAATGAATGAATAAATATGAGATAACTAAAAAAGAAAAAATAAGAATGCCATATTTAAACAGTTCATTTTTCTTTTACATGTTTAGTTTTTGAGATAGTAATGTCTTTCTTTATAATTTCCCTAGATTAACTTTCCTGTTGCTGTTTCACAGTCTTTGTTCTCCTCTGTTCCTGTAACATGTCTTTTTTAGATACTGATCTTTCTACCCCTATTTCATAGTTTTATTTCACCAGATTAAATTACATCTGTTTAAATACAAATAAACATTTGTAGAAAAAAGCCATGAATCCCAATGAAGTTATTAAAGTTCAAGCTACTGTAAAATGTGAGAGCAGTCCAAATATTTGTGCATGTGATTTGGATATCCCTCACACCTAATAAATTTATGAACCTGGCTTAAGAAGTCATTGCATCTTTGGGTTTGTTTACTGACACAGCCATTGTTTTTGCTGAGGTCCCAACATGGGGGCCACTAATTAGTTCTAGTTTTTTGATACTTAGGTAACCTTTATTCCCTTTACTACTTCCTTCCATAGTTTACTTGCTGTTCCCTCCTATGATGGGCATTGTTTATTCTACCTCCTGGCACGAAGAGAAGCATATTTTTTTTCAGAAGTTGGGGAAGGAACAAAGGGGGTCTCCAGCAGAGGGGTTGACATTCTTAGTGAAACAATTCTTCAGTTTTCCACACAGCTCTTTCCTTCCCAGGATATTGCATGCATTTCTTTTATGTAGAGGGCCTGGGGTTGAGGTTAAAAATGAGGGTTGATGAATAACTGTTTCTATATCTGGAATCTTGCTATGACAGTCAAGAGACTTGGCTAGACCTCTGCACACACAGACTAAGAGGAATATATATTCACACACATATGCATACATATATATATATGAAAAAGTACAACTTGAATGAAGAAAGTCCAACATGATCATTACAACTCTATATTCCCAGAAGAAAAATTTATATCAGTTGCCCATGAGTGGTAAGATATTATAGTTTTATATTGAATGCCTTCAGAGCATCCAGATATTTTTAAAAACTCCCAACTAGCAAATATATTTGTTATTTTATTTAGTCCTTAAAAATTAAAGGGAATAAAAATCATACAATGTCTGCTCCAAGATCACAATAGAATTAAACTATATAGAAATCAATACAGAAAGAAAACTGGAAAACCCCCAAATATGTGGAGATTAAACAACACAGTTTCTAAAAAAAAATCACGAGTCAAAGAAGAAATCTAAAGGGAAATTTTAAAATATTCTGAACTAAATGAAAATGAAAGCAGATCTTATCAAAATTTCTCAGATGCAGCAAAGGCAAAAGAGGGAAATCTATAGCATTGAATGCATATATTAGAAAAGAAAAAAGATCTAAAATCAATAACCTAAGTGTCCACCTTAGGAACCTAGAAAAAGAAGAACAAATTAAATCAAAAGAAGAAGAAAAAAATAAACAATAAGAATTAGAATAGAAACCAATGAAATTAAAATAGGAAGTCAACAGAATCAACAAAACCAAAGATGCTTCTTTGAACAGATCAATAAATTCAATAAACCTTTAGCCAGGCAAACTAAGGGAACAAGAGAGAGGACACAAATTACTAATATCAAAAATGAAAGAGGGTCATCACTATAGATCCCATGGAAATTAAAATAATAATAAAGAAATATTATGAACAGCTCTACACACACAAATTTGATAACCTAGATGAAATGGACCAATTTCTTGAAAGACACAGTCTGCCAAAACTCACAGAAGAAGAAATAGACAATTTGGATAGGCTTATCTGTTAAAGAGATTGAAGTAATATGAACGACCTTTAAAACAAGAGTTCCAGTCGGCTTCACTGGTGAATTCTGCCAAACATTTGAAGAAAAGAGTATGCCAATTCTCTGTAATCTCTTTCAGAAGACAGAAGCAAAGGGAATACTTCCTAACTCATCCTATTAGGCCAGCATCACCCCAATACCAAAACCAGACAGAGGCATTACACGAAAAGAACACTATAGACCAATCTCTCTCATGAACATAGATGTAAAATTCCTTAACAAAATACTAGCAAATCAGAGTCAACAATGTATAAAAAGAATTTTATACACCATGTCCAAGAGGGATTTAGGTTCAACAACAAAAAGCAATTAATGTAATTCATTACAGCAGCAGGCTTAAAAAAGTAAAATTACATGATCGTATCAGAAAAATATATGTCCATGCCTCTCTCTCGCTTTGTCATCAAAATTAAAAACTTCTGCTCTTTGAAAGATACTGTTAAGAGAATGAAAAGACAACTCACAAACTGGGAGGAAATATTTGCAAGCCATATATCTGATAAAGCACTTGCATCTGTATCAGATAAAAAACTTTAAAACTAAATAAGAAGACAAATCAGTAATAAATGGACAAAAGATATGAGCAGAGTCTTCACCAAAGAAGATATGCATATGAGAAATAAGCATAAGAAAAGACGCTGATTACCATTAATCACTAAGGAAATAGTGAATCAAACCCACAATGTGGAACCGCTACACAACTATTAGTGTGACTAAAATTAAATAGACTGACCATATCAAGAGTTTAGTAGTATGTGGAAGAAGTTTGGACAAAGTCTCATCGTTTCTTGAAAAGTTAAACGTATACACGCCATATTACCCAGACATTTTCCTCCTATATATTTATCCAAGAGAAATAAAAACATACATATGTATACTTAAAGGCATAACTACAACCCAAATATCTACCAACAGATGAATGGATAAA
Organism: Delphinus delphis; assembly: GCF_949987515.2. Taxonomy (NCBI): domain Eukaryota; kingdom Metazoa; phylum Chordata; class Mammalia; order Artiodactyla; family Delphinidae; genus Delphinus; species Delphinus delphis. Next base: position 53,296,279 of record NC_082699.1, read on the forward strand.
TAAGGTATAGTAAATGCCTACAAAATTGAACATTATTTAGCAAGGAAAAAGCATTGACTATTGATACATGCTCCAATAGGTATAATTCTCAAAAATCTTTTCTGCATGAAATAAGCCAGTCAAAAACTATATGATTTCATTTATATAATATTCTGTAAAATGCAGAGACAGAAGCAGGTCAGTTGTTATCTGTGTGGGGATGGAGGGAGACAGGAAGGGGCTGAATGTAGAAATTACAAAAGGACTTAAATAAATTTTTGGTAGTTACAGATGTGTTCATTATCTTGATTTTGGTGATGATTTCATGCATGTTTACACATGTCAAAACTTATCAACTGTATACTTTAAATATATGCAGTTTACTGAATGTCAATTATACCTCAATAAAGCTGTTAAAAATATTCTGGTTATTGAGAGTAGTACTTGACAGCTATAATTTAGATATTCATACTACCTAATGTAAAAATTTAAAGACAAATAACATGTATTACTTTATTACTCCTAGAAGGCAAAGTTGTGGATCCACAATTATAAAAGGCAAAGTTGTGGAACCACAATTCCTTGGCTGAGATATTTTTTAAAATGTATCAAACATGATACAGACTATGTAATGTATCAAAATGTAATTAATTTAATCACAAGCTTAACCCTGTAAATGTTTTTATATCTTTTAAAAATATCTAATTAAATGCATGTGTGTGTGACTTAGCTTAGTATGCTGCTTTTAATGGAATTTAAGGAAACTGTAAAACATTTATAATATGTGCCAGGCACTTCCCCTTCAGCAGCTCAAGATCCAATTTAAATATGAGATTTACATTAAAAAAATAAATTCACTGTCGGCTGCATTGAGAAGAGGATTAAGTATTAGAATTGCATATAGTAGATACAAGATTCCCCAGTTAACAGCCTAGTATTCCAGATAAGAAGATGGTTGTTTGACATAGGTTAGCAGTAAAGTTTGTAAGATAGACAAATATGATATATTTTGGGTGGAGACTTAAGACTTGTTGATGAATTGGATGAAAAATGTAAGAGAAAGAATAAATTAGGGATGAATCTTAAGTTTTGGGGTTTAAGCAACTAGATAGATAATGGTGCTACATTCCATATCTGTAAAAACAGATCTGGAGGACAGAAAACAAGTATCTTAAATGTCACTGCCTATCTTGTATTTATTACTTTTTTTTTTTCCGGTACGCGGGCCTCTCACTGCTGTGGCCTCTCCCGTTGCCAAGCACAGGCTCCGGACGCGCAGGCTCAGCCGCCATGGCTCACGGGCCCAGCTGCTCCGCAGCATGTGGGATCTTAATGGACCGGGGCAAGAACCCGTGTCCCCTGCATCGGCAGGCAGACTCTCAACCACTGCGCCACCAGGGAAGCCCTATTACCTTTTTTTAATTGATATTTATACAGCCTAGGCTTAGAAACATCAGTGAGGTAACACTACCTTGTGAGATAACATATTCCTAATTTGAAACTGTTTTTAGGCTTATCTGAGATCTTCTATGTAATGTCCTAATGTCCCTCTATAGTTCTTAACTCGGTCTTTTGGAACACACTAAGTTTGGATGACGAGTCCAGACAGATTGATTCTAATTTGTTTTGAAACTCAAATAGTAATATCTGCAGTTACTGAATTTCTTTAATTCAGTGGACATTAGCCAGCTTTTATCCTTTAAATGTAACTTAGATAATATGAATATAGATAATCATATTTTGTAATTTTTCTTATAATATTAATGAATAAAATGAAAGCAATATCACAGTAGCTCACAAGACAATATACTACTAGGTACGAGCTGAAAAAATCTTTATCCCAGTTGTGAACCAAATTTATTTTACCAGTAGGTGCCAGTCTCGGCTCACAGAACTGAGACCGGAGTAATTGCTTATTGGTAAATTCTGTAAGAGGGATTTCTGTTTAAAAAATGCAGAATAGCAGAGATTTTATGTCAAGAAAGACAATTAATGGATTTTGAAGGCAGAACACAATACAAGCTCCTGAACAAACCTATGACTATAACAACAACCGGAAATAAGATTAATCACTTCTTCCAGAATTTTCATATTGATATAAGGAGACACTATGCCCATAAGAAGGGAGTGAGAAAGGAAAAGGGAAAAAATATGTAAGTGGCGCTTATTAAAGTGACTTCTCTGTTTACCTTATCTTCGCTCCTCTCTTGTTTTTTGCTTTTTTAAACTCTGATGGATGTGGAATAAAAATACATAATACATTAAAACCAACATGACTTGATTTTTCTGTACTGAATTGTATTAGCCTGGAATTCTGAATCGAACAACGAGGAGCCCAGGTGACCACTATCTGTGTGTATTGACTTTGCTGTCACCGAAGCAAGGTGTATTCACATACTAGATCAAGATTTAGGAGAGTCCTTGGATCATCTTTTTGTGAGCAGCTCAAATATGCCCAGAGTCAGGTGCTGTTCACTCTTGACTAGGATGAAATTGTACCTGCAATAATGAATTGTTATAGATATGATGTAAAACAAAAATTTTTTTTTGAGTGAATTAGTCTAAAGGATATTTATAGTATCTGGATTACTAACACTTTCCATGTACACTACAGTGCCTCAAAATTTTCTCTGCCTATTAGCCTTGTAAAATTGTATACATAAATACTTAAAAGGGTGACATAGCATTCAAAATCCAAAAGCTCCAAAATAAGGAGTTTATTTGCTCCAGGAAAGGCTAAAGCAATTCTGAACAGAAGCTATGTTTGCGAAGTACACCCATGCACAGAGGTGTTAATTTTCATGCACAAATATACTGCTGCTATCCAAATGCATAAAGGTATACCTGCAGCTTGCCAAATTAGCTTTTCTTAGTTAAGTGGGAGACTAGTGAAATGCTGGATCAATAAAGCGTGAAGCTGGCTCTCCCTTTCCAAAGCATTCGAGGGTCAGTTGTGGACCTGCTAATGGACCAGGGTGAATATACACAGTGAGTGAAGAACTCATCCTCATTAAATAAAATGTCCCTACCCACAGGCTCCCTTATGTATGACCCAAGAAGCGGTGCCCAGGATAGGCAGAAGAAATGTGAATTAATTTGCACAGGCTAAATTCTCCTAGCAATTTTCTCTACCCCTTATTTTTTGCACATAAGGTATAGTGGATTAAGAGACAAAATTATTCCCAGTCTGTAAGTCACTAAAAGAGCACTGAAATACATTGAAATATGGTGAAAATTAACTCAGAACACCATTCTACTCCCTATTCCTTGCATACCTAGAGATTATGCCTATCCAGCTTAGGAAAAATGTAGAAAACAGGTTCAAATGGAAAATAAAAACAAAACATAGCAAAATCAAGCAAACTATCAACAAAGAAATTGTGATCACTGGCCTATTGTGTAGTTTAAAAACAGGGATGTGTAGGTTGAGTGGTGTAACTTTAGGGGCACCAACAGTCCTGGAATCAGCTAGCTGGCTTCTGTCTAAAGTTGACAGCTACAGCCAGGTGAAATTCTGAAACTAAATGATACAGTGCATGCTGCTCCTTAGACGGTTTTATTTTTCTTCATTTTTATTTGTATTTTTCTCTAAATTATAAACACTTTATGTTTTTTAGAAAATCACAAAGAAAAGTGATGGAATATAAGAGAATGAAGGCAATTGGAAAATTTTAGGTCATATTGAGCCAAGAAAAGAAAGTTAATTTAATTTCAATACAATTACATACCTTATGCCAATCCTATGTGAGTATGATATATGTTATTCAGATATAACATATGAAGAAAAGTGAAAAAGAAATCAATTCCAAATTTGTTAAAATAATACATTATTGGCATTACTGTGGTGCCAGTGAGGGCCGCACTCCCTTTAAGGACTCTAGAAAAGAATCCATTCTTCTTCTCTTTCAGCTTGTAGTAGCTGTTGACATTCCTTGGCTTGTGGCTGTATCACTCCAATCTCTGCTTTCTTATTTATTTATTTATTAACATCTTTATTGGAGTATAATTGCTTTATAATGGTGTGTTAGTTTCTGCTTTGTAACAAAGTGAATCAATTATACATATACATATATCCCCATTTCTCCTCCCTTTTGCATCTCCCTTCCACCCTCCCTATCCCACCCATCTAGGTGGTCACAAAGCACAGAGCTGATCTCCCTGTGCTATGCAGCTGCTTCCCACTAGCTATCTGTTTTACGTTTGGTAGTGTATATATGTCCGTGCCACTCTCTCACTTTGTCCCAGCTTACCCTTGCTTTCCTTTTTACATTAACTACTCCTCTGTGTGTGTCAAATCTCCCTCTGCTTTGCTCTTAGAGGATACATATGATTGCATTTAGGTCTCAACTGGACAATCTAGGATAATCTCCCTATCACAAGAGCCTTAACTTAATCACATCTGCAAAGACTGTCATATAAAGTAGTATTCATAGGTTCCAGGGATTCGGATGCCTTTTTGGGGTCCATTTTTCATCCTACTACAATTATCAATTGTCACTGCAATGTTACCAGATCTGTGCTCACCAATTACTCTTTGGTAGTACTCTTTAGTTATCTGGTCCTAAATTAGCCTAATTAGGAAGGCTAATTCAGAGGCATTTAATAAAACATTCCTTTTTCCTTCATGATTGAACTTTACTCTTTGCAGAAGTAGTGAACATTTTTACTACTTGAAACATTGTAATTAGAAATTGAAACACTACTTGAACATTGAAATTAGAAGGCCCTTCTGATTCTACAGAAATCTCATAAAATAAAAGATTTAGGTAATTCAAGAACCAAGTATAATCCAAATGATATTGGGCATTCAGGGACCCAACCTCCTACTGGTTTCATGCTGTTTAGTTAAATTGCCCTGGCACCATACAAATACGGTACCCATATTTCATCCAATTTCTAAGCTTTAAGGCACCAAACAGCTAAAGTGTCATTGAAATATTTCTGTATTGAAGCCAGAGAGTATATATCCCCAGAGTTGAGAAATCTTGTCCCTCCAGATAGAGTATAGACAGTGCTCAAGTTAGAGGCATAGGGATACAGAGTAAATCCAACAATGCCGGATAACAAGAGAAGACTCAATGTTTGATAACTATATTTAGAGCATATAAATAAGAAAACGACTAGGACTTACTAATAAAAGCCATGAAGAAAGAATTGGCTGTCCTAGTATATCAGGGAGAGAGAGGGAAATCAGAGCATCTCAACAGTACTAATGAAACAGGAGGCAAGGGGGCAGGGCACAACCTTTAAAAGAATGCCATAACCACAGTACATGATGAAAAATAGTGAGAACCAACTAGGTCCAAGATGGTGGAAAATTCAATTTTCAGTAGACCTTGAGCCTCATTATATGCTCATTGTAATACATTAGCATGCTAAATGACACACCCACTAGTGCCATGACAGTTTTGAGGTCAACCATAAAAGGTCAGAAAGTGGGCAGTGGCCCAATTCCTGGAAATCCCCACCCCTTCCCCAAAATAGTTGTAATAATCCTCCCACTCATTAGCCTATGAAATTACCCAGCCCATAAAAACTAAGCACACCATATATCAAGGCCTCTTGCTTCTTGCCTTCCGAGACGGCCCACACCCTGTCTGTGGAGTGTGTTTCTCCCAAGGCCTCTCACTTTCTGAGATGGCCCACGCTCTGTCTGTGCTGTGTTACTCTCTAAATAAATCCACTTTATACCTATCACTTCATCTCCGAATTCTTTCGCGACTGGCAACACTAACTCAGATAATTATTTCTCCAGCCACCCTGGTTATCATCAGGGTGTTATTAGATATTGCCTGTAGTTTGTGGGATTAGGTCTCTAACATAGCAAAGGTTTGATCATGTCCAACAGAATCCATTTTAATCTTCATAAAACCTGTAAGTAAAAATAAACAAGAACCAAAAACTTGAAGTAACCCTTCCTGTAGGAACTTGACAGAGTATCCTTTACCCATACAATAGTGTGGTAGTTTGGATGCCTAGTGTCAAATAAAAACCGTCACTCACCATCTGGCACTACAAGCATGAAGTCACTAGCCACTGCAGTTACTGACCTTCAACACACATTGAAAGGATTTCAGGGTGGATATCAGGAATGAGGCACTCTGTGCTCTGGGAAAACTGGCAGAACAGGCCTTCAGATAGATATTTTCAGAAGATTTTAGGGGCCCAAATTCTTGCATCTTCTCATATGTAGAAAAGCACTAAAATCATTAACGGAGACACCTGCTTCTCATGACTAGTGGCAAATTTCACATGACTAGCAGCTAGCTTCTGCAAAAATGTGTGCTTGATTGCATGTGTCCACCTTCACCAAAGTCACAGATATACTGACTTCCCCCACCCCACCTCTTCAGAGTAGTTCCTCAGAGCTATCTGAGATGCTGTCTCCCGGGCTATAGACCTCATTTTGCCCCATATAAAACTTAACTCACAACTCTCACATTGTGCATTTTTTTTCAGTCGACTCTAGATTGAGTAAAAATGATACTGTAGTCCCAACCTTCCTTACAGAGCTTTCTCTAGGCTCCTTTCACATTGTGGGCAGCCATGACACTGACCTAAGGGCTCACCAATTTATTTTTAAAAAGTTAGGTTGTGGTAAAATGAGAAAAAAACCCCACAGAAGTATACATAAATCAAAAGGTTATAGCAGATTATTTCTTTTCACTTAATATCCATTCTCCTTTTTTTTTTTTTTTTTTTTTTTTTTAGTAATAGAATTTCCATTTTCATGTAGGTTGCAGTAAGACAGCTAAAAGACCACATTTCCAAAATTCCTTATAGCTAGGGGTGACGTGACCAGTTTCTTGCCAGTGAAATGCAAATAAAATTGTAGTGGGGTATTTCAAGAAAGGTATGGGAATTGAATTTTAGCGAAATGGGAATTGTTTCTTCTCCTGTCTCTCTTTCTTGCTTCTTGTAATGCAAACAGGAAGTCTCCTGGACTATAGGTACCCTTGGAAAAGGAACCAATGTAGTCAAGGTGGTGAAGCAGAAATATTGAAGGAATCTTGTTTTATGGGAAAGAAGGATAAACACCTACCTTATTTTGTTGTTTGTTGCCACTATTGTTTTGACGTTTTTGTTACATGCAGCTGAATCTAATCCTAACTTATAAATTATGTGTGTCATTAGCTGTGTCATTGTGTTATTGATAAAATTCACTCAAAAATGTATTCTGTAGCCAAATGTCAGCAGGTCTAGGGCTGCAAAAAACTTTGTAGATTAGTAAAATTGTAGGGTTTCTCTCTCTTTCTCTATATATGTATATAATGTAACTTTAAGGGAAATGTTTACCCTAAAAGCTAAATTCTTTTATTTCTTGAGCATAAAATATTAAAATTCAAAATTATTATCTACTCTTTTGAAGACCTTTACACAGCTTTGATTTTACGGCATTTGCAGTTCACAATTTTCCTTGGACTTTTTTTTTCGTTCCAACTTCAGATGTGATCTTTATCATCTAAGTCACCAGTTAATCTTATGTTTTGATGTCATGTTTCATGGCTAAATTGTTTGGAAAGTATTCCAATTAACATGGCAAGGTGTTGGAAGGAATATACTCCAATTAATATGGCAATGGTTAAGTATTTTGATTTCACATATCAGCTACAAGTTACAGCTGCTTTGGTTAAAAGACAATTTGTCCACATGAATGTAAAAATAACTTGTATCTGTCATGCAAATTCACTTGTATGATAATTCCTTAATCCCTCATTTAATTTTCTGTCAATCTAATTTAGCCTGTTGCTCAAGTGCATAAATATACTAGTCAATGATATGCACTTGGGTTCTAAATATAGACGTATCACATATATAAGATATACTTTTTTTCCTACATCTCCATGAACCAATCTTTTGATTTCAAAGGTAATGCTCTGGGTCATATTTAATTTTCAGTAGCTAAGGGGATATTCAAAAAGGACACTTCAAGTGCAATTTTGCTAACATCCTTATCAAGTTCCATAATCATCAGATTTCTGGTAAATCCAGACTGGTTGTAGTGGGGTGTTGGTGGGGGAGGGGCAGTTTTATACTCCCTTTAAAAATATAGGTATGCTTTGAGGCTAGTCAAGTCAGAATGCCAACTGTAAATGAGTTACTGTAATTATGGTAGATAGTACTTGAATAACACCACTTACAAATACACTCTTTTAGAAGGTATGAGAAAAATGTCATCTATAAAGCAAATTTGATCTTGAGTTAGGGACCAGTCCCATTTCACCCAGATCATCTCTAAACACAAAATCCTGGAGAGAAATGAGTATTGTTCTACTGACTAACACATAAGTCACTGTCACCTCATATAATTGCATAATAAGACCTGTATTGCTTTACTTTCACAAAAATGAAAAAAAAATCTTCTATTTCTAGCATTCTCTCTATGCTCGTTAATATGTACAACTACGGAAATTTTTGATGTAGATTCACTTTGATCTACTGTAATACAATAGTATGTAAAATATAGCAGTCATTACTACCCAGGCAATTGTACAGAACTCATTTTTCTTAATTAGGTCTTACTACCCTTCGTGAAGGAGCAACCTATTATTATTCTTTTTTGGACAGTGGCCCAAAACACTAGTTTTAAAAAGACAGCTCCAGTTTTGGTTTTCCTGTCTGAAATATGTAAATGCCCAGAAAATTTTGGAACTGATGATCCCCAACAGCCTTGGGCTGTTGACAAATTACAAAATTCTCTGTGAATAAATATTTTTTACTATAAAGTTGACTGGATATCTTCCCTTTCACAAATCATTTACAGTTCTTTAAACTATGTACCAAAATATATTAGGCTCAGCTTCTCAGTTTGCTTTTTGCTCCACTTATCCACACTAAGAAAAGTGTACGTAGGAAACTTATTCCAACTAAGCATAAATGCTTCAGTTTTCTCTCTTGGAAAAAAATGGTATTTTAATGCATTTAGAAGTTTTCTTTCCATTTGTAGTGTTATCTATTGTCATATATTTGTCTATATACTGGGAAGCTCTACTTGTATATCCCAGCATCATCACCTTCCTTTTTCGTAAGTCACCTGGGGAAATTACTCATGGAAAGTTTTGTTAATTCAGTGTGTTTGTTTTTCTTGGTTGCTTCTTACCTCTTACTTCCCTGCATTACATGCCCTTCCCTTTGGCATCTCTTGAATTGTTGTTTATGTTGTTATGTGACACTACCATGTGCTTTTAAACTCTACATATGTTTATATACTATAATATGTTCTTTTGGGGAAGCCACCGAATCTTATTCTTACTTTTCATTTGCCCTGACCTCCATTCCAGATTAGAGGATAGAGTTGCTTCTTTCTAAATATTTAATGACTTGGTGATTACCTCATACTTTTGCTTTAAGAGTACGGCATCTCGGGGCTTCCCTGGTGGCGCAGTGGTTAAGAATCTGCCTGCCAATGCAGGGGACACGGGTTCGAGCCCTGGTCTGGGAAGATCCCACATGCTGTGGAGCAACTAAGCCCATGCGCCCCAACTACTGGAGCCTGCACTCTAGAGCCCACAAGCCACAGCTACTGAGCCCGCGTGCCACAACTACTGAAGGCCGTACGCCTTAGAGCCCGTGCTCCACAACAAGAGAAGCCACTGCAATGAGAAGCCCGTGCACTGCAACGAAGAGTAGTCCCCGCTCGCCACAACCAGAGAAAAGCCCACGCGCAGCCATGAAGATCCAACACAGACAAAAAAAAAAAAAAAATACGGCATCTCAACAGACTTCAAACTGGGCAGCAATATGCAAATTAGCAGCAACACATAAATTTAGTTTTGGAAAGTGTTCTGGCTATCTATTTTGTTACTCTTCCATATTTAGTAATTTAATTCCCACTTAACCAAACGAAACTGAGGCACAGGACAGATGCGTGCTTGGGTATTGGAGGAAGTGGAAACATGTCTGGAACTGAGTTATGGGCTTATGTTTTTTCAAATCTTTGTATTACTCTTTTTTGAGCCAGAGGGAATTAGCTAATAGGAGCAATGTCCAAATAACATGGCTGAATTGGGTCAGTTCATATTGCCAAAGTAAGTTGATCATTAGGATTTCTGTTAAATACCAAATACCAAAGGGTGTTTGGACTGATGAGAAAGGAGTTTGCTGAAATCCTCTTGAAATGACTTCAATTAACACTGGGATTCTCGTTTTCTAGCCTGTATATCTATGTTTATGTTTTTTCACTTCCAATCTTTTAAACACTGGGGAAATAAAATATACAATGATAAAGACCCAACAGAAAACAAAACAAACAGTCCTGGAAGTGGTATTAAAACTACCATTGTTTGCTTATCTGTTACTGAGAAAAACGATGCTTTATTTTTCTAAATCAGGAATAATTTCAAGAATCTAATTTGCCATTTTAGAAACAGTGTTATCATAGCATACTTGGTAATATATGTACATTTGAGTCTTCTTATACACTGAATCTGGAAACTTAAGCAAACAACAATAGCTAATATTCACTGGATGTTTACTGTGTGCCACATACTATACTATAGGCCTTTTCATTATTAAACATTACAATAATTTATTAGGTGGGGTTATTATTATTCTCATCTTCCATATCAGGAAATTAAGGCTTAGAAAGGTTAATGTCAAATAGGTAATAAGTGGTGCCACTAGGGACAACTACCCATTCATTCATGATCAGGCATTTTTATGTTGGGCTTATATTGTTGTGGCTCTTTTATCAGATACAGATGTTTTTGAATGGTTTGTATAATTTTAACATTATCTTAAGATTAGCATTTCTATGACAAACATTCATATTTTTCTATAAGCCTAAAATAGGCATAATTAATAATGCTCTGTGATTGCAGGTGATTTGCTATTTATATGATAAAAGATAACATGTTTAATATATTTGAAGATGTAAGGTCTCTGTTTTGTCTCAGAGAGATAATAAAATGAGATGGGTTGTAAAGAAGTTCTCTGGTGAATTATAATAGCAAGATTTTGATGTACTTCGATTTGGCTAACAGGGATCATACCACCTTTCCACTTCACTTTCCCTCCTTCCTCTGTCCCCATAAATATTAGCGTAATGTAAAGTTGATACTTTTTTCAATGGAACTTTGTCATTTGCTTTAACTTTCCTCACATCTTTTGTGCAATATCCAAGTAGTGGGAAAATGCATTCATATGTGGGTCTTGGCTGGATATCTCTAATGCAACTCGTTAGTCTTCTGAGAACATATATAGCACAGAAATCATACAAGGTTGATATTTCTAAAGCTAATGAGCCTCTGATTAGCATCCGACTAGCTATAGTTAGCAAGATGTATGCCCTTCCAGTGATTTATAGTGATTAACATAATCCAAGATTCTTTCTCATCTCTAAAATTTGTCTTATCAGCTGGCTTAAAGAAACGCCCTCCCCCCCCCACACACACTTCTTCCAATGTTCTTTGTGGGAAACAGAACAAAATAAAATATTATTACACTAAAGGAAATTATTTTCAGTAAAATATATTTGTTGAAATATTCCCTGGGAAGAAGGAAACAAAAAACATTGTGTAGAATATGATGGCAGTCAGGAAACTGCACACATAGGGTTATACACTGATGTGTCTACATAATATAACTTTAGAAGTTCTGGATAGGTAATGATGGGTCTCCATTTGAGTCCTGAGTTAAAGTTTCATTAATTCCTACATTTATTCATTCACCAAACATTTATTGAGCATATGCCATATGACCTTAAACTGTGCAGGCTTCTAGAGATATGACCAGGAACAGTACAGACATAGTCCCTATCACTAAATACTTAGAGCCTGGTGGGGGTAGGCTGGTAATTAAGTAAGCTATGAATTGTGGTAAATGTCTTGGTAGGAGAAAGGCATGGCAGGAAGAAATAATCTAGTTGGGAAGCTAAGGAATTTTTATTAGAGGAAATGATTTCAACCTGAATTTAAAGGATGAAAAGAAGGTAATCAGTGAAATAATAGAGTGTGTGTGTGTGTGTGTGTGTGTGTGTGTGTGAATGGTAGGAAGGGATGCCTAGTGTTCTGCAAGCCATTTTCTGAATCTGCTTTCTTATTTGTAATATGAAACAATTTGGTTACACAAATTCTAAGGTCTCTCTTTGCTTAGGAAAATGCTGTTTCTCTGAAATCATAAAAGCAACATTACATTCATGAGACTAAAATTAGAGTCAAGCTCTCCTAATGCTTAAGCCGTATACTGTTGCATCAAAAATTCTTTTAGGGCTTCCCTGGTGGCGCAGTGGTTGAGAGTCCGCCTGCCGATGCAGGGGACACGGGTTCATGCCCCAGTCCGGGAAGATCCCACATGCCGCGGAGCGGCTGGGCCCGTGAGCCATGGCCGCTGAGCCTGCGCGTCCGGAGCCTGTGCTTGGCAACGGGAGAGGCCACAACAGTGAGAGGCCTGCGTACCACACACATAGAAAAAAAAGATCTTCTAGTCAAATAATATAGAGGACACATACACAGGCTAACAGAAACTTTCTAAGTATATGAAATACTACTAAAATAATCCTACTGGAATCATGTAAAGTTCACTATAATATTTGGCTTTTTACCAATAATAACTTTTCCACTAATGTTAAGAATCAAAATGTACCCAGATGCGTTTTAAATTCTGTTCCCTAGATTTAGACAGAGAATTACATTAAGGTGCAGAGTAAAAAAATGTCAGTCGATTATTAATTATCAAGACATCTTGGGGAAAAATGGCTTCTAAAATGTATAGATTAATGATTTTATTTGAATTATAGGAATGGACTATAGAATGGAAATATATTCTGGTATAAAATTGAGCATAATGTTTTATGATAATTTAAACATAATATTTCCCTTGAAGTACAGATTTATATGTGTAGTTATTTAGCATCTCTAGTTTGAAATCAAATTATAAACTACTGAGCCTGCACTGTGGAGGTCACAAGCCACAACTACTGAGCCTGCTGCCACAACTACTGAAGTCCATGTGCCTAGAGCCCTTTTTTTTTGCATGTCAAAACAACCTTTATTCTGTTGCTATCATAGTAAATGGACACTCCATGTTTCATGTGGTTCAACAAATCTGTAATTCTTAATGCTTATTTTCCTTTCATAACCTAAATCAAATTCATCAGCAAATATTATCAGATCCATTTTCAAAACTATCTAGAATCCATCCACTTTTTCTGCCTTGAATTCCATCTCATTAATTTATTGCTAACGCCTCTTAACTGTTCTCTCGACATCTGCCTTGAGTCCTTTTGATCTATTCTCAACAGAATAGCTACAAGTTTCCTTCTACTGTGACAGTGTACCTAGTATCATATAAACCTCTTGATAGGAAAACTATTAAAGGTAGATAAAGTATTTTTAAAAACAGCTTTTGATTTTTTGATTGTATTGGGAGTAAATATTGAAGACTGTGTGATCCTGGAGAGACAGAAGATGTACTGAAAGGGAAATTGGGAAAAGTTCCATTTATAATAGCATCAAAAAGAATAAAATACCTAGGAATAAATTCAACTAAGGAGGTTGCTATAGACTAAATCTGTGTGTCCCTCCCCCACCAAATTCACATATTGAAAACTAACCCCCAGTGTGATGTTATTAGGAGGTGGGGTCTTTGGGAGGTGATTAGATCATGAGGGTGGAGCCCTGATGAATGGGATTAATGCCCTTATAAAAGAGGTGACCTAATAGAAGTTGTTATAGTCTTTTTGATGTTTCCATTTGGTTAGGCTATAGTCCCCAGTTATTCAATAAAGCACTAATCTAGGTGTTGCTGTGTAGGTATTTTGTATATTTGGTTAAAGTACATAATCAGTTTACATTAAGTAAGGGTGGATATCTTAGGTAATCTGGGTGGGCCTGATTCAATCAGTTGAAAGGCCTTAAAAGCAGGATTGAGGCTTCCCTGAGAGAAGAATATATTCAACCTATGGACAGCAGCTTCAGCCAGTGCCCATGAGTTTTAATCTATCCCTCCTGATGGCCTGCTCAACGGATTTTGGATATTCCTAGACAGCTCTCACAATCATATGAGCCTATTCCTTGCAAGAAATCTCTTGATATATATACTGGTTCTGCTTCTCTGATTGAACTCTGGCTGATACAGCTATCTAACACAAGATGTCCAACTTCCAACCAAAACTTATTAAACATACAAGGAATCAAGGAGAAAACAAAAATAAAAACAAAAATCCAACATACTATCAAGGGAGAATTCAATCAACAGACCAGGCTCCAAATGTTGAAATTAGAGAAATTAAAACAATTACGGTTAATATGTTAATGTCTCTAGCAGTAATAAAGACAGACAATATACGTGAACAGGTGGGAATTATTGGCAAAGATGTGTAAGATATAATAAAGAACTAAATGAAAATATTAGAAATGAAAAACATGTTAAATGAAGATAGTCTTTGACAGTTTATCAGCAGACTCAACACAGCTGAAGAAAGAATCAGAAAATCTGAGCATAGGTCAATGAAAATTACCCAAATTGGGACTTCCCTGGCTGTCCAGTGGTTAAGACTCCTTGCTTCCAATGCAGGGGGTGTGTGTTTGATCTCTGGTCAGGGAACTAAGATCCCCCATGCTGTGCAGCATGGCCAAAAATTAAAGAAAACAAAAAACAAAAAACCAAATTGAAGTACAAAGAGAAAAAAAAGTTGAAAAAACCCCACAAAGCATTATCAATTATCCAGATGTTGTGGGACAACATCAGTAAATATCATATGTGTAATTAAAATCTAGAAGGATAAGAGAGAGAGAATAGGGCAAAAGAAATATTTGAAGTGTAATGGATAATTTTTTCCCTGAAATTAATGTCAGACACACACACACACACACACACACACACACACACACATCACATTTAAACTTGTAAACCAAATATATAAAGAATACTTTGAGGACACTGAGGAAATAATTACATTCAGAGAAAAACAAGATAAGGATCATAGTACTTTCTCTCAAATAACCATCTAAGTCAGAAGGCAATTTAGTAATAAAGTACTAAAAGTGAAAAATAATTTTCAACCAGATTTTTATATATATGGCAGAATATCCTTGAAGGATAATTAACAAAAATTTTATCAGACAAAAATGAAAAACAAATTACCAGCAGAAAATAAGAAATATTAAAGTTCTATGATATATTAAATTATTTGGTCAGTTTATTAAATATAACTGCAAAGTATCTGAATTCCCATTTTGTGTTTATAGGCAAATCTACATGAAATGTCAGATTATAATCAGAAGGCTAGTTGGTGATCACAACATAAGAACAGAGGAGGTTAAATTAATAGAATGTTTAATGTCATCAATACATCATGACTGATCACACAGTAATCATGTATTAATTCCATTAATACATCACAGACAGCTTGCTGACCTGAAAAGTCAGTAGCTGGAGAGGAACATCACACACTGATTCTTCCAAGAGATTTGCAATTGTTGATAGCTTAGAATTCACACATTTCAACAGCTAATGTTTCAAGTCTTCTCTACCTCAGGTTGACTCTTCTTTTTTTCTCTTTCTGTTTTTCATTCTTTTTTATGCTTTCTTCACTGATCTATCACCCTTTTAGTTTACACATTCTTTCTTTTAACATATTAGCACATGCAATCTTTTTACCACAAATACTGACTTAAGAACCACTCTGTTTCTTTAACATAGACTTGAATTTCTATGCCTTCTCTTGGTTTTATAGCTTTAATCTAGAAGAGAAATTTAATTTCCCCTACTTCTCAGTATTGCGTTGGCTTTAAGATATCCCTTAAAGAAGATATTTCTACTTTAAGTTTGCCTATTTACTGCCTAAGATTAGCCACCATGTCTTTAAATTTACTTGAATAAAACCCCATGCACTTTAAATGTCTTTGAAAGATCTATACAATCTGCATCATTTAGTTACCCATCATTTTTCTGAGCTCATTTCCTGTCATTTTTAATAAGCATGTTTTTGCTCTACCAAAGCTGCCTTCCTCACCATTCTCTAAATTCAACTATTTGTCTGCATATCACCTTACTCTTGTTTCATCTCCCTGTAAAGTTGTTCTCTCTAAAAATATACATAGCTTGTTTCCTCACTTTTTTGGTCTCTGAACAAATGTCATTCTATCATAGAGGCCTTCTCTTATTAACTCCGTTCACTGTAGATTCCCCTTATTCTACTTATTTCTTGACTTACTCTTACCATCATCTGACAACTTCTGATTTTTTAATTTAGGGTCATGAGAGAAGAGACTCCATTTGGTTCACAGTTGTATGCCCAACAAACAGAAAATTTCTGGCATAAAACTAGTTTCTGTAAATATTTGCAAAATGAATGAATGTATGTCAGACACTACATTAAATCCTTTCCCATTCTATTATTTCAGTAAATTCATATATCAACTAATTTTATAGATGAGGAAGTAAGAGCTCAAAAAGGTTAAAATATTTTGGTATTTCAAAGTTTGAAAAATTATGTAAACTCTGCTAATCTGCCAGGAGTTGTCAGCCATGATATTCAAAGACTGACTTCTCTGACATATGTCATACTTGGTGAGCTCTGAAAAAATAAGGACGTGAGGTAAAGATCAAGGGGAATATTGGAACAAAATACATAATTAAAGGAAGGCTGGCCCAGATGAAACTTCCAGAGTTCTCAGGGTGAAGGTAAGATTGAGAATAGAGAATAGAGATTCTGGACTGGAACGTAATTATAGACGTAGTATCACATAATCGTGGCAGAGAAAGGTGAAAAAAGGGTGAAGATGGAAAGAAAAAAAAAAAAGGAAAGCATGCTTTGTTATTAATGAGAATTTTCCTTGCACAGGAGGGCTAAATGTCTTGTGTCTGTATCTCTAGACATATTTCAGAAGCGGAGTGGCTGTCTCTGTCAAAGCTATTCTAAAAGACATTCCTACTTTGTTTTGGTAGTTTTATTAGTTGAAGTGAGGACAATCTTATAATATTTATGTCTGTTAGTTAATGTTTCTAGTCTGCAGAAGAGATAGTGTTCATATAGCCTCTTTTTATCCAGGTCTAGCAACCTCAAATATAGTCAGCATTTAAGAAATGCTAACTTATGACAGTGATGAGATGATTCAGTAGAGAACTGACCTTTCCTTTTGAAACAGAATACTTGTTTTATCAGTTTGACTGATAAATCTTGTGTTATGGAAAGAGATATAGCCACTGAGTCAGAAGCAGTCAAACTCCGTCTAAATCTTTCACTTGTAGCTGGTGAATGTACTTAAATTATCAAGCCTACATGGGGGGATAAAATACATTGTCCTGATCATCTCAGAGCATTGTGGCAAATGTGAAAGTATTTTGAAACCATAAAGTCTACTGTTATAGGAAATTTGCATTTAATAGATATTAATTTTCCTTCACTCTGAATAGACATTTTAATTTCTGGATTTTCCTGTTATTTTATTTTTTAAAAATTATATTTTCTACAACCTTGTCTTCTAGATGAAGATGAATTCCAAATGTTGTGCAGCATAGATCCCATAAGGCTTTTCTCAGAATATTATATTGTTTATCTTCCACATTTCAAGTCACACAACGAAATATTCATGTGGAAATTGCAGGGAATTAACAGAGGAAAAATAAAGAATTTTAAAAGAATACTTAATAAGTGTCATAGTTTCTTTTCAGATTTTCAAGGAATTGTCATAGCTAAATATACCTATTCCATTACCATGCCAATCTAATCAGAGCTCTGAATAATAAGACAAAAAGACCTGCATGTGGAACTTGGGGGGTTTCTGTAAATTGAAGTCACAGCTACTTATCAAGCTGTTGTGGAGGGATTATTGGTAACTGATGGAAAGAGCCATTTTTTGAGTTTTGATCTTTACAATATAAAGGAAATCTTCAAGTTTATCATCCCAAGTGCTAAATTTTGGGATAAGTAAAATACTTGATCAAGACTAATTCTACAAAGTATGTACATATTTGTATAAATATTTTTCTCCTGTTTTACATATTCCAAGATCATAAATGAATCAACTTAGAATATTTTAACACTTTAAATGCATGATACTTATAATTTAGTACTTTCAATGCTACCAACGAAGTCTATGGTATATATCTTAAGAGTTGATTATTTCAAGATATATATATTTGAAGACATATTAAGTGACTTGAAATAGAGGCTATATAGTCTTCCCATTATTTCTTTCTAAAATTACAGTAGTCTTCCTATATAATTTCTAATGTGGAATTAGAGATTAGTACTGCTTATTAACACTTAGCAGTTTAGCAGAGGTTAAAGGCTATATTGTGAAAGCAGATGGGCAAGCTCCTTAGTGCCACGTAGGGATAGCAACAGAAAAATATGCCTGGGGAATCGGAACAATTTTGTTTAAAAAAAAAACAAAACTACAAAATATTGTAGTTTAAGATATAAGAAGTACATACTGTGGGAAATGCTCCAGTGACATTCTGGCCATGTGTCAATTTTGTCTTTATGTCTGAGTTCAACATTAATTATGTTTGTAATAAATTAAAACTGTTTTCTTTCCCGAATGGAAGGGAAAAGGGTGAGAGAAGAGCTCCTTACTAAGAAAATGGGATGGAAGACATAATTGAGAAAGTAAGGCAGAGAGAAATGATAATATAAGAAATAAGGCAATTAAAAGCAAAAGAAAGAATAATATTACAAAGGGGAAAAGAAAAGAAGAAAACACTGGAATCATTTTACAAAGATCTTTTTACTTCAAAAGAGAAGAGGGTGAAATCTGATCTTCTGTAAATTAATAAAGATTCCATATATTTGAAAAGGTTAATTCAACAGTGTGACATTGTGAATATCATAAACATATATCCAAAATATTACAGTATGTTTATACTCCATGTCCATATTCACCTCACTCATTGATTTCACCTGACTTAGCTGATATAAACAGGAAAGGATAATTCCTCAAATCACACCTTGGTAGGAAACTGAAAGGAGGCCCAGATCAGTCCTGCATTTTATTGTTATCTATTTACTTATTTGGTCTTGTATTCTTAAATTTGAAATGTTTGGTATAATAATAAGGAAAACAGAAATGATTCAGCAGCTATTTTCATAAACAGGATCTGTTTTCTGGATCGTACATGACACACCATCACAAAATAATGGGCTCCAAGCTAGGGCCATAGGGTATTTCATAACATTTAGTGTGTAGGTTGTAAATGTTTTTGTAAATGTCTTGCTGATTTTGTGAAAAGATCTTTTAAGTGATAAAGAGCAAATGTCACCATAGTAAGGTGAACCTGAATAGAATTGGAGTGGGTAAAGTATGACAAAGCGCAAATGAAATGCTGAAAATGAGGAGAATAAAAAGCAGCAGGAAGAAGGCATGTGTCTAAGTGTCTGGGATGTTGGGCAGTAGAGGCTAGGCATCATTGGTTTGTCCTAACTCAAATTACCCTCACACCTGGTCTTTGATCTATGTTCTGCTTTACCTCTATCTTTTATATCTCAGTGAAAAAGTCAACCAAAGTACCAGCTATGAATTGAGCAGATGGTGTTGTCAGCAAAGATATTCCTTGTAATATCTTGTAATCAGTTGTAATCAGTTGACCCACTGAATTACCCATGTTCTGTACATGGAGTAAGTGATAAAGTGATGAGTCCATCTTTCGTAACACTTCCCAACTATTCAGGCATTTAATTAATGTTCTGTTTACATACCACTTCCAGATCATTAATAAAGATGTTTAATAGAACTGAATTTTTTTTAAAAAAAAGATCTTTTGCTTTTCTTCTTCAAGAGAAGAAAATGTCAGTCTGTATCATTTTGCCCTTTCTAGTATGTCACCAAACTTAAGCTCTTTTCCTATAATCCAGTATCATTTCCCTTGGCATGTTCAAATTTCTGCCCGTATAAAAAATAAAAATAAAAAATTCAAACAATCAAATTAACCTCTTTCTAATTGGTAGTCCATTTGTCTACTTCCATTTATGGCAAGATTCTTTAAACAGCTTTCTTCTTCATTGTCTCCAAATTTTTTCTCCCCAATTCTCTTCTAAAAAGCTTTAAAATTTAGCTTCTTTATCTACTATTCCACTGAAAGTTCTGTGGCAAGCTACCAGTCATAAGTTATCTTAATGCTTTGTTAAAAACGAATCATTTCTCATCCCTATTTTATTTGACCTTTCTGCAGGGTTTGCCAGATAAATCTCTCTAAGGAGCCTTTCCATATGATTCCCGTGACACAGTGATTTTCAGATTCTACTTTTCTCATTGCTTTGTCTTCAGACCCTGACGTGGTCTTCTCTTTCTCTGAAAATTTTAAAGGTTGACATTTCCTGGGGTAAAATCCTTTAAAATCATCTGGATTTCCACTTTCTCCTTTGGGGTTTTCATTCATTGCCACGGCTCCCAGTAAATGGTAATGACACCAACTTTCATACCTATTTTGAGAACTTCAGATCCACTTATCTGACTTTGTCCAAAATAGCTATGGTATGAAATAAATTAATTAAAAAGTAAATTAGTAACTAAGATTCTCATGTCTTGACTATTAATTTTTTGCATATTCTTGGGTTTGACAAAATTATGAGACATTCTTATATTTATGGTCATTTTACATGTGCAATAGATGTTATTTAAACAAATTCTCATCACTGACTCTCTTACATAGAGAGGGGTACATCCTTTTTTTAAAATTAATTTTTAGGGAGTGTAGTTGATTTACAATGTTGCGTTAGCTTCTGTTGTACAGCAAAGTGAATCAGTTATACATATACATATATCCACTCTTTATTAGATTCTTTTCCCATATAGGTCATTACAGAGTATTGAGTAGAGTTCCCTGTGCTATACAGTAGGTTCTTATTAGTTATCTATTGTATATACAGTAGTGTGTATATGTCAGTCCCAATCTCCCAATTTATCCCTCGCCGCCTTCCCCCCAGTAACCAAAAGTTTATTTTCTACATCTGTGACTCTATTTCTGTTTTGTAAATAAGTTCATTTGTACCAGTTTTTAGATTCCACATATAAATGATATCATATGATATTTGATTTTCCCTGCCTGACTTACTTCACTCAGTGTGACAATCTCTAGGTCCATCCATGTCGCTGCAACTGACATTCTTATATTTATGGTCATTTTACATGTGCAATAGATGTTATTTAAATAAATTCTCATCATTGATTCTCTTATATACAGAGAGGTACAGTCTTAAAATGATCATTCTTTACTTAGTGCAATGGAATCTGAATGGATTGTATATAAGTATCAACCCAAATGTGTAAGTTTGTTGTCTCCTGACAGCTCACATGAAATACCGCATTTCATATTTATGATCTTATTTTAAATAAAAACTCCTGCAGTCAAATCTAGGAGTCTCAACACTGGAATCACTGACCTCCTGTATTTGTATCCCAACTACAATTGTGTTTGGGGAATTGGAGAAACATAACTTGTATTCTTTTTTCAAACAGCACATTAAATAGAACAAGTTGCAGGACTGATATAATGCCCAAAGCTACAGGAAATTGAAACTTATAAACTTCTAAATTTACAGTATATAACAGGTTATATATATATATAAAGGTTTCTACCTTTAACATCGAAATAGAGTATAATTTCACATATTGCTTTTTTTCTTTTTTAAAGAAGGAAACCTTCATTTTCTTCCTCCAGTCTCTTTTATTCCCTAGCTGGCTGGCTCTGCTCAAAGACATCAAACTGAGAAACATCAAAAATGGCATGGGAGCTGAGCTGTTCGCACTAGAGAATTGTTTTCTTGTTGTGAGTTTTATGCAGAGAAAGAGCTGAACTTTTGGATTTAAGTTTAGTTTAGCCTTCTGTAGCAATAATTTTTTTCTAAATTTGTTTGACATCCCCAAATAAATGCTGGGAAAATTGACTTTCTGTGGGAAATCTGAAGTATCTAGAGAATTTTGACCACGGAGTTTAAAACAAAGAAGGATGACGAATTCTGATTTGTTTGTTTTGATTTATCAAAGAGCTCTGACCTGAGATAAAACAATTGATTTTTTAAACTTAATAAAAAGTATTAAGTCCCCAAAATCATGAGAATTGCCTTTTAATCATTTTGCTTAGAGATTCCATTGACTTGAATGGATATTACACCTCGTTCCCCACAGGAAAGGATGAGAATTAATTGTTTCACAAACTCTTGTCTTTAATAATAAGATTGTGTAAGTTATTTGAAAGTATGAAATATAAATGTTAAATTACACATTCAAAGGCTTTGGAATTTGTTTGTAGAACAACCAACACAGAAATATCTTGCATTGCTTTCATGGTTCAATTTTGTCAGCCTAGTGTGCAAAATAAAGAGTAAAGCTCAGGGTTACAGCTTTTCTGCTTATACATGTGTTGACAGATTGTGCTTATCAAAGTCTAGAGGTTCAAGGACGGTGGCACGGCAGTCATCACTGGTTCAGCCATGGCTGTCTTTAGCACTACAGTGGTTTTGACAAAATTGCAAATTGACCTCAAGCTGCCCTTGAAAGTTGTAAGCTGAGATATGGCAAGCATATGCCACTAGGCCTCAAACCCAAACCTGCCAAAATGGTAAGAATTGGTTGCTGAGTAAACCTGTTAAAAATGTATCCTTTTACCAATTAAATAGATGGAATGAGTTTATATATTGAATTCATTTACTATTTAAAATGCTTTACTTAGGGCTTCCCTGGTGGCGCAGTGGTTGGGAGTCCACCTGCCGATGCAGGGGACACGGGTTCGTGCCCCGGTCCGGGAAGATCCCACATGCCGCGGAGCGGCTGGGTCCGTGAGCCATGGCCGCTGAGCCTGCGCGTCCGGAGCCTGTGCTCCACAACGGGAGAGGCCACAACAGTGAGAGGCCCGCGTACCGCAAAAAAAAAAAAAAAAAAAAAAAAAAATGCTTTACTTAGAAAGTGATTGCTAAACAAGGAAAGAGAAAAAATATTCTTTTTTAGTGTGTCAGGTTAAAGTGATGTGACTTCTTAGAATGTAACACTGAACTTGAAAATCAGTATGAGTACAAAACTATTTACTTAAGGTAGATGAAAGCAAACACACTCTTCATTTTAAAACACTTGCTTCAGCAGACTGTATTTTCAATTTATCTGAGATGACGTACATTTTGCTGAGCTAACATGGATAACAACGAAAATCATCAATGCTCAAATATATTGTCAGTGTTTCCATGGAGACCAAAGAAATCATAACCACTGAGTTCAAACATTTTGAGAAAGGCTAAATACCACACCACACATAAGGTGAAGAGTGAATGGGAAGAAATTAAATAAGTGAGAGAAATGCAATTTTATATATGCCATGCTTAATATGCAATAAACTGAATTCTTTATTCTCCTTAAATTCTCCCAAATAAGTACAGTTGTGGTATGTGATGTAGTGAGCAATGAGTACCTTGACCCTGAAGTCAGAACACTTGGGTTTCAGGACTGACTTTCCCTTAACAGCTGCTCGTTTTAGGGCAAGTAGCATAATTCAGTTATTAATTCCGTTCAAGGAGCTTAAAAGGATAATCAGTCAGAATCGAGATGAGCAGCTGAAGAGTCAAAGGTCTAAAACCAGCAGAGATTTCAAGCTGCCTTGCCTACATCTTTTTTTTTTTTTAGCCCTCAGGATGGTACCTTTTTCAACTTGCTAATATTATGCATTTCCTTAGCCCTAGTCATTACAATCTGCATCTCTTTGTCCTAGAATCTAGTTCTACTTTTGCAAGGTGGAGTATAGTAGTATGTTGGGATTCTTCACTTTTCCTCTTATGTGGTTGGTGAGATTTACATAAACAAGAAACTTAAAAGAACATTATTTCAAAAACTGATACTGGAACTATCTTTGAGGGAACTACGAGTAGAAAGTGATGCCCAAGAGTATGAATATGTGAAGGGACAAAATGAAAGAGAGAGAGAGAGAGAGAAATATATGAGGAAAAGAGAGGAATTTGACTTTCCATTTGAAATGGAGAAAGTGTTTCTAATAAGAGGAGAAGAAAAGAGGGGGAAAGAAGAGAGTAGATGGTGAAAGGAAGTTCCTCAGAGGTCACATAGCCACAACATACTTAAAAAGAGTAACGTCTCCTGTGCAACTTGACGTTGTCTACATTTCTGTGATGAAATCCACATCTAAATCATCTCATCTCCACCTTAAATAAATCAACGATACTTACTCCCAAGGTTGTGTGTACGTTGTGGGGAAGAGGAGATTGTCTTTTTCTTAGTAAACAAATGTCTTCATTTGCAAACATTTATTGAGTATCTTCTGTCAGGCATTGTGCTAGAGCTGGAGACACAGTCATTTTAGGAAGAGGTGCAGGAAGGAGTTTATTAGCCAATTGGGCAAGCATTTAAGGTGCCCATAGTAAGTGCTATAATTGAAATATACATGGGTACTACCTGGGAGGAGGGGCACATACATCACACAACTCTAAAGAAAGATGTCTTAGAAAATATGATTCTAGAAACTTACTTTTAAAGGATGGAGTGCTAACTCTTTTTCTATAAAATAGGGTGTGTAGTAATTGCTTTAACTGCTTCACAAGAATGTTCTATGGAGCAAATGTGATAGTAAAATCATTATAGCTAGGAAAACACCATACATATATGTAGTATGTATATCTTGATGTTAAATAGCCCTATAAGAGTAAGGCTAGAATCAGGAAAAATCAGATAAATATGAATTTATCAGATGATATTGAGATATTACTTTAACATTTATTCTGCATTCATTTAATAAAAATAAGCCTGTTTTCTTTCTTTTAAATTGCATGTATCTTTTAAAATATGTTAATTAAGGAATATTAGGTTGAGCCATATGAAATTGCTATTTTGGTTCATTAAAGACAGTTGAATGTTAGCAATTTCTTATGCTTCAACCTAGTATGTATGTCGGACATACTAGTTTAACTTCTCTGAAATTGATTGTTATGTTACATTTAACCCACATCCATAACTGTATGGCACTAATAAGGCACGGTGATTATGGAGAGTAGTTAATGTAATGACGGTTACAAAGTCTGGTTCAAAAATTTTCTTAATGCAAGTTGGCAAAAAATTTTGCATTCTTCTTTCTTGTCCTCTCCATTTAATTTTGCAATTGTATGAGAAAATTTCTTAGAAGGTATATTAAAGGATTTTAAATTTATACTAAAACAAATCACTTGCTCCCTGTTATCATAAATTGTTTGCTTTTGGAAGTTTAGCTAATTGCTAGGAGCAACTTCTGGTACTTGCCGGTGGCAGGCTGGCCTTTCTATTTGGAGGTCAGACTAATAGTTGCATGGAGAGTTTTGTACTCAGATTTTTCCAATACTCAGCAAGTAACGGTAACTACCAGGGAGGAAACTTTGTAACTTCCATTCAAGGATTCTCTCTCCTATCAAAATGGACTAATTTTTCTTTCTCAATTTTTTAATACAGAGGCACGTGTTGAGACCTGTCTTAATTGTCACCTTGATTTTCAGTCATAAATGTTTTAGTATTTGCTATAACTCAATGCTTATATACCCCCAAAATTAATATGTTGTAAACTAACCCCCAATGTGATGGTAGTAAGAGTTGTGGGTCTTTGGGAGGTTATTAGGTCACAAGGGCAGAGCCCTCATGAACGATAATAACACCCTTATAAAAAGACCTCCGAAAGCTACCTTCTTCCTGCTTTCTGAGGATATACAGCAAGAAGACAAATGTCTATGAACAAGGAGACAGGTTCTCACCAGACACTGAATCGGCTGCTGCCTTGATTTGGGACTTTCCAACCTCCAGAACACTGAGAGATACGTTGTTTATAAGCCACTCAGCACATGATATTCTTATTATAGCAGGCTGAATGGATGAAGACAGTATTCTTCATAGATGGATAAACAGGCTAGTTGTCCATCAAAATCCACTATCCATTGTAATATAATAATGGCCATGAACATGGCTAGACTATATTTGCTAAACTCTCTTGCAGCTAGGTATGATTATATGATATGACTAAGTCTTCTCAAATGGATTAACAGTAGAGGTGATATGTGCCAGGACTGTAAGAGAACAGATAATCATTCTCTGTCATCTCTTTCCCCTTCCCTCAAATCTGATAATAGAAACTCCGTATTTCAGTTTTAAAGGTTCACCCGAGGACAATACTGTAGCCGATGGCTGAGGAGTAGGATGGAAAGAATCTGGGTCCCCCGGGCAGTTATGCACCATCTTAGAACTCTTACACTTGAGAAATAATTTTGTATTTTGTTTAAAAAGCTGAATCTGGGGAGGATTTCTTTGTTAAAGGGGCTAGTGTTACTCTAAGTAATATAGCGACCCATCCTAGCCTGGTGGAATCCTCCACTAGGGCAACTATGTGATGTGCTAAGAAGATAGCTTAGCTCTACCTCCAATTCTGCAAGGACATGGAATATACATTTCAACAACTTCAACTATAAATTGCTAGCTTTGTTAGAAACTTTTGGTGCTCTGCCCAGACCCACATTACAGGCCTGGTGGACCCGAATCCAGCCACAGCTAATGGGACCATTTTCCTCACCTGGATATGTCTCTGAGGTTATACCTTATCCCAGAGGTAACTCACAGCCAATACTGCCAGTCCCCTTAATTCAAAGTGGTCAATTATGAAATGGTATTTATTTGCAGGCATTTGCTGAGAATCTTCTACATGCCATGCATCATGCCAGGTAATACTGAGTTGAGTATAGGCTTTAGCTGGTTCCATCCCTTTGCCAATGTTCTTTCCTGGACCTGTCCTTCATCCCTCACTCCCATATAGGTGTCACCTGAGAGAAATTTCTCATTAAATAATCTGAACAAGAATCTCCGAGAAGGTGCTGCTTCTACTGAACCTAGCTTTAGAGTTCAAATTAAATGATCATGAAGTTCTGTTCATTAAAAAAATTACTTAAAACCAGGAATAATCATAGAATTTTACACTCATAAGTGACTCTATAATCTGTTGGTTTCATTTTACATTCTAAGGCCTTGTAAACTCTTTTTCCCAATATATATTCTTTTGCATATATTGGAAGATTTTGGCCACCATTTAAATGATTTTTTAGTTTATTTACAAAATACATGTGATTGTGCTGGAAATAGAATGGTTATTATGAACAATGTTAGATCATATTTTAGAACCTCTATGATAGGGAGAACTTTAGCACTCATATTCACTCCAATGCAGTTAACAATTTTATTTTTTTCACTTTTAAAACAATATTCTGTCCTTTATTCTCTTATTTCCTTTGTTATAATTAGATCATTGCTAATCCCAATGGATCAAATAAAAATTTCATTCTTCTTTAATGTAAAAAATAGGCTAGTGTAAGATATTTCTTGGAAACTTCTCTATGAATCAAAATATTTTGGAAGGGCAATTCAACCATGTAACAAACTTTTTGTTAATTAGTACTTGAATCTTTCAGCTCCAGCTTTTTTTATAGCTGGAAATGGGGATCTAAGAAATTTAATCTTGAGTTTCTTGGGAAATTTTTAAGTGTAGAATTCTAAGATTTTTTTATCTGTGGAATTAAAATCCAACCCTTTCTATTGATAATATTATACATTCAAATTTATATTCAATGAAGAACTTTAAATAATGTAATTAGTTATTGATAAAAACATGATTTATAATATTCAAACATCTTGAGCTCATATTTTTAAAATAAATGTATTTATTTATTTTTGGCTGCTGGGTCTTCGTTGCTGTGCGTGGGCTTTCTCTAGTTGCAGCAAGCGGGGGCTACTCTTTGTTGCGGTGTGTGGGCTTATTGTGGTGGCTTCTCATTGTGGAGCATGGGCTCTAGGCGCGCAAGCTTCAGTAGTTGCGGAGTGTGGGCACAGTAGCTGTGGCTCGTGGGCTCTGGAGCACAGGCTCAGTAGCTGTGGTGCACGGGCTTAGTTACTCCATAGCATGTGGGATCTTCCCGGACCAGGGCTCGAATTCGTGTCCCCTGCATTGGCAGGCAGATTCTTAACCACTGTGCCACCACGGAAATCCCTGAAACATCTTGAGTTCATATTATCCAGATGTTTATTTCAGCTATAATGACCACACCCTGCAGTCTCAACTTCTACCAGTGAATCAATAGTTCGTGATTGCCATATTATCTATCTAATGGGACTTTATAGACATTTCTCAGAAGGGAAAGTAAAACACTAAAACATAGGCATTTTCTTGTAACTTATTTCTTGTCATAGATAGTGGACTATGTCTAGCAAGCCAATTCCATTTTTATGGTAAAAGAGCTACTTCTCTTGATTTACTTAAGCCTATGTTCCTCAAACACTGTTCTTAAATCATTCAAACATTATTTCATTAAGCATTATAGTAACTTGAAATTTGAAAACTTTGGTAAGCTAATGGATATTTAAAGAAAACATAAAATTATAGAGTTCAAATTAGTCATGTGATAGTTTTCCCAGTTCATTATTCAGAAAATTTTTAGAATTTGAGTGATAAAGAAAGATAAAAAATCAATAAATGTGATACAATTGAAACTTAAAAATTAGTTGCTTACATTTTTCATGTTCTCTTCTGGACTTTGTTCACATTCATATCCAAGTTTTATATAGTTTTATCTTCACAGTTTTATCTTTTGCTTCTGACAATATTTTAATTTGAATAACAACATACCACTGAGAAGGTGTGCCATAATTAGCTGTTTATATTTTGTAAATTAAAATCTCTATTCATCATGCCATGTAGAAATATTCGTAAGTAAAATAATTGAGAACTTTCTTTTTATTGGTTTCATGGTGTTTTGTATAGCTGAAAGCATGATAATTTCAGCTCTCCAAGTGTAAAAGGAGAAAAGGTCACCAATAAAAAGCATAATCTGGAAAATAACATTTCATTACATACAAGTAGAATCAGGCACGAGTTGGATGAAATATGTTTTTTTGTTTGTTTTTCGTTTTGTTCTTTTACTATAGAATTACTTTTCTGATGGGCAAAAGGGAAATTAAAGCATTTATTAGAGCTCTGTGTGTGTGTGCATACTAAAGAGAAGACTAAACTAATATTATAGACCCTGTAAAAAATTAATAAACAGAAACCTCAGAGTTAGGGGACTATAAGGGGGAGCTCTCGTGCCCTGAGATGATAGCAGAGCCCAGCAGAAAGAAGAAAAACTCCTCTTCTCTCCAGGCAGAGACTCAGCCAATAAAAGCCGTGGACTCTGTTTGCTACAGCCCTCCCGACTTCCTTTTCCTCTTTATAAAAGTGCTCTCCTTCCCTAGCCATGTGGGAACTCGCACATGGCTCACCGCGGTTGCAGACCCTAAATTGCAATTCTCCACTGATCCTGAATAAACCAATCTTTACTGAAAACATGTCTGGCAGTCTACTTGTTTTAGGTCAACATGCTATGGGTAGATACTAGTAAGTTGATTTTTTTTTTTTTCAGGTTTTTCCAAACAGGCCCAGATTGGATCTTTGGTCTAGATTTTTTTATTTTCATTGCAATATTGAAAATGAATAGTGGAACAGTTCCCTTTAAACTTTAATAAAGAATTGTGCCTTAGTCCCTAAATAAAATCATGATTAGAACCATAGAAACTTGCCAAATAGTTCTCTATAGAGACTCTTGAGATTTAAGTTGTGACAGAATCTGATTCACTGACAATGCTTAAGGCTGGAGTCAAGATTCTCATAAATTTTAACAACGTGGCTCCAAACTTGACCCTGTCCAATTACTTTTCTGCATTGGAAGTGATTGCAATTCTGGATCATGTCTAGGCTGCTCAGTGCAGGTAAGATTTAAAAGCCATTTTCTGTAAAAAAGCTTGCCTTAGCAAGATAAATAACGTGTGTGATCGTTTCTCTCCAGTTGGTTTGCTGGCACTTTTTGGTTAGTATTGAAATAGGAGTAATGACATATTCTGTGGTTTCTCCTGTTCTTTTAGGACAAAAGAATGAATGTGGATTCCATTAAAGTTGGAACAGGAACTATTTTAGAATGAATCCCTGATGTTTATGGACAGATATTAGCTATGTCAGAAATAGTCTCAGGTGTGGCTATTTTCCAAGTTGTTAAGGTTGTAATATAAAGAATAAGTTTAAAATGTCTGGATCATTACTTTAATTCTTAGCTAACAGGAAAAGTCAGCAATATGGACAGCCATGCACAACAAGAGTATAGGGTGGTAGGTACAGCCATAAGGAAAACAACAAAAACTAAATTTTACCAAGAATTTCTAGAAATATTTTAAAGTTGTGTTAAACCACCACATTTCATGACTGTTATGACAGCATTTGCTAAAAGATTCTGAGAATCTCTTCTGAAACTGATATTCACCAAATGTCATGCTGTAATTACGACTAGAAAGCAGCATTGTGGTGTTCCATATTCATTAATCTTGGATAATTGTCACACCAAATGTGCAGTTTTAAAAGCAAATAAGATCAGTTGCTGTCACTGAAAGCTTTACTCAGAAATCAAAATCAATGCTCCTTTTTTTCTACTTAAGACTGTACAATTATTGGAAGATGGCAATTAGAGCAAAACTTATGATTTATAGCTCTAACAAATACAAGATTTCTGCTCCAGATAAACAGGTTCATAATTCTCTCAGTACTAAAATGTTTAATAAACTTTCTTTATTAAAGAAAGATACACAAAATCTATATATATTATTATAGACCTTGTGAGGCCTTCTTAAGAATAGCTTAGTTATGAAAAATCCATTTGAAATTCCAAGAAAATTTTTATAGTAGGGAATGAATCACTCTCTATGTTGAAAATCATGCTTACTGAGGCCCAATGTTTTCTCACAGAGGACAAGGTAGGGCATAAGGAGGTTGGGGCAAAATAAAACTATTCTTTATGATTAATATACCAATTCCATTACTGTGGAATGACTCCAATTTCCATCAGAATGCAGATCCCTGGTGCCTACACCCGGAAAAGACTTTCTTAAGAGAGAGATAAGGTTCAGCATTTTAGACAATTTTTGGGCCCTAAATTTAAAATCAAATGGATGCTTGTAATTTCTCCCCTAGTTTTAAAGAGAAAATGAGTAAGGATTATTGGCTCTATGGCAGATCCCATAACTCCTTCAGAACTTCTTAGGTATGTGGTTTTGTCATAAGGGTGAAAACCCATCAAATGTGCATCCTAAACAAAATGAGGTATTTGGATTTCTTCCATGAGTAACACACAAGCCCCTCAGGACATTGTCCTATTTTGATCAGGCTAGGACTTGCCAAAACCCCAGAAAGGACAGCTGAGCAATATGGTAAGAAAAAAAATGTAGCTTTTACATTAGTTTAAACATTTTATTCACTAATATATTTTTATTTCATACATACAAAACAATATACGTAACCTATAAGCAAGCTATGGAAGATGTTTGTAAAATGAATACTGTGAATTTATCACCCAACTAATGACACAGAATGTTACCAACAATGTTTAACCTCCCTGGTTGCACCTCTGACTTTTTCCACTGAAGTTAAGCACTACTTCGAGTTTATCATTCCCTTGCTTTGTTCATGTCTCCTACTGTACACTCACAAGAAATTATCTAAGGTATATATCTACGAGTAGAATTTATGGGTCATGAGTTATCCATATATTCTTTGCTTGTTAAAGCAAATTTGCTTTCCAGTTTACCTATACCAGTTTAAATCCCACTAGAAATGTATAAATCCCCATTGCCGCACATCTGAAGAAATTCTTGGACTTCTCAGAATTTAAAAAAAATTTGAAGTAGTTCATGTAAAGTGGTATCATAGAGATAAAATTTTTCTCACTCATATTTCAAAAGAGAATGAATATATTTATTTGTTTGTTAGCCATTGACTGTTACTCTTCTAAGGAGAGTTTATTCAAGTCTTTTAGGAATTTTCTTTATTAAGTTGTTGGTCTTTTTTGAATTGTAAGAGTACTTACTATTGTTTAAATATTGATTATTAGTTGGTTAAATAGGCTGCAAATAGTTTCCCAGTAGGTAACTCATATTTTTACATTCTTTTACTAACAATAATTCTTAATTGAATGTAGTCAAATTTACCTGTTTCTTTTTGGTGAGCTGTTTTTGCATCATTTTAATCAAACATTTCATAGATCCAGAATCATAAAGACGTTCATCCACATAACATCAACAGAGGAATGGGGAAAGAAGATGTCGTATCTATATACAATGGAATATTACTCAGCCATAAAAAAGAATGAAATAGGCCATTTGAAGAAACATGAATGGACCTAGAGATTATTATACTAAGTGAAGTAAGTCAGACAGTGAAAGACAAATATCTAATGATGTCATTTATATGTGGAATCTAAAAACAAAAAATGATACAAATGAACTTACAAAACAGAATTAGACTCACATACATAGAAAACAAACTCATGGTTAAAAAAGGGGAAAGGGGAGGAGGGATAAATTAAGAGTTTGGGATTATATGATACACACTACTATATATAAAATAGATAAACATCAAGGACCTACTGTATGGTATGGGAACTATATTCAATAATTCAATATCTTGGGACTTCCCTGGTGGTGCAGTGGTTAAGAATCCACCTGCCAATGCAGGGGACACGGGTTCGAGCTCTGGTCTGGGAAGATCTCACATGCCATGGAGCAACTAAGCTCTTGCACCACAACTACTGAGCCTGCATTCTAGAGCCTGTGAGCCACAACTACTGAGCCCATGTGTCACAACTACTGAAGCCCGTGCTCCTAGAGCCTGTGCTCCACAACAAGAGAAGCCACTGCAATAAGAAGCCCTCACACCGCAACGAAGAGTAGCCCCCGCTCACCACAACTAGAGAAAGCCCGCATGCAGCAACAAAGACCCAACGACAAAGACCCAACACAGCCAAAAAAATAAATAAATAAAATTTAAAAATAAAAAATTAAAAAAAATAATTCAATATCTTGTAATTACCTATAATGGAAAAGGATCTGAAAAAGAATACACACACACACACACACACACACACACACACACACACACACACTTTGCTGTACACCTGAAACTAATATAACATCGTAAATCAACTATACTTCAATTAAAAAAAAAAGTAGGTAGACATTAACAGGTCTTTTAGGTGCAAATGTACATTTTAAGTACATGCATAGCATCTTTCCTACAAGCTTCTCAAAATATCAAACATTTAGATAAAGCAGCCCACATGATAATCAGAGCTTTTATTTTTAAAGTCAGATACACTGAGATAGATTTACATATAGAAAAATTCATCTCAGTTCTGAGTTTTGACACACACATATAAATCAAATACAATATAAATACGTACAATCATGTAACCACCGCCACCAAGGTAAGAACAGTTCCATTTCTCCAAGAAATAACTTGTAGTCCTTTGTTGTCAATCCCTGTCCTCAACCACAGTCTGAGACAACCACTGATCTGTTTTCTGTCCCTAGAGCTTCATCTCTGTGTATGTCTTGTCCATTTTTAACATTAGTTGCTTATTAGAAATGTTTATTGAACATCTACCACATCAAAGGCATCGTTCCCCACAAAATTACACCAGTCTATTAATATTCAACATTCATTTCTAGTCAGATTCGAACATTGTTCAGAACAAAATAAATATCAATTTAGAAATAGCCATATGCAAATTTCTCCCATAATCACTATACTTTTTTTTACTTTATAAGTCTAAAAATGGAGACAGTGATTGGTGGGACGTTTCTTAATCAGTGAATGATGATAAACAGTTTCTGGAACTCACACTGACTTTCAAAACACAAAGCCTTTAGAGCTGTTTCAGCCATAGCTTTCAACTGTAGTCTTTCTCTGTGTTGGAAGAATTGTAGAGTCTAGCACTGCAAATCCCTGCTGATTGCACCACCATGTATCTAGACCTGGGCTGATTGATTTAGGTGAAATTGGCTGGAACAGATTTGTACCATCAACAGAGAAAAAAACAAAACAAAAAAGAAACCAGCATGTTGATACACATTATACTCCAAGTTATGCCTCTTCAAAATCAGAAGTGAAAATCAAATTGTTAAGAGTTTCTCTTGAGCTTTCCTTTAGAAAGGTTCTAGCTTTGCAAAATGGCAGTTTATTTTTTGGCACAGAATTTCCCATCTGAATTGATGAGCCTTTATTTTTGTCAGTAAATTACTCACAATAAGTTGGTCAAAGTCTTTCCCTTCGACTTAGGAAGTATGGATCTAGGCAATTCCTTTCACTTTTCCCCTTGAATAACAGTTCTTTTTTATTTTAAACTAAGGGTATTGTTTAGTGTAAGTCAAATCAGAAAAGTTGAAATATGACTAAATTATCTTCATAGTCAAAGAGTACTAAGATTATTCAAAGTCCTAGTGTCATTTTATTACCAAATATACTTTCTCCTCCTTATGAATTAATATTCAAGCAACTTTTGACTTGAAATACTTCAATCTGTTTCAAATAAAGGAAAACAAAAAGTTTTAAAGCTCTTTTATTAAATCTCAGTAACTCTTAAGCTTTTGAACTGCATCTATGCATAGCTTTCTCATTTCTCCACTTACATAAAATCACAATCTTCTTTATGGTAGGGATAATATATATTTTTATCTGCCACTGTCCTCAAAGTTATTCCAAGCACATTAGAATCTATGTGATTATTTAGAAAATAACTAGTTAATTAAATTTCCCACAGGTACAAATAAAAATCAGATATTTTAGCTGTAAGCCTGGGGGAATAATTGCATGGGGCTGTCAAATTAAGCAATTCATTAAAAAATTTCTTTTACATGTGCAGGCAGCATCTCTTTTAGGAAGCCTGTCTCACAACAAGTCTAAGCTAGTCTCTTAATACACTGTAATATAATAATCTATTAATTTGATTGTTTCATTCACAAAACTGAAAATACCTTGAGATTATGAATGTGTGGCTTAAGCATTTTTTTAATCTTTCCTGTAGAAAGCATCTACTTCATGTTTGTTAAATAAGTCAATATATGTTGAAAATATTTCTTTCATACTATAGTATGCTGTAAAGAGAAAAACTATTTAAATATGCAAGATAAGTAAAATATATTATACCAGGTATACAGT
Organism: Delphinus delphis; assembly: GCF_949987515.2. Classification (NCBI taxonomy): domain Eukaryota; kingdom Metazoa; phylum Chordata; class Mammalia; order Artiodactyla; family Delphinidae; genus Delphinus; species Delphinus delphis. Next base: position 53,331,208 of record NC_082699.1, read on the forward strand.
TAGAAATATTGACTTAAATGTGGTTTTCATTGCTTCAGGAAGTTATCAAGAACACAAGGCAACAAAAGTGGAGTGTAGAGCAAAGGTACTTTGTGTCTGCAGAAACTGGAACTTAGGCATTGAACCACAGTGGACTTCCCCAAATGTATGACTTTGTGTCTCATTGACAAAACTCAGCACGCTGTAGAGGTGGCAATGAGCAGATAGGTCCTATTGCTTATGCTTTTGGTGTCATACCCAAGAAAATACTGCCAAATCTAATGCCATGAAGTTTTTCTCCAGTTTTCTTCTAAACGTTTTATGACTTTAGCTCTTACAATTGTCTTTGATCCATTTTCAGTTAATTTTGGTGTATGATATAATGTATGGGTTCAATTTCTTGTTTTTGCATGTGGGTATCAAGTTTTTTCAACACCGTTCGTTGAAAAGACTGTCCTCTCCCCATTGTATGGTCTTGGCATCCTTGTCAAAAATCATGACTATATATGTGAGGGTTTATTTCTGGACTCTCTATTCTATGCCTCAATCTGTATGTCTACCTTCCTGTCAGTACCACACTACTTTGATTACTATAACTTTGTTGTAAATTTTGAGATGAGGAAGTGTGAAATCTCCAGCTTTGCTATTGTTTTTCAAGACTGTTTTGCCTATTCAGAATCTCTTGAGATTCCATATGAATTTTAGGTGTTATATCTAAAATGTCATCACCAAACACAAGGTCATCTAGATTTTCTCCTGTTATCTTCTAGGGCTTTTATAATTTTGCAATTTACATTTAGGTCTGTGATCCATTTTGAATTAATTTTTGTGACAGATAAAAGGTCTGTGTCTAGATTCATTTCTTTGCATGTTGACTTCCAGTTGTTCCAGCACCATTTGTTGAAAGACTATTTTTTTATCCATTGTAATGCATTGCTCCTTTGTCAAAGATCAGGTCATATGTAATTTAAAGTGATAATTTTTAGACCATAATCCTATCCCCAACAAACTTTTACCCAATGGCTTTAATATACATTGTTGATTGTTATCAGCATCAATTGTTATATTGGAGATTGCAAAATGAACCTGACTTTAATTGATATTTTTATAGCATGAAAATTTAATGCAGTAAGTTAACTCCATAATATCTTTTAGGCTCATAATATTAAAAATAAATGACATATTCCAAGTTGGGGTATTTTAAAGAAATACAAAGAAATGCTTAAAACCAAGAATAACTTGGATCAACATATAAAAATATACCATAAATCATATGTTTTTTTATTTTTAAAAAAGCATTTTAATTGTCTCATATATTGGTATAAAAGATCTCATAAATATTTTTATTTTAGTGCCTTACCATAATATATTATTCCAGTAACTTTTATAAAATCCAAAGTTTTTAGCAAAATATGCTACCCCTTAAAATAGACTCTGCCTGGTTCTCTGAGCTTCTCAGTGTTTTCTACCCTCCTTTTCAATACTTGAGCTCCAACCATAATAAAATTCTTGCAGATAAATATGCTTACCAGTTCAGAGCCTTAGGATTTTACACATGCTAGTATTTTATTGGAATGTGTTTTCTTCTCAATCACTTGCAAAATCCCTATTCTCCTTTAAAGTTTTAAATCTAGCATTATTCCCTTGGGAAACATCCCAGATTGATTTTAGTTAGAGTTGACTATTCTCACCTGTTCCTCCCCCAAATCCACTATATACTCTTATCACAGCACCTAAGTCACTGTGTATGCAAGGGGCTTTTATGAGTCTGATTCCCATTCTCAAGAGTTAGCTCCTTGAAAGAGCAGGAACCTTATCTGTGACACTCTGCTGGATATATAGAATAGTGGCTGCTGGATAGCTGGTGTAAACCCACCTAACATGATTCAAAATGGAGTAACACCTGTCAAGGGCCCCTATGAAATCTCTTTCAGACACCCAAGAACTGTAAAATTACTGAAGACTACAAGTCTATTCTCCGAAAAACCACATCCTATAGAGACACAGCCAGCCCGGGTACTGCTGGACCAGGATAGACATGAACCCACCGCCTTTTCATGCACCTTGCCCTTTGAATCCCAATAAAAGACTCAAAGCCCCACCCTTCAGTGCCAATGCCACTCTATGCATCTGGTCCCTTTTCCTCTCTTAGAAAGTGAATAAAAACTCTCTTTTCTCCTCTTGCTAATATTTCTGTGAATTCTTTCACAACCTGCATCAGCTCACCTAACAGCTGGTTTCAAAGAATGTTTGATGATTTAATTATAAAAGTTTCAAGATATTATATACCACAAAGAGAATGAGAAAGGGTCCTTAGGACCTAGGAATTACAGACGAGGAGCAAAGAGCCTTGGTGCAGGAAGCATTATAAAGATAAATTTCAGATCTCACACAAACACTGCCTATTTCAGAAATCACATTTAGGCCTGCCTTGTTTCTATTTAGGTAAGGGACAGTACTATGGTTTAAATATGTGTGCCCCCAAAATTCGTAGGTTGAAATTCTAAAGCCTGATGTGATGTGATGGTAGAAAGTAGGGCCTTTGGGAAGTACTTAGGTCATGAGAGGAAATCCTCAAGAATGAGATCAGTGTTCTTATAAAAGAGACCTCACAGAGATTCCCTTGCGCCCTCCACCATGCAAGGGCACAGCAAAAAGACACTGGCTATGAACCAGGAAGAAGGTCCTCGCCTAAGCATGCTGACACCCCAATCTTGGACTTCCTGGCCTCCAGAACTGTGAGAAAATAAATTTCGGTTGCTTATAAGCTACCTAGTCTGGTATTTTATTATAGCAGCTCAAATGGACTAAGACAAAAACCCCACTCTCAATATCAAAATCTGTGTTAAAATTCTCCAGAGAAACAGAATCAACAGAATACACAGAGATATATACAAGAGGATATTTATTATAGGAATTGGATCACTTGGCTGTGGAGGCTAAGCAGTCCCTCCTTGAAGTCATCTGTAAGCTGGAGAGCCAGAAAAGCTGGTGGTCTATTTCAATCCAAGGCTGAAGGCCTGACCACCAGGAGTTCCAGTGTCCAAGGGCAGGAAAAGGTGAACATCCAGCTCAGGAAGAGAGAGTGGAAATTCACTCTTAAACTTTTTGTTCTAATCTGGCTCTCACTGTAACAGATGATGCCTACCCATGTTGCTGAGGAGACATCTTTACTCAATCTACTGAATGAAATGCTAATCTCTCCCAGAAACACCCTTAAAATACCCCCAGAAATAACACTTTACCAGCTATCTGGGTGTCCCTTAACCCAATAGAATTTACACATGAAATTAAAAATCACAGGTAGGTTATAAAAGCTCTCTTTGGACTCAGTAGATTTCTGGTCTCCCAATGGAAACACTGGACTCAGGTGTGTCTCATTGTCTAAGCACTCTTAGATATCAAAGATTTGAAAGGATTTTAAATGTACATTGATTTTTGGTTGAAAAAAAATTCACAGATTTCTGTATGCCAAGAATTCACTTTATCATATCAAAAAGAATGTGCAAATGCACGCATCTTTTCGGCCTCCTATATAGAAGGTAATGAAATAGTTAATTTTACTTGTAAGGCCTGGCTATAAAATGAATGATTTTGGTAACTTAGGGAGAGTGCAAATCATCAGTAAACAATTGCTTGAATATTCTGGACTACTTGATGACATAGAAAACAGCTTTTCTGATTCTCAGATGTGCAATTACAATGCAGCTTGAGTTCCAAATCTGCTTGCAGCCCATGATACACTCCTGCTGAGTGAGCTGTCTGATTGCCTCCTTGAAGGCATTTTATTGTTGATCACAATTTAAGTCAGTGTATTATTAATTTCATTTGTAACTTGATTTTGATATGCCTTTTTGCCATTCTTCTTAAATTCTCTGTAGCATTACATGAAGGGAGCTAAATGGGGGATGACAATGGGGAGCATTAACTCCACAGATGGTCTTACTGAATGGCTTTCTTCAATGTTCTCTGAGGAATTATGTCATTTTCAGTCATTGAAAGTTATTTTTTAAAACTGAGTTATCATTTCCACCAACTATAACTCTTATCTCCCACAAATAGGGCCACATCTGTAAGTGACCTAACTCAGTGTTTCATTCAAAAAATATCAAATGGTACTGTTTTTCAAAGTCTGCTTGAAGACCACCTAAAAAACAAATAGTTGTTTCTGGGTCCTTATTCTGGTAAGAATATTAAGTGATTCTTACTACTACTGATAGAGTAGTATAATCCTTACATTTGAATTCAAGGGTAACTTTGAAGTTTAAGTTCACAATCAGTAAGAACTCGTAGCATACTATCTGTAAGATGTTTTATCTTTCATGAAATCCAGCAACAAAAATCTAATTAAAACATTATTACAGGGCTTCCCTGGTGGCGCAGTGGTTGAGAGTCTGCCTGCCGATGCAGGGGACATGGGTTCGTGCCCAGGTCCAGGAAGATCCCACATGCCATGGAGCGGCTGTGCCCGTGAGCCATGGCCACTGAGCCTGCGTGTCCGGAGCCTGTTGCTCCGCAACGGGAGAGGCCACAACAGTGAGAGGCCCAAGTACCGCAAAACAAAAACAAAAACAACAACAACGACAACAAAAAAACATTATTACATTTGTCTGGGACCTAATGAAACGTCAAAGCTTTTGCACAGCAAAGGAAACCATAAACAAGACCAAAAGACAACCCTCAGAATGGCAGAAAATATTTGCAAATGAAGCAACTGACAAAGGATTAATCTCCAAAATTTACAAGCAGCTCATGCAGCTCAATAACAAAAGAACAAACAACCCAATCCAAAAATGGGCAGAAGACCTAAATAGATATTTCTCCAAAGAAGATACATAGACTGCCAACAAACACATGAAAGAATGCTCAACATCATTAATCATTAGAGAAATGCAAATCAAAGCTACAATGAGATATCATCTCACACCAGTCAGAATGGCCATCATCAAAAAATCTAGAAACAATAAATGCTGGAGAGGGTGTGGAGAAAAGGGAACACGCTTGCACTGCTGGTGGGAATGTGAATTGGTACAGCCACTATGGAGAACAGTATGGAGGTTCCTTAAAAAACGACAAATAGAACTACCATATGACCCAGCAATCCCACTACTGGGCATATACCCTGAGAAAGCCATAATTCAAAAAGAGTCATGTACCAAAATGTTCATTGCAGCTCTATTTACAATAGCCAGGAGATGGAAACAACCTAAGTGTCCATCATCGGATGAATGGATAAAGAAGATGTGGCACGTATATACAATGGAATATTACTCAGCCATAAAAAGAAACCAAATTGAGCTATTTGTAATGAGGTGGATGGACCTAGAGTCTGTCATACAGAGTGAAGTATGTCAGAAAGAGAAAGACAAATACCATATGCTAACACATATATATGGAATTTAAGGGGAAAAAAATGTCATGAAGAACCTGGGGGTAAGATAGGAATAAAGACACAGACCTACTAGAGAATGGACTTGAGGATATGGGGAGGTGGAAAGGTAAGCTGTGACAAAGTGAGAGAGTGGCATGGACATATATACACTACCAAATGTAAAAGCGATAGCTAGTGGGAAGCAGCCTCATATCAGCTTGGTGCTTTGTGACTACCTAGAGGGGTGGGATAGGGAGGGTGGGAGGGAGACGCAAGAGGGAGGAGATGTGGGGATATACGTATATGTATAGCTCATTCACTTTGTTATAAAGCAGAAACTAACACACCATTGTAAAGCAATTATACTCCAATAAAGATGTAAAAAAAAAATTATTACATTTGTCAATATTAATTTTAGAAGTAACTACTTATAAAGAGTTAAGTAATATCAAGAAGCAAGTGGAAATTGTAGTCAAGGTCATTTTTTATCTGTCACTTCTGATTTAACAATTATTTTCCCCGATCCTACTTGTATGGGCAATAAAAATAATTTATCTTTAAACATGAATTTTTCACCTTGCATCAGCTGGTTTACTTCCATAACATTAAGAATTGAGGAATCATAGGATATAGTCATTTTTTTTGCCAACAAATAAAATATGAACACATTTGTGAAATTCACTTTTACATAGACATGTACAAGGAGCAATATAAAAAGAAGAAAAAATATGCTAAATAGCCTATAGTATTAAGAGTGAGACCTAGATCCATCCCTAATGAATCCATGATCCTGGGTAATCAGTACTAGCCTCTGAGCCACAGTTCTCTCTTACGTGGGGATTGCAGTGTCAATAGTTATGAAGATTAAGATGCCCTGAAAGTGCTTTATAATATAAAGGCACAATATAAAAGAGAATTCTTTTTATTTATATATCAGTCATTTGACTTTATCAACAAATCTCTCTTTTTTGAAAGACAGTAGCAAACTAGAAGTTATACAATCATTCTCCATTTGTGTTAGATCATCGAACCATCGGCAGCTTTGTCAGTGATGGAGGCCGGAAATAAACCCATACAAATAGAGTCAACTAATCTTTAACAAGGATGCTAGGAATACTCATTGGGGGAAAAGACAGTCTCTTCAACAAATGGTGCTGGGAAAACTGGATATTCACTGGAAAAGAATGAAACTGGACCCCTATCTTACTCCATACCCCCAAATAAACTCAAAATGGATTAAAGATTTAATATAAGACTTGGAACAGTAAAATTCCTAGAAGGAATAACATAGGAGAACATCTCCTAGACACTGGTCTTGGCAATGGTTTTATGAATCTGATACCAAAAACATAAGCAACAAATGCAAAATTAGACAAGTCATACTACATCAAACTAAAGTTTCTTCATAGCAAAAGAAACAACCTACAGAGTAAAAAGGCAACCTATGGAATGGGAGAAAATATTGGCAACCAATATATCTGATAAGGGATCAATATCCGAAATACAAAAGGAACTCCTACAACTCAATAGCAGAATAAACAAATAACCCGATTTAAAAACATGCTAAGGGCCCAATAGGCATTTCTCCAAAGAAGACATACAAATGGCCAACAGGTACGGGAAAAGGTGCTCAGCATCACTAATCACCAGGGAAATACAAATCAAAACCACAATGAGATATCACCTCAGAGTTGTTAGGATGGCTATTATCAAAAAAGCAGAAGATAGTAAGTGTTGGTAAGGGTATAGAGAAATGGAACTCTTCTACACTGTTGGTGGGAATGTAAAATGGTACAGATGCTATAGAAAATTGTATAAGAGTTTCTTAAAAAATTAAAAATAGAACTACCACACAATCTAGCAATTCACTTCTAGGTACATATCCAAAAGAATTGAAATCAGGATCTACAAAAGAGATCCTTGCTTTTATTGCAGCACTTATTATTCACAATAGCCAAGATATGGGAATGAGGCAGGAGATAGATGGACCCCAGTCTGAGCAGCTGGAATCTGTCCCCCATGGACAGATACTCCAAGATAAAGATAATGGCAGAAGCGAGGAGGCGCTGAGTCCTGCTTGGATTAAAGGTAAAGAGAACACATATTTCTCATTCTTGAGGTCAAGGAGACCTCCCAAAGTACACATGTGCAGAAAGGGTCCTCAGGGGTAAGAAAAGGGAGGGGACACCAGACCATAATACCTTCTGTCAACTTCCTTGTGCTGGAATCCACCTTGGCTAAAAGATGTGCATGCACACAGGGCAGGGCCCTGGGTGAGACGAAATATGGACTCAGAGCCAGACAAAGCAAGATGACTGGCTAGAGGGAACATGGAAGAACTGCCCCCATATAAATGATTTAAACTACCCCAAAAGCACATGACACTTTCTCTGAGCCTGCCTGTGTGTCTATTCGCATGTACCTTTTTTCTTCTAATAAACACTTTACTTGTTTTGCTACTTTCCGTCTCTTTGCTGAATTCCTTCTTCAAAGCAGGCAAAAAGCCAGGGCCCTACTCCTAGCTACTAGTCCCTGGTGGTCTAGTGGTTAGGATTTGGTGCTTTCACCACCACAGCCTGGGTTCAATCCCTGGTTGGGGAACTGAGATTCTGCTTCAAGCCACCACAGGATGCGGCACCCCACAGCCACCCGAGATCAGGAACATCCTAAATGTCTATCAACAGATGAATGTCTAAAGAAAATGTGGTATATACATACAATGGAATGTATTAATCCTTAAGAAAGAAGGGAATCCTGCCATATGTGATAATATGGATGAAGCTGGAGGATATTATACACTTAAGTCACAAAAGGACAAATACTACATGATGGTACTTTTACGGAGTATCTAAAACAGTCAGACTTTAAAAAGCACAGAGTACAATGGAGGTTGGCAGAAGAGAGCAAAATGAGCAGTTGTTATTCAATGGGTATAAAGTTTCAGTTATGCAATTTTTAAGTTCTAGAGATCTACTGTATGGACCTGTAGTTAATGTTACAGTTAACAATACTATATTAGTTAATAATACTATATTGTACACTGAAAAATATGTTCAGAGAGGAGATCTCAAGTATTCTTACTACAAATAGGAGAGGTGGGCAGGAGGAAACTTCTAGAGGTGATAGATATGTTTACTACCGTAATGTGATGATGGTTTCACTGGTGTATGCATATGTTCAAACCCATCAAATTGTATACATTAAATATGTGCAGTTCCCTTGTTTTTCAAGTATACCTCAATAAAGCTGTTAAAAAACACACAGGGAATTAAGGTAATTCTCACATGCCCTGGAGCCAGGCAAACGGAGTGCACAGACATTTTTATTTTATTAATAAGAATGCACAAAGAATGAGGTATTCTAAGTTTTTAACTTAAAATTAATCTGGAAAAGGAGAAAAAATTACTTTTGGCTTAAATGATAGCTGTAGAAAATACCTAATTTTTCACATACCTAATTTTCTAAGTAATTAGAAATATTTGAATCTAACAAAATAGTTCTATGGTTAATAAGGATGATTACATCCCTTACATCTATGAAGATGAACATTTAATTCTCATTGCAATGGATGTAGTGATAAATCGTAGGGGATAGTGATAAATTATTGATGATATCAGGATGCCATCTAGAATTTATTTCTTTAAAGCAGAAACACACTTATCTTTTATTATTAATTCAGGTAGGTAATATTTATTGAACACAATATACTGACTACTTACATTTTGTTTTGGTAACTGGTGGGATTGTTTTCCCATTTAGTATTTTCTAGGAAACACTCCTACCCTTTGCACGAGGATACCATATTTTTAATACAATGTGACACACCTACTCTATTACCGAACACAAGTTCCTGTGCCTGATGCACAGTGAGGTCAAACAAAGTGAAACTTCCAGGTTTGGAGCAGAGAAAGGTTTATTGTAGGGCAAAGCAAGGATAAAAGCTCAAAAACCCCAAACTCCCTGATGGTTTTCAGGGAGAAGTTTTTTAAAGGCAAAATTTGGGGTAAGGGCTGCAGGGTGTGTGACTTTCTTGTTACTGGCTGGTGGTGAGGTAACAGGGTAGTGCTCCAGGGATCTTGTTTCAGGTTAAAGTTACCATCCTCCACCCGGGTAGGGGCCTTAGCTCCTGCAGAAGAACTTAAAGGTATCGTCATGTATAATCTTTCAGGAGGAACCAGGACCCTGCCCCAAGGCTGCAGTATTGTTTCTTGACTGTTCCTCCTTTGTTTCTGCATCCCCTCCCTTCCCTGATTAGCAACTGTTTGAATCTGCCCTTTGGAACTCAGGGAAGGTCAAGGAGTTTGAAAGAAGCCTACTTGCTACAAACAGGAAACAGGAATATGGAAAGGATTTGTATCAGGGAGGGACCCACAGGGTCCTGCTTGGTTTCAACTCCTGCCTTCAGTTGATTGATTGATAGGAAGATAACTAAATTAAATGTGGTAAAAAAAAAGTTTGTAGTCTAGGATTATTAGACTTGACATGGTCCAAAAGTATATGGTAAAGTTTTTTTCCAGCAATTAAGGTTGTGAGATGTAAAATTCAAAAACCATCAGAGGACACATTCTGTACTATGAGGAGAAAGCTTCGATGAAAAGAATGAAGTGGATTCAAAGAGAAAAATGAGAGAAAGGCAATCAAGTCTTTACCTTGTTCAAGTTCCAGGTTCCAGTTCTGAGGATTAGGAGTGCCTCTAAAATTTCAGGAACAGTGTTGCTTACATTTAATGATATCCTCCAGGGCACTGAGAAAATATATACATTGGATTTCTGTTAGTTGCAAATACGAACTCCAATTAACATTGTTCTTAAAATTTCTCTCATATTCATAATGAAAAAGAAATACTCCTATGTGGAATGAAGATAAGTAATTCTTATTTATTTAGGATATGATTCTAAGTTATTTGGCAGACCCTGCATATTGACAATGGAAGTCCCATTGTGATGATTTATATACTATTGATTGGTTTGCAATTAAGAAAATATTGTTTATTATTTACATACATGAAAAATATCTACAGATGTCTCATTCAGGAAAATACAAAGTCAAACAAAACAAAGGAAACAAATTCAACCTGTGTGGTAGGCAGAATAATCATCTCCCCAAACATGTCTATGTCTTAATTCCTGCAATCTTGTGATTATGTTAGATTACTATGTCAAAAGAAAGTGAAGGTTGCAGATGGAACTAAGGTTGCTAATCATCTGACTTTAAGATAAGGAGATTATGCTGGAGTATTCAAATTGACCCAAAGTAACCACAGGGGTCCTTGAAAGTAAAAGGAGTCACAAGAAGAAGATCACAAGGAGATGTGTGACTACAGAAGAAAGTCACAGAGAGCTGCAACCTTTCCTGCTTTAAAGAGGGAGAAAGGGAGCCTCTAGAAGCTGGAAAAGAAAAGGAAACTGGGCTTCCCAGGTGGCGCAGTGGTTGAGAGTCCGCCTGCCACTGCAGGGGACACGGGTTCGTGCCCCGGTCCGGGAAGATCCCACATGCCGCGGAGAGGCTGGGCCCGTGAGCCATGGCCGCTAAGCCTGTGCGTCCGGAGCCTGTGCTCTGCAACGGGAGAGGCCACAACAGTGAGAGGCCTGCTTACCGCAAAAAAAAAAAAGGAAACTGATTTCCCCCAGATCTCCAGAAAGGAACAAAGGCTGCCAACATATCGATTTTCATTTGTTTCTGACTTCTGACCTACAGAATTCTAAGATAATAAATTTGTGTTGTTTTCAGCCACTAACTTTGTGGTAATTTATTATCGAAGCTGTAGAGAACCAATATAAACAAATAGTTCAAAATTAATATAGAGAAAATTGAGTAGTAACACTTGTAGGAAGTAATTTTTTTTCTAATACTCAATGATTAAAAAATCATTTTTATATCTTTAAAATAATTAAATATAAATATTTTATACCATGTGGTAAGACTATGATAGTAATGGAAATAATTTTGAATATTGACCTCACAGAGCCAGACAAATTAAATACATAATGTCATATGTCAGAAGAAGTAAATGGCATTATGGAATCTAAAGGAAGGGTGTTTAACCCAGATTTGGTGGAGAAAAAGATTTCTGGGATAAGGGGACTCAAGGGATGAATAAACCTTAGTCTGTCACACGGGTAGGGATGGGGGTGTTGAAAGGACAATTTATATGAGAAAAGACTGGGAGTTTATATTAAACTTGACAATCAAAAAATAAGTTCAAAATAAATGGATCCAAAGTGGCAAAATAGGGTGCCAATATATGGGCTCATTTTTAGAAATGCTTATTGTGTCCTTAAGTCTTTCATATCACTGGTCCTTCTGCTTCCGAGATTAATTACACATGGGTAAGGTAAACATGGCGAGAAATGGCTAATTCTCCATTAGTAACAGATCATGAAGTTATCCAGTTTTCCTGACTATGCACAAGCAACTCACTCAAACTCCTACTATCTATATTTCCAAACAAGTATGCACTAGAGTCCTGTGACATTTTGTCTATTTTAAGAAACTGATGCCACCAAATTCATTTCTTTAAAAAAAAAAAGCACATAATTATAATTTCAGAGATTTCCATCACATTAGCTATTCTGAACACTTATACCATCATTCTGGAAACACCAATTGCAACAGAAAAATAGTAACCCATTAAATTTGTAAGTCCCAAAATACTTGAAGCATCTGCCTTTTAAGAAGATAAACTTGGAGGAGAAATTACACAAGATAGACTTGAATGACAATCCATCATCAACAGTAACCCAAACACATTGTGTTTTTATATATGCTTTTAAAGTATCAGTAAAAATGACACATTCCTGGGGATAGTATAGAAGCTGCCACCAATGGAAACTGCCTTCCATTATACTTCTCTCTTTTATGGTTCACCTTTCACTGACCAGAAGTTGTTACAACAGTAGGTAGAAGAAACCATTTAGAGAATGTCCCTGAACACCTGATAAACATTGATTTCATGGACAATGCTTTTCAATTTTGTGCATGTCCTTCATATTTTAAAACGCTTCATATTTTAAATTTTTCTCTATTTAAATGAGATTTAAAGCCAATCTCATCCATATATCTATGATAGAAAACTAGAGCTAAAATTTGTTAGTTAATATCAAAATTGATATTACAAATGGGAGCTCAAAGGAAAGGACAGTTAAAGTTTACTTTTAAAATCAGTCATTCTGTTTCAGGCATGTAAGTCGGGGCAAAGGTACTACATAACTAGTAAGAAATCTAAAAAAATTAATGTGACAAACTGGACAATCTGACACCTGGACATGGAGTTTTTAATTAACATCAATTCTAGCTACAATGATTCTTTCCTCTCTCTTGTTTCCAGGACCCTCCCAGATCCAATGAAATGGAAAATTATGAAGATAAGTTTTTCAGGATGCCTGGTGCTTTACTTCTCTTTCTCCCCCAAACTTCCTTCTTCCTGGCCCTCATTTCTAGACAGTAGTAATTGCGAACTTCTTTGCTTTTCCTTTCTAACTTTAGAAAAATACAAAAAGGAACTATTCACTCATACATTTCTTTTATTTTAGTGTTTTTGTTCAGCAGAATATAAATGTTAGTCTTGCTACTAAACAATTTAGTTCTGGTAAACAGCTGGGCCAAGTATGGCATTTTGACAAAATCATCTGATTTGCAATGGCTGAAATCATGAGGATATCGACTTTATATCGGAAGCCAAGATTGGTGTATTATCTCAACAAGTCAGCAGGATCCCCAGGCTCTTTCTATGTATCCATGATTCCACCTTCATTTAAGGCTTTTAATTTCAGGTTTGTCTTCTGATGGATTGCAAAGTGGCTACCATATCCCAGACAACATGACGTGATAAAATAACAACGAATCTGGAAGTAAGGAAGAGAGAACAGGACAACTGTTTTATCAAGGCGGTTGATGGGTTTTTTTTACTTTTTAAAAATTCACTTCACTCTCTTTTTGCTTTCTGGTTTCTGAAGAAAATTCCAATGTAATTATTATCTCTGTTCCTCTACAGGTAAGGTGCTTTTTTTTTCTCCCAACTTCTTTCAAGATCTCTCTTCACTTTAACTTTCTGCACTTTGAATATGATATATATATACAGGTGTAGATTTTTCAGAATTTATCCTGCTTGGTGTTCTCTGAGCTTTCTGGAACTGTGGTTTGGTGTTTGTCATTAATTTTGGAAACTTCTCAGTAATTATCACTTAAATATTTCTTCCGTTCCCTTCTTTCTTCTTCTGGTATTCCCATTGTATGTATGTTATACTTTCTGTAATTGTTCCACAGTTCTTGAATATTCTATTCTGTGTTTCCATTCTTTTTTCTTTCACATTTCGGTTTTGGAAGGTTCTACTGACATAACTTCAAGCTCACTGATTCTTTCCTCCATTATGTCCAGTCCACTGATGAGCTCAGAGGCATTCTTCATTTCTCTTACTGTCTTCTTAATTTCTATCATGTCATTTTGATTCCTTTTTAGATTCTCCATCTTCCTGTAATATTACCAATCTTCTCTTGTGTACTGTCCACTTCCTTTTTTATTAGAGCCTTTAGCATATTGATCATAATTATTTTAAATTCACAGTCTGATAATTCCAAAAGCTCTGCCATATCCAAGTCTGGCTCTGATGGTTACCTTGTGTCATCAGACAGTGTTTTTTGTCCTTTACTATGCCTTGTGATTTTTGTTGTTGTTGTTGTTGTTGGAACCTGGACATGGTATATCGTGTAAAAGGTAGGACTTTAGTGTGAAGTTTCATGTTTATCTAGCAATGAGTTAGGCTGTGTTTACTATTAGATGTAGTTGTGCTGTCAGAGACTAAAATTTCCTCAAGTGTCCTTGTTTTGGCTTCCCCCATTTTCTGTTTTCCTTGGGACTCTTTAAATAAAGTATGAGCCTATGGTTCTTTTATCTGTAATCTTTTGTTATTATAGAGGAGCTCTACTGATGTGGTGGTAAGGTCTGTGTATGGGGGAGGGCAGGGAGCATTGTATAGTCCTGTAATTTGGTTTCAGTCTTTTATAGTGAGCCTGAGTTGGGTATTTCCCTTGCCCCAAAGTAAAAGCTAGAAGGGGTTGGAGTTGAATAGGTCCCTTCCTTTGGGTTGGTTAGGCTTTGATAAAACTCCAGTTGTTTAGGCTCTGATAAAATAGTTTCCTTTGAGAGAAGGCCTTGTTAAAGAGAACAGAGAGCTCTGAGTGTATTTCAAAATGGTTACTTTCTGTATTGGCCTGTCTGTCTCTACAGTTTTTGGGGCAGCAGTCTACCCTGTGAAAACAATTCTCCTGTGGACCTAAAAAGAGTTGTTGATTTTCAATTTGTCAGCTTTTTTCTTCTTGTGAGGTGAGGAATGATGACTTCCAAGTTCTTTACATGTCAGACTGGAAACCTGAAACCTATGATGCATTTTCAATGTTAAAAATCACTATGGATTTCTGCTTGATTGTGATTTGTGCATTTACTTCAATTGACTATGAAATGAGAATAAGGTACTGTGTATTTAAGGATACCATATAATAAATTATATATGACATTTTCACAAAGGCCTATATAAGTTTTGAAGAAGAGTGTGTCATGTGAAAAGAACATGTCATGTGAGACACATTTATTGAGAAAGAACTCAACGCAAGCCATGCACATGATCTGATTAACATCTTTAATCTCTTGATTCCCCTAATTCTCCTCTGCTTGATGCATTCCCTTAGTGAACTGAGGTGTTCACATGCTACATCTCTTCTAGTTGGTGGGGATTAAGGAGAAAAAAAAAAAAAACAAGAAATATTTCTTTGTGTTTACAACATAGGAAGTTGGAAATATGGACTTATCTTGACTGATTTTTATTAGGCGAACATGGATAGCCATCTGACAATATCACAGACTATAAAGCATATGTTGAACATCTTTTAAAATTAAAATACACATAGCCTTTGATTTGGCAATTCCATTTTCATGAATTAGTTTCATAAATACATTAGCACATGAATAAAAGATTTATGCACAGGGATATCTACAAGGTTTGGAAACAGCTTCAATATTAATGTAAAAGGATTTGAAATGGTCTTTTGTTATTTCACAGCAGCCTTAGCAGGTCGTCGATGGCAAAAATTACTATTACAACAAAGAAACTGAAGTACAGGGAAGTAGGTTAAATGATATCTAATTAGTAGTCACCTACTCTTAATCCAGTATATCAGGTTGTGTTCTCTCAAATTGTTTGTTTAGTTCTATCTTATTATTTCAATTTAAGTAAGATAATTTTCCTTTCTACTTACTTGAATTTCTAAGCCTTTCATTATTCTTTCTCCTCTAGTGTACTTAGGTTATAGTTAATGTTTCTAAGAATAATAAATGTGAATTTTTAATCTTCTTCAAAGCTTAAGTACATCTGAACATTTTAGGAATATGTGATGTCCAATTAATAGTATGTATTAAGTTTGTTTCCTTAATATCTTCTATGCTTATAATGTTTAGATTAACATTGCTTCAAGAAGCTTTGGAAAAGTAACATTTTATTTGACATTTTCAAAGAGCAGAAATAGCTCTTTGCCTACTAACCTTTAAAAAAATTATGAAGTGTCGGACTGATGACGTCATTTTGACTATTACAATCATTTCACCAATGACCCTTTCCACTTTCACATACGCTTACCTTTAATCTGAACAAAAGTGGCACATTCTTTGTGTTTTTCTAATACAGTCAGTTTTTTCCATCATTTTTTCACAATTTTTTTTTATAATGTCCTTTACTTGGAGCTGTCTCTAACATTTTTAAAGGGAGAAACAATTTCTACCATATAACACAACACATGAACATCTTTGAACAATATTATGAGGCATAGAATATTTATTTATTAGGCCTTGTTTACATTAGACCAAGTCAACAAGTTCTTTAGGTTAAATGATTATAAAATGAATAAAATGATCATTCTCATGGAAATTAGCTGGGGATAATGGAGACAGCCCATGTGCTATTTTTTTTTTTTCTACACAAGTTGATGTGAATCATACGTTCATCCTAAAAACCACTTGATAAAGTACTACTTTCCTTCAAATGAACATAACAAATTAAATGTTCTGACCCCAAAAGTTTAATATAGTCCCTTTCACTAGATATTTTACCATATCAACTTCTGAATGCTACACTCAAATTATTAGACTATTAAAAAGAAAAAGTTAAAGGCCACTGGGATTTGGAAGCTCACAAGCCAATAATACTAAGAGTAATAGTAATAATAAAACAACAAAAATAATAACTCAAAAGAGACACGTGTGAAAAATTTTTAAATAAAAAACTTTTTTTCATGAATTTCATATTCAACTTTTTGTTTATTAAAGCAGAAACTAAAATAAGAGAATGTGGCAGATTGTATGTTCCAAAAATGACCACAGCAATATTTCAGTTCACAAATTTTCTTTTGGAACCTTGTAACTTTTCATCAAGTGGTGGAGTTAACTGTCCTCTCCTTCTGAATCTAGGTGGGACATTGTGACTGTTCCAGTGAATAGAATGGGCTGGAAAGGAAAATGCTGAGTGACTTCCAAGGCTAGATCAAAAAGGGTCACACAGATATTCTGAGATATTCTGAAAATTAACCCCTCTCTCTCTCCCTCTCCCTACCTCTATCTATTTCTTTCTTTCTCTTTCTCTTTCTCTTTCCTAGGGCTGAGGAAGCCCTGGCCATATTGAGAGGTTGCATATAGACCTTCCAGCCAACAGTTCCAGAAAAGTTTCAGTTGACAGCCATCCCTAAGCATTAGACATATAAATGAATGAGCTTTCAGATGATTTCATCTCCTAAACTTTGCACTGCCTCAGTCCCGTGCAAATGTCAGGTTGATGCATACAATAATATCTGTTACTGTTTTAAGCCACTCAGTTTTGTGGTAATTGTTTATGTGGTCATAGTAACTAGAACATAGAGCAGCAAGCATTCTTATTGTTTTTCTGCTCCTACAGTATAAAAATAAACTCCATAACAGCAAGAACAAAATCTGTTTCATTCACAGCTGCTTCCCCAATGTGTGGCACATAGTTAAACAGAAATCAGGTGAATTAATGAATAGAACTTTGACTAAACTATTTCAATACCAAAACTTACAAGAATGTTGTGATGCATCTCAATGTCTTTCCTGTCTCAAAATGCCTTAAATATTTATATTAGAAAGAAAGTCTCTCTCTTTTTGTTTACTGTTACATATTGGATTTTTCTTAGAAGCCAGTCAAATTGCTAGGAAATATCGATTAATAATAGCATAAAAGGGTCAAAATGAACCCTCTCTCATGCCTTCCCCAGCCTTGGAACAGACTGTTCTTGCTTGGAAAGCAACTTCTCATTTACCCTCTTCAAACTCTCTCGAGGTTTTTCTCCTCTTTTTGAAAGCTGATGTCACTTAAACCTTCTCACTTACCCACATTTTTACACCTTTACTGCTTTGTATGTATATTTATTTTTTTATGTAGTTTGCTTAAGGTTGATTAATTTAACCATCTTGCATGTGATTTTTCAGTACTTTTCAAATTTAGAAGACACCAGCAATATACAAAATGTCAGAATGAATCCATGTGTCTGTGTTCTATTGCCTCAATCATGTATCAGGTTCCTCTGGCAATGAGGCAAATAGAGCAACATTAGTATTTTCTACAGATTTTAAGTAGCATCCCACTATCTGCCCTCCACCCCAATAGCCACATTCCTCTATTATATGTAGGACAAGTGGTTTCGCTCATATTTATTGCTGAGTCAGCCAATATAGCTGCTTGCTTTTCTGCTTCAACCTGATTATCTAGTGTTGTCCTTTGCTAGATTTCATCACTGTTCTTTCATTCCCCTAAATTTACTCTAACACCAGGTGGTTTTGTGTGGCAGACCTTTCTGAAGGTTAGGAAGTAGCAGAATGCAATTACCACATAAGGCTGGAAAGAATTGTAAACCCAATGTTAGACATCACTCTTCCTAGAACTGCTTTATACATTTCCCAAGGAAGGTGCTTTTTCACTCCCTATTTGTTCTCTTAAGACTCGGGTCCCTGGTCATGTTTCTAGGGCCTCTCCTTTCTCTTTGATAAACCCCAGTTCACACTGTAGTTATCTTCCAACCACGTATCCAAGCTTCCTATCCACATCTGAAAACCTACAAATTATTATTATGGTTCTTGGCTTACAAATAAGAATGAGACTCATTTCTTGGGTGGCTGAATTCCTTACCAATGCAAAAAAGCTTATAATGGCTTGGAAAAAATGGTGCTTTTTAGAGGAAAGAGAGAGATGAGATCTTTTCTTCTAGGTAAGATTAATGGCAATGGTATCATCTATGCAGTATAGAAATATATATCCTGCTTCTTTTGTCATCCTTCTCATGTCATCCTTCTCATGCATTGTTAAGTATTCTGAATGCAGTGAATATGTGAAAAATAATAAATGACTAAAAGTAAGGATAAGTCTGAAAATGCCCTAGAAATTTATTTTGTGATTATAGTTGACTGGTATCATTGAACAGTTTCACTGAACAGAAAGTGACGAAATTATTCTCAATCCTTAAGTATTGTTTATCAGCTAAAAATGTGAGAAAGAAAAATATTTCAGGAATTTCTCTCAAAAAATATATGAGTTTGAAGATGAGATAATTCTATAGCTTAAAAAGAGTTTTTAACAGATTCATTTATATAAGTGTAAAAATATAGAGTCTGTATCTCAAGTTTTAGAAAAATCTTACATCCTTTTATTAATATTTGCATGTAGGAAATGAGGAAGGCCATCTTGAGCCTGTGACTGGGTAATTATCATTCTTTGTTCCTTAATACACCAAATTAGAGCTCTGTTTTATACATGGATCTAACTTTTAGTCATCAGAGAGAGAAGTCTTGTGAACAAGTGAGCAGGGCAAAACCTTGTGGACCCTCAGGTCATAGAAAAGACTGCTATGTTGCAACCCCAAATACACTATTCACATCACAGCTGTAACGAGTGAATATGAATTAACAAACTTTAAAAGGCTTTTTATAAGACGTTTTAATAACATATACTTGAATAGGATAATATTACTTGCAAAACAATACATTAATAATCTATCTGTTTGGGGGTACTAAATTCCTTTCTCTATTTAGGTTACATTGTATACTTCTATAATGAAAACTAATTTCTTCATTAATATCCAGAAGATGGAACATACTACTAAATATACATTTATCAGTACCAGCAGATATTGAAGAGGATGTAGAAACAAAACATGCCTCATTGAACTTGAATTATAACTTAATATATTATCATTAAAAATGTATAGTCTAAGTAAAAAGAGAAAGCCCCTATTACACTATATAAAGGGAATCTACTAAGAGTGAAGTTTCTCAACTCCCTATTCCCACCCATACATGTTCACTTTCCTATATCTGCATCCACCCTTCCTTTTTTTGCTCAATATAATGGCTAATTCCATATGCAATGCTGTTTTCCTGACCCAAGTGCTAGCCTTGTTTCTTATGTATTTTTAACATCTCCCTCCCTATTGACAATCTCTTGATTATTAAATCTATTCACAAGTTCCTCATCTTGGTACATACTTCTAAGTAAAACAAAATGAAGCAATCTCTTTCCATCTGCATCTTTCAGGTACTACCATTTAGCTCTACATTCTTACAGAGTTAATCTTTCGAGAGTCTTAAGTCAGTAAATCTTTAGACTTACTGACTTTCACACACTCATGTTCATTCTTCACCTGAGAATACTCTGTATTTCTTCTTTCCCAAATCTATACAATCCACCTTTATCATGGACATCAATCCTCTATATTGCCTAATCCCAGTGTGAATGACTCAGCTCTGATCCTCATTGAAATCCATAGAATCTGGCACTGTGGACTAATTCTTCACCATCAAAACATTCTCCTTACTCGTCTTCCAAGACGAGTGCATATGTGGAGCAGAATCCAAATGAACAGTAGTTAGTTTCAAAATAAAATTACCTTACACATCCAAGTGTGTGCTTGATAAACCAATATATGTCGCATCTAGTTATGAGTGAAGTGAAAGAAAGAGCTGTGAGTTAAATCCAGAAATATAGAACCAAAACCTGTGACAGAGAATTATAGAACTTTAGAGCTAGAATGGGTCATTTTATAGAGAATAAGATTGAGGACCATAACCTTGCCAAGTTCACACTTACACTGAAGAGCACTGAAATTTATATCCCCTGGATCCCATTTCATTTTTTTAAATCTTATTAATCAATTACTGTATTTATTTATTCTCCTTTACCTTATCAAGATAAATACAACATTATGGGAACCAAATTTCTGAAAACTTCCATTAGTAAATTTTATCTTATGTGAAGGGACTATATTGATCCAATTACAAGATTTCAGAAATTTCTATAGTTATCAAAATAATGAAGAAGTTGAGAGAGCTGGCATACTTTGCATTTTTGGTTTTATATAACACATTTTACTGTACAAGCTGGAATGATTGTTCATTCTATTTAAGATTTTCTTTTCCAAATTAGGCATTGGTGCAGCTAAAATGTATTAATAAACTAATATAGATGTGGGATCATTTTTATCATAAAATAAAAATGTATAATTTTTATAGGCTGATATACACTGACAGGTGATATATGTGGACTCTATTGAAAATAAAGTATAATACAAAACAGAAACTGCATGGCTGTTTTGAACATTTGGATTCTAGAATCTCATATATATTTTCATTTGTAATTTGAACTGAATAGAAATATCATTGGCATATATAAAGAATCTAATGTGATCTCTTTCTTTCTCCTTCTATCCCTTTCTCATAAATGCCACTTTCATCTTGGAGCCTTTCCTAGTTAGAGCGAAGTCACAGCCTTATGACATAGCAACAAATATTTCTTATATCCCCAAATATTACTTTACCACTGATTTTGCCGCCTTGTATGTATTATAATTGCATCTTATTTACCAAAGATAATTCTAAATAATTGTTCTATAGATACACCTAAATGTTCCTCTCAATTTTATACAATAGCATGTAGGCATGTTTGTAAAAATGTGCAAAACAACAGAATTATCTGTAACAATGTAAAATTCAAAAGTTTATAACTTGTTATAACTTGCATACCTATTTAAGGCTCAGTCGGTTACCAGATAGAAAAAAAAAGTGCATGCCAAGTCTGTAGGTAATAAAGCATGCCTGGATATAGTAAAATAAATCACCACAGGAAGATGAATCGTTGAATGAAAGGTGAAAGAACTTTGTGCAACAATCAGGAATTCACTGAACAAAACAAATTATCCCCTATCAGCCATTTAAATGGTGGCCTCAGAGAAATAGAAGGATTTTAAATATAAAAGACTCCTGTAAAATGTGTATAGGTAACTGCTTAGCACATCAGATGGCAGAATAATAAATTTCATACTCCTTAAGCTTATTCCAAAAAAGTTTCAATTTTATTAAAATAAAAATACATTAAAGGTTTTTTAATATGAGAACATTTCCTTAAATTTGATTTATTCTTGAATAAATAAATCAAATGGATTTGGAAGAAAGAACTCTTTATGTTGTAAAGGTAATAGCAAGATGAGCTAACTATGAGTTCCAGCTAACAAAAAGTAGCATAATTTTTACCTACATGTGTTTCTTGCAGTTAAAATAAATTTGGTTAGATCACCTAAAATCACAGAGTGTAAATTTCT
This sequence comes from Delphinus delphis, assembly GCF_949987515.2. Taxonomy (NCBI): domain Eukaryota; kingdom Metazoa; phylum Chordata; class Mammalia; order Artiodactyla; family Delphinidae; genus Delphinus; species Delphinus delphis. The sequence continues at coordinate 53,353,202 of NC_082699.1, forward strand.
TAAATGATGATCTAGAAATATACTGGATTTTTAAAATAAATGTAGTGAAGTTAGAATTTCCATGAAGGATGAAACATAAGGTTGCAAAAACCTTCGAATTAAAACATCCATGGTCTTGTGTCCATTTCCATTTTTGAATAGTTACTGACAAGTAACTTCCTTTTAATTCTTTCAGTTAAACCACACTTTGTCACATCCGGGGAAACTAAAATATTATTTTGTGCATCATTAAAAGAGAGATATAAGTTGTGCTTGATTCATAAACTAAACTCACTTATCTCACAGATTCTCCCATATGGGTTTGGGTAAGCCTCAGCTGTGCAAGCATGCAGAATAGATCAGGGTTTTCTGCCTTAGATTTAGGCTGACCTTGAGTTCTGTAGGACTCCTGAATTGCCGAATCAATTATAATGTTCCAAAATCACCTTGGCTCCCTCCCACACTATCCTCCTTTCTCTCTTGTTTATGCCCAAATATACTGAGAAGCCAGACAGGATGTCAGCCAACCATGGCTCTTTTGAGCTTAGCAAAGAGAGATGTATCTCCTGAATACTGCACATGTCTTGCCAAAAACCTCTTCCATTTGCCTTCTTCCCTGAAATCCATAATTATGTTTCCGTTTTTAGACTTTCTATAAAATTAGTTGCCAGGCTAATAATTCTCAACATTTGTGCTATCACAAAAAACATATTATATATATGGAACAATAGGATAAATGGAGGGCCCCTGGCTTTCCTGAGGCTGAGAGATTCATCTCTCACACACTTTGAAAAGCTCTGACTTGGAAAAATGATCAAACAATATGCTGCATTGCATATGTTTAAATTATTTCATATATAGTGTTCCGATGTACTTTTTGAGAGCATCCTCCATATTTTTATTTCCCATATTCACCTATACACTACTGGTTCCATAGTAGAGAGAGACAGAGGAGAGAGAGCGAGAGGTTATCCAAACTCCTTTATTTATTTATATAAATTTATTTATTTTTGGCTGCGTTGGGTCTTTGCTGTTGCGCACAGGCTTTCTCTAGTTGCGGAGAGCAGGAGCTACTCTTCATTGCGGTGCGCAGGCTTCTCATTGCGGTGGCTTCTCTTGTCGTGGAGCATGGGCTCTAGGCACGTGGGCTCAGTAGTTGTGGCTTGTGGGCTCTAGAGCACAGGCTCAGTAGTTTTGGCACGCGGGCTCAGTAGTTGTGGCATACAGGCTTAGTTGCTCCGCGGCATGTGGGATCTTCCTGGACCAGGGCTCGAACCCATGTCCCCTGCATTAGCAGGCGGATTCTTAACCACTGTGCCACCAGGGAAGTCCCTCCAAACTCCTTCAATAACTATAACTGGTTTTGCTTGATGGGCAAATTATAAAAGTTCATTGCTCCCCACAGTCAGCACCTATACTGTAACTTTAGAAATCATATATTTGTGTTGGTTTTATCATAACTGGAAAACATAATTTTAATGAATTTTATTTTTGGCTTTATGTTTAAAAGCATAACTGCACTCTCAAGAGCAGATTAAGTGCATAGCCTATATTCAAAAAATCCTACAAGCCACTATGCTGAATAGAATGATTTCTCCGTAAATTGTTATCCTCCCCAACTCTCTCCTTCCCAGTAAAGCTTCTGATAAATGCTTTCACTGACTGGTCATGAAATTTACACCTTTGATCCTTCTATCAAAACTGATTATACAGTGTGTAATACTCAGAACAATTTTCATATAATTATTACGACATTTACCAGAGTAATGTTCCTGACACTTACCACAAATTGTACTATTTAGATTCTGGATCTTGGACCTTTTTTTTTCTTCAAATAACCCTGAAGTATTTGCTGTCATAGTAAATTGTACATACTGTACATATATTTTGATTAGTTTTGCAATTTCTTTTTTTTTTAAGTTTGATAACTTTGTGCAGGAATCCATGGTATGAGATTAGGTAGAATTTTTGTTGAAACTGGCATTTCTCTGATAACCTTCTCCATTACTTAGAATGTGGCCAACTTTCTTATATGAATTAATTGTAAAATGTCTGTGAACTTAGCTTGCAAGTGTAAAATACAGAGAAGATGAAATACCAAAATTCTCTCTCATAAGCTGTCAAGGAGGAATAATGAGAACCATTTCAGTAGTCCATTCACTCTACGGCATGATTTCAGAGCTTGCTGCATTTGTTTGTGCTGCTGATTTTTAAAACTGACAAAGCTCTGCTTTTTATTATATAGCCTTTTTATTACAGCAGTGTACACAGTATGGTAGCATTTTGAACAGTTTTGTAAACTTCTGTGACAATAACAGAGTTTCCCTAAGAGACCCTTAACCATTAAAAATATTTTCTAGCTAATTATAAACTGCATGGGCAAGTGACAGTTGATGGGATACAGGAGGAAGAAAAAAATTGAGGTCATGAGATCTGAATTCCAGATATACGACTGCTTTACTAAACTCTTGCAATTTTACCTTAAAAATAAGAGTTGGTCATGTGGTCTCTACAGTCCTGAAAACCATAAAATTACTTTTCTCCAGAGGCCAAAAAAATGTGATCAAATAATCAAAATAAATCCTATACTTATTCTTCCTGTTTAAGGAGAAATGGAAAAGTAACTATGCCAGGATGAGTAAACCGTTTGTTTCATGGATCTAGGAAGATAATTCAATTGAGCAAATGCTAATTTATAACCTCCTATGTGCGTCAAAGGCATGACATTCGTCTAAGCTGCTATTCCAGGGTCCTGGGAAAACCCATCATTCTACTATAGACCCTGTGAATGATTTTAAATAAAAGTCCCCCCCCCTTTTTTTTCCAGTTTCACTTCTGAAGGATAATGGGAACAATATCAGCTTCTAATTGTTCCACGGGAATTGTAAGAAAATTCAATAAAGTGGCATGGAAATAAATTTTAAAATGCATATTGAAGCAATCTGAAATATGCCATAGAAAAGTAAACTAAGAACTAAAATTGTATTTCTCTGTATAAAATTTTTAAAAATTCTCATTATTTTTCCCCAACATTATGGAAAAAATATTTGGATAAAAAATAAATAAAAATCCAAGCTCTGCCCTTCCAGCTGTATGATCTTTGATATGATAATCTATTTAAATTCTCTGAGCCTCATTTCCTACATCTGTAATAAAAGCTAATAAAAATGTACTCAATACTTGGGTGGGCATAAAATTTAAGTGTATAAAGCTCCTTGTACTTAGTAAATAGCTAGTAAAATTTCCATCCTCTTTTCCCTTGACAAAATTATATGAAAGTGGTGAAGGATTCTTTAATCTGTCTCAATTTCAAAGCAGTATAGTGTAGGTTATTCCATACCCATTATAGTTTTAGAGATTCCCAGGGGATGTTTACACTCATTCTTAGTCACTTGTTTCAGTTTACTAAACCACATAAGTAAGCAGTTCTTTCTTCTGCCTAGTATATAGTGAACGTGCAATAAGGAGAACATATTTTCCTGCATTGCCCTCAGGTTGTCAGATTCCACTTTATAATGCCTAGTGTTTATTCACCTAGGGATACATTCATATACAATGTTTTTAGTATATAGTAAGTTCTTGAGGTGAAAAAAAGAAGCAGTAATGAGATAATCCAAACAACATCTATATTTGATTTTGGATTCCATTAGTTTTTGCTTTTCTTCAGATTTACATTCTTAATTATGTTTTGCTCAGGCTAATATTCAAATTAGGTTGATTTCCTGAGCATAATTATCAACGGTAGGGGAAGACAGCTTAGAAGAGTGGAGGGTGATTGAAAAATATCTGTATTTTTCACTAATAATGCAAACATGAAAGAAATGTAATTACAGGTAATTCAAACATTAGATAGCCCACGTGTTGAAAAAAGATGAATAAATCATCTATCAAAATGCAAATAAAATACACATTTCCGCACTTAATTACTACTTAGAACTCAGAATTCATTTCATGTGATGCTGTGATTATTCCATTATAATAAAAATCCCAAACCCTGGAGAGAAATTATTTATTTGTGCCAATGGAAAGCAGTATTAGCACAGACATATGAGTTTTTCTTAATTTCTGTGGTTTTTTCATACTGAACAATCATATCATAGTTGGAACATCAGAATTAAGCTTTCAACTCACAAGTTGTTGGGCTGCTTCAGAAGAAGTATTTTGGTAGGAGATGAGAAAAGAACTTAAGTTCTGAGATGGGACAGAAGAATATTCAGAAAAGAATGAATGGTTTAAATATTTAAATAATTTTCTGCATGGCAAATTTTGGTTTGAAAAATTGGCAACGTGCTAAGTAGGCAGTAACTAAGGTTCACATTGCTGCCCACTAGCATTTAATTCTAATGAACGTATGATCTGTCCAATAGGAGCAATATGATATGGCAAAACAGGATCCTGAAAGTCATTTCACACTTAGCTGCCATTCCTCTTCCTAGAGTACAAAACGATTGTACAGGTCCCCTGTCAGTTTTCATTGTTGCTCACTGAATTACTCTGACTTTTCTTCTACGTCCTTGAATGCTTATTCTTTGGACTCTTGCTCTTATCTAAATTGTTCTCAAACGCAGTGCAATAAATAATTACATACAGATAGAAGTAGAAAACTAAGAAGTAATCTCACAGTGAAAAGTTGAAGTTGACAGCACAGACATGAAGGTATTTTGGTCTTTGGAAAGGGACGTTTTAGTTTTTGTGCTAAGAGTAGTGTTGGAGTTTTGTCCATATATTGGCCAGTTGCAGTGATTGCACCACTAAAGGTAGGCAAGGGCTGAGTTGGGATTTTACAAACAGTGAAGTTCAAAAAATTCAAGAGAGCAAAAGTATAATTTTATTTTTCCATAAAGTACACTTAATAAAGCTCTCAACATTCTGCCTAATAGCACTTGGTCTACTCACAAGTAAATTCAGTCCAAAGAGGTAGAACTCACTAAATTTTGTCCCAGGTTATAGGTGTACCAAGATATTGATTCCTTCAGACACTAAAGCCTTTGGAGGAGGTCTGAGGTAACAGAACTCTGGAGTTGCTTGTTTCACCTATGTGCAGTCTTCTCCATTTACGTTGGTAAACTGTACAAGTATTATCACTTTCTACCTGTGATTGATATAGTAATAATATTTTAGAAAGCTCAGGAGTAAGGTTTTTTGTTGCTATTGCTCTAGCAAGATATCATGTCAAGGTTCACTCACCAAAAAGTCAGGATAAGGTTTGTGTAAGCTTTTGAACTTCTTAGAAACTCACATGCTCAGGTGAGTTAAATTTGTGTTTCATCATCCCTTGGTAGTCAGTTTAAAGAACAAAATTGATCCAAACCTCACAATTTCAAGTTGCTGTGGCCAGCTTTATGAATATTGAACAAAGTAAATCTATTTTAGCACTTATTTTTCCTCATAGTTCTGGAGGCTAGAAGGCCAAGATCATGGTGCCAGGAGGGTTGGTTTCTGGTCAAGCCTCTCTCCTTGGCTTGCAGATGGTGCCTTCACACTGTGCCCTCACACTACCTTTTCTCTAGAGAAAATCAAATGACTACTTATATGTGAGTCTATTTCTAGACTCTCTATTTTGCTTCACTCATTTATGTCTCTACCTTACACCAGTATCACACTATGTTGATTACTGTAGCTTTAAGATATGTCTTGAAATCAGGTAATGCCAATGTGCAAACTTTGTTCCTGTTTTGACTATTCCAATTCATTTGCCTCATCAAATAAATTTTAGAGTTAGCAGATCAATTTCTTCAAAAAGCCTATTAAGATTTTGATAAGCATTACATTAAATTTATGGATGAATTTGAGGAGTACTGACATTTAATAACGTTGCATTTTTAAAAGCATGAACATGGTGTATCTCTTGAATTATTTAGTTTTCTTTAATTTTCCTCAATAATGCTTTGATATTTTAAATGTATGTGTCTTCAAATTTTTTCATAAATTCATCCCTAGTTTTTTTATGCTGATAATATAAATGAAATTTATATTATCAATTTTTTGTATCAATACTTGTTAATATTATAGAGAAATATAATAGAACTTTGGATATTGACCATGTATCCTGATATCTTACTAATTTCACTTTTAAGATTTATCAGTGATTTTATAGTTTTCTACATATACAATCATATCATTTACAAATAAAGGATTTAAAAGTTTACTATTTTCTTCCTAAAGTGTATAAATTTTACTTAATTTTCTTGCATTGTTCACTGAAAAGACCTCCAGTATAATGTTGCATAAAATGATGAGATTACTCAAACTTGCTTTGATCCTCATCTTAGAAAGCAGTCTTTTTCCATTGATTATAATGATGGCTGTAATTTTTCACAGTAGCTCTTTATTAAGCAGCAAAAATTTCATTTATTTCTAGTTTGCTGAGACTTTTTATCATTAATGGGTCCTGCTTTTTATCAAAAGTCATATTTTTTGCATAAAATATTATATAGTTTTTGATCTTTGAATCAATTAATATGGCAAATTCCAATGATTGATAATATGGATATAAAACCAATATTTCTTTCTAAAATAAACTTGCTCATTATGTATTATCATTTTTATGCAGTGTTCAGTTTGATTTCATAATGTACTTTAAGGATTATTGCATTTTTGTGTAGGGATATTAGTTTGTAGTTTTCTCCTTAAGATTAGTGTATAAATTTGGGGGACTGGAGTAACATAAAAATGTTGATAATGTTACCTTAATATGCTTTTAAGGTCTGTAGGATTTGCAGTGATATTTTAGGCATATGTACATCTATTATTGCTGTGTCTCCCTGCTGAATTAACCCTTATAACATTATGATATTTTCCTATTTTCCTTTGATAATACTTTTTTTCCTATGCTTTTTCAAATTATTTTCCCATTTACATTATTACAGAATATTGAGCAGAGTTCCCTGTGCTATTCAGTAGGTCCTTGTTGGTTATCTATTTTAAATATAGCAGTGTATACATGTCAATCCCGAACTCCCAGTCTATCCCCACCCCCCCATCTTTCCCCCTGGTAACCATAAGTTCATTCTCTAAGTCTGTGAGTCTGTTTCTGTTTTGTAGATAAGTTCATTTGTATCATTGTTTTTAAGATTCTGCATATGAGATATCATGTGATATTTGTCTTTTTCTGTCTGACTTACTTCACTTAGTATGGTAATCTCCACATATTGAGAAATCATCCACACACAAATATGGTGTCAAAACCAGCAATTGTGAGAGGGGGAGAACACAAATGCAGGATATTGGAAATGCATTTGAAATTTAAAGCCCAGCAACTTAAAACAATCTTGTTTATATATAGACTGCTATATAGAAACCTCATGGTAATCGCAAACCAAAAATCTACAATAGATACACAAGCAAAAGAGAAAAAGGAATTGAAACACAACACTAAAGTTAGTCATCAAATCACAAGAGAACAAAAGAGGAAGGGAAGAAAAAAGACCTACCAAAACAAATCCAAAACAATTAACAAAATGGTAATAAGAACATACATATCAAAAATTCCCTTAAACGTAAACAGATTAAATGCTCCAACCAAAAGACACAGACTGGCTGAATGGATACAAAAACAAGACCCATATATATGCTGTCTACAAGAGTCCCACTTCAGAGCTAGGGATACATACAGACTTTGATAATACTTTTTAACTTGAAATTTTTTTTTCTAAAATTAACATACCACTCAAGCTTTCTTATACTTATTGTTTACATGGTGTACCATTTTGCAACTTCTACTTTAATTTTTTGTCAACAGAGAATATATTCTTTAATATTTCAATATTTTAAAATATTTGATTTATTGAGAATTATTTTACAGACAAGTGTATGGACTATCTTATTAAATATCCAGGCGTGCTTGAAAATAGTCTGCAATTCTCAGGTTTTGCATGTAATATTTTACAAAATTCACTAGTTCATTGACATTGTTCAAATATTCTATATACATATTGATTTTTTATTTGTTTTATCCATATATATAAACTAAGAGGATTATATTATAAAACACTAGTAGATTTTGACTCTACTCTTTCAAAAGGATCTAAACAAGACTGAGAAGAGGGGAGCAAAGATGGGGGAATTCTTTTTTGCATGACATTGGAAAGGATCTAGATGTGAAAACACCTCTGCAGGTGGAGAGTAGAGACATTTCCTGAAGGAAGAACTGGGTGGGGTCCAAGACTGAGGAATTATTTTTTTCTTAGACTTTACTTATTTTGTCAGATTTACTTAATCTATAATTTAAAAATAGTGTGAACTCCAAAGCAGGCTGGTGTTGGGGATCTGGAGATTGACTAGTTGGGGAGAGACAGCAAAGGGACATTATTCATCACCGTTATCTTAGGGAGGAATTGGTAATGATGAAGGTGGGTAAGGATAAGGACCAAAGTGGATTCCTGTTAGAGAGACGATCACTACCTGCTCCACAAATAGGTACCACCTGGTATCAGAACAAACTAAAGGCAAGAAAGACAATGATACAGAATTTCTTATATGGTAGCAAAAAACATACTTTCAAAATGAATGAGATCCTTCCATCTCTGAAAATAAACAAATGGGACCTAATTAAACTTAAAAGCTTTTGCTCAGCAAGGGAAGCCAATGACAAAATGAAAAGACAACCTACTGAATGGGAGAAAATACTTGCAAATGATACGACCAATAAAGAGTTAATATCCAAAATATATAAAGAGCTCATACAACTCGATATCAAAAAAACAAACAAATTAATTAAAAAACGGGCAGAAGATCTGAATAGACATTTTTCCAAAGAAGATATACAGAAGGCTAACAGGCACATGATAAGATGTTCAACATCATTAATCATCAGAGAAATACAAATAAAAACCTCACACCTGTCAGAATGGCTATCAACAAAAAGACCACAAATAACAAATATTGACAAGGACGTGGAGAAAAAGGAACGCTCATACACTGTTTGTGGGATTGTAAATTGGTGCAGCCACTGTGGAAAACAATATGAAAGTTCTTCAACAGACTAAAAATAGAACTACCATATGATCTAGCAATTGCACTCCTGGATATATATAAGAAGAAAATGAAAACACTAATTTGAAAAGATATATGCACCCAAATGTTCACAGCAGCATTATTTATAATACTCAAGATATGAAAGCAACCTAAACTCCCATCAACAGATGAATTGGTAAAGAAGATGTGAAATACACACACACACACACACACACACACACACATATCTTAAAATACACACACACACACACACACACACACAATGGAATACTACTCAGCCATAAAAATAATGAAATTTTCCATTTACAACAACATGGACGGACTTGGAGGGTATTATGCTTAGTGAAATAAGTCAGACAGAGAAAGACAAATACTGTATGATATCAATCATATGTGGAATCTAAAAAATAAAAGAAACTTGTGAATATAACAAAAAAGAAACAGACTCATAGGTATAGAGAGCAAACTAGTGGTTACCAGTGGGGAGTGGGAAATGGGGAAGGGCAACATAGGGGTAGGGTATTAAGAGGTACAAACTACTATGTATAAAATATATAAGCTACAAGGATATATCGTACAGCACAGAAAATATAGCCAATACTTTATAACTATAAATGAAGTATAACCTTTAAAAAGTGTATGTTGTACACCTGAAACATACCGTATTGTAAATCAACTATACCTCAAAAATGTTTACAGTATTGAAAAAGACGAATAAGAGATCCTTCCATATTCAAGTTGTTCCTATTATCTCCTTTAATTCTTAGAATAAATATATTAACTGTGAATTATCAATAATTTATAGAAAAGGAATCTGAAATTCAAGGTTAAGTACGTTAATGTCTATAGCTATAAAATAGCAGCAATGAATTTTTGATTTAAATAAGGTCAGACTCCACATTTCATTTTTCTTGTACAATACTGCAGTATATGCAAAAGAATAGTCTTGTAGGCAAAGATCCAAAATGCATTCTACTTTCCAATAATGTTTAACTGTACAACTAGATCATATTTTGTATCTGTTAAATATTGGAATCATTTCGTTAATTATACTTAAGAAATTAATGACAAGATAAAGACAGATTCTTAGTAAGTGACCAATTCTGCCTCCAAGCAAATAGCAGCACTGTCTCTTTGTTTTCTTTTTGGAGGGAACATGTAAACAACTGTATATATAAAGTAGCATAGAATTCATTCAGAATAATTCAGAATAATTCAGAATAATTCAGCAAGCAGTATTTGAAGTCTTGGTTTCTTTTCCAAATCAGTGAGCTGTTGAAATGTCTCTTTAAAAAAAAAAATTAATGATGAATGATTGATATGTAAAAATATTTCATGTATACTACATGATGAATTTGAGGATAAGTATACATCCATGAAGTCATCACTATCATCAAGGCCATAAACATATCCAGCACCTCACAAAGTTTCCCACCACCCATTTTCTTCTCCATCTCCTTCCCCTTCCCCCTCTTCCTCTTCTTCTTATTCTTATTTTGTGGTAAGAATATGTAACATAAGATTATGTTTTCTTAGCAGATTTTATGTGTACATCACAGTATTTTTAGCTATAGGCATTATTTTGTATAGTAGATCTCCAGAACTTTTCTATGTTGCACAGTTGAAACTTTGTACTTTTAGACCATTTACCTCCCCATTTCTTCCTCCCACGCCAGCCCCTGGCAAACCACTATTCTACTCTCCATTTCTATGACTTCAACTACTTTAGATTCCACATATAAGTGATATCATGCAGTATTTGTCTTTTCTGTGTTTGAAATTTAAAAAAAAATAATTTAGGAAGTTGAAGGATTCCAGGATCAAATTAAAAATGTAACTAAAATATTCTAACTGTATTACAAATGCGTGAAATAACTTCACTATAGATGGTGTTGGTGGGAAAAGTGCTGAACTAAGTATGTTTGGAAATTAAGTTTAAATGCCAAAGAATGTACATAGACAGTGTATTTTAGTTGACAAATTGTTTTTCATAAGGATATACGTTAATTCTGATACTACTCTACATGTATACTGGAATTGAATAATTAAGTAAATGGTAAATGACAGGAACCAGGTTTCTTACTCTTGGAGAGGGGAGTGTACAGATAAACAAGGGGAGAAAACAAGAACGGTCCATGTAATAATGGATTAGAGTTAGAGACATCAGTGTGAACTCTTGTTTAAGTTAATATGGATGCAGTAGGTTATATATAAAAAATACTTATATTGTGTGTGTGTGTGTGTGTGTGTGTGTGTGTGTGTGTGTGTGTATATATATATTTACTATATATATTCATCTGTTAGCTGAGGGGATCCAGAAGCAGCAATACATCATTAGCAATGAATATCCTTAGTAACCATATTTTGGTTTTTAATACTATTCAATAAGAGAAACCAGGGCTCTTTGGAAATGTGGCTGATTCTAAAAATGGGGTAAGAAATACACAATTTGAGGCCAGAGTATCTTTCAGCAGCAGGAAGTAAGAAAGTGCTCAAAAAAACCCTCAATGAACAGAGTGTATCAAAGGGTCCCAGGATCCAAATGAAAGAGTTCCCAATGGCCAAGTCTGAAATAATTTAAGCAACAAAATAAAGTTGTACTGGATTATAAAACAAAATATAAAATAAATATCCCTGAGTCCATAATTATATAAATAAATGATTGAATAAATAAACAAATGGAGGAGAAGAGACAAAAATCTTTTGGAAAATCATCCCCCCAAAAAATATTTAAAAGCTTCACTCTCAAGGAGATAGAACATACTCATGATTCCTTACGTATGGCTGCACATAGTGAATTCCTTCCAAAGAGTACAGATATAAAGGGGGTAAAAAGTAAAACTTTAGACTAGAGAAACCTGACAATTACCACCTCCCCCAGGAGTTCAAGTTTAACTTCCACAGTGATGTCACGTTGACAGTATGTACACTTGCTGTGATGTGTTGGGAATGGCACTTTACCTCTCTGGGCCTCCTCCCAAAAACATGTACCCCCGCCAAGTCTGGTCATGAGAAAAACAACAAACAAATCCCAGCTGAAGGAAAGTATACAATATACCTGACCAATATTCCAAAACTGTCAAGGCCATCAAAAACAAGGAAAGACTGAGAAATAGCACAGCCAAGAGAAGCATGCCCCCTGCACACACCACCTAAGGAGTGGGCAAACCCCCTGAGCCACCCCTCCAGCCTGACCCCTGGACACACCCCTACCCTTACACCATATAAGGAACAAGCTCGGGCCCCCCTTTCCCCCCGCCAGGGAGTGAGCAGCAAGGGAACATGTTGCTTGTTCTCACTCCCCTCTGCTGCAGCAAGGGTCCCAATAAAGCCCTGCCTGAATTTCTTGTCTGGCCGCTAGTCAATTTCTATTGATTGGGGAAAGCCAAGAACCCTGGTCACTATCACTAACATGATTAGTAACATGAAAAACTGTATCGGGTATATAAAGTTTTTCTCTTTCTACTATTTTATCAATTTTTCTGTAAATCTAAACCTAAAAAAAAAAAACCTGAAAATAAAATTTATTTAAAAGGAAGGAAGAAATGAAGGAAAGAGGAAGGAAGGGAAGGAGGGAGGGAGGGATGGAAGAAGCCAGGAAGGAAGAAAAGCAAGAGAGGGAGAGAGGGAAAAGATTCAGGGAGGCAAAGTATCCCTTTTTTATACCAAGCCTCTTCCTGTGTTCCTTTATGGCACAATTTCTAGAAGAGTTGCCTATAAATCACTAATGCCTTCATCTCCCATTTGTTTTTTAACTTACTCCAGTAGAGTTCCTTCTCATCACTACAATAAATTTGATCTATGGCACGAGTAACTTGCATCTGTCCAAATCTAAAGGTATGGTTTCTGTCCTTGCTGCATTCCTTTGCTGAGTAGCATTTTGCACAGCTGACTTCTCCCTCCTTCTGGAAGTAGGTTGTTTTGGTTTCCTTGTCCTCATACTCTTTAGTTATTGCTGTTGCTGTTTTTTCCCCTTTTCAGTGGCCACTCCTTTTCTGCCTTTTTGCAAAATGTGGGGTTTTTTTTCCTGCTGGACTAGTAATTGGAATCTTCCAAGCCTTATCCCTAACTCTTTTATTCTTATTCCACATTTTCTTTAGATGGGTATTTCCAAATGGCATTTATCTCCAGCCCAGATCTCTCTCTTGTGCTCCATAGTCTTATATAAATGTCACCTCTTCAGAAAGATTTTCCCTGACCACCCAATCTGAATGTTTTCCTCAGTATTTCTACTCTATCATTCTATTTTTCATTTTACTGTTTTCAGTAGCATTTAACACTATCTAAAGATGCCTTGTTCCTATGCTTCTTGTAATGTCTGTCTCCCTCCTTTCTGACACTCCTGCTATCAGTTCCCCACTAACCATAAACTTCAGAATTGCTACAACTTTGGCCATTTCCGTCACAATTTAATTCCTAGGGATAGTGCAATACAAAGAAGATAATGGATAATTAATAAACTAAATATACAGGTCTGGTATTATTAACATAAACACTTATTTGTTAGATAAATAAACATTTAATATCTGTGGAGACAAGAAATCACAGAAATTGAGACTGAGACATATTTATTTATCATATTCTAATTTTTCAGAATTGACTTTTCCAATTAATACAGTAGTATATTTATTACATTATAGCTCTTGGTATGTTTTCTGGTATCTGAACTATATCTCGCAGACTGTGAATTTTGTTGATTATTCTTAGTAGGAATGGAGAAGTGTTTGCTGTAATGAATGAAAAAGGAATTTAGCTTTGGAGTCAGATACCTCTAGGTTTTTTTTCTGTTTAATAAGTAGATTTAGTGATCTTTGACTTTATAAGGTTAACCTAAACTCTGATCACTGATTCTTTTCATTTTTGAAGCACATGCACATATAATTATTAATTAAAATATGCATATGATGCTATAGGAACCCAGTAGTGAGTGAACCACCCAGGCCCGATGGAATAAGGAGGCTTCTTAGAGTAGGTTATTTTTTAGAAGGGTCTTAAAATTTTAAGTAGAAATTTAGGAGAGCTTTGAAAGAATTGACAATGCAGAAAAAATAACATAAAATACCAGAACATATAGTGGCCCCTCAAAAACAAAATCTTGTTCCAGGGACACAGGATTGTCCCCTGTAGCTAGAACACAGGTTTTACACAGAGACTGAAGTAACATAACTCGTCATTCCAAGATTTTGGATTTATTAGTATAAAAAATAAAGGATAGCACTTAACATTAAACAACTGTGCTCATCTCTCAATCACCATAATTTGCTCTGCATCGGTTGCATGCTGGACCACTTATTTGAATGTTTTCAGCCAATGGAAGGAGTGACAGACTACTGTGTGTCCCACAGAATCCATTATCTCATTACTTCTTTACCGTTACAGTGCATTCATTTCAGCTGAGGATATCATTAGCCAGCTAAAATACTACACTGCCCCTCAGATTCTTGAGACTAGATGCAATCATGTGGCTAAGTGTTGGCCAATAAAATATTGCCAGGTTTAAAAAAAAAAGCCTCACTTCTGGACATGCTCTTAAAAGGAATGGGCACGTCATCCATTTGCCCATTTTCTCCTTATGCTGGACTAGAGTGTGGACTTGAGAGTGGGTAGTGATGCAAGCATCTTAGCATTCAAAATGGAAGCCACATGTTTCAAGCTAATATTGAAAGCTCACTTCAGGCTCCATTTATCATCCTGGTTTGCTACAATTTACTTAGATTTTAGTGTGAGTACTACTCAATTTTAATTTTAATATTTATTTTTCTTTAAAATACGATATCCCAGATTTCAATTTTTTTTCAATGGGAAAGCTGATCTAAGTAACAAGTCAACTACAGGCATACCTCAGAGATGTTGTAGGTTTGGTTCCAGACCACTGAAATAAGTGAATATCGCAATAAAGTGAGTCACGCTTATTTTTTGGTTTCCCAGGGAATATGAAAGTTATGTTCATACTATACTGTAGTCTATTAAGTGTACTATAGCATTATATCTAAAATAACGATGTACATACCTTAATTTAAAAATATATTATTGCCAAAAAATGCAAACCACCATCTGAACCTTCAGTGAATTATAATCTTTTTGCAGCAGTAACATTAAAAAATCACCAGATATCACCATAACAAATATAATAAGGAAAAAAGTTTGAAATATTCTAAGAATTACCAAAATGTGACACAGAGACATGAAGTGAGCAAATACTGTTAGAAAAAATAAGGATGATAGACTTCCTTGATGCAGGGTTGCCACAAACTTTCAATTTGTAAAAAAAAAAGTAATATCTGCAAAGTGCAATAGAGCAGAGCACAATAAAATGAGGTATGCCTATATACTGTTGGTAATGGAGTGCCTAAACTACTGTATAATAAATATGTATATGATATGCTTTTAAGTTTGCACAATTGTTTTCTTTGTTTTGTGCAAACAATATTGGTTTAATATGGCCCATTCTTCCCATTACTTATATTGTGATGTAGACTTCCTGAGTTGAAAGTGGCTCTGCCATTAGCTGTGTCACTTAAGTAATTTATTTAATCTTTATCCCGTCAATTTCTTCACCTATAAGGTGAAGATGACAGTAATACCTGCCTTGTAGGGTTTGTATGGGAATATAATGCATTAATGTATTACATAAAGGATGTAGCTCCTATCACATAGAAAGTCATATTTACTTGTTAATTATTATTATTTCTTTAATTGCATCCTAAGCTTAGAAAGTTCTTTCTCTGCCAGAAGGCTAATAAATACGCTATTATGTCATGCTGTCTGTTCAGGACTTTATTCTTGATGTAGAAATGTTTAATTAGTTCATGCTTCTATACATTTTAATGTATAGAATGATGCCTGAGTTTCAATTCGTTGTTTCTCTAAATAGCCAATCAGTTTTTTACATGATTTTAGAAAATATTTTCCATTCTATAAGTTTCTTTTGTGCTTGATTTTTTTAAAGGTCTTTCTGGGGGTTCAACATCTGTCTAGGTTGTGATAGTTACAAAGTGTGATATAGGATTCCACCCATTTTCTGACATGGAATTAAAGAGGGACTTTAAACACAACTAACAGAATAGACTCTAAGACATGATTAGAATCTTAATGACAAGAGGAAAGCTAGCCTCAGGTCTGTTGACCTATGAACTGAGCATTAGGTAGAGTGGAAATGAGAGGTCTTCAATTCCTAATTTTATTCTACCTTACTCTACCTTATTTTCTGAAATTTCTAATATACTAAATAAACATAATTATTTGAAAAGCTGTAATATAAAATGTAATGTCCCAGGTCTGTGCAGTGCTCAATTTGAGATATAATGAGTTTATTCTTATCTTGTGTACATTTTTTAGCTCTGAAAGAAGTCTCTGCCTAGCTCATGGTGGAGACACTAGATTTATAGCAGTTATTCACTCCAGATCTGAATTATACTTCTTTTCCCAGTTTTGATTTTTCTGTTAACCTCTGAAAAGCATGCCAAGAAGTTATATGCATATAACTAAGCATAACTGTATAGCTTAGTTATGAAGGCATTCCTCTATCCTTAAAAGAGAAGTTGAGGACATATTTGACTTGCAGAGTTCACTCACAGGATTCTTTGTCATGCCATATTTGAAAGGATTGTAAAGATACACTCAATTTCTATGTTTTGAGCATACTTTTCCATTTAATCTGTCCTTAAATAAATAATATTTATTCCTTATGTAACTTCCTCCTTGGATTACGGAATCAGGCAGAATATTTCCCAAGAAAAATATTCATAGTTTGAGGGATAAACACTAGATTTTAGATATGGCAATTGTCAAAAAACTAATACCATACAATTACTGCAATAACCACATATGGGGATGAAAGATGAAGTTACAGCAACCTATCACATTATGTCCTAGGTGTTTGCTGAGCCCTTTTAACAATGTAAAACATATAAAATAAACATGATTCACAAAAATATACAAACTGTAGGCTCTTTATTTTACGTTCATAATTTTTAGAGTACTTAATTAGCCTTAGAGCAATTCAATAGGCAATTAGGAGTTTGAACCCTTTCATATTTCTTTAGAATAAATGCTAAAGAGAGAATTTGGCATATAAAGTGGGAATACAGAAAGAAGAAAATATCCTTAAAATAATAAAAAAGCATACATGTAAATATTTATAAAAATTGTTCATAAATATATTTAGAAGGGTTCATAATTCCTCTGTGATTAAAATTTATCTACAATCACAAAACTGTTTAGAAATGCCTAGATGTTTCAGGTGTAATGAGTACATGCTCATTATTCTTGAAAAAATATCTTCATGTGCATATTATTGCATTTACACATTAGAATTTGACTATGCATTTAAGTTCCCAAATGATACATTTTCTTTTCACAAAGTCATTTTCCTGGATGAAAATCTCAGCGCTATCGTAGAATACAAAAGTCCATTAATTTAAAAATAAAGATGAATGACTTTTGTTTAAAAATCAATTTGAATGTTCTGAGGGAAACTGTATCATTGCTGCAATTCACACCTGTCAAAAATCACTTGTTTCTCTGAAAGGAAAAACAAAGCTGACAGATTTAACGACAATTTCTGTATTTGAATATTCAACTGCATTTTTCCTCTCACAGTGATTAATCATATCATAATTTGTCATTTAAAATATTTTAATATATCAGCTTGTGCTCCTTAGGCACAAATATGTTAAATATAAATATACAAGAAACATTATATCCTTCACGATTCTTAGAAAGTACACATTTTACTCTTGAAAATAATCTGAGAGTTGAGTCAATTTATGTTATACACTCCATTTTTGTATTAGTAAATACACTAGTGTCTGTGAAATTTTTTTTTTCAATACAATGAAAAGTCTGAATTTTCAAAGATCTATATGCTAGATATAGCAAGGTAGAATATTAAGAGCTTCACTTCAAAAGTGAATTTGGAATTTTCCAATAAACAAAACTCACAAAATATTCCAGCTTTGGTCAAAGCACATTGTAAATCTGTGACCACTTTTAAATGCAAAAGATACTGAAAACCCCAAAGCAAAGGAAAACAAATAATTTTTAGAAAATGGATGTGTTCTTAAAGAGTTACTGAGAGTACACATCCTTGATCTAGATTTGCCATTAAAAATCATGGAAATTCCATGAGGGCTGTGTAAACCAACAGCATTTCATGGAAATGCATTTATTTCCATCATTATCTCTTGTTGAAATTGAAACTTTTATTCTAAGACCCAATCTCAGAATGCTTGGAAAACAAAAGGAGTTTATCACCACACAATTGATAGAGGCTAGGTGTTACATTCGTAGTGAGAGACAGAGTGGGGAATGATCTGTGTCCATACCTAAGGGGCTCTTAGATTTCAAATTAGGCATTGTTTACAGTCAAAGACTTTAAGAATGGGTAACTAAGTTTTCATAGCTAACACTCAGCAGTCTCACAGTCTGAGATGACTTCTCTTACACAAAAGAAATGAAAGATTTCTTCCTGACACTGGGAAGAGTACAGAGATCACACAACATACAGAAGGATAACACTGAGGTTTAAGTTTCTTATTATGATACTGATTCATAGCTGATGGAAGAATCTTTTTGAAGAGCTGGGTAGCAGAGTATGGCTCGTGTGGTTTCAAATGATCCTTGTGGGATTCATCCCTGTCAAGATGCAGGGCTCAGGAAACCAAGCCAATTACTTTCTTGGAGCTCAATATAGTGAGCTCTCTAATGCTGTTAGGGAGAAAAAATACTTGCAGTTTTCTGGGTTTTGTGATGGAGAAAACAACAGCAAAAGTAAGAAGAGGTAAGCCACAGTGGCTGCAGCCATATTTCTAAATACAGCCCCATCAAGTGCACAGTAGCAAGCCAGGCCAACTCCTGACAGATCTCCTGACATACAGATTTAGCCAGTAAAATACAGCAAACCATTTTTAGATTCAGACACTTTATTATTTACACAGCCAACAAAAGAAAGAGTAGCAAAAGGAGACAACTCACCAAGTTCTTTGTCCCAGACACCAAAAAGGATAAAACTGAAATAAAAGGGGCTAGACGACAATGCAATGCAAGCTTTGAACACCCTGTTTCTGAGAAGCCAATTCTTGAAGGCATTTATAGACTGCAATTATAACCCAAGGGGCACAGGGCAGAAGAAAGCCTCATACCTCATTAGAGATAAGAAATTGAGGGATTACAGCCTCCTATGGAATATAAGGAGGTGAGTAGAAATTGGCCTCAAAGCAGCTTTTCATAAGCTTTCCATCCTCTTGTTTTCCAGGAGGATGACAAGGTGTTGTTCTGCAAGGGCTCAGAAAAGCTGGGGTTCAAACCACACTGTCTGCATGACCTATATGAACACAGGCAAGGCTACTAGGCTGCCACAGTGCAAATCTTCCCCTACAACGCCTATGAAATACTGAATAATTCTACTTACATGAGATATCTAAAATAGTCAAACTTACAGAAGCAGAAAACAGAATGGTGGTTGCCAGGGGATGGGGAGGGGGGAAGTGGGGAGTTACTGTTCAATGGGTATAAAGTTAGTTATACGAGATGAGTGAATTCTAGATATCTGCTCTACAATGTACATATGCTACATGCCTATGGTTAATAATATGTCTATGGTTGTACACTAAAAATATGTTAAATTTAGATCTCATGTTGTGTTCCTACAACAACAATAAGAGAAAAGCAAAGGGCACAAAGAAGCTTTTGGAGGTGATGGCTATGTTTACAGTTTTGACTATGGTGATGGTATAATCAATGTATGTATATGTCCAAATTCATCAAATCATATATATTCAATATGTGAAGTTTTTTTAAATATCATTTATACATCAATAAGGCTACAAAAAAGGGGGGAGGGGACTTTTCACCGCCTTCCTTAAAGAGGTAAAGTCTACTTCTTCAACATTTTAAAAAGGGTTAGTGTTTTGACTTGCTTTTGCTAATAGAAAAGACCAGAAGAGACAGGTGCCAGTTCTGAGGTTAAGAGTCCTTGGATACTTTTCTCTCTCTTCTTTGGAATCCTATTTAATACCATCATGTGTGGTCAGATAACATTGTCACCAAAGACATCCATATGACATCACCCAACAAACAACCAACCTACATACAGCTGCATGAGTGAAGATGCTGAGATCATAACTGCCCAGCTGAGTCCAGCCCCAAATAATGAGCTAGGTGCATTAATTGTTTTAAGCCAATAAGTTTTGGTCTGGTTTGTTTTGTGGCAAAAAGTAACTGACGCAATCTTGTATTCACCACAGTAGTAGAAAGGGTATTCTACCAAGATACCTTTGGGGGACTACCCTGGTGGCACAGTGGTTAAGAATCTGCCTGCTAATGCAGGGGGCATGGGGTCGAGCCCTGGTCCGGAAAGATCCCACATGCCATGGAGCAACTAAGCCTGTGTACCACAACTACTGAGTCTGTGCTCTAGAGCCTGAGAGCCACAAATACTAAGCCCACGCGCCGCAACTACTGAAGCCTGCGTGCCCAGAGCCCACGCTCCACAATGAGAAGCCACTGCAGTGAGAAGCCTGCTCACCGCAACACAGATTAGCCCCCACTCACTATAACTAGAGAAAACCTGCCCACAGCAATGAAGACCCAACGCAGCCAAAAATAAATTAATTAATTAATTAAAAGAAAAAAAAGATAACTTTGGGGCATAGAAAGTGTTACTGAATTATTTGAGAGATTTTCTCAGTTAAAGACAATTTTGTAATTTCCAAAATTAGTCACTTCAAATTAAAAAAAAAGTTTAACAACTTTCTTCTTTTGAATGTAAATGTTTAGTGACTTCATTTCATTCTTTTATTTGCATGAACAATACTCCAGTACTGCAGCAATGATCAAAAGAAGTGCATGAGATATAATGGTGATTTTATTAAGACTCATACAATGTACTTGACTATTCATAATGACTTCAAGCATCTCAAGCTGTGACTTAAATAACAAATAATTTTTAAAAACTCTATTCATTACTTTTTTATTGTATAATGAAAGTCAGTGACCTGCAGAAAGTAATTTAATGAATTGAGACACGAATTTATAGGTGATAGTATAATCACTTTTAAGTTTACCCCCTCATTTTAATAATAGGATTACACTGGGTATTGAATAACGGTGCTTTTAATTTTATTACTTAATAGTTACAGATAAAATGTTAAGCTAAACATATAGTATATATCTTTTCAGGGATTTAATAAAAAAACTTTTTCTTGACATTTGATTACTTAGAAACTTATTCATTATAGATAATTAAAAATAGGATTAGAATCCTTGGGTAAAGAACACTTTTGCTTTCAATATATGTAACTCATGTAACACTGACAAAAGATACACATTTAAATACTGAAAACATAGAATATCTTTTGCATGATACCTGATCTATCTATATATATATAATATGAAGATAAAATGGAAAGTGACTAAATGGTCTAGTATTTTCAATTTAATATGTAGTTAATTGTGTAAAACTGGAAAACTTTTCAGATCTGTTTAAAAATATTTAAGTGAATATTTTTCAAACCAAATCTTGCTTTAGGCAATATTAAGCATTACAACAATAAAATGTACCTAAAATCAAGCACAGTAAATTATTTTCTTTTAAAATACTATATTTTTGTGAAAGCATTTCATACTCAATATAAGGAACTGAAGTAATATAGACACATGCAAATAAAAAGTGAAAACAAATAAAATTCCACCACTGAGAAATATAAAGTGAATACCATCCCAGATATACCTCTATACACACACACACACACACACACAGAGTTTATCATTTATCTATCCATCTATCTGTATCTATCATACCATCCCAGATATACCTACACACACACACACACACACACACACACAGTTTATCATTTATCTATCCATCTATCTGTATCTATCATACCATCCCAGATATACCTACACACACACACACACACACACACACACACACACAGAGATTTATCATTTATCTATCCATCTAACTGTATCATCTATCTCTATCACCTCTTACCTCTCTCTCTTTCTAAATATACGTGTGTGTGTGTGTGTGTGTGTGTGTGTGTGTTCGAGGGCATAGAGGAAATACTGTATATGTACTGAGAGAGTCAATTCCTTCCCTCTTTTCACCTATTTCCAGAACTGTTTCCCCTATCCTCTAGTTCCTTCTTACTTCAGATCACAAGGAAAACATACCTGCTCAGTTTGTTTCCCTCCACACTGTGGTAAAAGATTACAGTGAGAATTTTCAGAATTTTTAGTTTTTAATTTTTTTTTTTGCAACTCATCTGTGTGGTTCATAGGGAGTTATGTCAGAAACCTTGGCACATTTTTCCAAAATTCTCTGGTTCTTTCACTGGCAACAATTTTCAACATATATGGCATTAGGTCAAGCTCTTTCTATTACTTGACCGTTTACTGCTTTTTCTCTTTTGGGGTATGGGGATCATTTAATTAAGGAACATTTTTAATAGAATTTCAAAACAGTTTAAATGACAGGTAATTGGATAAGATGCAGTCAGTATTTATTGAATGTATACTATTTACTAGGCACAATGGAGATAAATTTGAAGATTGGGATTGATATATACACACTACTATATATAAACTAGACAACTAATAAGGACTTACTGTATAGCACAGGGAACTCTACTCAATAATCTGTAATGACCTATATGGGAAAAGAATCTAAAAAAGAGTGGATATACGTGTATGTATAACTGATTCACTTTGCTGTACAGCATAAACACAACATTGTAAAGCAATTATACTCCAATAAAGATGTTCAAAAGAAAAAATACTGGTACTCTGTCTACTGCTATTGCTGTCAGTGAATACATAATGCTATACGTATACATATATCCCCATATCCCCTCCCTCTTGCATCTCCCCCCCACCCTCCCTATCCCACCCCTCTAGGTCGTCAGAAAGCACGGAGCTGATCTTCCTGTGCTATGCAGCTGCTTTCCATTAGCTGTCTGTTTTACATTTGGTAGTGTATATATGTCAGTGCCACTCTCTCACTTCATCCAGCTTACCCTCAAGCTCTAATGTCTACAAGGTGATGTAAAAAGACCAAATGACACCTGCATACACAATAACATTATAAGAGAGGAACTCTGAGCTTAGGGGAATCAGGGATTTTATAATGGGCTCTAAGTATGCCCGTCTTTTGCCTCAGAAGGAGATATTATCTCTGTCTTCAAAGGCTGTCCAATAGATAAACATCCTTGAAAAGCATCCAGAACAAAGGGCAGTTAATTCGTCACTTGAAAGACATGCAGAAAAGTGAAAGGCCCATGAAAAATTGTCTCCCAATAATGAGTTGCTATGAATCATGAAAAAGAGGAGGAAGCTAAACATTAAAGATTCTTGGCATAATTGGGAAAAGATTCCCAGAGCAGAAGTTGTATTTCCACAGAAATACATATAGGCAGTCACTTGGAAAACTGTGTAAGTTTTTATCACTTCATCAGATGGCAGAAAATGGTACATGTATTGAAAAGCATTGTTTGGGTTTCTTTAAGACAGGCTACTGTAGTTCACATAAAGTTCAGGCCAAATCATGTAAACCAGAATGGCTTCCCTACATCC
Source organism: Delphinus delphis (assembly GCF_949987515.2). NCBI lineage: Eukaryota > Metazoa > Chordata > Mammalia > Artiodactyla > Delphinidae > Delphinus > Delphinus delphis. The sequence goes on from NC_082699.1 coordinate 53,376,731, forward strand.
CAGTATTAGAAAATTTCTTCCATCATAGTCTGGGTTAGTTTTTTCTGTCATACAATATTCTCCCCCTCTCGTTTTCTTCATCTTATCACTTAATACAATGAAAATTAATTATTTGACTAATTATTTGTTTAACACCATTGAAGTATATGGGATAAGTAATTTTTTGTATGTTTTCTACTTCGTTCATACCACTTATAGCACAAGCAGGCAATCGAGAAAAATAATTCTGAATGGATAAATGAATCTCTGATACTCTACCTAAAATCCTCCATTTGTTAGACTGCCCTTCAAAGATTCACTTTGGGACTCCATGGATAGCACTGTATCCTTTACTAGCCCAGAAGACAAACTTCTCAAGATCTTTTAAGGCTGCTTCCCTCTGCCACTTTCTTACGTTCTCTCTTTTCTTCCCTTAGGCCTAAAGCAGAGCTGGTCACCTTTATCTGCCTCCAGGGTTTGCTGGTCCAAAGGGGTGACATACACAGGCTAGAATCAACCCTAAGCCAATATCAATATATTAGCTACATGGAAGTAAGCTATTCAAATTCAAGACCTTCCAAAGTGGTGATTATAAATGTAACATGCTACATGATTGCAAGAGTACTCATCCTTCTTCTTTATTATGCTTAAAACTCTGACCAATGCTTTGAAGTAAAATTAAAAAACAAAAAAAGAAACACTAATGCCATGAAGGTCTTCTTAAGAGAGTAACATTTGAGATCTGAAGGATGACTAGGAATTAACCATGACAGACGATAAAAGGACACCAGGCAGAGGTAACAGATGTCTAAACAGTTAGTGGTGAAGAAGATTAGAGGCTGAATAAACAGAGATAAATCCAATATGAATGGAGCAGAATGGGCAAGAAGGAGAGTGGAAGGAAACGAGGATGAAAAGGGATAAATACAAATTTAAGTTCAATTTCCTTGTACTATTTTTTTTGTAATTAATTACTTCCTTTCTATTTTCTTGGTAATCTTTTTTTTTCTAGTCCTCTTGGAATAATATATGACACCATCTCAATTGATTCTATGTATTGTTTGTTTCTTTGTTGATTGCTTTGTTTGACTGTATATATATATATATATGTTTCTATGTATATTAGAAACTAAAGCTGGGGAAAAATGTATCATGTTAAGATATCGTGTGTGGGGTTCACAATTCTGTCAAGTTCTCATAGAGGGCTTAGCATACCCAGAAATACTTTCTTCCACCCCCTAGCATGTGTTCATTTTCAAAGTAAAATTTTAATGAAATATGATGTATATAAGATATACTTAGAGAAATGTACACACATTATTTTAAAAATCATACATTTGGAACAACTTTATAAGTGTGAATGCACTTGTGTAACCAACATCCTGATCAAAAAATAGAATCAAGAAATTAGCTTCATATGGATCAGAGATTTGCTTGTTAAAAATTAAATCATTAATGAACTAAAAGACAATATAGAAATCCTTTATAATTGGGGAAGAAGAAGGGCTTTCCAACTGTGTATCAAAATCCAGAAGCCATCACAAATTTGACAAATTTTACTACACAGAATATTAAACATAAATATCCATGATAAAATATGACAAAGTCAAAAGGAAAAATGGGAAAATATATTTGTAGCCAATATCATATATTAAAAACTAATATCCTAAAGTATAAAGAGCTCCATAAATAAATATATAAAATATCAATAAGTCTGTAGAAAAATTGGCAAATGACAAGAGACAATCCAGAGGAAAAATACAAATGACTCTTGAACATACGAAAATATACTCAATCTATCCAATTATAAGATAAATTAGTATTAAGAATCCTAGAATCTGTCATACAGACTGAAGTAAGTCAGAAAGAGAAAAACAAATACTGTATGCTAACACATATATATGGAATCTAAAAAAAAAAATGGTTCTGAAGAACGTAGGGTAAAGATGCAGATGTAGAGAATGGACTTGAGGACACGGGGAGGGGGAAGGGTAAGCTGGGACGAAGTGAGAGAGTGGCATGGGCATATATACACTACCAAATGTAAAAGCGATAGCTAGTGGGAAGCAGCCGCATTATCAGCTTGGTGCTTTGTGTCCACCTAGAGGGGTGGGATAGGGAGGGTGGGAGGGAGACGCAAGAGGGAGGAGATATGGGGATATACGCATATGTATAGCTCATTCACTTTGTTATAAAGCAGAAACTAACACACCATTGTAAAGCAATTATACTCCAATAAAGATGTTAAATTAATTAATTTTTAAAAAAGACTACGTTGAGCAACAATTCTCATCTATAATGTGATGAAAATAAAAAATTTTGATCACACACTCTACTGCCAAAGCTGCATAGAAAGTGGCATTTTCATGCATATTTGTGGAAGTATCCATTGTTAATCCCCAGTGAATATAGTATAATTATACATACTTGCTTTTACCAAGAAATGCTACAATTCTACTTCTAGGAATTATCCTATAGATGTACTGTACACATGTAAAATGACATATAGGGTTACCTATTGAAAAAAATAACTAAAGATAGGAAACAAACTATTAAAAAAGTATCTGGAAAGACATAAAAGAGACTATTTGGTTAGTGGGACATTATTCAGGGGTTGGTGGGAGAGTAAGTGTGGAGGAAAAGGAACTGCACAATAACTTTTATCTTTTTAGTGTGAAATGGACATGATATTCATGCCAAAAAATAACATAGAATAAACTTTATGATTTTTTTCAAAAATTAACACACCAACCTATCAACATGGAGATAAACACACATAAACTTACACTGACTCTGAAATGCTCCTGTCTTCCTTGTAGTCAGAAGCCCCACCCAAAGTTCTACTATCAATTTGATTTCTGACAATATATTTCAGTTTTCCCATTTTTAAAAATTTATAAATTATAATCTTACAGTATGCAATCTTTGTATTTGGTTCCTTTGACCCAATGTTATGTTTGTGAGAATCTTCTACAAACATTGCTGGGTTTCATTGTAGTTGATCATCCCTTGGCATATATTTATAATTATCTTGAGTGAATATACTCTAATGTATTTATCTGTTACTAACTTGATAAACATCTGGATAAGTTTGATGGAATTATCTTGATGGTTTCCAGTTTGGGGCTACTGAAAATAAATACCACTGCTAAAAAAGACATAATGCTGTTATGACCATTCTAGTAAATGTCTTTTTGTGAAAATATGTATGCATATCTGCTGCATATACACCTATGAATAGAATTTCTGGATCTCTACATATACATACATCTGAGCCAAAAGAATGTATTATTCTCTCAAAAATTAAAATTCAAAGCAAACAAATGGAACTAAATAATATCACAGAAAATTAAGAATGAGACCATATCAGTTCATGATTTCTAAGAGCTCTACTTTCTCAGGACTTCAGTTTTCAGAAGTTACTGGAAACTTGCTTACTGTTGGGAAAAATATCTCTACAGTTTTTCTTCTTGAAGTGCATCATAACTTTCCTAGTGGTTCAACATGTTGATTTGCTTTGTACAGATCACTGGAGAAACAGACTCGTGTTATTCAAATCCCCACCTAATATTTTGTCTGGTATATGATGACATAATAAATACAAATTATATTGATAGGTGAACAAAATAACTTGAGATCTTTAGTGCTGAACTCATTATTTTACTTCAGGATTTCCTCTATGTGTTTATTTATTTATATGTTTTACAAGGTCATGAGACTTCTTTTTCTTTGTTCTTTAGTTTATTATCTTCTAAGTGCTGTGAGAATCATTTCTTGGGAAACATATATATGATGGATTATTCAGGCAGAAGCAACTGTCTTATAAAGTACGATGAATATACAGTTTTAGCAAGGGTCATCTTTATTGCTTTCCTAAGCCAGATGATAGCTTCCAAATCATCCAAAACTTTTCTCTTAAACCTGTCCCTAGAACATGGACTTCTCAGATTCAATTGCTGGGAAATATATGGTAATTTGTCTATCTCTTAGTTTCACATTAACTTTCAAGTTGTTTGTTACAGAAAGTTCTTAATATTATTAAAAAAAGCACGTCTAATTGTTGAAATAACATGGACTTGAAAGATGTAAAAGTGTCGTATGATTACTCTACATATACATTTGAATCCATCCATATTAGCTGAAAGTTCTTAATAAGAAATTAACCCCAACTCTATAAAAAAATTTAGGAATATACTGTGGCTTTATTGATTGTTTTTATTGAAGCACTGAATGAAATGTAAACCTTTAACTTACATTCATCCAGTTATCCCCTTGCATTTGCAAGAGCCCCATGGTAAGAAAAAATGAAAAGATATACAATTACTAAGTTCCCCCCAACTAGTGCTTCAGAATGTTTCTACTCTATATAAAAACAAGCAACTGTAGAACTGTTTAAAATATATGTACTACATTTTAATGTAACCATTCTATCAACTTTTGTTACTGTTTGATCAGGCTAGTATTAGATCTGCCTCTCTCTTCTCCTTAATGACATCTAGACACACCACATCAAAGCAAATGACCACGAGTAATTCAAAGGTGTATTACTCACTCAGGCATAAGCAAGGCAAGGGAGATCCTGGGCAAGGGGTCCCACCAGGTCACATAGAATCCTGGACTCTCTGATGTCCTGGAGGAGGGAAGAATGGGAGAAGGAGGGGTAATGGAAGGAAGAGGTATTGGGAGAAAGGGGGGAGAATGGGGAGAGAGAAAGAAAAGAGACATTCAAAGGGGTGTTTGTATTTATACATATGACAGGAGATAGTAGGCAGGATTTTTGAACACTGCTAAACTGATTAATTGTAAGTAGCCAGTCCAATTGTGGGGAAAACAGGAGGATGAAGAACAGAGGCAGTGCTGGATACCTTACATATAACTTGCCCCTTGTTCAGCATAGCAGAAATTGAATAGGGCTGGGGAGTCTGATGGTGCCTACCCACACAAGTGTTAATGGCTTAAACAGATTTCATTTCGCTGTGTGTGGGTAACTTACTGCTTTCCACTTTATTTCTCCACAAATATGGGTGTATGTATACATATGCACACACATACAAAAAGAATATTTCCTACTTCTCCTCTTCAATTTTATTGGCTAATTTTTAAACACCAAAGGTGAAATATGGTAGATTTGTGTGCTAACTTATTTTCTTTCATCACAGAAGTACTTATGAACTAATGTTTCAAATCTAATGTTTTTCCATAGGGTATGGGTCAACAAAGTATTAAAGTACTTAGATTCATTGACTCTGTTAGGTCTTATAAATATCATTAACAAATTGCAAATTATACCTTGTGTTATCATTTGTGATTTCTTTTGATAATTTAGTAAATGGCTAAAAGTCAGAAATATTATACATAATTCCAGAACATATCACTGCCTTGAGCATCAAAATACTTGTATACTTATTCATATTTTTACCTTTAAGACAGATATATTTTCATTTGGAAAACACTATATGAGGATGAGATAATGCAGGGGTATTGCTCATAAATTATGAACTCTGGTGACTGCTGATTCCATTACAATGAAAAATGTCATAAATATTGTTTGTCCTCCTTAATTAGGATGTGTGTTTGGCACCTAAGTGTAGAAATAATTCAATATCCTATTTCCAGTGTTCATCGTACATGATGATTTTTGTGCTGTGATTATCGACCACTCTCTCTTCAAACTCTCCTCTCCAGCTTCTCTCCCTCTTGGCTCTCAGAACTCTTTTAATATAGATTATTTTTCTCTGTCCCTTAAATATTGATATTCACTATGTGATATTTTTGACTCTTTTCTTCCTTTCCATTCTTGCTAGGTTTATTTACCTTCTCCCATGATCTCAAATATCACATACTACTCAAAACTTACAAAGTTATATCTCCATCCCTATTTTCAACTAACCACTAAATATAGGATATACATGTAAATTCTTTAGGCACCAAATTTGAAATACTTAAGATGATATTAATTATTTTTCACCTAAAATATCTTCTTTTATATTTTCTCCTGCCTCTCGTATCAGTAACATCACTAATTTACCAGTGATCTAGCTTTAAAAACACAAAGTGTTCCCCAACTCTTCCTACTCCAATCCCTCTTTTCCAAAAAAATTAGCATACAACCCTACCCCTCTAGTCACATAGGACAATTTTTCATTTTCTATAGACACATATACTTCTACAATTCAAGGCCTGTTTGATCTACATGGAGTGTCTTCCTTTTTTCTCCCCACCCTCCACTGCCTAGTTAATTCTTACTCATTCTTAAAGACCTGGCATTTTACACATTAGAAACTGTCTTAAGTGATTTATACAGAGTATCTCACTGAATATTCAAAATACTACCTTGTGTTGGAAACTATTGTTATCCTGATTTTACAGATGATGGCTCTTTAAGGGGTTAAGTAATTGTGACCCTCCCATTTGGCAGGCTGACCTTAAGGCATAGTTCTCTGTTGGGACTGGAAAGCTGACCTTTACCCTGCCTACGCGTATGAGCTTCTGATACCTTGCTCAGTGCTTCAGCCTTGTCAGGTAACGAAGGGGAAAGGTCACTGCTCCCTATTTTCTCATGGTTTTCTTTAGATTTCACTTGTGAGAGGAAAAAAAATATGTCCTGAACAAAATCAGTGATATCCACATAACTTTAAATATTGCCCTTTACATTGACTTAATATATATTTACTGCACTAATATATATTACATGCACCACCCTCAGCTCTGAGTATTCAAATGTAAACTAGATCAATAAGAACATTTACATTGTTAATTGTTGTCATTTTATGAGAATATACCTTATAGTAATACCTATTAAAACCAAGCATACTATGTGGTTTGGACGATAACCTTTAGTTTTCCCAACTGCTTTTCCAAGATCTAGTAAATTAAGTCTGGTCGGGTTTCCTTAGATTCTTTTCTCCTCCTCTATGCTGTCTCAGGTTATGAAAGATATATAAATGCAAATTACAAAGTAGTATTTGTGCCTCTTACCCAAAAAAACTATTCCTAAATTAAGATACTTAACTCATTCCTGAAGCCTGTTACACTACTGTCATTTCAGTGGATGTAGTAGTTTTACTACCATTCTATTCATGAATAAATATTATCATTGCCTTTTTTTTTTTTTTTTTTTTGGCGGTACGTGGGCCTCTCACTGTTGTGGCCTCTCCCGTTGCGGAGCACAGGCTCCGGACGCGCAGGCTCAGCGGCCATGGCTCACGGGCCCAGCCGCTCCGCGGCATGTGGGATCTTCCTGGACCGGGGCACGAACCCGCGTCCCCTGCATCGGCAGGCGGACTCTCAACCACTGCGCCACCAGGGAAGCCCTATCATTGCATTTTTATATTTTATAATTGTTTTAAAATTATGAGGAAATTCCATCTATCTATCATCTTAAAAGATGCATAAAAATACTGGTATTCAATACTGTTGGAGAGGAAGAAAATTTTCCTCTACTCTTCTAAGTTGTTCCAGTTGGTCTGAGAGTTAAATTGACATGAGACAGCTTAACAGGAGAAAATTAAGCAAAAGTTTAGTAGCATATATACATTGGAGAGACCTGGGAAAACTGAATAACTCACCAAAATGGCCAAAGTTATCACCTTAAATAGCATCTTCAGCTAAAGATAAAAGAAGAAGTTGGCAATAGTCCTTTGGGACTTCAATGGGAAGGCAGACACATGGAGATGGAAAAGCAAATGTTTGGTAAAGAAATGTTTGCTGGGCCATGCAGAGACAATGTGTCACAGAGTGAACTCTGATCTCTAGGCCTTGATAATTTTCCCCTACCACACCCAGTCCATATTCTTTACAGATATCTCTGGTCATAGCTCTATTTCTGGAACAGGTCCCTTATCTAAATTCTTTAGGCAGTTAACTAAGAGGTAAAAAGAAAGACTTCCTGAGTCTTCTGTTCTTAATCAGCCTAAATTAATCTTCATGCCAAGGAGATACATTTTGGGGTGGCAAATTTTTCTTCCCTTATAATATTCTGATCCATATGTGTTTGAATGGAATTAATACATAAATAACTTTTCTCCAAAATATTTATCATGTCTTTTTTCAAGCTGTTAAGCAATTTATCAAATATTCTTGTAATTAAAACAGTAAGTGTGTTAGAAATCAGTTGCAATAGCAAATAGGGTCAATATTTTTGGTCCAGAAGTGCATGTTGCAAAAGACAGATTAAATACATTTTTATATCAGACCTATTTCACCTTTATCATACAGATTTATCCTGTAGCTTCTAGATATACTGGCCACTGAATGACTCTACCAAGTTTATTTAGCAATAGGAAACTCAACTATCTGCAGTTTCCTGATAATTTTATTTTATTTCCTGATAATACTCTTTCCTGGCTCTAGTCTTTGCAATTTTTGTCCTACTGTCTGGAATGTCTTTCCAGTGTTCCTCCCTTAGTTAAGGCTCAGCTTAAGCTTTTCTCCGATAGGCCTTCAGTAAACAGCTATATTATGATCCTGTCCAATCAGTGTGTACACTCACACACATGCACACACAATTAATGCCAGAAATATGCTCCCTTTGCCATATTCCAGTAACACCTATATATTGATAGCATCTATCACAGTTCATGAAAATTTATTTTTCATTTGTCTTCCTCCCATAGTCTTCAAATTCCTTGAGAACAATGACTATCCAATTCGTCCCCCTTTCACATAGTAGAGACTCAATATGTATATGTTTAAATAAGTTGATAAATTAATAACTATGTCTCACCAATCTCCAAAATCAACTAATTTCTTTTTCTTGTGGCCAATTACAGCATTATTGATGTCAGTTACTGTCCAAAGACATTTCAAAGAATGTCTTTGCCTTAGCTTTTAAATTTCTATGAAAAAAATTTTTACTTAAAACATTTACAGCTCCAGTGTCCATGCAAATATCTACCCAACATTATTTATCTTTAAAGATATTACATGTTTGGAGTCCCACAGGGATAGTAATGTATGTGGCATGATGCCCTCTTGAAGATTCACTGTAATTCTGAACATCTGCTAAAAAATGGGAAGTGGATTCCTTATCAACACAAGGAAAATTACATACTCCTCAAGTTATGTAAAAAAGATCCATATGCACCTTAAAGAGATTAAGAATTAGAGGGCTTTATAGAAAGAGAATGCAATTAGAAGTTCAAATTTCTTTTCCACTACGAAATTCCACGTTATTAGAAAAATCATTAACAGTTTTATTACCTAGTTGTTTTTTCAGATCTCTGTGAAATGGGTATTAATATATTATTTCTTTATTTTTTTCTAGGTTTAAATTTCTAGGATATAAATAACAAAGCTCCTTCCAACATAAACTATTCAAAATCAATATAAACAATTTTTGCTGTAGTTGTTAATGTGTACATGTGTACACATTACATGTGTTAGCTTCTATAGGAAAGAAAAATACATAAATAATTTTTGCCCTCAAGTTACCAATTGTCTTGTTGCAAATATTAGTTTAGAAGTATGTAGATAATCAGCACCTGGTATAATTTGAGAGCAGTTGCCACACATGATGCTAGTAACATAGAAAGTACTAAAAAAGGCATTTGTAATGCAAAGAAAGTTTTAAAAATATAATACAAAAAAATTGGGATAAGAGCCTCAGTTCTTTAAATAAGTTACTCGTTTAACCACTTTAATTTTTAGTTATAAACTAAATATATTTCTTTATAGAAGCATTAATTTTTCTCAGAAATAGCAACTCTGATTCACGGAAGTCAACTTTAACCTGATGTGTCCTGAGTATATTTTTCACCCAATCATAAGCTGCATCATGTCCAGGTCAAAAAAAAAAAAAATCAAAACATATAATCATTCCCAACACACCTTGTTGGCTTGACTTCAAACCAATTTAGACAACTCTTTTCACTTACAGATGTAAATGCCCAACAGCCTATTAGGCATAGTCACTTGATTCCAAAGTTCACTTCTCAAAAATGAAACTACAAGGAACTCATCATCCTCCCAACCCAGCTCTCAAACAACAAACTGAAATAAGCAAAATAAAATAAACGCTATGCTCTTTATTCCAGGCCCTAAATTGGAAGAAAAGAGGAATATTGCTCTTTGTGTTCCTACTCAATCTTAGCCTTGAACTTATACTTGGAACGGAAGACTACATCCCTGACCTAATTTCTAGCCTAATGCTTGAGATGACACAGTGGTATGAACCATGGAAATTGCTTAAATTGATAAAGACCCTATTTTACTCTAAGAATTATCCAACAAAAAAAGGAAGAAAGAGGTTATTCTGTGCCAGCCAAGCTCCAATCTTTAATTCCCTTAAGAAACAGTCAAATGTTGAGCTTTCAACACCACCACCCACCTGTCTGAATGCTACTACAGAAATCCAGGGAGCATTTTCTGCTACTAAGAAAATATAGAATTCAAATTAGCCGCCCTGCTAAATACCTGAATTCCAAGAAACTGCAAAAACGCATGTAATCTTAATGGAAAAATACTAACCAGAATTCAATACAAAATGGTACAATTCAGAGAAAAAAATTCTCTTTAAAGAAAAATAAGGCAGAATATGAGCCCTAACTCAAAGATGTATTTACCACAGAAAACTTAAAAATTTTAGGGAAAAAAGGTTTTATCCATTTTCCAAAAGGAAAACACACACACACACACACACACACACACACTAAAGAATTATTCAAATCTTTATCAAAATGTGTCCATACCACAGAAAATTGTACTTATGAAATTATTTTCAAATTAGCAGAAAATACCTCTTTTCTCAAGTATTCCCTTTCCCCAAATAGTTCATGAAGATTGGTGCTTACCCACTTCAAAATGATGAATTCTGCTCCTAAATCTCTGATAAATAGAAAATTATAGTGTCTTTTCCAGCCGCTAATAGATTTTGTCATTGTTGTAGCCGTTGGCCCCAGCATTGCTAAAATATTATTGCCACCAGCAGAGCCCATTAACAATTCCTGGAAACTAAAAATAGACTCCGGGTAGGAAAATAAAGTCTAACCTTTTATTCCTTTGCACTTAGTCTAGTTTCACTTGCTCGTAGGGAGCCGTGTGACGAGGCCTCGCAGCGGCTTCTTCAGACCGGAGCTCCTAGTGGGAAATGGCTACGCAAACGCCTCAGCCGGAGAACGTGTGCGGAAGCGCTGCTCCCGACACTGCAATTCAAGATGGTGGCCGCGGGCTGTGTGCAGAGCCGCTGCGCCCGGCACCGCGATCTAGACCCGTAAGCAGCACAGCTGCGCCCACTCTCCAGAACTCCACCCCCTCCCCAGCTGATGAGGTGGCCTATAAAGCAGCCCCGCCTCCCGCCTTTCAGGAAGAGTATTCTGGAGCGTGAGCTCGCACTTCTCCCTCAGTTCTTTCATCGAAGAATAAAACTCGCCTTTGCTTCTGAACCGAACCTGGTCTTGTTCTATTGGCTCAAAGGACACCAGGCAGAAGGACCGTTGTTGGATCCCACTTAAAAGGGTCAGTAACGTTATTTTTCAAGAATACTTCCATTGTCTGCTTAAAATATCTCCTACTTGGGTCTTTAATGTTTCAACTGCAGCTTACACTTATATCATCTAAAATTTTTCCGGAAGTACATCGTTTTAGGTTTGGCAGGTAGGCATGTGGAAATGGGTGAGAGTGCATGGTTTCCGGGTGCAGCCACACCTAAACTAGAATCAAGTATTACCCTCAGTCACATATGTAGGTCCTAGACTTGAAACCAGATTATCAGTTCAAATTTCAACTCTGCTGTAATGGATAAGAGCTCAGACCCTGGGGGCAGGTTGCTTAAACTGTTGAGTCCGTTGCTATCTGTGTGACCTTGGACAGTTCACTTAATCTCTCTATTCCCCATTTTCCTTAACTCTAAAATGAGGATAATAAGAGTTCGTATAATGTTATTGTGATGATTAAATGAGTTTCTAAAATTAAAGACTTTAGGACAGTGCCTTGTACATAGGAATTGTCATATAAATATTAAATTTTAACCATTGAGTTCTCCTTAGGGGGCCCTTGGTTTATTTCTTAATCTATTGAAAATGTTCAACATTTAAATTCCCCTCCTTCCAAGAAGATCCTTGTTCCCTGTGAAGTTTTCCCCAACTTTCCTGAGGTCCGTGCATTCCAAGATACTTTTGGTGTGGTAACTTCTATCTAGACACTAAGATTCAATTTCCTTTTTCCAGGCCAATTGGGAAGATTCTGAGAGCTGACTTCAGATGAACTTTCTAAAAATAAAACTCACTGACTCCAAGCTGACAATTTTAAAGAGCAGCTTCTCTAGCAAATGTTCATCCTAACAGGGCACACAGCTACATGAGAACTTTTACAATATGGACATACTTCAATACATGTTCTCAGTCAACTATCCATAAAGCTGAAGTATAATGTTAGTGAAAACACTGAGCTTTGGACAAAGATGGAGTGTCCAACCATCTTCTTTTCAGTGGTGGATCAAAAAGATGCTAGGACTTCCCTGGTGGCGCAGTGGTTGAGAGTCTGCCTGCCGATGCAGGGGACACGGGTTCGTGCCCCGGCCCGGGAAGATCCCACATGCCGTGAAGCGGCTAGGCCCGTGAGCCATGGCCGCTGAGCCTGCGCATCCGGAGCCTGTGCTCCGCGACCAGAGAGGCCACAACAGTGAGAGGCCCGCGTACCAAAAAAAAGATGCTAAAATTTCTATGTAAACATCTCAACCCTGCTCAAGAATTTGGATAATTCCTCTGTTGAGACAGGAGAAGACAATATACTTATAATTATTATTCACTTGAGCTATTAACGAGCTTTACAATAACTCCTTTAAATTGTCCAGTGTTGGGTCTATGGCCATACCACCCTGAACATACCCGATCTCATGTAAACTATCCAATGCTGAGGTTCAGGGAGTTAATAGTAAACATTGCACATTTATCTATTGGATGTAATTATTTAGTACTATTAATTTAATATTAGAGATTGTGGACCAGATTTAGCACATTTTACTATTTTTTCTTACATTCAATGGCCAAAAACTTTACTGATTTCTTACAACAAATGCTGTTATTAAAATTATACCATCATGATGATGCTTGCCTTCCTTTTTGTTAGGTGTTCAATTACTTTGAGGTTTATAATTAAATTTATGTCAAGAATACTGGCAATTGTATACTATTCTTAGAAAAATATGTATCATTTCTACCCCTTCCCACACACAAACTCCCCTACCCAGTTAATTTCACCATGTTAAATTCATTTAAACACAATCCATCTTCCCTTTATGTAAACATGTCACCAATACGCATGTGCAGTTCTACAGTTGTCAGAGCTATAAAATTATGTAAAAATGGAACAAAACTATGTATTTGAAAATTACTTATCATCATTTACATGCATTTTTATCTTCCCTACTCCTTTTCTTTTAAAAATATTAACTTTTTTCTAAAAGAAAAAACCCAACATTCACGAACTAACGTAGTTTAGCTCCTTTATTTCATAGAATTCTAAAACAAGCAACTAAAAACTGAAACCTATAAGAAATCAAGAGTGCGAGCATACTAAGAAACATATACCAGATGCCATAATTGGAATCAGAATTGGGATTCATCTCCATGTTTGTCTGATGTAAATATCTGATGTAAATATCTGTAAATATCTGGATAATTAAGAGAATTTTGTAAAGACCTAAATAAATGGACGTCCGAAGGTGCTATGTCTGGTGAATACAGCGGATGAATCAGAACTTCCCAGCCAAGCTCTAACAGTTTTTGCCTGGTCATCAAAGAACGTGCAGTCTTCCTTTATCCTCATGGAAGATTATGCATTTTCTGTTGACTAATTCCGGATGCTTTTCGTCGAGTGCTGTTTTCACTTGGTCTAATTGGGAGCAGTGTTTGTTGGAATTAATTGTTTGGTTTTCCAGAGGAGCTCATAACAGAGGATCCCTTCCAATCCCACCATATATACAACATCACCTTCTTTGGATGAAGACCGGCCTTTGGTGTGGTTGTTGGTGGCTCATTTCGCTTGCCCCACGATCTCTCTCATTCCACATTATTGTACAGTATCCACTTTTCATCGCCCATTACAATTTGTTTTAAAAACAGAACGTTTTCATTACGTTTAAGTAGAGAATCACATGTGGAAATATGGTCAAGAGGTTTGTTTTCACTTAACTTATGTGGAACCCAAACATCAAAGAGATTAACATAACCAAGCCAGTGCGAATAATTTGCGATGCTTGATTTGGATATTTTGAGTATGTTGTCTATCACCACGTGGTATAACGTTGATTTTTCTCAATTAATGTCATGATTTGATCGCTATCAACTTCAACTGGTCTACCCGACCGTAGAGCATCATCCAGCAAGAAATCTACAGCACGAAACTTTGCAAACCACTTTTGACATGTTTCTTCAGTCATAGCACCTTCTCCATATACTGCCCAAATCTTTTTTTGCATTTCAGTTGCGTTTTTACCTTTCTTGAAATAATAAAGCATAATATGCCAAAAATATTGCTTTTTTTCTTCCATCTTCAATATTAAAATGGCTACACAAAAATTCACGAATTTTGATAAGCTTTTTTTTTAAATGCATGCTGATATGACAGCTATCACAATACAATCTAAGAAAATTCTTTTGAATGAAGTTTAAGACAACTAAGCACTACTAGAGCCATCTTATGGAAAGCACCGAGTGAACATTTTGGCCAACCCAATATTTAAAAAGAGCAGCCTGGAAGTATATCTAAGAAAATATACATTTAATACACGATATTGGGGAAATTTACAAGAATTTTTAAAAGATAACTTATTTTAAACAAATAGTCTTGGGATAACTGATTACTGGTGTAATGAGTTACAATGTATACTATTACTGCTTCTAAGCATATTAAAAAAAAAATGACTGGATTACTATTTCATTCTCTGATAGGCTCCTTGTATTCTTAAAAGCAGCCCATGGATAATTTGAAAACATATATTAGATCATGTCAATGTCTTACCATGTCCTTTTCTTGTCTTTCCATTCCATTCAGCATAAAAACCAAGTCTTGTAAGTGGTCTGAAAAGCCCTAAGTAGTTTTTTGTTCTACCTCTCTGATCTCTTCTACCACTCATCCCCACTGCTTCCTTTGGTCCACCCACACTGGGCTTGTTGCTGTCCCATAAGCATGGCTCATGTGCTCCTGTCTCAGGGCTTTTTTTCTGTTTCCTTTACTTGCAGTTCTCTTTTCTCAGAGTCCTGTGACTTCTTTTCTCCTTCAAGAATATGTATATTGCCACCTTCTCAGAGAAGTGTTCTTCTTCCACTTTAGAGTATCACCTTCTGTAAGCCAGGACCTTTCTAGTTTATTCACTACTATATCCCTAGTGTTTATATCAGTGCCTGGAACAGAACAGAGATTTGTCTGTTAAAATACGTATCTGAAAAAAAAAAGAAAAAAAAATATACGTATCTGGATAAATGACTAAATGAATGAATGAATAAGTTTATGGTTTAACTCTTTCAGCTTTTATATTTTTTAAAACCAAAATCGCTGAGCTTGTATAAAAAGTATGGGCTTTTAATTTTATTGTTGTTGTAATGTTGTAAATTCAAGCAAACAATTTAAAATAAAAAAGCTGACCAGTGACTTTTTTTCTGTTTACAGTTCTATTGGAAAAGCCTTATTCTAAATGACTGGAATATTCTGACCCAATAGAGTGTATTGCAATGAGTATAAAGCAATTGTGGATGAGAAATTACCAAAAAATAGAAAAGGTCAATTAACAAATTATCATGCCCCAACATTCATCTTCCTAGTAACATTTTGGGTCCCAAAAGAGATATTCTTTCCTCCTCAAGCATGTGAGCAGTTTGCCTCAGTTCAGAATTTGTTTTCCCAGAATAGAAATCCCATGTAGAAAGCAGCCCTAGACTTGCATAGATAAAGCTTTCTCCAGGTTCAACCAGTGTCCAGTGAGTAAACTTAGACATTTTCAGATACCCTGCCATCCTAGTCTAGGGTATTAAGAATATATTTCTGAGGTCTCGTCTGTGATAGTGGTCCCTTTTCCTAGTGCTTGAAGACATAACATGTCTTATTTTCAATTTAATTTAATTTTGGATAATTTCTATCTCAAAGATTTAAAACAGAGGTTGAGATTCTGAGCAAAGAGTGAGTATTGCCATCTTCATTTACCAGCTCTGATTCATGGCTCACTATCTTCTTTCTCACACCTTATTAAATTAAAAGTAAGTGCTCTCACTGTCTGAAGGGCTCACTACTTCTACACTCTGTTCAAATTACTATTGATGGCACTAGTTTTCCAACTATGTTGTCCTAATGATAGTTTATTTCTGGGAATTACTTTACTTGTCTTGTTCTAATGGCTTCCCACATTAGTACCCTGTAGCCACCTGCGCCTCTTCTTCATAAGATAGAGAACTGGGTACTGTAATCTTCAACCCCTCGGCAGAAATTTTTCCCCATTTTGCAATTTTTGAAACTTCACTCTAAGTGACTCTTCTGCCCTGTGTTCCCCCAAGATTTCCGTGAATTGAGCTAAGGTTAATTGCATACTGAGCAAGGCTCTTCAATATTTCACTCTTCTTGTACAATGCAAAACAGAAATGGCTAGTTATCTCAGGTCTTTTTCGTGTGAAAAGACATGTTAATAGTCAGTGGCAAAATTCCTGTTTGAGGAATGGCAAAAATGTTTTGTTTGTTCAAGAAAAGTGTCTCCACCATGTTTAGTTCTTTGATTATGGGCCACTTGGCGTTTCTCAATTTCTGCACTTCAGTTTGCTGAAATATTTCCTAGAGCAGAGAGTTCTCAAACTGCCTCTCTTGGTATGAGAGAAATAGAGAACCCTACAGAACATTGGCACAAACTTTGTTGGGATTTTTTTTTCCCCACCCCCACTATCCTAGGTGGGATAAGCTTTCACACAAAAAAATGCAGTGATCAATCAGGACACATCTCATTATCATGTTCCAAGGGCAGGAAGTCTCTACTGAGAGACTTCAGTGGTTTGTTTTCCAGATAAGCTGCCTGAGTAACAAGGTATTCAGATGTAGGCAGAGGAGACAAATCTTACGTGGACTTGATTCTTCTGCCAATTAGAAAACAAAAGAAAATGAAAGTACTTTTTCTCTCATAAGTGATGTCTACAAAAATCTATAGCAAACATAATTATTGGTGATTTCTTAGAATTAAGAACACTTTAAAGTCAAGAGCGTAAATCACCAGTATTATTCAACATCATACTGGATGGAGTTTATAGTGCACTGAAGGGCTTTATGAAAATCTTTCATAAATTCAGAATTTATTGTAATATCCACTAAGGATTTCAAGGACAAATATAAATTGAAAGTGGAGGCTTAATTCTCCCTATTGAAAATAAGGAAGGAGATTTCCCTTTTCTCCTTTTCATTAGATTATCTACTTTGGAAAATCTGTAATTTTAAGTACTTTCTCCTCCCCTTGAAATGACAGTAAATCATTTTGAAGACTAGGTTGGCATTTTCTTAGCTTTATGACCCAGGATTATCTTTCTCAAGGACCTGAGAGCCACTTCTTTGAAATGTAAAAATCAAGGGTGATATTGCCCCAGTATCCCAGTGTCTGTGGGAGGGAAGGACCTAACTTCCCCTGGGCACCTTGCTCTCAGTTGCAAAACTACTTTCTGCCATAAAGATATGAGAAGTTTGCTCTTCCTCGGGATAAAGCCTATTAGCAAACACAGATAGTCACCTCAATTACCAGGGAAAGTTAAGACGAACAATGTGTGGCAAATGGTGCCCTCAAGTACTCTTACATAGTGATTGTTTATCTTGAGAAATGTGTGTAAAGGGTTGTATCTGCTTGGCTATTGTTATGAACCAAATATTTGTGTCCCCTCAAAATTCATATGTTGAAACCATACCCCCACAATGTGGTGGCATTAGGAGCTGGGGGTCTTTGGCTGACAATTAGAATTTCATGAGGTCATAATGGTGGAGCCTTCATGCATGGGGTTAGTGTCCTTATAAAAGTCATGAGAGAGCTTGCTTCCCCTCTCTGCTCCCTGCCGTGTGAGGATACAATGAGAAGTCAGCAGTCTACAGGGTTCTCTCTAGATCCTGACCACGCTATCACTCTGGTCTCAGACTTCCAGCCTCCAGAACGGTGAGAAATAAATTTCTGTTGCTTAAAAGCCACCTAATCTGTGGTCTATTGATTACAGTAGCCCAAACGGACTAAGACAGCTTTATAAGTGGATGAGATTCCATCCTATCTTTGCAATCTCTTAGCAGACTTCATGTGATGCACATCACATCTGGTTTACTGCTTATTCAATAATCAAACTGTTTTTTTTTCTCCACTACCTTTGTGGAGAAGCTTTCCAGCTTCTTTGGGGAGAAGATCTTTTTAAATTCTATTTTCCCAACAGGATGCAATGTCAGCAAAAATGTTACCAGAAAAATTAAGTTGGTAAATATTCCATGACACGGCTTCTTGAAAGTCAATTCCCCAAGAAATCATGATTGGGTTGGTGGTGACGGAATTTTGCCTGTGCAGGAAGCAGTTCTGCCAAGTTTTGCAAAGCTCCATACCTCAAGTCTTATAAAGCCCAACTATTTCACCTAAAACTCTAGCATCTTTGCCTAGTATGGGCCAAAACCAAACAAGCAAGCAAACAAACAAACAAAACGCCCCAAAACCTTTAGAACTCTATGGAGATTAAGGGAACAGTTTCCTACTATATTACGAGTACATTTGCTATTTTTTTCTACACAGTGCTTAATAAGAAAACTAGGCATCACCTATGCAAAACTGCACTGTAATCATGCAATGATGACCAAAATGTGGATATGAACGATCATTCAAAACCTACAAAGAGGAGGTATGGAGGTCTGCCAAGGACCTAATATATACAGAAATGTAAAGAAATGAAGTGACACAGTTCATTAAAACTTGAAGTGTGTGTACATCCAGATTTGATCCAGGTGCAAGCAAATGAAAATAATAACACTAAAAAATCAGTGGCTTAAATAAGTGATAACATCTTTTCTGTCTCACAGAACATAGGGAAGGTTACTATTCTTAAACCAGGAAGGCTCAACACTACTACTGTTTTCAGAATTCTGCACACTAAAGGAAGAAAAAAAAATTTGCTAAATCTTAGGAAATCCAAAAAGATCTTTTTATATTAATTCTTCAGGGCAAGGGTTGCTTCTACTTCCATATTTACATAACGAAAGAAGGTTTTCTTTTCCTCTCAGAATAGAAAATATCCTCAAAATGACTTAGCATGTCCATCTCTAGGCAGAAAACAGGTTGGCACAATTGTTTCTAAATTCCAAAGCACCAGAGGCTTTCTGTTACACTCAAAATTTTAATAAATGGCCTGCATTTATTGCAGTGTGTAACTCTTATCTTGTAAAATGGTCCTTCAGTTCATATTTGTTCTGTTCCCTTGACCCTACAAGGATTGAACTCATTAGTTCATCCATAATCTAAGACTGTGTCTGTCTCAATTTCAGTGATGACCTTGACATCATATCCCAGGTGGGATGATTTTGATAGGAAAATATACAGCTGGATGTTGAAGTGTCCTAAGCAATTGCAGAAGACATCAGCTGTTTTCATCAGTCCAGAATATTGTCTCCTTTTTGTTTATTGGCAAAGTAGGATCTATCGTTTCTTTAGGGAAATGAATTATCCCTGGAACCGAGCAGAACCCTGCAGCTGCCCCCTCCCCCCCCCAACTACAAAGGCCCCTCCGTGTGCCCTGACCCTTGTTTGTAGAAAAGCTGAAGTCTCCCAGATCTCTCTGAGGCACAAAAGAGCAGGTTCAAGTAGTTAATGATTAGGACAATAAGAATCATAGACTCAGTGTGCATTTTACAGATATTATAACAGCACCAGAGGGTAAAAGCTAACTGCTTGATGACCAGACTACAGCCATGATATAAACCTCTCCATCTTAAGCAGTACTGAATATATGGCTAGCACAATTCCAATAACGGGCCTTAAGAGAATGAGATTAACACTATTGCTCATAATAATCTATATTTTTGTGGATATCAAAATAATTATAGCTTGCTCTGCCTATAAATGTAAGCAAGCAACTAAAATTGTCAGCAAAGAGAGCTATAGACCCATATTGACATCTTCCGGTCTAAGAATATGGCGCCCTGTGTCAGCATGAAAAAGTTACAGACAACAGACCTTCACTCATAATCCCATAGAAATGGAATGATGTTCTGACAAGTGGGGATTTGTAAGCAGCTTTTGGCAGGAAAGAGCTCTCTGAAGGAGGCCCCTTTTGTCTTGTCACTTTAGCAAAGCTATATTGTAACTAACCTTAAACCAGGCATTTCCATGCTCTACTCATTTCCGACTCAAACACACTTTTCAGGTCTTTGGCTCAAACATAATGTTCAAGTCTTTTGATCACATGATACCTTGCCTAACCTGTTGGTTCTATCCATAGATCAAAGAAGTAAAAATGAAGAATAAGTAATTAACAGATGACCAGATCTCTTCCCTAGCTTCCCTTTCAGTAATCTCTCATACAAACTGTGTGAGGTAGCTTCTAAAGAAACATCACAAGGAGTTGACAACCCTGCATGCAGTAGGAGACGGAAATGAGTCTGATCCCCTAACTCAATGATTAACTGAGATTACTTCCCCTCTTCCCTTTAAAAACTTTCATGGCCAAGCAGAATCTTCAGAGTTGTATTTGAGACATGGGTCTGCCTTCTCTCCCAAAATGCTGGCTTTCTGATTAAAAGCAATGTTTTTTATGTCTACCAACATTTGCCTCTCGAGTATTGATTTTCAAGCAGCGAGCAGCTGGACCTGAGTTTGGTAAGATCCTCACACTTTTGGCTTAGGTACGATTATTAATTACCAAGCTAATAGCACATCCACCCTCCACTCCTGGGATAGTAGTGGTGGGCACATGCGACCCAAAGAGGCTAAACAGAATTTCTCTCGCATATTTATTTCTTGTTAGAATTAGACACTTACAGACGTCAGTAAGAGGCCAGCTAGGTTGTAGGCAGTATACTACCTAAATGAGATTCTTCTTGCTGTTCTTCCTGTTTTTCCTAGAGTCTGGTATATATTTTTCTTAGATTTTGTAAGCTTACAAGCATGGTTGATTGAATCGTTAGCCCAGATTATTCATCTCTTCCATCATCTAATGCTCAAGCCACGGACTTACCTTGGGTCATATATTTCCCTTCATCTTGTATTCCCCCATACCTCTACCTTGGTTTGGGCTATATGAATTGCTTTCACCAAATAAGAATCCTTCTGAGTCTGGGACTTAAGAAGTCCCCCCCACCCTGCCACGATTCTGCTTACCATTTGGCACCTCTGCCATCACCAAGATAATACTATACAGACTTGAGAAAAGCTGCTGCTCCCAAGAGGATGAAGCAGAGCCACCATCAAAGACAAAGACAGCCAAGTGCAACCTAGATCAGCCACCTGTGAGCCATCCTGCAGTAAGTGAATAATAAGAAATCAATGCTGTTTTAATCCACTGCATGTTGGGGTGGTTTGTTTCGTGGCAATATCAGATTGATACACTTAGATCCCTTTGCACAAATTCTCTTTTATTCCCTCAAAATATCCAGGTCTCATTTCAGCTACTGGTACCAACAGAGCACTGATACTGATTTAATAATTAATAAAATTTTTATGTTAGTTTCCATCCAATAAAGACCTAGGAGTTGCTAGGAAATTGTGAGCAGGAGTGAAAATTCCTTGATTATGACATCCTGATTTCAGAAGTAGACTCTCATTCTAAGGGATTTTCCCTACCCCTTGGAAAACTTGGTCTTGTTCTTGAACTTTCAATATTTTCAACAAATGCTCCTGGAGTTCACCCTGTTACTTGTAATAATAATGATCTATATTAAACTGGAAATTAACTGATTATTACAGATACCAAGTTTTGGGAACAAAAATCCCACTCCTGTTGAAGCAAAGCTTATGATCACTGAATGTATGATAAAAGGAACAGCTGCACAGTTATTCAGTGAGTTTAAACTTCATCAAAGCTCATGTTCAGGAATATCTAAACTCTCAAGTGGATAGTATGCACTGAAGTGAGTTGTCTAAAAATGATTCTGCAGAGAACAGGCCCAATTTGTTTAGAACCATATGTTTACCCATCCTTCCATAATTTTTTTACTATCACTTGCTCTGTTAAGATATCCTTCATTCTAAGGATAGACAAATCCTTAGAACATAGTGAAACTTCAGTGTTACCCGCCCAGAGAAATGATTGGAGGCAATGAAGGGGATGTTCATTCACTGCAAATTATCACTGTCAGTTGCACACACTGAGACTGTATCTAGTAAAGAGAATGTGATGATCCTAGCACTTTTCCTCAACCTGCTTATACAGGCTCCTGCTAAGGGAAATTTGCCAATCAGAACAATCAAGCTAAAAGCCATAGTGAATACTATTATATTGGCAGAAGAAAAAGAATGTTAAGACTAGTTTGGGGATACACCAGAATGGTTAAGACCATAGACTCCAGAATCACATTACCTGGGTGTTAGTCTCCATCTGTCACATCTGTTTTGTGAATTTGGGACACTTATTTACTCTTTCTAATTTACTTATCTGTAAATGGGATAAAAATAGTATCTACTACATAGGACTTTTCTGAAGATTAAGTAAGTGTATATTTATAGTGTGCTTAAATGACTCTTGGCACATTAACTAAAGTGTCTAACTTTTAGCCACTGTTGTCATTATTGCTGCTGCTACTGTTGTTATTATTATTCATTATTCTTAAATACCTAGAGATCGCAAGGACCAAATTTTTAAGTTGTTTAAAATTCTTTGCTAAATAAAGGTGGAAAGAAGGATAAACCTAAAACTTTTTGTTTACCATGTGCCAAGCACAGTGATAAATATTTTATATGAGCTAAATCTTCCTGGAGAAAAACAGAACCAAGTAAGGCAATGCCACCCAATTAATTCTATAACCGTGCTCACTAATTTGGTAGCTGCTAGCCACTCTTGAGCATTTCAAATTGGTCTAGTGCATTAATTTTTTTTTAACATCTTTATTAGAGTATAATTGCTTTACAATGGTGTGTCAGTTTCTGCTTTATAACAAAGTGAATCAGTTATACATATACATATGTCCCCATATCTCTTCCCTCTTGCATCTCCCTCCCTCCCACCCTCCGTATCCCACCCCTCTAGGTGGTCACAAAGCCCTGAGCTGATCTCCCTGTGCTATGTGGCTGCTTCCCACTAGCTATCTATTTTATGTTTGGTAGTGTATACATGTCCATACCACTCTCTCACTTTGTCCCAGCTTACCCTTCCCCCTCCCCTAATATTAACTAATTTAAATTTAAAGTAAAATCTGAATGTTTCAATTATTTGAGAAAAAGTATGTTTGAAAAACTTGAATTTTTTTTCATTGTAACTTTTATGAAATCTAATAGATCAACATTTCTGATAAAATTTAGTGTCCAGATTGAAATGGCTATAAGGGCAAAATGCACACTGGTATTTGGAGATAATACAAAAAAATGAAAAGTATATTATTAATAGTTTTATTATACTGATTACATTTTGAAATAATATTTGAATATATTGGGTTAAATAAAATATACTATTAATTTCAACCGTTTCTTTTAATTTTTTAAATGTGGTTATTTTGAAATGTAAATTACATTCTATTTCTGTTGGTCAGTGATGGTGTGTGACCTCAGCTAGACCCTGAGTACTTCTCAGAAAGCTGTCAGTTTTCCAACCTTGCTCACTCTCCAGTGAGCCATCGAAGCAAATTCAAATGTCTCACTCTTCTCAAATTTCACCTCCTATCACCTCCCACTCAATCTGTTCTAATTACCTCATATCCGTCTGCTCACATAAAGAAAGAGGTCTCATACCTGCATGGTTATCATCTTTTCGTCCCCTCCCTTCTCTCACAGCGAAAGAAGATTCCTCCTCTTGTTCATACCCAGGCCCAAACATTTTGGGGTTTTGTTTTTTTCATCTTCTCCCAATCAATCTTCTCAAACACTGATCCCTTCTCTCCCCAGTACTTTCAATATCTCAATATTTAGTGGTTTGTTACATTTATTATCAGAATTCAAGACACACAAACCCTCAATCTCAATTTCCCCTCCAGTTATCAATCTAGTTTTCCTTTTTATAGTTACAAAGCTTCAGACAACTGGACACACTCCCCTATCAATTCCTTTCTCTTTAGTTTCTGACAAGCTGAATTTGGATTTCTGATATCATAAAATAGCTACTTACCAATGTAAACAAGTATTCAGGTGGATAGTTCTCATTTCTTATTTTGACTTGCCAGAAGAACTTGGGGTAGTTGGCGTCCATATTTTTCTTGGCTTCTGGAATACCATACTCTTCCAATTAGCTATAAGTCTCTGTGATTTTTCATATAAGCATTACTGCTTCTCAGAGTTTTGCCCTGTTTTTTTTAACTCTACATTCTTTTTCTGAGTAGTATTATAGACTTCCACAGCTATAATTAGAATCTATATACTGTTGATTCTGTAATAAATTTCTTCAGCTCAGCTCATAATCCTATACATGAGAACTGTGCATCCAAATTATCCCTAGTTTCTTCCAGTAGTACATCAAAGGTATTGTGGCAGGCAGAATACGCTTCCCCCTGCCTCAATGTCCAGATCCTGGTCCTTAGAACCTGTAAATACATTACCTCAAGAGGCAAAGGGACTTCGCACATTTGAATAAGGTTATAGACCTTGAGGGGGTGATAGTGTTTTAGATTTTGCAGATGGCCCCAACTGAGACAAATGAGTCCTTCACAGCAGAAAACAGTTCCCAGCTGTGATCAGAAAGCCATCTGAGGGTGGAAATAGGATCAGAGAAATGCTACATTGCTGGCTTTGAAAATGGAGGAAAAGAACCAAAGATCAAGGAATGCAGGCAGCTTCTAGCCTCTGGAAAGGCAAAGAAATATCTCCTCTAGAGCCTGTAGAAAAGACCACAGCCCTGCGGACACCTTGATTTTAGCCCAGTGAAATCCAGTGGACTTCTGACGTACAGAATTGTAAGATAATACATATTTTCATTGTTACAAGCCACTAAGACTGTGATAATTTGTTTCAACAGCAAAATAACACTAATACAGATTTCATATTCAAAAGGAAATTAACCAATTTCATCCTCTATGAGACAAACAAAAAACAATACAAAATATAGAAATTAACAATAAAACTTTTCTTCTCTTGATTTACTATCTTGGCAAATGGCACTTTCATATCCCTGATGCTCAAGTCTAAAACCTGGGTTTAAATTTGCCTCCTAAAAAAATAAATAAATAAGTAAATAAATAAATAAATTTGCCTCCTCCTTCTTCCTCACCCCTCACATTCAAACATTCACCAAGGTCTGTACATGTATGTATGTGCGCACACACACACACACACACACACACAATTTATGCTGAATCTTTCCAATTGCCACTGCCATTTCTATACTAGGCAGCTCTATTGCCTATAACATGGATTAAGGCCACAGCCCTTTAATGGGTCTGCCTATCTATTGTCTTACTACCTTCATCTTCTACAATCCCCTACTTACAAACAATGGCTTTCCAGGCCACTATTTTCCTCTCCATTTTCATCTCTAGCCACACAATTTCCTATACTGAACTCCAGAAATCCTGAACTTGTCTCAGTTTCTCAATGCATCGAACTCTTCATCTTATCCTTAGGATATTTCTAGCAATTTCACTTCCATTTCTCTTTTAGATTGTCTATTTTAGATTGATGTATAGGCCAGGCAACTCAGTGCCAGATAAGAGTCATTTTCAAACTATCTTAAAAATTACAAACTACTGGTCCTAGTATTGTCAGATATATTAAGTTTGTACTCTAATACACTATTTTACCTATAGATCTGAATTCTTTATCCACTTCTTAAAGAGCTTCCACTTTGTATCATTTACTTTTCTGAATGCAATATAGTATTATTTGTTAAAAATAGATCTGTATGTTTGAGACAGGACAAATAACCTAGAGGCAACCACTTCACATTATTAGATTATATTTAAAGATGTCTTTAAAATGATCCCTGATACAGTTTTTCATGAACTTCTCCATTGGTTTGCTAAAGTATGTTCAACTGGTATTCTTTTTTCTTTTTTCTTTTTTTTTTTTTGGTGGTACGTGGGCCTCTCACTGTTGTGGCCTCTCCCGTTGTGGAGCACAGGCTCCGGACGCGCAGGCTCAGCAGCCATGGCTCATGGGCCCAGCCGCTCCGCGGCATGTGGGATCTTCCCGGACCGGGGCACGAACCTGCGTCCCCTGCATCGGCAGGCAGATTCCCAACCACTGCGCCACTAGGGAAGCCCTGGTATTCTAATTATATTCATTTTCTCACTTTACCAAACCAACCAGGTATTACTTACAGTGATCATGCCACAAATATATTTAAACTGAATAACCTCGTGACCTAGTTCTTACCATTTGAACAAGAGACTCTTAAAATGGAGTGATTTGTAATTTGCACTCTTTCTGAATGAACAAGTATAATAACAAATGAACTATCTAAATATATGTTTGTGGTAGTTTGATTTCTAGCTGGGAATTTATCTGATGCTTTGACTAATAAAGTTTTCATTTTAAATTCTATTTGCTTAAAACCTTCATCAAAGACAAATAAACTCATGTGACATTATTTAATGAATAGACACATTCTATCAACTGAAAGCAAAGAGCTCAAAAATCCATCAGTGCAAAACATCCTATTTGTGGTAGAAAATTGTGAAATAAATTACAAAATGCATCTTCCAGCCAAAGTTGATATTAACAAATCTTCAGCCCTTGGAGGTATTCAAGAGACCTAATTAGAGAAGGAAGATTGTTTCAAGGCAAGACTTGATAGACACTTACTATCATTTCCAGTGAGAACAGAAGTGACTCTGTTGAAAGCAAAAGTAATTCTTTTGAAATTACCTTAGCAGTACACAGTCGGTATCATCCTAAATTTTATTTTGACAGTACCCTGGGTATCTCAGTTGATGAAACTTCTTTTCCCTCATTAGTCTTATGTAACTTGTCATTGAATGCTAGTCAACACATATCACAATCTCTACTTGTTATGAAATATGGTACAGTGATCATAGAACTCCCCAGCATACTGATCATTCTTCCCACCATCCAAACCTCCTGTCTTTCTTCTTCATGTAAGTGCCTCCTTCACTTTTTAATATTGTTCTCTCTGTCAGCATTGCTATAAGCCGAAGAAATCATCTTTAAGAAGTCAAGTAACTCTGACTCTCTACACCTTTCTTTTTTTTTTTTTTTTTTTTTTTTTGCGGTACTTGGGCTTCTCACTGTTGTGGCCTCTCCCGTTGTGGAGCTCAGGCTCCGGACGCACAGGCTCACGGGCCCAGCCGCTCCGCGGCATGTGGGATCTTCCCAGACCGGGGCACGAACCTGTGTTCCCTGCATCGGCAGGCGGACTCTCAACAACTGCGCCACCAGGGAAGCCTTCTCTACACCTTTTGGAGAATTTTTAGCCTTCTTGGTGAAAAAAAAAATTCCTTCATACCATTATTTCAAAAAATTCATAAAATAATATTTAATGTATGATATTTATGCAATTGTAATGGCTACATTTTACAAATATCCCAAAGTAAAAGAGAGAGTACATATTGAATAAAACTGAAATAACAGAAAGTAAAAAGTATTCTAATCTAGTTGCTCCTTCTCTAAACCTGAAGTTCTATTACTCTTCTCCTGGAGATTTTTAGTTTCTCTGCTCCCAAATCTTTATATAATTAGGATATTTATATCTTTCACTGAGATTTGTAATCTGTGTGTGTATGTGTATCAGAAACTATAATTTGTGACTCACTGAAATGTCTGGTATGTTAAATATGTATGTTGTATAACTGGTTAATATACAGGATCCTAGTTGTTGTTGTTTTGCACATGAAAGTACACTTATTACAGCTTGTAAAACATGTACACTCTGGCTCAGCAATTTCAATCATAGAAGTGTCACAGAAAGAAAAACCCAGTTTTATTGGTGCATACAAGGACATCTGTGGTAGAATTATTTTGTGTAGCATAAAATTTGGAAACAAAATGGATGCCCATAAATAGAAGAATGTTTGAATAAAGTAGATACATTTACATTCTAAAAAATTACAAAGCCACTAAAATGAATTAATTACAACTATTCCAATTAATCTACATAGATTTCCACAAGTTATAGTCAAATGAGAAAAAGAAAGATGCAAATATATAAAAATAATGACAAAGATCTACTTATATTAGAATTTACAACATTTGTGTGGTATTTTGTAGAATTATACTAGCATGGAGAAAAATATGGACACATACACTGAAGATTGTTAATGGGTTATTTTGAGGTTGCTAAACTGAGGGAGAGTGAAAGAAAAGGAGAGATAAGTCAAACAAAGAAAAAAAAAAGATGAAAAACACGATTGCCCTGTTAATAAACACAAACAGCAACAAGATCATCTCCTGTGTCCCCAGTTAAGATAGTAAAGATCCACATAATTAAGCCCATTGAGGTAGTAGCTCAAAGAAGAAAAAGAAATACAATGTATACCTTGAACTCCAAGCCTGGGACATGGTCCTTTTGGATGTTCTTAGTTCCAAGAGCCTGGAGGGATAAGGGGCTGGGCTGTTCCCTGAGGGCAGAGTCTCTAGGCCACAGTTTCCTCTATCCCTTCTGTTCTTTCCTATTGGTGATAATGACTGTATTAATATTATTAACATTCACTAACATGCCCTGTCATTTAATTCTTTAAAAATCCTTATCAAAAAACATTATTAGTGTCCCCATTTTATACCTGAGAATGAGCTTAGTTATTAAATAACTGTTGAAGGCTTTTGTTATTTGTAAATGGTAGGGTGGTTGGAACCATGTTATTTATTGAAAAAACCTGGCTCCTAAAAACAAATAAAACACAGAAAGTTTTTTTCTCTTGCTGCCTGCATTTTTCCTTTTTCTCTGAAACTGTCAGATATGTTTTGGATCAAGAGTCAATATTTGATTTGGGGCTTGGGAACTATAGACCAAATGATCCTTTCAGCTTGCCCTGGGTTCAGCATTCATAGCGTACCTACAAAGTTATGTGACTATTCTACCCTATCCACCCGGTCACTGGAGTGCTATATTGAGGTATAAGGCTAAGACCTCAGAAACAAACACACTTTCACACTTTGTTTTTCTCACCTATATTCCAACTGCAAGAATTTCACAGAGTATGGTGACTTCGGGGGCATTATTTGAGTATTTTAGGGTCTGCTGAGCGAAATAATCTTAATATAACCCCTTTAAAACACTGTTTTAATTCTTTTATTGATGTGAAATTAACAAAGCATAAAATTAATCATTTTAAAGTAAACAATTCAACAGCATTTAGCATATTCACAATATTGTATAACCAACCACTTTATCTAGCTCCAAAACACTTTCATCACCCCAAGAAGAAACCCTTTACCCATTAAGCAGTTACTCCCCATTCCTCCCTCTTTCCAGATTATAACCAACACTAGCGTTTAATCTTTTTTTCCCCTGAACTAACAAAATGAATGAACAAAGAAAATTAAAATTTCTGGGCCTGTTTTTTTACCTATATAATTGAGATTGTATACTCATGTTACAATTTACTGAAGAGTAAACAGGGCATCTGGCACAACGCCCGGGACATAGTAGACCCTGAGTGAAGATATTATTTCCCCCATCATACTCCTTCACACATATTTATTATTGTGAATTGAACAAAAGGACCTATTCTTTGCAATACACTGATTTGTCACTCTTTAGCTCTCTCTGCTTACAAAGTTTTTGTATAGTATGCAATTTATTCTTTAAAGCTCTTTGAAGGATAAGGAAGAAGAACAAAGAGGATGAGAAGGAGGGAAGAGGTAGAAAGAAAAGATTTTATTTGTCTAACTAACACAGGGAATTCAGGACCATGGAGTGACTGAGTATGCAGAACAAGGACCAGGACAGAAAACTCATTTCACTGACTTTCAGTTCCACCCCTTTCCACTTGGCTACACTGCTCTAAATGAGTGCCACACAAAGGGATCTCTAAAATATGAAAGAATGCTAAGGAGGGTGATTCATGGGGTGGGGGTGGAGGGATTGAAATTTCCTGAAGGACAGTCTCTCAGTCCTTAGAAAGTCATTTTCTAAAGTTAGTGCTGCACAGCAGGGAGACTTTTAGGGCCTTCCATTTACTTAGAAATGAAAGCCAGAAAAGCAAAAAGGTAGAAAAGAGCTGGGAAGTTTGAACACACTGTAAACAATGAGACAGTGAAAACCAGGTTTTCCTGAGAAAAGGAAATCATTGGAAGGATGCCAGGGAATTGAATAATACTACAGTGGAAACTGAAAAAAACCCTGTAACTCTAACTGAAAATTGATTAAAAATACAGGGGTGTGTGTGATCTCAGTCATGAAGGAAGGCATCATATTTATAAGACAAACTGGAAAAATGCTACTTTTATCTCCTCTCTTTCTTCCTCTCTTTTTTTCTTTAATTCACAATTCTAGTACTTAGATAACACATGTTAGTAAGAGCAAAGTGAAGCACAGAGGGAAAACCTCTTTGAATGATTTATATATTTTCTCAAAAAACCACAAAAATTAGCATAAACTACTGTTAAATTATTAATACAAATATGTAAAAATAACAAATATGGTAATGATACTTTAGTAATCAAAATTAATGTACAGAGATTTCCAGCCTTGAATCTTTTTGAAAATAAGATGGTGATACAAATGAATGTATTTTTTTTTAACACCTTTATTGGGGTATAATTGCTTTACAATGGTGTGTTAGTTTCTGCTTTATAACAAACTGAATCAGTTATACATATACATATGTTCCCATATCTCTTCCCTTTTGCGTCTCCCTCCCTCCCACCCTCCCTATCCCACCCCTCCAGAGGGTCACAAAGCACAGAGCTGATCTCCCTGTGCTATGTGGCTGCTTCCCACTAGCTATCTACCTTACATTTGATAGTGTATATATGTCCATGCCTCTCTCTCGCTTTGTCACAGCTCACTCTTCTCCCTCCTCATATCAAGTCCGTTCTCCAGTAAGTCTGTGTCTTTATTCCTGTCTTACCCCTAGGTTCTTCATGACATTTTTTTTTCTTAAATTCCATATATATGTGTTAGCATACGGTATTTGCCTTTCTCTTTCTGACTTACTTCACTCTGTATGACAGACCCTAGGTCTATCCACCTCATTACAAATAGCTCAATTTTGTTTCTTTTTATGGCCGAGTAATATTCCATTGTATATATGTGCCACATCTTCTTTATCTATTCATCCGATGATGGGCAGTTAGGTTGTTTCCATCTCCGGGCTATTGTAAATAGAGCTGCAATGAACATTTTGGTACATGACACTTTTTGAATTATGGTTTTCTCAGGGTATATGCCCAGTAGTGGGATTGCTGGGTCATATGGTAGTTCTATTTGTAGTTTTTTAAGGAACCTCCATACTGTTCTCCATAGTGGCTGTACCAATTCACATTCCCACCAGCAGTGCAAGAGTGTTCCCTTTTCTCCACACCCTCTCCAGCATTTATTGTTTCTAGATTTTTTGATGATGGCCATTCTGACTGGTGTGAGATGATATCTCATTGTAGTTTTGATTTGCATTTCTGTAATGATTAATGATGTTGAGCATTCCTTCATGTATTTGTTGGCAGTATGTATATCTTCTTTGGAGAAATGTCTATTTAGGTCTTCTGCCCATTTTTGGATTGGGTTGTTTGTTTTTTTGTTATTGAGCTGCATGAGCTGCTTGTAAATTTTGGAAATTAATCCTTTGTCAGTTGCTTCATTTGCAAATATTTTCTCCCGTTCTGAGGGTTGTCTTTTGGTCTTGTTTATGATTTCCTTTGCTGTGCAAAAGCTTTGAAGTTTCATTAGGTCCCATCTGTTTATTTTTGTTTTTATTTCCATTTCTCTAGGAGGTGGGTCAAAAAGGACCTTGCTGTGATTTATGTCATAGAGTGTTCTGCCTATGTTTTCCTCTAAGTGTTTGATAGTTTCTAGCCTTATATTTAGGTCTTTAATCCATTTTGAGCTTATTTTTGTGTATGGTGTTAGGGAGTGATCTAATCTCATACTTTTACATATACCTGTCCAGTTTTTCCAGCACCACTTACTGAAGAGGCTGTCCCTTCTCCACTGTACATTCCTGCTTCCTTTATCAAAAATAAGGTGACCATATGTGCGTGGGTTTATCTCTGGGCTTTCTATCCTGTTCCATTGATCTATCTTTCTGTTTTTGTGCCAGTACCATACTGTCTTGATTACTGTAGCTTTGTAGTATAGTCTGAAGTCAGGGAGCCTGATTCCTCCAGCTCCGTTTTTCGTTCTCAAGATTGCTTTGGCTATTCGGGGTCTTTTGTGTTTCCATACAAATTGTGAAATTTTTTGTTCTAGTTCTGTGAAAAATACCAGTGGTAGTTTGATACGGATTGCATTGAATCTGTAGATTGCTTTGGGTAGTAGAGTCATTTTCACAATGTTGATTCTTCCAATCCAAGAACATGGTATATCTCTCCATATATTTGTATCATCTTTAATTTCTTTCATCAGTGTCTTATAATTTTCTGCATACAGATCTTTTGTCTCCTTAGGTAGGTTTATTCCTAGATATTTTATTCTTTTTGTTACAATGGTAAATGGGAGTGTTTTCTTGATTTCACTTTCAGATTTTTCATCATTAGTGTATAGGAATGCCAGAGATTTCTGTGCATTAATTTTGTATCCTGCAACTTTACCAAATTCATTGATTAGTTCTAGTAGTTTTCTGGTAGCATCTTTAGGATTCTCTCTATATAGTATCATGTCATCTACAAACAGTGACAGCTTTACTTCTTTTCTGATTTGGATTCCTTTTATTTCCTTTTCTTCTCTGATTACTGTGGCTAAAACTTCCATGACTATGTTGAATAAGAGTGGTGAGAGTGGGCAACCTTGTCTTGTTCCTGATCTTAGTGGAAATGCTTTCAGTTTTTCACCATTGAGGATGATGCTGGCTGTGGGCTTGTCATATATGGCCTTTATTATGTTGAGGAAAGTTCCCTCTATGCCTACTTTCTGCAGGGTTTTTATCATAAATGGGTGTTGAATTTTGTCGAAAGCTTTCTCTGCATCTATTGAGATGATCATATGGTTTTTCTCCTTCAATTTGTTAATATGGTTTATCACATTGATTGACTTGCGTATATTGAAGAATCCTTGCATTCCTGGAATAAACCCCACTTGATCATGGTGTATGATCCTTTTAATGTGCTGTTGGATTCTGTTTGCTAGTAGTTTGTTGAGGATTTTTGCATCTATGTTCATCAGTGATATTGGCCTGTAGTTTTCTTTCTTTGTGACATCCTTGTCTGGTTTTGGTATCAAGGTGATGGTGGCCTCGTAGAATGAGTTTGGGAGTGTTCCTCCCGCTGCTATATTTTGGAAGAGTTTGAGAAGGATAGGTGTTAGCTCTTCTCTAAATGTTTGATAGAATTCGCCTGTGAAGCCATCTGGTCCTGGCCTTTTGTTTGTTGGAAGAGTTTCAATCAGTTTCAATTTCAGTGCTTGTGATTGGCCTGTTCATATTTTCTATTTCTTCCTGATTCAGTCTTGGCAGGTTGTACATTTCTAAGAATTTGTCCATTTCTTCCAGGTTGTCCATTTTATTGGCATAGAGTTGCTTGTAGTAATCTCTCATGATCTTTTGTATTTCTGCAGTGTCAGTTGTTACTTCTCCTTTTTCATTTCTAATTCTATTGATTTGAGTCTTCTCCCTTTTTTTCTTGATGAGTCTGGCTAATGGTTTATCAATTTTGTTTATCTTCTCAAAGAACCAGCTTTTAGTTTTATTGATCTTTGCTATCGTTTCCTTCATTGCTTTTTCATTTATTTCTCATCTGATTTTAATGATTGCTTTCCTTCTGCTAACTTTGGGGTTTTTTTGTTCTTCTCTCTAATTGCTTTAGGTGCAAGGTTAGTTTGTTTATTCAAGATGTTTCCTGTTTCTTAAGGTAGGATTGTATTGCTATAAACTTCCCTCTTAGAACTGCTTTGCTGCATCCCACAGATTTTGGGTTGTCGTGTCTCCATTGTCATTTGTTTCTAGGTATTTTTTTAAATTTCCTCTTTGATTTCTTCAGTGATCACTTCATTATTAAGTAGTGTATTGTTTAGCCTCCATGTGTTTGTATTTTTTACAGATCTTTTCCTGTAATTGATATCTAGAATCATAGCGTTGTGGTCAGAAAATATATTTGATACAATTTCAATTTTCTTAAATTTACCAAGGCTTGATTTGTGACACAAGATATGATCTATCCTTGAGAATGTTTCATGAGTACTTGAGAAAAATGTGTATTCTGTTGTTTTTGGATGGAATGTCCTATAAATATCAATTAAGTCCATCTTGTTTAATGTATCATTTAAAGCTTGTGTTTCCTTATTTATTTTCATTTTGGATGATCTGTCCATTGGTGAAAGTGGGATGTTAAAGTCCCCTACTATGAATGTGTTACTGTCGATTTCCCCTTTTATGGCTGTTAGTATTTGCCTTATGTATTGAGGTGCTCCTATGTTGGGTGCATAAATATTTACAATTGTTATATCTTCTTCTAGGAGTGATCCCTTGATCATTATGTAGTGTCCTTCTTTGTCTCTTCTAATAGTCTTTATTTTAAAGTCTACTTTGTCTGATATGAGAATTGCTACTCCAGCTTTCTTTTGGTTTCCATTTGCATGAAATACCTTTTTCCATCCCCTTACGTTCAGTCTGTATGTGTCTCTAGGTCTGAAGTGGGTCTCTTGTAGACAGCAAATATATGGATCTTGTGTTTGTGTCCATTCAGCTAATCTTTGTCTTTTGGTCGGAGCTAATCTTTGTCTTTTGGTGGGAGCATTTAGTCCATTTACATTTAAGGTAATTATCAATATGTATGTTCCTATTCCCATTTTCTTAATTGTTTTGGGTTTGTTATTGTAGGTCTCTTCCTTCTCTTGTGTTTCTTGTCTAGAGAAGTTCCTTTAGCAGTTGTTGTAAAGATGGTTTGGTGGTGCTGAACTCTCTCAGCTTTTGCTTGTCTGTAAAGGTTTTAATTTCTCCATCAAATCTGAATGAGATCCTTGCTGGGTAGAGTAATCTTGGTTGCAGGTTTTTCTCCTTCATCACTTTAAATATGTCCTGCCAGTCCCTTCTGGCTTGCAGAGTTTCTGCTGAAAGATCAGCTGTTAACCTTATGGGGATTCCCTTGTGTGTTATTTGTTGTTTTTCCCTTGCTGCTTTTAATATGTTTTCTTTGTATTTAAATTTTGACAGTTTGATTAATATGTGTCTTGGCGTATTTCTCCTTGGATTTATCCTGTATGGGACTCTCTGTGCTTCCTGGACTTGATTAACTATTTCCTTTCCCATATTGGGGAAGTTTTCAACTATAATCTCTTCAAATATTTTCTCAGTCCCTTTCTTTTTCTCTTCTTCTTCTGGAACCCCTATAATTCGAATGTTGGTGTGTTTAATGTTGTCCCAGAGGTCTCTGATACTGTCCTCAGTTCTTTTCATTCTTTTTTCTTTATTCTGCTCTGCAGTAGTTATTTCCACTATTTTATCTTCCAGGTCACTTATCCGTTCTTCTGCCTCAGTTATTCTGCTATTGATCCCATCTAGAGTATTTTTCATTTCATTTATTGTATTGTTCATCATTGTTTGTTTCATCTTTAGTTCTTCTAGGTCCTTGTTAAATGTTTCTTGCATTTTGTCTATTCTGTTTCCAAGATTTTGGATCATCTTTACTATCATTATTCTGAATTCTCTTTCAGGTAGACTGCCTATTTCCTCTTCATTTGTTAGGGCTGGTGGGTTTTTCTCTTGCTCCTTCATGTGCTGTGTGTTTTTCTGTCTTCTCATTTTGTTTATCTTACTGTGTTTGGGGTCTCCTTTTGCAGGCTGCAGGTTTGTAGTTCCCGTTGTTTTTGGTGTCTGTCCCCAGTGGCTAAGGTTGGTTCAGTGGGTTGTGTAGGCTTCCTGGTGGAGGGGACTAGTGCCTGTGTTCTGGTGGATGAGGCTGGATCTTGTCTTTCTGGTGGGCAGGTCCACGTTTGGTGGTGTGTTTTGGGTTGTCTGTGGAGTTATTATGATTTTAGGCAGCCTCTCTGCTAATGGGTGGGGTTGTGTTCCTGTCTTGCTAGTTGTTTGGCATAGGATGTCCAGCACTGTAGCTTGCTGGTCATTGAGTGAAGCTGGGTGCTGGTGTTGAGATGGAGATCTCTGGGAGATTTTCGCCATTTGATATTATGTGGAGCTGGGAGGTCTCTTGTGGACCAGTGTCCTGAAGTTGGCTCTCCCACCTCAGAGGCACAGCACAGACTCCTGGCTGCAGTAACAAGAGCCTTTCATCCACAAGGCTCAGAATAAAAGGGAGAAAAAGTAGAAAGAAAGAATTAGTAGAAGTAGAAAGAAAGAAAGAAAGAAGGGAGGGAGGGAGGAAGGAAGGAAGGAAGGAGGGAAAGAAGGAAAAAAGAAAGAAGATAAAGTAAAATAAAGTAAGATAAAATATAATAAAGTTATTAAAATAAGAAATAATTATTAAGAAAAAAAAATTTTTTTTTAAAAATGGACGGATAGAACCCTAGGACAAATGGTGGAAGCAAAGCTATACAGACAAAATCTCACACAGAAGCATACACATACAGACTCACAAAAAGAGGAAAAGGGGAAAAAATCATAAATCTTGCTCTCAAAGTTCACCTCCTTAATTTGGGATGATTCACTGTCTATTCATGTATTCCACAGATGCAGGGTACATCAAGTAGATTGTGGAGCTTTAATCCGCTGCTCCTGAGGCTGCTGGGAGAGATTTCCCTTTCTCTTCTTTGTTCTCACAGCTCCCAGGGGCTCAGCTTTGGATTTGGCCCCGCCTCTGCGTGTAGGTCGCCGGAGGGCGATTGTTCTTCGCTCAGACAGGATGGGGTTAAAGGAGCCGCTGATTCGTGGGCTCTGGCTCACTCGGGGTGGGGAGAGGGAGGGGCACGGAGGGCGGGGCGAGCCTGTGGCGGCAGAGACCGGCGTGACGTTGCACTAGTCTGAGGCGCGCCGTGCGTTCTCCCGGGTAAGTTGTCCCTGGATCCCGGGACCCCGGCAGCAGCGGGCTGCACAGGCTCCCCGGAAGGGGGGTGTGGATAGTAACCTGTGCTCGCACACAGGCTTCTTGGTGGCGGCAGCAGCAGCCTTAGCGTCCCATGCCGGTCTCTGGGGTCCGCGCTTTTAGCCGCGGCTCGCGCCCGTCTCTGGAGCTCTTTTAAGCAGCGCTGTTAATCCCCTCTCCTCGCGCACCAGGAAACAAAGAGGGAAGAAAAAGTCTCTTGCCTCTTCGGCAGGTCCAGACTTTTCCCCGGACTCCCTCCTGGCCAGCCGTGGCGCACTAACCCCTTCAGGCTGTGTTCACGCCGCCAACCCCAGTCCTCTCCCGGCACTCCGACCGAAGCCCGAGCCTCAGCTCGCAGCCCCCGCCCGCCCCGGTAAGTGAGCAGACAAGCCTCTCGGACTGGTGAGTGGCCGGTCGGCCCTGATCCTCTGTGCGGGAGTCTGTCGCCAGTTTGCCCTCCGCACCCCTGTTGCTGTGCTCTCCTCCGTGTCTCTGAAGCTTTCCCCCTCCGCCCCCCGCAGTCTCCGCCCGCGAAGGGGCTTCCTAGTGTGTGGAAACATTTCCTCCTTCACGGCTCCCTCCCACTGGTGCCGGTCCCGTCCCTATCCTTTTGTGTCTGTTTATTCTTTTTTCTTTTGCCCTACCCAGGTACGTGGGGGGGTTTCTTGCCTTTTGCGAGGTCTGAGTTCTTCTGCCAGCGTTCAGTAGGTGTTCTGTAGGAGTTGTTCCACATGTAGATGTATTTCTGGTGTATCTGTGGCGAGGAAGGTGATCTCCGCGTCTTACTCTTCCGCCATCTTCCCGGAAGCTCCCTCACTAACCCTTCTTTGTGTTCATTTTGGTTCAGTGTTCAGGGTCCAGCTTTATGCTGGGGGACCAGCTTTATGTTGGTCTGTTTTCAAGTTCTGATCAGCATAAGGGATGTCTCTGTCTTCATGCCAAAGCTTTTACAATTTTGTGTAACTATTGTGTTTTACCTTTCTTCTTTTTAAGGTGTTAGCCCTTGTTTCCTGCCTCTGCTTCCTAAACAGACACCTATTATTTAATTTAACGTGTTCAGAGAGCTGCCTGAGAGGAAGCTACTCAGCTACAAGTCATATGTACTCTTTTAGTTTTATATCTGAAAGCTTTAGGTGAGATTTGTTAAATGTTTCTTCTTAAATCACTATTTCACTTTGCTTAGCAAAAAAGTCTGTATATTTATTGGTCATCTTCCAAGAAATTCTTCCTTCTTGCCCTTGACTCCCTTGCCCTTATTTTCAGATGTTTTCCAAACCTCTAGTTTTTTTTTCATATTTTCTCTTTTCTCTCATGAAAATTCCATCTGCTCTGAAAGTCTTTCCTGATATTTATCTCCAAATCTAGATTAGGGGTTCTCATCTATGCTCTTATAATATCTACCTTGATTTTTTAGACAATTACCACAAAGTACTTTACCTTCTCTATTTTGCAGTAAAACTGCTGAAAGCAGACAAGGTCTCTATTTCAGTCCTATACTTGCAACATCTAAGAGCTCAGTGGAGAGTAGGCGATGAAATATTTCTAAATGACTTAATTAATTGATATCAGTTTTATTCAGAAGATATCCAAAGGCACATTTACCATTAGGATCCCTCTCCAGTGTTCTATTCTCATGTTTTAAAATATTTTTTGTCCATTTTATAAAACTATGTTTAAGATAATCCCACCATTTTTTACCCAAATCAACTCTGTATTGGTTCTTGATAACATATTCTCTAAGCCACCCAAGTTTCATCATTTGGAATTGAATGTTAGACCTTTTTCTCTTTCCCCGTGCCATCATGTCTGAGTAAATGATTCATTTTGTGGAATTCAGTCTCCTTTCTCTATTCATGTGGTAACACCATAGATAAGATCTTATGTCTTTATTTCATGTACTATTTTAATAGTGTGCAATCTGGCCATTGCACTGTCAATATCTCTTTCACATGTGCAAATCCTTTTCAGGTAACGCTGTCACTTTCTAAGCCACAGCCACATTCATGCCATACATAAGTCTCAAAATCTTCCATATCCTCTCTACAAACTCTTTTCAAGGCATCTAGGTTGTATATGATACACTTCAACCTGGTCTCTGGGTATTTCTCCTCACAATCCCAAAGCAGAAAGAGTTCTGCATAATGGAAATTTACTAATTTTGGTAAAAAGAATATACTGTTTGGACTTTTGTTCTCCAACTATATATCTTTGTAAACTTTGGTAAGTCCCTAACTTGTCTGTGGCTTGGTTTCTTTCTATAAAAGTAAGATAATATCATTTCTATTCTAGATTTTTTTGTGTGTCTAGAGAACATTTGATAACGCATGTAAAGCACTTGCAAGAGTGCTTAATGCATACTGACTGCTTACTTGGTAGCAGCTGTTATTATGTCCACCCATGATGTGAGCAAGCAGAACTATCCCTTAGTCCACATATTATATTATACTTCAGATATTCTGTGTAAGGACACAGACCATTACTAAGTCTGTACTGATTTATACAACCATCTAAAAGTAAACATGAATGTTTTCTAAATTCTCCATTGTTCCACTTTAGAGTTAAAGCCTCTCCCAAAAGTTGTCTATATTCTCTAGCTCTGTTTCCTACTTACTTCTTCCCATTCCGTCTTGAACCTGCTCCAATCTGTCTTTGCCTCTAGCACTCATCAAACTACTCTTCTCTAGGTCACCAATGATAAAAATCATTTCATGTAAAGTATTTAAAACATGGTCCAATATGACTCTGTATCCAAGTGCTCTTAGCTTTATAGGGAAAGCAACAGAGTTTCAAAAAATTAAAAATAACGACGGACACAGTAAGGTCTCCTGGTCTTGAAGTACTTGGGTGAAATAAGTCATCCAGATTCATAGTAGTGCACACTTTGTGTTATCCAAGAATTGCCATATTTTTCATGAAGACTGTCAAAAACCTGAGTTACTTAATAGCTATTCAAAATTTTATACCCTCTTACTTTCATAGCAGACTTTAACAATGATAAAACGGGAACCTTTTTCATCTATCATATGATAGCATAAAGTTTTCTTTTTCACATTGTGCTCTATATCAGCCTTGAAGTAAATAGTGTTTACTCAGATTGAAGGAAAATTGAGCAATTTTGTATGGAATTTGATGATTGTTTATAGCTATGAAGAATGATACAAGCTCCACATTTCAACGTCTCCAAATGACAAAATCATTTGCAGTATTTGTACAAATAAGTAAATCTAGTCTTCTGTAACAATAATAGTCCAAAGCTTTCTGTTTGAGAGAAAAAGTGCTTTCTGGCAAAATCAAATTTCCAGTTTTTTTTAATACAAGGAGATATTTCATTAAGTTCATTTAATGCAATATAAGTAGTAAATAATTGAACTTCTCCCAGCCCTTTTCTCTGAAACATTCTGCGTCTTAATTTATAAAGGTGACTGAATGATGACATAGAGTGGTCAATGCATTGAAAGAAATTTTCAATGTTACTCTTAGTTGCCCTAGAAACAAGAGGCACAGCTCCAAGCACAGGGTCACAGGAGGAACACCAGGTTTTGGTCAGGAAGCAGAAACAGGATAAAGCACTAGGTTTAGGCTAGAGCCTTTATTAGGGTTTATGCAGGAAAGGTAAGACAGGGCTGGGTAACTGACTAAGGATGGGCTTGTTTGAATAATTTCAGTAGGCTATATAAGGGTGGTCCCTAGTTGTTTAGTGCCTGGCCTTGGGATGCTTAAGACAGAGGAATGTTGCCTCCTAGGGTGCAGGAACCGGAGGAGGTATGTCTCTCTATTGGTTAGTTCGCATATCAAAGACACGTTTCCTGAGTCAATGCTATCTCTAAGAATTTACTAATCGGCTCACCCAGGGAGGGGCATTCTGTACCTAGACTGAAAGCTTGTTTTTTGGGTTTTTTTAGGATGTCAAGACATCATAATATACAGGAAATTAAAATTTTAAAAAAAACATGATGAATATACACACACAACTATTTACAGTTGTTGTATCACAGGCAATTATGTGTTTTTACACATATTTTGGCAGTGTATAAAACACGGCTTCATGGATTAAGGAATAGACTTATTGGATTTTGAGAAATTGAAGTAGGTAAAGAACTACTAAGGGTAGTTGGAAGAAATAGATTCCACGTCAGGGAATGGAATGGGACACTGTCCTGAGTTGGTTCATCCTTGGGGTGTTGAATGGGTAATCACAGAGATACAGTGCCCTGACTGTAACCATTCCATGTAGCTCCCAGTATCCTACAATAAGGCATCTCTGCTGTAATTCAGTGCACTAACCGAATAGTTCAGTAATTTGTTGGATTAAATTTCCAGGTAGAACATTAAACATAATTAATGAATCAGCCATTTCTGCCACAAAATAAAAGGAATAGAAGAAAGTTACTCTGGTTTAGAATATTACTTATAGAAGAAATGTTGAACCTTTTCGTAGTCTACACTGACACTGACACTACCTTTCTGAATTATTTTTTTCATACAATTATTTTCCCTAAGTCAGGGTAATACTGAGTATATATTTCTGTTATCCTCTACTTAATATATGCCTTTATTACTAGATTATAGAGTTCCTAGGGCCTTAATCTCCTTTTTACT
The DNA here is from genome assembly GCF_949987515.2 of Delphinus delphis. Lineage (NCBI taxonomy): Eukaryota > Metazoa > Chordata > Mammalia > Artiodactyla > Delphinidae > Delphinus > Delphinus delphis. The sequence goes on from NC_082699.1 coordinate 53,418,447, forward strand.
TTCCACAGTGCAGCTCAGTGCTTATCTATCTATCCACCTATCTGTCTATCTACCTATCTATAATAGACTTTCTGACTTTCCATTGTTCAACTTTACCATGCCATCTCTGATTACCTTGGAACACAGTGACAAACATGAAATTGTTGTGAGAAAAATATTGACCATATATTTTCTTATTATTCTTTTGCCCCATCAGAAAAAAATTAAAAATCTTGATTAATTGTTTTTAGTGTTGCTTTCAGCCCTGCACTGTTTTCGGTGTTGGCTTTAAATTTCTTCATATCAAATTGAAAGTGCCGATTTGAGCCATGTCTTTTCAGCATCTAGACATGGTATGCTCTAGGAAAAGAAGACCTGGGGAAAAATCTAGGCAATTTCATGTCATATATATCATATGTCAGTAGATGCCACCATTGCACTGTGACAACCCTCTATGTTGTGGTAACGAAGGACAGCCTTCACTCTCTGCTCCATTCTCCTATCAAAGAATGCCGAAGTATGAAATAAGTAAATATAGTTTGGGAGGTATATACCACACATGCTTTTTCTCTGCCCTTGTAATAGGGATGAAAAGTTAAATTTTCATTGAAAAACATTTCCTCTTCGTGTTGAATGTATTGTTGCTACTCTTATAGCTGAAAGTTACTAGACTGACAATGTTGCTTGCAATTATTCTAAACCTCTTAGGAACAAAATTGTGTCCATTACTGAATAAAAACTAAAAGAAAAGTTAAAAAATAGAAAGCCCACATCAGATTTATGTCTCATGCTTGTTATGTACATACTGCCTGGCTCTTTTCTTAAAGTATTTAAAAATTCATCTATGGTTTAAGTTTTACCATAGAAATTTATGAATATTGTGTAAAGCAACTCAACAATGCTGTATGAAGTACTTATAAGAAAAATCCCATTAGGTCATGAAACCTGGAACTAAAACTTTAAATACAAAGAAAGGATACACAATCATTACAAATAATTTTCTCTTTTGTGTTAATGAATACATCCAATTTATGTGCCATTGTATTGAAAGATAACATTCCTTGTTCCTTCATTTCCTTTTCTTACAATTCTTGATAAGATTAATTTGTGATTTATAGTTCTCTTCTTTCTGAACAATTCGACTGACTCACTTCTAATTGGTGGTTTATGCTAGCATTAGTGAAATTCATCTCTGTTTCTACTGTTTCCAACTGATACTGAAATAGAAATTTTTCAGAATTTAATTTATCTATAGCTCCTTGAGCACCACATTCCAAGTTACTTTTCCTACTGCTGAAGCTTAACTGCAGCATACTTGTGAGAGATTTATTTCAATAGAGTGAACAAAAACGTATTCTATACTCTTTCCTGCTTCACTTTTTATAGAACCTAACTCAAGATTGCTCAAATTAGTATGCTAATATACTGTTTTATAATCTCTGTCTATTTAGAAACCTGAGCATAATTCCTTCTGAGCATAATTTTAGGAGTGGCAATAACAATCGAGAATACTATCAAATATAACAATGTTGTCTTTATCAGCCTTTGGTACATATCACAGGTCAATAAAATTTTGATGATCTTGAGACAATACAAGTAATATGCTTGGTCTGTTAAGAATTACAGTGATAGAGTTTTCCATGAGTTGTAGATATCCTAGTGGATTTTTCACCTCTTTTCTGATCAGGCTTTTATTCTCTTATTATATAAAAAGGTTGTATATCATTATTATAATACTAAGCCATCTAATTCTTACATCACTAACTAGCTTACTTCCTACTTTGTTGATTTTTTCAGTCCCAGTCATCTGAAATTTATTTATTGTCATTGTTCTGAGATTTTCCACATATGCACACAAAGGAAAGGAATATTTTTTTCCCTCATGAAAACTAAGTATTTTGGATAACATTTTTAAAACCTCATGAAAATACAATCAAGTTTTCCCTGTTTTTCCAAGTACTTATGGACATGCTTTAAAGCTACCATACTATTTAACAACTATATGAACAATTACTGAAAAGGAAATATTACTTATATTACTTTCACATGGAATTTATTGACAGTTCCTGAATCTTGCAAAGTTTTTGAGAGAATTTCATTTCAAGGAAATAACAAGTTTGGCCTACATAAAAATTCAGTCCCCAAACTTGTTCCGTCAGGAAGCTGCCTATGAAAGTTCTGCAGTTTTGGCTGTGAATGACAATAGCAAGAGGGGGAAAAGTCCCCAAATTAATGCTATTGGCCATAGAAAACAATGAGAAAAGGATTTGCTCTAACAGAGCTGGATATGAGGATGTCTTACAGGCTAAGTGAGGAACTTATTCCATTCCCAGGGCAAGGAGACTTTGTAAGCCTTTCCCTGCAGTAGATAGGGGCAACTGACTGATATGGGTTTCATTCTGTATGTTCTATATAGGAGATTTAAAAGAAAACTTCTTTTAATTCCACATTATGTAGTAGGTGAGTGGTATAAAGTGGAGATGGGAAAATAACTTTTCTTCCAGTTAATAAGATATCAGACCACATAAAACTATATCTAGACATGATGGACATGACTTTGCATGAACCCAGAGTTCCTTAACTGTCAGCCATATTCCATAACTGATAGAACAGATAATTTTCTCCCTTGTAAAGAATTTCCATATTGTTTTTGTAGGAAAAAGGATACACTCAAAAGGGCAATGACAGGAGTCACCATAGCAGTGATTGCTACCTGCTACCCATGCCCCAGTGTCCATTATGTACATTTGCGACCCCCACCCCCATACCACCCTCTCTCTCTCTCTCTCTCTCTCCCTCTCTCTCTCTCTCTCTCTCTCTCTCTCTCTCTCTCTCTCTCTCTCTCTCTCTCTCTCTCGCGCGCGCGCGCGCTCTCGCTCTCGCTCTCTCGCTCTCGCTCTCTCTTCCCTCAGAATCTTGGCTCCTCAGGGTAGTCCTCTCAAAAATGTGCCTCAACAGCATATTGATTGTTTTGAATTAAAGTTACAAAGTAAGTGACCAATACAAGAGGAACACTCTGATTCTCCTTTCTGTCTTCCTGAAAGTAGGAAATAAGTCTCTCATGTGAAAGGTGCACTCTGAGTATTTGGAAGTAGAAGGACACTCTTAGCACCAGAGAAAGGAGATTTGGGTCAAAAGCCTATATAAATAAACCTTGTTACTTCTTTAATTTATTACCCCAAGCCCAAACTCCGTTTAGATTCTTCACTAATTAAGCACCAAAGCCTAAGTTTCTTTCTCTGTCAATTCTTCACACATTTATGGTTTCTTTATCTAAAAAGTATAAAAGCTGCCTGCTTTGGCCACTTCTTAGGTCCCATATGAGACTTCCATATGCATGAATTAAAATTTGGGGTTTTTTTTTCTCATGTTAATCTACCTTGTGTCAGTTTTATTATTAATCTGGCTACAAGAGGGATAGAGGGGCAATTTTTCCCTCCTCTATACTTGGAATCCACATGTTAAGGAAGCAGAACCATCTCATCAGCCAGATGTCCATTTTTGACTATTATGTGTGAGATAAATAAAAATCTACTATTGATAAGCCACTGCTTTTAGGGTCTCTTTCTTCTCTCTTCTAACACCTTAGATTACGATATTTTTAATCTACTACATTAATTTAATATACATATTATAGTTTTATATACTATGGCTTTCAAATAGTTAATATTTTATTTAAAACTTTTAATAACCTTTTACAAGTAAAATCAATCTATACTTTTCTCCTTATTCTCTTCTGTTTTCAGAATTATCACTTGGTTAGTTCAATAATATACATGCAGATATTTACTTAAAAAGAGAAAGCAAAGTTTCATATAAGAAGAGAATGCATAATTTCTTCATGTATTATGCACTAAGGTTCACAATGATTTTATTTTCTTTTAAAGAAAAGCATGATGTTTTGGAACCAGATATATTTTCAGTCAACAACTCTTATAAATATATATTCCTAATGAACTCAACTCAACATCAGAATGTGCAAACTTTCTGGAATAATGTGAAGGTTTTGATGCTAGCCAAAATTTTTATTTGAAATCCTAGGAAGAGTTATTTTTCTCATTTTGTGAATCTGAAGGCACTAAAAGTATATCATTTAAAATAAATAATCAGAATTATATCTAAATATCCAGCAAATTCAAAGCATGCATATATGAATTTGCATACATGGTCAATGCTTTGGCGCTCTATCCTTCAATAGCAATTTACTGGCTACTAATCACAAAGAACACGCTAAGGCAACCATCAGATAAAATAATGCCACGTTTATTTTAACACATATTTAATAACTTGATAAATCCATGCATTATTGATACCTGAGAGCTGCCATTTCATTTTCTGATAATGCAGCTAAGTTGGGGAAAATGAAGAATACCAAATTGGTAAATCATGTCAGTTACATTAAATACTGTTATTACTTCCATTCTAGAGACATATTTCTATCTGCAACATTTAATTATTCAAAGAGAAGTTGGAAAATTACTGCTGGAATTGCATCTAAAGTCTAATAGGAAACCATATTAAACCTAGTTATTATTTATTGCAGGAAGTAACATTTGTTCATCATGTTGTGGAATAAGAAGAATGTTGAAAAAACATATTGTTGAGTAATTCGTATACAATTTTACTCAGTGTGAGCCAGCCCAGAGAAAAGTCTAGCTTTCAACAACTCACACTAAAATACAAACAAACCAACAAAGAAACAAACAAAATATAAAGCTATGCTTTGTTTCTAGATAATTATATATAGTATATGCAGTTTTTTATAAGTAAAACTAAATTACCCTAATAAATATTATAATTTTCTTCTAAACCTTAGGCGATTTGTGCTTTAAATGTGTCACATAAATATATTCCCTTGAGAAATGTCAAAAAAATAGAGAAATTTGTATATAAACTTAATAATTGGATACTTACACATTAAATTAAGTAACAAGAATATTCACTTAACTTTTGTTTAGAAATTCCTACCCATGTAATCTTTAAGACTTGAGTGAATGTAACAATTAAAATGGGATAACGGCATAAAATGCCCTACATTCAATAGTGTAAAGCCAGCTTGTTTTAGTGCTATGATATGCTAAGATTTACTGATTCTAGTATACAGCACCTTGCTGTTATGAGCAAGACCATAACAATTTTCTGAGTAACAAAAAGACCATAAACTATTAAGAATGAATTTCAAAGTGTAATCCATTCACTAAAGCTACAATGTCTGTGCATCACATGAGGTATTATTTCTACACTTTGAAATACATAAATCCATGATTTAATACATATAATAAAAGTCAGTGATTATTTGAATGCACATCATGCTTTAGGCACCCTGATCAATCCTGGAGTTATGGAAAAAAACAGGGTGCGTCGTAGAGGATGCATCAGAAAGCTTTCTCTTAACAAACAACCATTACCGTAAATGTATGTTTGTATGAAGCTTCATACACTAACAGAATTCTCGCACACTTAACCCTATTTAACTCTAAAAACCAAATATCTCTCTATGGTTCATGATAATCATCCTCATTTGCAAAAGAAGTCACAAAGACTCAGGAAAAAAAAAAGTCTATTTACAACAACTTGTAAGAAACATCCGAAAATGAAAAATAAGTTGGTTATATTTCCACATCCAGTGTCATTATTATTTCATCACACTGCTCTCATTTAGAAAAGAGAAAACTGGGACTCAAATAATCAAATAACTTAACAATGTCAAATACTATATGGCAAATAAGGAATATAGATTCTGGTCTTCAAACCACAAATTCAGGATTATGTTCATCTTTATTACATACACTTCTGATATGATTGCTATACCAGATATTATATCTCTAACTAGGTCTGCCAGAGAAATTAGTAATAATTTTATTTGTTTTTCATAACATAGCTTAGCTCAAATTTAAAATGACATCAAAAGTTACTTAGATCATTACTTTTCTCTGCCTCTTCCCTTCAGTGCAGTTATATTATTCATTTGCAATAGGTTCATTTTTCCTATTCATTTTCCATGTGGGGTTACCATCTCTTGTGAATTTTAGTTATTAAAGTATGAGAAATATTAATCATTTATGAAAGCATGTTTATAACAAAGAATATATATTTACTTTTGACTATAGCAAGTATATAAGGAGTTTATCAAGTTAAGTTAAAAAATTTTTAAGATGGTCAATTGGTTACTGTGATCTTTATTCTCGTAAATTAATTTACTCTTTGGATGACACTTGTATCCTCACCACATTCTCACCAAAACAAATATTCTGTTCTTCCACTTAGATAATCCCTTATATTTTTTAAAAACAGAACTTCCCTTTTTCTCCATTCAAGGTCTGCCATAAATCCCCTTTCCTTTTTGGAAGCTTTCATAACAAATCCCACATATTATTTCTCTCTTCTGAACAGAAAGCATATACACTATGACTCAGCATGTATGAAGTATTATTTTATGTTTAATTTTTCTCTTAACTTTTATATTGAAAGAATTTTCAGATGAAAAAAAGTTGCAAAATCAGTTTGAAAATTCTACCATAGTCCTCAAAATTGAATTACCAAACCACAGTACAAATAAGAAAACCAGAAAATTAATACACATAATAGTATTATCAAATCTACAGAACAATTTGAAATTTTAACAATTGTCCTGCTAATGTAATTTTCTGGTCAAACATCAGATATAGTTGTCATATTGTTGTAGTCTCCTTTATTCTGAAACAGCTTTTCAGTCTGTCTTTTAAAACTTTGAGATTTTTTTTGGAAAAGTATTGGCCAGTTATTATGTTGAAGTTGGATTTGTCTGATATTTCCTCATGGTTAAATATATTTATGCAAACCTGGCCAGATTGACACAGAAGTGACTCTGTATTCTCAATGCAGCATATCAGGAGGTACATGGTGTCAATGTATATCACTGTTAGTTATGTTAACTTTGTCACTTGGTATTATCTGCTCAGTTTCTCTACTGTAAACTTAATATTTTTACTTATTTTAATTAAAAATATCTTTTGCAGGGATTCTTTGAGATTGTTTCTAATTATACTTTTCCACCATTTTTATCATCCTTTGATGAGTTTTGCCTGTAACACTTACCACTGTGATATTTGCCATGCTGGAATTTTATTTTCAACATGTATTTTATAAGTTGTAACTTTGCTGTAATGATTAATTTTACTTTCTTCCCTTTTTTATTAATTTGTGTATTGAATTGCCCATGTACATCAGTACAGATTCATGTATTTTGACATTATTCTTTGTGTAACAATCCATTATAGAATGGATCATTATAATTTGTTGCTCAGATTGTCTCATATTTTCCCATTGGAAGCTTCTTTAAATTGGTTTTTAAAATCTATTACATGTAAATGGATTAAATGCCCCAACCAAAAACATACAGACTGGCTGAATGGATACAAAAACAAGACCCATGTATACGCTACCTAAACGAGATACACATCATACTGAAAGTGAAGGGATGGAAAAAAATATTCCATGCAATGGAAATCAAAAGAAAGCTGGAGTAGCAATATTTGTATCAGATAAATAGACTTTAAAATAAAGACTGTTACAAGAGATAAGGAAGGACACTACATAATGATCAAGGGATCAATACAAAAAGAAGATGTAACAATTATAAATGTTTATGCACCCAACACAGGAGCACATCAATACATAAGGCAAATGCTAACAACCATGAAAGGGGACATCGACAATAACACAATAATAGTAGGGTACTTTAACACCTCACTTACACCAATGGACAAATCATCCAAACAGAAAATAAATAAGGAAACACAATCTTTAAATGACAAAATAGACCAGATAGATATAATCGATATTTATACAATATTCCACCCATAAGTGGCAGAATACACTTTCTTCTCAAGTGCACATGGAACATTCTCCAGGATAGATCACATCCTGGGTCACAAATCAAGCCTTGGAATTTTTTTTGTGTGTGTGATACACGGACCTCTCACTGTTGTGGCCTCTCCCATTGTGGAGCACAGGCTCCGGACGTGTAGGCTCAGTGGCCATGGCTCACAGGCCTAGCTGCTTCACGGCATGTGGGATCCTCCCGGACCAGGGCACGAACCCGTGTCCCCTGCATCGGCAGGCAGACTCTCAACCACTGCGCCACCAGGGAAGCCCCAAGCCTTGGAAAATTTAAGAAAATTTAAATCATATCAAGCGTCTTTTCTGACCACAATGCTATGAGATTGGAAAACAATTACAGGAAAAAAACTGGAAAAAACACAAATACATGGAGACTAAACACTGTGCTACTAAATAACCAAGAGATCACTGAAGAAGTCACACAAAAAATTAAAAAAATGCATAGAAACATATGACAATGAAAACACAACGACCCAAAACCTATGGGATGCAGCAAAAGCCGTTCTAAGAGGGAAGTTTATAGCAATTCAATCTCACCTCAGGAAACAAGAAAAATCTTAAATAAACAATCTAACCCTACACCTAAAGCAACTAGAGAAAGAAGAACAAAGAAAACCCAATATTACTAGAAGGAAAGAAGTCATAAAGATCAGAGCAGAAATAAATGAAATAGAAATGAAGAAAACAGTAGCAAAGATCAATAAAAGTAAAAGCTGCTTCTTTGAGAAGGTAAACAAAATTGATAAACCATTAGCCAGATTCATCAAGAAAAAAAGGGAGAGGATGCAAATCAATAAAATTACAGATGAAAAAGGAGAAATTATAACTGACACTGCAGAAATACAAAGGATTATAAGAGACTACTACAAACAACTCTATGGCAATAAAATGGACAACCACGAAGAAATGGACAAATTCTTGGAAAGGTACAATTTTCCAAGACAACCAGGAAGAATTAGAAAATATAAACAGAGCTATCAAGGTAATGAAATTGAAACTGTAATTGAAGATCTTCCAACAGACAAAAGTCCAGGACCAGATGGCTTCACAGGTGAATTCTGTCAAACATTCAGAGACGGGCTAACATTGATCCTTCTCAAACACTTCCAAAAAATAGCAGGAGGTACACACCCAAATTCATTCTATGAAGCCACCATCACCCTAATACCAAAACCAGAAAAAGATATCACAAAAAAAGAAAATTTTACACCAATATCACTGATGAACATAGATGCAAAATTCCTGAACAAAATACTAGCAAACAGAATCCAACAACATATTAAACGGATCATACACCATGATCAACTGGGATTTATCCCAGGGATGCCAGGATTCTTCAATATACACAAATCAATCAATGTGATGCACCACTTTAACAAATTAAGGAATAAAAACTATATGATCATCTCAATAGATGTAGAAAAAGCTGCAAAATTCAACCTCATTTATGAGAAAAACTCTCCAGAAAATGGGCATAATAAAAGCCATATACGACAAACCCACTGCAAATATCATACTCAATGGTGAAAAACTGAAAGCATTTCCACTAAGATCAGGAACAAGACAAGGATGTCCCTCTTGCCACTTATTCAACATAGTTTTGGAAGTCCTAGCCACGGCAATCAGAGAAGAAAAAGAAATAAAAGGAATACAAATTGGAAAAGAAGAAGTAAAACTATCACTGTTTGCAGACGACATGATACTTTACATAGAAAAGCCTAAAGATGCCACCAGAAAACCACTAGAAATAATCAATGAATTTGGTAAGGTTGCAGGATGCAAAATTGATGCACAGAAATCTCTGGCATCCCTATACACTAACAAAGAAAAATCAGAAAGAGAAATTAAGGAAACAATCCCATTTACCATCACAACAAAAAGAGTAAAATACCTAGGTATAAACCTACCTAAGGAAGTGAAAGACTTGTACTCAGAAAACTATAAAACACTGATGAAAGAAATCAAAGATGACATAAACAGATGGAGAAATATACCATGTTCTTGAACTGGAAGAATCAATATTGTGAAAATGACTATACTACCCAAAGCAATCTACAGATTCAATGCAATCCCTATCAAACTACCAATAGCATTTTTCACAGAATTAGAACAAAATATTTCACAATTTTTAAAGAAAAACAAAAGACCCTGAATAGCCAAAGCAATCTTGAGAAAGAAAAATGGAGCTGGAGGAAGCAGGCTCCCTGACTTCAAACTATACTACAAAGCTACAGTAATCAAGACAGTATGGTACTGGCACAAAAACAGAAATATAGATCAATGGTACAGGATAGAAAGCCCAGTGATAGACCCACACACATATGGTCACCTAATTTACAACAAAAGGGGAAAGAATATATGATGGAGAAAAGACATCCTCTTCAATAAGTGGTGCTGGGAAAACGGGACAGCTACATGTAAAAGAATGATATTAGAACACTCCCTAACACCATACACAAAAATAAACTCCAAATGGATTAAAGACCTAAATGTAAACCATACACTATAAAACTCTTAGAGGAAAACATAGGAAAAACACTCTTTGACATAAACCACAGCAAGATCTTTTTTGACCCACCTCCCAGAGTAATGAAAATAAAAACAAAAATAAACAAATGGGACCTAATGAAACTTCAAAGCTTTTGCACAGCAAAGGAAACCATAAACAAGACCAAAAGACAACCCTCAGAATGGGAGAAAATATTTGCAAATGAAACAGCGAGCAAAGGATTAATTCTCCAAAATATACAAACAGCTCATGCAGCTTAATATCAAAAAACAAAACAACTCAATCCAAAAATGGGCAGAAGACCTAAATAGACATTTCTCCAAAGAAGATATACAGATCACCAACAAACACATGAAAGGATGCTCAACATCACTATTCACTAGAGAAATGCAAGTCAAAACTACAATGAAGTATCACCTCACACTGGTCAGAATGGCCTTCATCAAAAAATCTACACACAGTAAATGCTGGAGAGGGTGTGGAGAAAAGGGAACCCTCTTGCACTGTTGGTGGGACTGTAAATTGACACAGCCACTATGGAGAACAATCTGGAGGTTCCTTAAAAAACTAAAAATAGAACTACCATATGACTCATCAATCCCACTACTGGGCATATACCCTGAGAAAACCACAATTCAAAAAGAGACATGTACCACGATGTTCACTGCAGCACTATTTACAATAGCTAGGACATGGAAGCAACCTAAATGTCCATTAACAAATGAATGCATAAAGAAGATGTGGTACATATATACAGTGGAATATTACTCAGCCATAAAAAGAAATGAAATTGAGTTGTTTGTAGTGAGGTGGATGGACCTAGAGTCTGTCATACAGAGTGAAGTAAGTCAGAAAGAGAAAAACAAATGCCATATGCTAACACATATATATGGAATCTAAAAAAAAAAAAATGGTATTGATGAACCTAGTGGCAGGGCAGGGATAAAGGTGTAGACATAGAGAATCAACTTGAGGACATGAGGTGGGAGGGGGAGGCTGGGGCAAAGTGAGAGTAGCAGCAACATATATACACTACCAAATGTAAAATAGTTAGCTAAGGGGAAGCAGCAGCCTAGCACAGGGAGATCAGCTCGATGTTTTGTGACAACCTAGAGTGGTGGGATAGGGAGGGTGGGAGAGAGGCTCAAGAGGGAGCGGATATGGGGTATATGTATGCATATGGCTGATTCACTTTGTTGTACAACAGAAACTAACAGTATTGTGAAGCAATTATACTCCAATAAAGATCTATTAAAAAATAAAGCATAAAAGATATAAAATAAAATTGATTACATGTCTTCATCATGTTTTGAGTAATTCCATAATTTGGCATGTCTTATTTTCATTCCAGTCTCATTTTGAAGATCTGTGCCCTAGCTCTGGAATTATCCATTTCTTCAGGGAGCCTAGGTTTCTTCTAGAGATTGGAATTCATAAACTAAGACCCTAGTGTTAGGCATACTTATTATTGGAGTGTCTCTGCTATAGGTACTGTCAGAGGACAGAGTTAAGTTATTTCTGTATCTATACCTATATCTGTATCTATATCTATATCTATATTTATATCTATATGGATAAATATATATACACATACATACACATTAGCCTTTTTTTCTCCTAATCTTTCTATCCATCCATCCATCCATCCATCCATCTATATTTATCTATTGCCTGATTTCACACTGACACTTCCAACTGCAGTCAAACACCACAGAGTTAATGTTATCCTTCTTACTTTTTTATCTTCTTTATCTAACAGTAAGAAACCTGCTTCTCATTATTCATAAAATATGTGTTAGCTCAGTCCTAGAATGTACATGAAATAGAGGTGGAATTGCTATCTCATATCCTTTTGCCAAACAAACTGCTGGCTAGAGCTACACATTTGCTTATGGTTCTTACTTTTATTGGTATAGAATATAGACAAAATACTGTTTCGCAAAGCATCTTAGGTTAGTTCTTTTCTGTATTCTTTCTTTATAATGCAGTATTCATTTGTAGTACAATTAGGTTCATTTGTTTCTTTTGTTTGGATCCCCATCCCAATGTTACTGATTTTAAGTATTCATTCTTTGAGTGAAACATTAACCATTTTATTTTTTAAATTATCTGTGAGTTTCATCATTTTTTCCAGAAATGTAAAAAATCCAAAAATTCGTAAGCAACCACAATAGAGAAATTTATTTTTCATTGTTATGGAGCCTGGGTAATCTAAGATTAGGGTGTCAACTGGTCAGAATCTGGTGAGAGTTCTCTTCTCCGTTGCAGACTGTCAACTTCTCATTGTATCCTCACATAGCAGAGAGCAGAGAAGAGAAGCAAGCTCTCTATTGTTTATTATAAGGGAACTAATTTGATTCATGAGGTTTTTACTCTCATTACCTCATCTAATCCTAATTACCTCTTAAACACCCCACCTCCTCATACCAGGAGGCATGGCTTAACACATGAATCTGGGGGGAACACAATCAGTCCATATTATTCTGCCTCTGGCCAAACAAAATTCACGTTCTTCTCATAAGCAAAATACATTAATTGCATTTCAAAACCCCCCAAAAGTCTTAACTCTTTCCAGCATTCATTCTAAAGTCTTAAAATTCAAAGTGTCATCTAAATATCATCTAAAGGAGACAAGGATGAGACTTAAAGTGTGATTCATCCTGAAACAAAATTCCTCTCCCACTGTGACCTGGGAAACCAAACATGTTAAGTGCTTGCAAAATACAATAGTGGGACAGGCATAGAATGGACATCTCAGGAACTGCTACATTTGATAACTTATTGGATGTTATATAAGAAATAAACATGTATGCTATACACTCAGCCTTATTACCACTACCAATGATATGTTTATCAAAGTTTGTTGAGAAAGAGTGGGTGACTGTTTGCATTAAAAATAATAATAATAATTAATCTTTTTGAAATTGATACTAAAAAAACCTGAAAGTTCTTTCAAAAGGTTTTTTATTGCAAATGGCCATCTGTTAATTTGAAGAGGATTTTAAATGATATTCCAAAATAATAATAGAGAAAAGAGCAGTAATTTAGAAATAAAAGAATATGCTAACCTAATGATCACTTACTTTTCCCCCCAAAATTGACTCCCACACTATTAAAGGCCAAGTCCATGTTAATATAAATGAGCTTTTTAAACGAGCATTGAATAGGATTTTCTAATCCTTTATACATTGTTAAATCAAGGGACTTAATTTTTCATAAAAATAACACAGCTCGGGGCTTCTCTGGTGGCGCAGTGGTTGAGGGTCCGCCTGCCGATGCAGGGGACGCGGGTTCGTGACCCGGTCTGGGAGGATCCCGCATGCCGCGGAGCGGCTGGGCCCGTGAGCCACGGCCGCTGGGCGTGTGCGTCCGGAGCCTGTGCTCTGCAACGGGAGAGGCCACAGCAGTGAGAGGCCCGCGTACCAAAAAAATAAAAATAAATAAAAATAAAAATAACACAGCTTTTAATTTCTACTATGAGAGTTAATGCTAATCTTCCTACAACTAATCTTAGACCAAACAACCACATTATCATTCATTTATTTGTGAATTCAACCAGTTCTTATGGAATGCCCACTGCATGTGAGGACACTGGCTTAATTTATTGAGGTACAGAAATGAAAGGCATTGTCCGTGACCTGCATACTTCTGAGAAAGGATACATAAGTCAGGGCATTCTTACTTACAAATTATCTGTATAGGGTATCAACTCAAAGTTACATAAATATAACAAAATTATGTCACTTTTCTTTTTATTTTCTTCCTCTAAATGCAAATAATCGATTCCTTACAATAGGTAATAGGGGAAAAAACACTTAGAAAGGCTTGCAGTAATTCGCTCTGCAATTCTATAAAGTAATTGACTAACGCTTAAAAATTGCTGATCATATAACTTAGGTGAAAAGTTTATTAACCCAGAAAATCTTTACCAGTGTTACATTTTTATTCCTGTTCTAATATATTTAATTTCCTATAAAATGGTAGTATATTATCTTTGTACTCTTTTTCTCAGTTATAGAGAGAGAGAAGAGAAAGGTTGAGGGAAGGAGAGAAAGAGAGAGAAAAGGACTTGGTTAAAATCTCCAGTACAGAGTCTTTTATTTTCAATTCAAAAGCCCTCTTTGGAATGTTACATGTATGGTATTGACCAAGAAGTCCTTAATATTCCCCTCAGCTTGTCTAAAATTTAGACAGGTTTCTTCCTATAAGTGCCTGGATCTCCCTTTCTTTAGAACATTTACTTCAGAAAACTTAAAATTGTAAACTTTCACTGACCCTTTGAGATTTAAATCTTCTCCCAGCCTTTTGCCAGTTTTACAGCCCAGGAATAAATTTCTCAAAGATCTGGGAGCCATCTCTTTGAAAAGTGTCCATCCACAGAAGAATGGATAAAGAAGAGGTGGTATACACACACACACACACACACACACACACACACACACACACACACACAAAATGGAATATTACTCAGCCATAAGAAGAATGAAATTCTACCATTTGCAGAAATGTGGATGGACCTAGAGAATATTATGGTTAGTGTAATAAGTCAGACAAAGACAAATACTGTTATCTTTTATATGTGTAATCTAAAAAATAATACAAATGAATGTATATGCAAAACAGAAACAGACTCACAGATACAGAAAGGAAACTAGTTTACCAAGAGGGAAAGGGAAGGGAGGAGGGGCAATTAGGGGTATGGGATTAAAAGATACAAACTACTATGTATAAAATAGATAAGTAACAAAAGTTCTATTATTTAGCACAGGGAATTATAGCCATTATCTTGTAGTAACTTTTAATGGAGTATAATCTGCAAAAATACCAAATCACTATGCTGTATATCTGAAATAAATATAATATTGTAAATCAACTATACTTCAATTAAAAAAAGGAAAAAATAAATATAGGGACCCTGTCTCCTAGTCTCTATGGGAGGGCAGGAACCTAACTTTGATATGCACCAATTAGGAGACACAGATGGCCTAATCACATTGACCAATCTCTTCCTTAATGTCCTCCAGTACTTTTCTACTACTCTCCCTAGTGGTTAATCTCTCTTTTATCTCTTATTTCAGTGGAGGTGAGTTTAATCTCCTTCCATATTGCAATAACCTTGAATAAAGTCTTCCTTTCCTGTTTGACTTGTCTGGTGCAAATTTTCTTTGACAATATCAGGAACTGAAACAAATTAAAGATCAGCAAAAATCCCTAGAAATGCCAAAATGTTGGAAATAAAATTGTATGCAATACCAGTAATCAGAATTCAAAAAATTTACTTCAAATTTTTGACCTTTAAATAAAAAAGAAGCAACACAAATATACTGCTGTTTGAAAATGCAAACAATTTACAATTCTCTAAAGTGTAAAAGCATCCTTCAACTATTCTTCCTAGTCTCACTTTTGAAATTTTGCTGATTATACTATAATTGTTCCAATGTTTTTATATGCACATGTACATATAAAAGAAAAGACTTTGGTTTGTTTATTACTTGTTTAGAATCAAATTATGCTATGTTTTGTCTCTTCTTTTACTCAGTTAATAATATAGTTTGAAGATCTTCTAGGTCAAAATACAATGCTTACTTTGCTCGTTTCATCTATAATATCAAATGATTTATCACTGATATTTTAAACATTACTCTAGTGTATAATGTTGAACATGTTACGACAGGCATTTGACCATGGAGTGATTGATTATGATTGGATCCATGCTTATGATAGCTTTATATTGTAAAAGCTGATTAGAAATGTAAGTAATATTATTTTATTGTTAATTTCAAATGTAGTGAAAACTAACAATCCTAGAATATGAGAACTAAAGAAATATAACTAACTAGAATTTTGAGACTTGTATTAGCTGAGCTGCCAAACATCATGGAACAAGTGACAGAAATGAAAGTAAAATATTGGTGTTATTTCTTCCAGAGAAAATTGTTTCCATGCTATCATGCCTCATTAAGAAAGGAAAACCATTTTGTTTTATATGGTTAGGTATAGATATTTAACATCATGACCTAAGTCTGGAAACATCAGAGTAGCTTTTTTTTTAAAAAGTAGAATGTGATCCCAACCTTGGAGGTTAAGTAGAATTTCTAAATCTGGAGAACACATGTGGTGGGGACATCTAAATAAGCCAAGGATTAAATTTGGGGAAGTTCCTTAGAAACAGACAGAATCATGCCTCAGATGACATAAGTGCCCACTGGGTAGTAGATACTCTGGGTGACCTTTCAGAGAACATATTGTCTTAGAAATTAATTCTATGTGACTTATAGACTAAACTCTGGCATGTAGACTTCATATATGACTAAATTTTTAGGATCAGCAGTTTTATCTCTCAGGTGCAGAATGTTCCACTTTGATCTCAGCTTAAAATCTTTAAATGTTTTATAGGCAAACTTATCAATTTGTCTTTTAATAATTTCCCAGCCTCATTTCAAATCACTCCCATATATTCTGTGCTCTAAACATTCTGTACTTTTTGTTTGTTTCTTTCAAACATCTAGGCTGTCTCTCATTTCTAGGAGTTTTCATCTGCTTAAATGTTACTCACCTTTCAAACCTCAGTTTTGAATTTCTATAGGAAACTTCCTTAATCCTCCATAATGTGTTAGATGCTCCTGTTATGTGCTCCTACTAGCACTTTGTATTCATGCTACTATTGCTCTTATTACTGTTTACTGGCATTCTACTACTTTAGATTGCCCACAGTATGCAAGATTCCTGAGGAGAGATAACATTCAAATCACATTTATTTGCTCCTATTTTATAGCATTAGGCATAAAGACTAATATTCTAAAAGGTATTTGTTGAAATAATAAATTCTATAATATGTTCTTATTTTTAAGGTAAGAAAATTAATTCTCAGAGTGTTTAAATGTTATATAAAGTCACAGAGTTATTCACACATAGTAGATTGACTAAACTTAGTTCTAAGCTTTTCTCTCTCCAACAAAGAATCTGATTTGAACCTACATTCTTCCTGTTTTGTGTTGAAAGTATATTTGCTTAAGTTCATGCTACCTTTTAATATAACTGTGAGTGATACAAAATAAATGTGTGTTAAGAAGGACATTATCTGGCATTTCTATTTATGCTGGAAGCCAATGCAGAATTTTACAGATATAATGATTTAGAAGGAAAAGTTAAAATTGATAATATTTACTGACATATATTAAAGCAAGCTATTTTTACTAGAACTTTCTCCAACTCATTGAGATCTTACTCTGCTTTTACTGCATTGCTTTGATATTAGCTGACATTTCACAAATGGTCTTAAATCTGGCTCCTCTACATTTGGTGTTTATTTCATTAATAATTGAAATGGGGAATAAAGGACACTTTTGTTTATTCAAGTCCAGTTCACTTAAAAATGCAAATATACAACTTTAGCTAAAGACAGTGGTAAAAATGTAGCTATGTGTATCAGCAATAAAATAAAATTTTATCTGGCCTTAAACAAGCAACATATTTTTCATTTTCATGGTCTTTATCTGGAAAGAACTGTTTATATACTATACTTTCCACATAAAAGATATTTTTCTTTTTATGTGTATGCACAACAATTTTTTTCAAAGTTTCTGAAAGCTGTATTAGTTAGTTACCCAATAGATTTACACTGCTTTATACACATCAAAAACAAGAAATGTCTGCATACCCACAGGACAGGAAGACTTTTAGTTTCACTCTCAAGTAACTCTTTCCTTTTATCTGTAAACAGAACTCCTATATCTCATGAGGAACACATGCCATAAAGTTCAAATGGGATAGAACTTGACTCTTGACACAGGATGTGTGTAACTGCTCACAGAGCAACCGTGTTTAGTTCAGGATTGGACATGGGTACGTTCAGTCAAGACCCCTACTTGTGATTTAATACTTGCAGAGTAGGTCCAAATATGCTTGAGGTTGCCTGCAGACATCTTTTTCATCTGGAGAGAGAGTCTTGATGAGAATAAAATTAAGCAGTGATGAAAGACTGTGGTGGACATATGTAATTTCTAGACACCGAACATTTAAAAAGGCTTCATCTAAGAAGGAATCCTATTATGGTAGAAAAAGGAAGTAGGTATTTTTTTCTTCCCCATTCACAGAAACAAGAACACGAAATGTGAATTATGCATGGTCAAATGAATGATCTCGTTTGGATGCCTAATACCGAAGGAATGATGTAAAGGTAGAGGGAAGGAGGTTATTTAGAATGATAAATTGAGAGTCCAGACACATAACGGTAAATATTCTGTGGTTTTCAGATTCCATAACTGTGTCTTTCTTGTGGAGGACTACCCAGTGCATTGCAGAACGTTTAAAATATCTGATCCCTCACGTTGAATACCAATAGCAAATTCTCACACCATAAATGTTCCAACACATTTCCAAAGGTTCTGAAGGACAGTACTGTCCATGGTGAGAAATCCTGGCTTTAATATGGTCTATATTATTTGATGACAAGATTTCTTGATACCCACCTGCTTTTTTGAGTCTGGTTCTCTAGAATTTTTGCAAATTTTGTGAGCTAACTAACATTCTCTGAACACATTTCTTTTCTGCTTGAGTTAACAAGAATTGGTTTCTGATGTGGGTGATATTGGTTTCTGATATTGTCCTTACTGTTTCACATCCACCTGTTTATATTTACTTATCTTTTAACTTCTGTTATTTGAGTAATAACTCTTCTGGAACTCTTCTTCACATCTCAACTTTACCTTCATACTTTTCATTACCTATGTCATCTCTGGATCTGTTTTTATTAACTTAATTTTTCCTTGTTTGGGTCACAATTTCCATGCATCTTTGCATGTATAATAAGTTTGACTGGATGTTGGATAGTACAAATACAGGTTTCCCCTGCTATCACAAAGTAGAGAGCTCCTATGAAAGTTTTCGTAAGCCTAAATGGTGTAAAGTGAAGAAGAAATTACCTTAAGACATGTCTTGCTAAGGGATGCACAAAATAAGTCAAGATAAAGCACAGGTGCTCACAGACACAGTTCAAAGCTCTGGCAGCTTGATGCTGAGATGCTGAGTGAAGTTCCTGGGGAAGGAGCTTTGTGGCACCACTCTCGCTGCTTTGACGTGCCTGCTACCTCTATAACAGCTCACTGCAAAACACACACACATGCTGAAAGCTATTTCTCCTCTTTGCCTTTTTTCACAAAAGCAAAAATCCTCTTCAGATTTCTTACAGTTAGCAAAACAAATATTAATCTAGGTCTTTGGTAAAAGCAAAGTGGCATAAAGCAAACTTTCAAAAAGCAGGGGATGCTTGTGCTATGTTTTTGATAGTCTGGATTGTTTTTCTTCATTTAGTGTGTGGCTGGCAGTTAACATACTTGAGAGTTGATTTGTTGAGTTTTTTTTTAAGTTTTATTAAAGATTTTTAGTACATGTCTTGAAGAGCCTATTGATTTGGTCTAGTTTAGCCTTGCTACTAAGGCATTATAACTCTTGAATTTCCACTGAAAAACCTGCCCATTCCACATGGTCTCTCTACGTTTTCAAGTCTTAACAGGAACATCTCCTAGCCTAACCCTCTATGAGCTCTGAAAATTGATCCTCTTACTGTTCTCCAGTAGTTGTTCCTTACTTGTGGTTTTCACTATATGTATATGCAGGGGCTTCCCTGGTGGCGCAGTGGTTGAGAGTCCGCCTGCCGATGCAGGGGACAAGGGTTAGTGCCCCGGTCCGGGAGGATCCCACATGCCGCGGAGCAGCTTGGCCCGTGAGCCATGGCCGCTGAGCCTGCGCGTCCGGAGCCGGTGCTCCACAACGGGAGAGGCCACAACAGTGAGAGGCCCACATACCGAAAAAAAAAAAAGAATCCAGAGAAGTAGAGGACCTCACCCACACTGACCATCAATAGCTGGGCACAGCAAAGCCACCCAACCCTTGAGAATATAGCTGAATCGAAGTTGTAGTTTCCTCTTCCTTTGGGATAGAGTACTTTGCTCTTTATCCTTAGGGAAAATTAAGAGGAGAGGAAAATGAAAACCATGAGCTCCTCCTAGAGAGCAACAATGCCCAGGGTAGGGCCACTAAAAGGCATTCCTGGGCTTCCCTGGTGGCGCAGTGGTTGAGAGTCCACCTGCCGATGCAGGGGACACGGGTTCGTGCCCCGGTCCACGAAGATCCCACATGCCGTGGAGTGGCTGGGCCCGTGAGCCATGACTGCTGAGCCTGCACGTCCGGAGCCTGTGCTCCGCAACCGGAGAGGCCACGACAGTGAGAGGCCCGCGTACCGCAAAAAAAAAAAAAGAAAAAGAAAAAATATATATATATATATGCAGATTAGTATTCAGAAGCGGGATTAAAGATGTATCTCTATAAATCTTGGGAGATTTTTCTCAGTGTAACTCCATCTTCTCCAATACTGTGGCTCACAAATTCCAGCAACATAATTCATCTAGAATATAAATTTACGTATCCACAGCTCAGTGAGGCCACTGTACACTGTTTGGCTTCCTTCTTGCACCATGGTTAGGAAACAGCACCAAGTAGATATCCAAGATTGTAGGGCTTATATTATCTGCTTATCATAACTTAGAAATGCTAGTCCTATGCTATATGTTTTCCAGTCTCTGAAAATAATAAGTACATATATTTTAATTAGGTCTAAACCCTAATTTACAGAAGTAGGGTAAGTCCAGTAGAAATTATTCCAACATGATCAGAATCAAAATTCCTTTACTTCTAGTAATCTTTTGTACCTCTTCCTATATCACATTCTCTGAAGAAATCAGTATTAATTCCTTGGTGTACATATTTCCATACATTTATCTATATATAGGCATCATTTTAATCTTGGGCTTATACCATACACATTACTCTCCAAAAAGTATTATTTTATTTAATTGTGTAAAAATAGAAATGTAAATAAATTTTCTGGATTCAGGTGGTATAAATGAAAAGTGTTATGTCCCTTCGTGTTCCCTTTCATTCTGTCCAGGACCTCTTCAAAATTTATCTTCATCTCTGAACTTCATAAATTTCACCAGCATAAATGATTTCTTATCTTTCAATATTACTACTTATGACTTACGTGAACTTTTTCAAACTGAAAAACAATTATTTCTTTGGTTTAACAAGGTTTCTTTATTCATCCCTGTCCTTGTTATTTCTCCTTCACCTGTTAATATTTATTTATGTTGTAACTTCTATTATTTAAATATTGGCTTTCCTGGAACTCATCTTCATGTCTCTTAACTTTATGTTTTCCAAGTCTTTATACCTTTGTTCTGTGGTGTGTCATATTTTATCAATTTGGTATTTCAAAATATTAATTTAGTTTCCATCCCTTTCTGACCAAGATGAATTCTTTAAATCCAGGGTTGATAATTTCGTATTTCCCTTGTATATTTTGATATTTTCAAAAAATCCTATTTCTTCCATAAAGTTTTCTCCTATTGCTTCCATTAAGTAATCCTTTATAGCAATCTACTTTTTTAAATTTAATTTTATTTATTTTATTATACAGCAGGTTTTATTAGTTATCCATTTTATACATATCAGTGTATATATGTGAATCCCAATCTCCCAATTCATCACATCGCCCCCACCACCACTTTCCCCCCCTTGGTGTCCATACATTTGTTCTGTACATCTGTGTCTCAATTTCTGCCCTGCAAACCGGTTCATCTGTACCATTTTTCTAGCTTCCACATATATGCGTTAATATACGAAATTTGTTTTTCCCTTTCTGACTTACTTCACTCTGTTTGACAGTCTCTAGATCCATCCATGTCTCTACAAATGACTCAGTTTCGTTCGTTTTTATGGCTGAGTAACATTCCATTGTATATATGTACCACATCTTCTTTATCTATTTGTCTGTCGATGGGCATTTAGGTTGCTTCCATGTCCTGGCTATTGTAAATAGTGCTGCAATGAACATTGGGGTGCATGTGTCTTTTTGAATTATGGTTTTCTCTGGGTATATGCCCAGTAGTGGGATTGCTGGGTCATATGGTAATTCTATTTTTAGTTTTTTAAGGAACCTCCATACTGTTCTCCATAGTGGCTGTATCAATTTACATTCCCACCAACAGTACAAGAGGGTTCCCTTTTCTCCAAACCCTCTACAGCATTTGTTGTTTGTAGATTTTCTGATGATGCCCATTCTAACTGGTGTGAGGTGATACCTCATTGTAGTTTTCATTTGCATTTCTCTAATAATTAGTGATGTTGAGCAGCTTTTCATGTGCTTATTGGTCATCTGTATGTCTTCTTTGGAGAAATGTCTATTTAGGTCTTCTCACCATTTTTGGATTGGGTTGCTTGTTTTTTAATATTCAGCTGCATGAGCTGCTTGTATGTTTTCGAGATTAATCCTTTGTCAGTTGCTTCGTTTGCAAGTATTTTCTCCCATTCTGAGGGTTGTCTTTTGGTCTTGTTTATGGTTTCCTTTGCTGTGCAAAAGCTTTGAAGTTTCATTAGGTCCCATTTGTTTATTTTTGTTTTTATTTCCATTACTCTAGGAGGTGGATCAAAAAAGATCTTGCTGTGATTTATGCCAAAGAGTGTTCTTCCTATGTTTTCTTTCCTCTAATAGTTTTATAGTGTCTGGTCTTATGTTTAGGTCTCTAATCCATTTTGAGTTTATTTTTGTGTATGATGTTAGTGAGTGTTCTAATTTCATTCTTTTACATGTAGCTGTCCAGTTTTCCCAGCACCACTTATTGAAGAGACTATCTTTTCTCCATTGTATATCCTTGCCTCTTTTGTCATAGATTAGTTGACCATAGGTGCATGGACATAGAGAATCCTAAAGATGCCACCGGAAAACTACTAGAGCTAATCAATGAATTTGGTAAAGTTGCAGGATTCAAAATTAATGCACAGAAATCTCTTGCATTCCTATACACTAATGATGAAAAATATGAAAGAGAAATTAAGGAAACACTCCCATTTACCAT
This sequence comes from Delphinus delphis, assembly GCF_949987515.2. Classification (NCBI taxonomy): domain Eukaryota; kingdom Metazoa; phylum Chordata; class Mammalia; order Artiodactyla; family Delphinidae; genus Delphinus; species Delphinus delphis. The sequence continues at coordinate 53,441,730 of NC_082699.1, forward strand.
AGCAACAAAAAGAATAAAATACCTAGGAATAAACCTACCTCAGGAGACAAAAGACCTGTATGCAGAAAACTATAACACACTGTTGAAAGAGATTTAAAGATGATACAAACAGATGGAGAGATATACCATGGTCTTGATTTGGAAGAATCAATATTGTGAAAATGACTATATGACCCAAAGCAATCTACAGATTCAGTGCAATCCCTATCAAATTGCCAGTGGCATTTTTTACAGAACTAGAACAAAAAATCTTAAAATTTGTATGGAGACACAAAGGACCCCAAATAGCCAAAGCGGTCTTGAGGGAAAAAAACGGAGCTGGAGGAATCAGACTTGCTGACTTCAGACTATACTACAGAGCTACAGTAATCAAGACAATATGGTACTGGCACAAAAACAGAAATATAGATCAATGGAACAGGATAGAAACCCAGAGATAAATGCACGCAATCTACTCTCGGCTTCAGATTGATCTTCCTCCTGCTTTTCATTATGTCAATCATGATACTCTAGCCATTGGGTATGGGATCTCTCAAAGTCTGTTTTAGCCTTCAGATTAGACAGACAGTGAAATATAATGTGTGAGTATTTTTTTCAGTGTCCTGTTGTTGACTAGGTGAGCAAACAGGACTTCTAACTTTTAGGACAGCCTATTTGTTTAGACCTCTTTCTTTTCAGGTACAGTTTGTAATAGGTTACCCTCAAATAAAATGTATTCTTCCCCAGTGCAAAATCAATCAACATAAACATCTTAACCTGACTATAGTTACAAGCAGTAAGGGATCTATCAATATCAGTCATTCTAATCTGCTCAGAAAATCAAGGGGTTGGTTAAACTTCACTCCAGACTCTTTCAAAGACTTAGTATTTTTTCCAGTGTCAAAAATATTAAACAACTATACTTGCATATTTTTTTATCCCACTGAAAACTCAAATTTTTAGCTGTAACAAGAATCTTCATCAGACTCCAAAGTTTTGTGATGGTTAATTTAGTTGCTGAGTTGCCTACCAGGGCATTCGAGGGGAAAAGAGCGTGGATGTATTTAAGTCACTATCTTTCCAATCACTACTCTTAGCTATTTAAGTATCATTTAATAAAATAATATGAATTTGAAGGTATAACAATAGCCATGCTATTACAGTTAAAGATAAAAATATCATGTTAAGTTTCTAATATCAATCTCAAATATAGCATTCATATGTCTATACATTTCAACTTAAGCATGAATTAACTTAATTTTTCAAATTGACTTTGAATTGATTTAGGCAATGGACAAATGATTTATATAAGTAAAATGTATGTACATGTAGAAGGTATAACCTTTTGTAAAACGTATGACTTAATCAAAGTGCTGAGTATCAACTGAGCACATCATGTTTATATGGGAGAACTGTAGGTGCTTAAGGCTTAGGTGATAAACACTTAGAAAAATAAGAGTAAAGTGTAAGATAATATCAGAAGGTTAAAAAAAATTAAACACTTGATAACAGAGTTCTTCTAAGGGAAGAAACTTTTTATTCCTTGTGCTTTAGATGTAGCTTCAGATTTGGAAATATATATATATATATAGCATATGAAGTTAATAGAAATTCTAGGAGTTATGCTAGCATGCAGCACTAAATATGAAAGACTATGAAGAAGGTTGTCTAATGACAAACCTCAGGGATTGCAAGTGGTCAAGAATCTGAGGACTCAAATCTAGGGATAACTAATATTTCAAAGTTAAGTTAGTTTTGAACTGGAATACAAAATACTTTTAAGTGAATCCCTCTCCATACAAGCTACCTCCATTTGCCTAAACTTTAAACAAAAACTTTCTTCCCACATAGTTCTGAATAACTGTTGAGTTTGTGAAAGCATCAAAGCAGTGCCCTGTTGGGAATCACCATGTATGAAAAAATGGAGTATGCCAGTTTTCACTTGTGATGAACAATAGACAGGAAAAAAATTCATAACAATCAGAAGCAACGTGGGAAGCAGAGATGGCAAGTAACACATGGCATGTAGCAGCACCATTCCCAAGAGTGAGGATTTAGGGTAGCATTTCATATGAAACTAAATGAAGGATTTTACAAGTAGAAAAATATAGCTAGTAATTATAAGGTAAAGTGAACACTGGTGAAGAGTTTGGAATGCAGAAATGATGACTTGTGGAAGAAAAGAATTCCTAAAGGAAGTGTGAATGGATTGCAAAATGGCAAGCAATTAGAGCTAACATAAGTTGAAAGCAAAGTGCATAAACAGGTGCTGAAATAACAAGCACAATAAAGGAAATTCTTTTTTTGTTATTATTTTTATTAAAGTATAGTACAATATTACATAAATTACAGGTATACAACATAGTGATTCAGAATTTTTAAAAGTTATACTACATTTATAGTTATAAAATTTTGGCTACATTCTCTGTGTTGCACAACATATCCTGTAGCTTATTTATTTTATACATAATAGTTTGTACCTCAATCCCTTAACCCTAACTTGCCCCTCCCCCTGCTCTCTCCCCACTGGTGACCACTAGACTGTTCTCTACATCCGTGAGTCTCTTTCTTTTTTGTTATATTTACTAGTTTGTTGTATTTTTTTATATTTCACACATAAGTGATATCATACAATGTCTTTGTCTGACTTATTTCAGTTAGCTTAATACCTTCTAGGTTCATCCATGTTGTTGTAAATGGCAAAATTCCATTCTTTTTTATGACTGTGGTATATCTTCTTGATAAAGAAGATATATCACATCTTCTTTATCAATTCATCTGTTGATGGTCATTTAGGTTGCTTCCATATCTTGGCAATTGTAAATAATGCTGCTATGAATATTGGTGTGTATGTATCTTTTTACATTAGCATTTTTTGTTTTTGTTTTTGGATATATACACAGGAGTGGACTCACTGGGTCATACAGTAGTTCTGTTTTTAGTTTTTTGAGAAACTTCCATACTGTTTTCCTCAGTGGATGTACCAATTTACATTCCACCAACAGTTCATGAGGGTTCCCTTTTCTTCACAACCTCACCAACATTTGTTATCTGTGTTCTTTTTGATGACAGCCATTCTGACAGATGTGAGGTGATATTTCACTGTGGTTTTGATTTGCATTTCTCTGATAATTAACAATGTTGAGCATCTTTTCATGTTCCTGTTGGCCATCTGCATGTCCTCTTCAGAGGACAAAAAAATGTGTCTATTCAGGTCTTCTGTCCAGTTTTGAATTGGGTTGATTTTTTGATGTTGAGCTGTATGAGCTGTTTATATATCAGTCATATCATTTGCAAATATTTTCTCCCATTCAGTACGTGCTTTTTTCATTTTGTTGATGGTGTCCCTTGCTGTGCAAAAGATTTTAAGTTTAATTAGGTCCCATTTGTTTATTTTTGCTTTTATTTCCTTTGCTTTAGGAGACAGATCCAAAAATACACTGTTACAATTTATGTCAAAGAGTGTTCCACCTATGTTTTCTAGGAGTTTTGAGGTTTCTGGTCTTCCATTTAGGTCTTTAACCCATTTTAAGTTTGCTTTTGTATCTGGTTAAAGAATGTTCTAATTTCATTATTTTACATGTAGCTGTCCAGTTTTCTTAGCACCACTTATTGAAGAAACTTTCTTTTATCCACTGTTTATTCTTCCTTCCTTTGTCATACATTAATTGAACGTAAGTGCCTGGGTTTATTTCTGGGCTCTCTATTCTGTTCAGTTGATCTATGTGTTTGTTTTTGTGCCAGCACCATACTATTTTGATCACTGTAGCTTTGTAGTATAGTCTGAAGTCAAGCAGCCTGATTTCTCCAGCCCTGTTCTTCTTTCTCAAGATTCTTTTGGCTATTTGGGGTCTTCTGTGTTTCCATACAAATTTTAAAATTATTTGTTCTAGTTGTGTGAAAAATGCCATTGGTATTTTGATAGGGATTGCATTGAATCTGTAGATTGCCTTGGGTAGTATAGTCATTTTAAAAATATTAATTGTTCCAATCCATGAACGTGGTATATCTTTCCATCTGTTTGTGTCATCTTCAATTTCTTTCATCATCTTATAGTTTTCTGAGTATAGGTCTTTTACCTCCTTAGGTAGGTTTATTCCTAAGTATTTTGTTTTTTGGTTTTTGGTTTTTTTGATGCAATGGTAAATGGGATTGTTTTCTCAATTCCTGTTTCTGTTAGTTCATTAGGTGTAAGATTGGACAGGTTATCCAGACAGAAAATCGATAAGGAAACACTGTCCTTAAATGACACATTAGACCTGATGGATTTTATATATATATATATATGACATTCCAGCTAAAAGCAGCAGAATACACATTCTTTTCAAGTGTATATGGACCATTCTCAAGGATAGATCACATGCTAGGCCACAAAAAAAAAGCTTCAGTAAATTTAAGAAAATTGAAATCATATCAAGCACTTTTTCCAAACACAATGCTATGAAACTAGAAACCAAGAATAAAACTGCAAAAAACACAAACGTGTGGAGGCTAAACAATATGTTACAACACAATCAATGGGTCACTGAAGAAATCAAACAAGAAATTAAAGAATATGTGGAGACAAATGAAGACAAAAACATAACGATCCAAAACACATGGGACACAGCAAAGGCAGTTTTAAGAGGGAAGTTTATAGTGATACAAGCCTACTTCAGGAAACAAGAAAAATCTCAAAGAAGGATTCTTAGTAGAGTGCAAGCATAATTAATTCTAAAAATGTTAACTTGGAATTGAAATGCTTAATTTAACCTTGTTTTTTCAAAACTGATGCATTTGTATTAAAAATGTAATCATATACCGTTTTAAGATTCTGTAGAGCTAAAAGTGAAATTTTTTTTAAGTCTGTTCTGATAATGTGGGCGCATCTTCACATTGGCCTAATGAAATTTGGGGAAGAATTTAAACATTACCAATAAAGGAAATATAAGGTCATCAAATTCTTTTAACAAATCAAATTAAAGAAAGAATGACTAGAAACAAATGTTGAACTATCTTCAAAAAAATGAAATTTTAATAGGTTCTTTCATGATTCATCTTGTGATAACATTTGTACTTGGTTAGTACACTTATGGCACATCAATAACAAATGTGAAATTCTTGGAAATCTTTCTCTTTGGAGATACCATACTTTTTCACTGAAAGAATCCTTGAAAATGAACACAAGCTTCCTGATTCCAGTCACTTTCAAATATTTTATCTAATTTTTTCACTATGCTTACTTTCTTGTCCATTTTTTGGTTCTTTCACTATTTCACCTTATTTTATAATTTCTCATTTATAAAAATATTCCTGACTTTGCCTTAAGTCCTTCTTGCCATTCCTTTGTAGTTCTATCTTCTCTCAATTCTCATCTAATTCATTTTCTTAAATGTATTGGATAAACATGTGGTGCAATAGCATTTATTGACTAATGGCCTAATTGTTTGCCCATACTTGTATGTTATTAAAAAGATGGAATATTGACCCAAAAAGTGGTTTTATGAAAAGAAAAACTAGTAAGTCATTTCTATAAATGTTGAGACATTTTGCTCTTAGATACTTTCAATACCATAATGTTTTATACATTCATTAGTAAACCTAAATATTGTTCTTTAAATAATTTTTATTTTTATGAACTCCTTGTCATTTCATATTAAAGATGTAAGTTGTTCCAGATATAAATTCTTGCAATTTCTTCATTTTACATATGATGAAAATAAAGTTCAAAGCCATACTGTGTCTTGCTCACAATCACATAGATGGTTGGTACTCAAACCCCAAGCCTCCTAACTTCAAGATTATTCATTGGTTTCTCCTTATGGGAGAAACTTATGATTAAAGAAAATGAGTTCATATTTTCCTCTTCAGTTGATGGTAGCAAGAGGATGTAGGGAGATGGAGATATTGTGTCACTGGTTAGAAAACCAGGTTAGAATTTGGAAGTGGCTGAGGCTATATGATATGTACAGAAATTATTTTGCTGTTTATGTTGTAGTCACTGGTGTGTACAAATGTTCTCATTTACGTCCAATCAAATTATTTTTTAATGAGATGGAGCATGAATTTTCTATTTAAATATGAGTATAATTGAACTCTTCCTTTGTGAAAGACCCAGTGCTTTTGTTTCTTAATGCATTTAAATATATATATATATATTTCCAAAAATTGCTTTCCAAAAATCGCAGAGCTAAAAAGAATCAGGTTGATGACATAAGTATGTTATTTTACTCTATGTCTCATATTGTTCCCAGAATGTCATGTTGCCTGGTGACTTCAATGAGCTTGTTCACAGTAAGCCAGTAAGTTTATTGTCAGTGTTCTAATTATGCTAGACAAGAAGATGGAGGTTTAATAGTTTGATTTTACATCTTAAATAACTGAGCCATTAATTGTACTACATCTGTAGGCTATTGTGTTGTATTCTTTATCTCTCCCTTACCCTATCTTGGAACATTGAATATAGCACTGTAGTTAAGAGCCAAACTCTGTTGGATATTAACTACCTGAGTCAACTTGGTCTAGTCACTTAGCTTCGTGTAACTAATTTCTTCATTTGGCAAATGGGAATAATACTGGTACGTCTGTTGTAAGATTAGAAGAATAAGTTTTAATTTAATTAAAATACATGTTTAGATTAGTGCCTAACACATATTAAGTACTACATAGTGATATGTATTATTTTCACTCTCTCTTTCCTTCTTGTTCTATTTCTACCCCCTACATCTGTCTCTATCTTTTTCGTTCATACACAAATATAGCTAGTAATGTCAGTGGGTGATTTTCTAGATTAAACATTCAAAAAAGTATTTTCATAAGAAAACTAAATAAAATTGGTTCAGAGTACATGCCCTAAAATTTGCCTCTTATTCTAATAGCACACCTCATGGAATGGATTAGTTAATTACAAAATAAAGAAATAAATACATATTTGTTTTAGACACACTCATCCAAAACTTTAAAGTTTGAATTATACCATTAGTTTTACAGATAAGCAAACACCAGAAACCTCAAAGAATGTTAGGAATGTACATAAAACTATATCAGCTGATAAATCTCAGTCGTATTTAGCAAGTACCCTACAGTCAACTTTAGTTTGAAATCATTTGAGCATGACGAGGAAACTTTAGAAAACCCCATGGTACATAGTTATTGCTGTTTAAATTCAGGCACCTTCAGATAGAGAAGTAAAACTAAAGTGACGCTATTTGTTCTGTGTGTGATGATAATGGGAATATTTTCACAAGGACTAAAAATAAAATAGATTCTTTGCTCTATATACTTTAGGAAAAATGTTAAAGCACAAGTGCTCACAGAGGAGGGACAGTTTATTTATCCCTGAAGGATAAATAGCTCAAGCAGCAGAGGCCAAAATCCTGACAATTTGTCTACTAAATCACTCACCTGCTACATGTGGATAAATTGTTTTTTAGAATTTGCCATAGCCAAGGAAGTTTTATTCAAAAGTCAGAACCAATCTATGTATAGCAAACTATTTGTCAAATTTCTTTCAGAATTATGAGCTCTGAACATATGGAATAGTGTCAGACATAATAGAAAATTGAGACTGGCATGTTTCTACAAAAAATGCCTTTCTGTTAGAAGGCACTGGTTGCTATATTCATTCCTTAAAATAATCTTAAATGTCTGTTGCAAGAATTTCCACTATATATGTGGGTACCATAAAAGTGTTGACTTTACACAGTGTTCCTTATATTAAAGTAGCACAATGTCATTAAGACACACTGGTTGCTTCAATTCCCCTTTGCAAGTGTCCTAGTTGACATTCAGTATTAGAATTTGAATTTTAAAATGTAATTATAATGTTTGCTCAGTAATCCACACCAACTTGCATGTAATACATCTGATTAGTTTGGGTCATTTATTGTACTTAATAAGGCCAATGTGTAATTTATTTAACATTTTTTTTATAAATGGGAAAAGTAAATTATATTTCAACGAAAATTAAATACTCAAAGGTAGATATCAAATTTTTTTCCTAACCTGAAATTTTTACAATACAGCCCTAATAATATTGGTTTAAGAATATAATACTTTGTTAAGTATATTTATATTGTCTGTAGTGGTCATACTTAATGATTTTCATGTAGTGATAGAAAGATGGCATGTAAAGAAACTGAAATTCAAAGTCAAGTAATCTGCATTTCTGCATTCAAGCACTAATTTCAATGCATATTACTAATGTTAAATTTTATTATTAAACATGTCAACCCATATGAACCTCAATTTCCACACTTATGGAATAACATTATTAATGATAGTTAAAATTTTGAATATGTCTTTTTGGTAGACAGAGCTCAGACATATGTATCTATTAACTATATAAGATAAATAGTCTTGATATCTTCATTTATTAAAATAAAGAACCAGGCTTAGATATGTTAGTAATTTGCATAAGGTCACAGAGCTCATGGTAGAGGCAGGATATGCACCCAGGAATTCTACTTACAGAGTTTAAAATCTTGACAAGTGGAGTGCTCTACCTGTAGTAGAATAATTACACTAACAGTTCCAAGTTTTCACTCCTCCTTATATTTATGTCCCTTGGTAAGTGAGGAATCTTACCTCAACTTGGCCATATGATCTGCTTTAGCCAATGTAGGGGTGAGGGTAGCAAATATGACACCAGTAGAGTTTTGAAAAGCAATTATATATGTGGGCTTGTGCTTCTGCCATCATCAAGAAAAAGACATGTCCCAGTCTAACCTGGTAGTCCCAAGAGAAGGTGAGAGACATGGGCACTGAGCTCAGTTGTCCCAGTTGTCTCAGGCAACGAGACGAGCTAAGCCCCAACGAGGTCAGCAGAATTTCACCCTTGTGATGCATGAATAATTATAAACTGTTGTATTACTATTGTGTTGGTGAATAGTTTGTTATAAATCAATGGGTGCATGATATATTGCCTTTCTAAATATAAATTGAGAATAATAATATCTATATCCTCGTTTTATGGACGGTCCTAAACTTTGAAAATATTTATATGTAGAAAAAGTATTAACAAATGTTTGTTATTTTTACTTACCCTGACCTACCTAACTTTCTAAAATGAGTTCCCATGGTGGGTATGGCTAAGGGTTAGGATTAGGGTATGGGTTAGGGTACGTGTTAGGGTTAGGGGACAGGGTAGGGTTAGGGTACCGGGTAGGGTTAGGTTACGGGTTAGGGTACCGGTTAGGGTTAGGGTAAAGGATAGGGTACAACTATGGGTTAGGGTTAGGGTATGGGTTAGGGTTAGGGTACAAGGTAGGGTTAGGGTTAGGGTACAGTTTAGTGTACGGCTACAAGTTAGGGTTAGGGTATGGGTTAGGGTACAGGTTAGTGTTAGGATACAGGTTAGGATTAGTGTACGGGTTAGGGGTAGGGTTAGGGTTCGGGTAGGGGTTAGGTTACAGGTTACGGTATGGTTACGTGTTAGGGTTAGGGTATGCTTTAGGGTACGAGTTAGGGTTACGGTACATGTTAGGATTAGGGTACGGGGTAGGGTTGGGTTATGGGTTAGGGTTAGGATTAGGGTACCAGTTAGGGTTAGGGTACAGGATAGGGTACAGATTAGGGTATGGGATAGGGTTCAGGTTAAAGTACGGGTTAGGGTTAGGGTACGGGTTAGTGTACGGCTACAGGTTAGGGTTAGTGTACGGCTTAGGGTACGGGTTAGTGTTAGGATACAGCCTATGATTAGGGTACTGGTTAGGGTAAGGGTTAGGGTTAGGGTATGGGTGAGGGTACACGTTAGGGTAAGAGTACATGTTAGGGTTAGGGTACGTGTTAGGGTTAGGTTACAGGTTAAGGTTAGGGAACGGGGTAGGGTTAGGGTACACGTTAGGGTTAAGGTTAGGGTTAGGGTACCGGTTAGTGTTAGGGTACAGGGTAGGGTAGAACTAAGTGTTATGCTTAGGGTACAGGTTAGGGTACGGCTTAGGGTTAGGGTACAGGGTAGGTTTAGGGTGAGGGTTAGGGTTAGGGTATGGGGTAGGGTTAGGGTACGGGTTAGGGTTAGGGTACAGTTTAGTGTACAGCTCCGGTTAGGGTTAGGGTACAGTTTAGTGTACGGCTACGGGTTAGGATATGGATTAGTGTTAGGATTCGGGTTGGGATTAGGGTGCGTGTTAGGGTTAGGGTAAAGTATAGGGTACAGCTATGTGTCACAGTTAGGGTACAGGTTAGGGTATGGGTTAGGGTTGGGGTACGGGTTCAGGTATGAGTTAGGGTACAGGTTAAGTTACGGCTATAGGATAGGGTTAGGGTATGTGTTAGGGTATGTGTTAGGGTAAGGGTACGGGTTAGGGTTAGGGTACAGGTTAGGGTTAGGGTACAGGATAGGGTAGAGCTACGTGTTATGGTTAGGGTACATGTTAAGGTATGGGTTAGGGTTAGGGTATGGGTTAGGGTTAGGGTGGAGTTTAGTGTACGCTACGGGTTAGGTTTAGTGTACACGTTAGGGTATGGGTTAGTGTTAGGATACGGCTGAGGATTAGGGTACTGGTTAGGGTAAGGTTTAGGGTTAGGGTGAGTGTTCAGGTACGGGTTAGGGTACAGGTTAGGGTATGGCTATGGGTTAGGGTTAGGGTATGGGTTAGGGTACGTGTTAGGGTTAGGGTATGGGTTAGGGTTAGGATACGGGGTAGGGTTATGTTACCGGTTAGGGTTAGGTTTAAGGTTAGGGTACAGTTTAGTGTACAGATAAGAGTTAGGGTTAGATTACGGGTTAGGGTACGGGTTAGTTTTAGGATATGGGTTAGGATTAGGGTATGGTTTAGGGTTAGGGTTAGGGTTTGGGTAGGGGTTAGGGTACAGGTTAGGGTACAGTTATCTGTTAGGGTTAGGGTATGTTTTAGGTTACGTGTTAGGGTTAGGGTATGTGTTAGGGTTAGCATAGGGGGTAGAGATAGGGTACGGGTTAGGGTTAGGGTATGGTGTAGGGTTAGGGTTAGAGTTAGGGTATGGGTTAGGGTTAGCATACAGTTTAGTGTATGGCTACAAGTTAGGGTTAGGGTTAGGGTTAGGTTTTGGGTAGGGCTTAGGCTACAGATTAGGGTATGGTTACGTGCTAGGGTAAGGGTATGTTTTAGGGTACATGTTAGGGTTAGGGTACGTGTTAGGATTAGGGTACAGGGTAAGGTTAGGGTACAGGTTAGTGTATGGGTTAGGGTACTAGTTAGGGTACAGGATAGGGTACAGCTATGTGTTATGGTTAGGGTACAGGTTAGGGTTCAGGTTAGGGTTGGTGTACGGTTTAGGGTTAGGGTACGGGTTAGGGTTAGGGTCAAGGTTAGGGTTAGGATTGGGGTCTGGGTTAGGGTTAGGGTACAGTTTAGTGGACGGCTACGTGTTATGGTTAGTGTATGGGTTAGGGTACGGGTTGGTGTTAGGATACGGCTTAGGATTAGGGTACTGGTTAGGGTTAGGGTTAGGGTTAGGCTTCGTGTGCAGGTTAGGGTACAGGTTAGGGTATGGCTAAGGGTTAGGGTGAGGTTATGGGTTAGGGTATGTGTTAGGATTAGGTTACAGGTTAGGTTTAGTGTATGGGATAGGGTTAGGGTACGCGTTAGGGTTAAGGTTAGGGTTATGGTACTGGTTAGTGTTAGGATACAGGATAGGGTACAGGTACGTGTTAGGGTTAAGGTACGGGTTAGGGTTAGGATACGGCTTAGGCTTAGGGTACGGCTTAGGGTTATGGTACAGTTTAGTGTATGGCTATGAGTTAGGATTAGGGTATGGGTTAGGGTAGGGGTCAGTGTTAGGATATGGATTAGGATTAGGGTACAGGAATGGGTTAGGGTTAGTGTTAGAGTTAGGCTTCAGATAGGGTTAGGGTACAGGTTAGGATATATTTACATGTTAGGGTTAGGGTATGTTTTATGGTACGTGTTAGGGTTACGGTAGGGTTAGGGTTAGGGTACAGGTTAGGGTTAGGATACGGCTTAGGAATAGGGTACTTGTTGGGGTAAGGGTAAGGGTTAGGGTTAGGGTTCGGGTATGGGTTAGGGTACAGGTTAGAGTATGGCTACGAGTTAGGGTTCGGGTATGGGTTAGGGTTAGTGTTAGGGTAAGGATACGGATGATGTTTGGGGTACGGGGTAGGGTTAGGGTATGGGGTAGGGTTAGGGTATGGGATAGTATTTGTATATGGGTTAGGATTAGGGTACGGGTACGGGTACAGGTTAGGTTTAGGTTTAGGCTTCAGATAGAGGTTAGGGTACAGGTTAGGGTATGGTAAAGTGTTAGGGTTAGGGTATGTTTTAGGGTACGTGTTAGGGTTACAGTCTGTGTAAGAGTTAGGGTAAGGGTAAGGATTAGGATACGGGTTAGGGTGAGTGTTAGGGTTATGGTACCAGTTAGGGGTAAGATACAGGATAGGTTACAAGTACGTGTTATGGTTAGGTTACCTGTTAGGGTACGGGTTAAGGTTGGAGTATGGATTAGGGTACAGGTAGGGTAAGGGTTAGGGTTAGAGTACAGTTTAGTATATGACTACGGTTTAGGGTTAGTGTACGGGTTAGAATATGGGTTAGTGTTAGGATATGGCTTAGGATTAGGGTACTGGTTAGGGTTAGGGTTAGGGTTAGGGATAGGCTTCAGGTATGGGTTAGGGTATGACTAAGGATTAGGGTTGGGTATGGGTTAGGGTATGGGTTAGGGTTATGGTTTGGATTAGGGTTACAGTACGGGTTAGTGTTAGGGTACAGGTAGGTTTAGGATACGTATTAGGGTTAGTGTACGGGTTAGGTTTAGGCTACAGTTTGCTGTGCGGCTACGAGTTAGTGTTATGTTACATGTTCGGGTATGGGTTAGTGTGAGGATATGGGGTAGGGTTGGGTTTAGGCTTCGGGTAGAGGTTAGGGTACAGGTTAAGGTACGGTTACGTGTTAGGATTAGGGTATGTTTTAGGATTAGGGTACCTGGTAGGGTTAGGGTATGGGTTAGGGTTAGGGTTTGGGTTACGGTACTGGTTAGGTTTAGGGTACAGGATAAGGTACAGCTACGTGTTAGGGTTAGTGTACAGGTTAGGGTACGGGTTAAGGTTGGAGTATGGGTTAGGGTTATGGTACGGGTAGGGTTCGGGTTAGGGTTAGGATATAGGTTAGGGTTAGGGTACCGTTTAGTGTACAACTGTGAGTTAGGGTTAGTGTATGGGTTAGAGTATGGCTTAGTGTTAGGATACGGCTTAGGGTTAGGGTACTGGTTATGGTTAGGTTTAGCATTAGGGTTAGGCTTCGGATATGGGTTAGGGTACAGGTTAGGGTATGGCTAAGTATTAGGGTTACTGTGTGGGGTAGGGTATGTGTTAGGTTTAGTGTTCAGGTTAGGGTTAGTGTACTGGGTAGGGTAGATTACAGGATAGGGTGCAGCTACGTGTTAGTGTTAGGGTACAGGTTAGAGTACGGGTTAGGGTTAGGGTTTGGATTACTGTTAGGGTACAGGTTAGGATTAGGGTACAGGATAGGTTTAGGGTACGTGTTAGGGTTAGGGCACCGGTTATGGTACGGGATAGGTTTAGGGTTAGGTTTAGGGTACCAGTGAGGGTTAGGGTACAGAGTAGGGTAGAGCTACGTGTTACTGTTAGGGTACAGGTAAGGGGGCGGGTTAGGGTGTGTGTATGGGTTAGGGTTACTGTATGGGTTAGCGTTAGGGTATGGTGCAGAGTTAGGGTACAGGTTAGGGTTAGGGCACGGATAGGATTAGGGTACAGTTTAGGGTACAGCTACAAGTTAGGGTTAGTGTAATTGTTAGGGTATGGGTTAGTGTTAGGATACGGCTTAGGATTAGGGTACTGGTTAGGGTAAGGTTTAGGGTTAGGGTTAGGGTTCGGGTATGGGTTAGGGTACAGGTTAGGGTATGGCTACGAGTTAGGGTTCGGGTATGGGTTAGGGTTAGTGTTAGGGTTAGGATACAGATGAGGTTTAGGGTACGGGGTAGGGCTAGGGTATGGGTTAGTGTTAGTATATGGGTTAGGATTAGGGTATGGGTACGGGTTAGGTTTAGGTTTAGGCTTCAGGTAGAGGTTAGGGTACAGGTTAGGGTATGGTAATGTGTTAGGGTTAGGGTATGTATTAGGGTATGTGTTAGGGGTAGAGTACATGTTAGGGTTAGGGTACGGGAAAGGGTGAGGGTACAGGTTAGGGTACAGGTTAGGGTTAGGGTACTGGTTAGGGTTAGGGTACAGGATAGGGTACAGCTATGTGTTACAGTTAGGGTACAGATTAGGGTACAGTTTAGGGTTGGGGTATGGATTAGGATTAGGGTACGGGTTAGTGTTAGGTTACAGGGTAGGGTAAGAGTTAGGGTTAGGGTTAGGGTACACGTTAGGGTTAGGGTACAGTTTAGTGTACGGCTACGGGTTAGGGTTAGTGTGTGGTTTAGGGTACGGGTTAGTGTTAGGATACGGGCTAGGATTAGGGTACGGGTATGGGTACGGGTTAGCATAGGGTACCGGTTAGGTTTAGGATACAATATGGGGCATAGCTATGTGTTAAGGTTAGGGTACCGGTTAGGATTAGCGTACAGTATAGGGCAGAGCTACATGTTAGTGTTAGGGTACAGGTTAGGGGACGCGTTAGGCTTTGTGTATGGCTTAGGGTAATGGTACAGTTTAGCATTAGGGTACAGTGTAGGGTTTGGGTACAAGTTAGGGTTAAGGTTTGGGTTAGGGCATGGGTTAGGGTTAGGGTACAGTTTAGTGTACCTCTATGGGTTAGGGTTAGTGTACACGTTAGGGTATGGGTTAGTGTTAAGATATGGCTTAGTATTAGGGTACTGGTTAGGGTTAGGGTTAGTGTTAGGGTATGGGTTAGGGTGCAGGTTAGGGTATGGCTATGGGTTAGGGTTCGGGTATGGGTTAGGGTTAGTGTTAGGGTTGGGATATGGGTGAGGTTTAGGGTACGGGGTACGGTTACGGTACGGGTTATTGTTAGTATACAGGTTAGGATTAGGAGATGGGTTAGGGTACAGGTTAGTGTTAGGGTTAGGGTTTGGGTAGAGGTAAGGGTACAGGTTAGGGTACGGTAACGTATTAGGGTATGTTTTAGGGTATATGTTAGGGTTAGAGTACGTGTTAGGGTTATGGTACGGGGAAGGGTATGGGTACGGGTTAGAGTTAGTTTAGGATTAGAGTACCGGTTAGGGTTGGGGTAGAGCTACGTGTTATGGTTAGGGTACACTTTTGGGTAGGGGTTAGGGTTGGGGTACAAATTAGGATTAGGGTATGGGTTAGGTTTAGGTTACGGGGTACGGTACGGGGTAGGGTACGGGTTAAGGTTAGGGTACAGTTTAGTGTACGGCTATGGGTTAGGGTTAATGTATGGGTTAGGGTATGGGTTAGTGTTAGTATACGGCTTAGGATTAGGGTACTCGTTAGGGTTAGGGTTAGGGTAGAGTTTTGTGTACGGATAAGAGTTAGGGTTAAGGTACATTTTAGGTTATGGGTTAGGGCTAGGATACAGCTTAGGATTAGGGTACTGGTCAGGGTAAGGGTTAGGGTTAGGGTTCGGGCACGGGTTAGGGTACAGGTTAGGGTACAGCTATGGGTTAGGGTTCAGGTATGGGTTAGGGTTAGGGTTAGGGTTAGGGTTAGGATACGGGTTAGGGTTAAGGCACGGGGTAGGGTTAGGGTATGGTTTAGTGTTAGGATACGTGTTAGGATTAGGGTATGCGTTAGGGTTAGGTTTAGGATAAGGGTTAGGCTTCAGGTACGGATTAGGGTGCAGGTTAGGGTATGGTTACGTGTCATGGTTAGGGTATGTTTTAGGGTACATGTTAGGGTTAGAGTCTGTGTGTTAGGGAAAGGGTAAGGGTTAGGGTACGGGTTAGGGTGAGCGTTAGGGTTACAGTACCAGTTAGGGGTAAGATACAGGATAGGTTACAAGTACATGCTATGGCTAGGTTACCTGTTAGGGTACGGGTTAAGGTTGGAGTACGGATTAGGGTACAGGCAGGGTACGGGTTAGGGTTAGGGTACAGTTTAGTATACGACTACGGGTTAGGGTTAGTGTACAGGTTAGAATATGGGTTAGTGTTAGGATACGGCTTAGGATTAGGATACTGTTTAGGGTTAGGGTTAGGGTTACGGATAGGCTTCAGGTATGGGTTAGGGTACAGGTTAGGGTATGACTAAGGATTAAGGTTGGGTGTGGGTTAGGGTTATGGTTTGGATTAGGGTTACAGTACGGGTTAGGGTTAGGGTACAGATAGGTTTAGGATACATGTTAGCGTTAGTGTACGGGTTAGGGTTAGGCTACAGTTTACTGTACGGCTACAAGTTAGTGTTACATTACATGTTAGGGTATGGGTTAGTGTGAGAATACGGGGTAGGGTTGGGGTTAGGCTTTGGGTAGAGCTTAGGGTACAGGTTAGGGTACGTTTACATGTTAGGGTTAGGGTATGTTTTAGGATACATGTTAGAGTTAGAGTACGTGTTAGGGTTAGGGTGTGGGGAAGGGTTAGGGTACGGAATAGGGTATGGGTTAGGGTTAGAGTACAGGGCAGGGTTAGGGTATGGGTTAGGGTACGGGTTAGGGTTAGGGTACACTTTAGTGTATGGCTACGAATTAGGGTCAGGGTAAGTGTTAGAGTACTGGGTAAGTTAGGGTACTGGTAGTGTTAGGATACATGTTAGGGTTAGGGTACGGGTTAGGGTTAGGATAGGGTTTAGGGTTAGGCCTCGGGTAGGGATTAGGGTACAGGTTAGGGAATGGTTACTTGTTAGGGTTTGGGTCTGTTTTAGGGTACGTGTTAATGTTATGTTACGTGTTAGGATTAGGGTACATGGTAAGGTTAGGGTACGTGTTAGGGTATGGGTTAGGGTTATGGTTAGGTTTAGGGTACAGGTGAGGGTTAGGGTATAGGATAGGGTACAGCTACGTTTACTGTTAGGGTACAGGTTAGGGGATGGATAAGTATTTGGGTACAGGTTAGGGTTACGGTACGGGTTAGCATTAGGGTACGGTGCAGAGTTAGGGTACAGGTTAGGGTTAGGGTTAGGGTACAGTTTAGTGTACAGCTACAGGTTAGGGTTAGTGTATGTGTTAGGGTATGGGTTAGTGTTAGGATACATCTTAGGATTAGGGTACTGGTTAGGGAAAGGATTAGGGTTAGGGTTAGGATTAAGGTATGGGTTAGGGTACAGGTTAGGCTACGGCTACGGGTTAGGGTTCGGGTCTGGTTTAGCGTTAGTGTTAGGGTTAGAATACGCATGAGGTTTAGGGTATGGGGTAGGGTTAGGGTATGGGTTAGTGTTAGTATATGGATTAGGATTAAGGTATGGGAACGGGCACGGGTACGGGTTAGGGTTAGGGTTCGGATAGAGGTTAGGGTACAGGTTAGGGTACAGTAACGTGTTAGGGTTAGGGTATGTTTTAGGGTATGAGTTAATGTTAGAGTATGTGTGAGGGTTTGGGTATGGGAAAGGGTGAGGGTACGGGTTAGGGTACGCGTTAGGGTTAGGGCACCGGTTAGGTTTAGGGTACAGGATAGGGTAGAGCTACTTGTTATGGTTAGGGTAAAGGTTAGGGTACGGTTTAGGGTTGGGGTACAGATTAGGATTAGAGTACGGGTTACGGTTAGTTTACGAGGTAGGGTTAGGGTTTGAGTTAGGGTACGCATTAGGGTTAGGGTACAGTTTAGTGTATGGCTATGGGTTAGGGTTAGTGTATGGGTTAGGATATGTGTTAGTATTGGGATATGGCTTAGGATTAGGGTACTGCTTAGAAAGTGTTAGGGATAGGGTTAGGGTTTCAGTATGGTTTAGGATACAAGGTAGGGTACGGCTAGGGGTTAGGTTTAGGGTATGCATTAGGGTTATGGATAGGTTTAGAATATGGGTGACGGTTAGCATACGGGTTAGGGTTAGGGTATGGGTTAGTGTTACATTTAGGGTTAGGGTATGGTTTAGGGATAGGATCCAGTTTAGCATACGGATACTAGTTAGGGTTAGGGTACATGTTTGGATATGGGTTAGTGTTAGGATATGGGTTAGGATTAGGGTACGGCTACAGGTACGGGTTAGGGTTAGAGTACCGGTTAGGGTTAGGATTATGGCATGGGTTAGGGTTAGGGTATGGGATAGGGTTAGGGTACGGGTTAGTGTTAGGGTTCAGTTAGCGTAAGGGTTAGGGTTAGGGTACAGTTTAGGGTATGGCTATGAGTTAGGATTAGGATGCCGGTTAGGGTATGGGTTACTGTTAGGATACGGGTGAGGATTAGGGTACAGTTTAGGGTATGGGCTAGGGTTAGGGTTAGGCTTCGAGTATGGCTTAGGGTACAGGTTATGGTATGGTTATTTGTTAGGGTTAGGGTATGTTTTAGGGTTAGGATTAGGGTAAGCATTAGGTTTAGGGTACCGTTTAGTGTATGACTATGGTTTAGGGTGAGTGTACGGGTTAGAGTATGGGTAAGTGTTAGGATTCGGCTTAGGATTAGGGTACAGGTTAGGGTTAGGGTTAGGGTAAGGTTAGGCTTCTGGTATGGGTTAGGGTACAGGTTGAGGTACAGCTAAGGATTAGGGTTAGGGTATGGGTTAGAGTATGTGTTAGGGTTAGCGTTCGGGTTAGGGTTAGTGTACTGGGTAGGGGTAGGGTACTGGCATGGGTTAGGGTTAGGGTTAGTGTACCAGTTAGTGTTCATTTACAGGATAGGGTATAGCTATGTGTTGAGTTTAGGGTACAGGTTCAGGTATGGGTTAGGTTTAGGGTTTGAATTAGGGTTAGGGTACAGGTTAGGTTTAGGGTGCGTGTTATGGTTATAGTTAGGGTTAGGGTATGGGTTAGTGTTAGGATACAGGTTAGGATCAGGTTACGGGATAGGGTTAGGGTTAGGGTTCGAGTAGAGGTTAGGGTACAGATTAGGGTACAGATACATGTTAGGGTTAGGGCATGTTTTAGGTTACATTTTAGAGTTAGAGTACGTGTTATGGTTAGGGTATGAGGAAGGGTTTGGGTAAGGGTTAAGGTTAGGCTTAGGGTTATGGTACAGGTTAGGGTTAGGGTACGGATTAGGATAACTGTACGGGTTAGGGTTAGATTACAGGGTAGGGTATGGGTTAGGGTTAGGGTTAGGGTATGCATTAGGGTTAGGGTACAGTTTAGTGTATGGCTACGGGTTAGGATTAGTGTACAGTTTAGGTTATGGGTTAGTGTTAGGATACGGCTTATGTTTAGAGTACTGGTTATGGTAAGGGTTAGGGTTAGGGTTTGGGTATGGGTTAGGGTACAGGCTAGGGTACAGCTTCGGTTTAGGGTTAGGGTATGGGTTAGGGTTAGGTATAGGTTTATTATATGGTTTAGGTTTAGGGTATGGTGTACGGTTAGGGCATTGTTTAGGGTTAGGTTTTGGGTTAGGTTATGGTTTAGGGTTAGGGTACATTTTAGCATATGGATACTAGTTAGGTTTAGGGTATGGGTTAGGGTATGGGTCAGTGTTAGGACACGGGTTAGGATTAGGGTATGGGTTAGGGCTAGGGTAGAGTTCAGTTTACGGATACGAATTAGGGTTAGGGTACATGTTAGGGTATGGGTTAGTGTTAAGATACGGGTTAGGATTAGGGTACGGGTTAGGGTTAGGCTTATGGTACGGGTTAGGGTTAAGGTATGGGTTAGGGTTAGGGTACAGAGTAGGGTTAGGCTACAGGGTAGTGTTAGGTTTAGTGTACAGGATAGGGTCCATCTACGTGTTAGGGTTAGGGTACAGGTGAGGGTAAGCTTTAGGGTTGGAGTATGGGTTAGGGATAGGGTATGGGGCAGGGTTAGGGTATTGGTTACTGTTAGGGTAAGGGTTAGGGTTAGGGTTTGGGTATGGGTTAGGGTGCAGGTTAGTGTACGGCTACGTGTTAGGGTTAAGGTATGGGTTAGGGTACTGGTTAGTGTTAGGAAATGTGATAGGATTAAGGTACAGGTTAGGGTTAGGGTACAGGTGAGGGTTAGGCTTCAGGTAGGGGTTAGGGTACAGGTTAGGGAATGGTTACCTGTTAGGGTTAGGGTATGTTTTAGGATACGTGCTAGGAATAGGGTACATGTTAGGTTTATGGTACCTGGTAGGGTGAGGGTATGGGTTAGGGTTAGGGTTACGGTATTGGTTAGGGTTTGGGTAGAGCATAGGGTACAGCTATGTGTTATGGCTAGGGTACAGGTTAGGGTATGGGTTAAGGGTTAGGGTTAGGGTTTGGGCACAGGATAGGGTACAGGTTAGGGTACGGCTATGGGTTAGGGTTCAGGTATGGGTTAGGATACGGGTAAGGTTTAGGATATGGGGTAGGGTTAGGGTATGGGTTAGTGTTAGGATATGGGTTAGGATTAGGGTATGGGTTACTGGTAGGGTTAGGGTTAGGGTTAGGCTTTGGGTAGGGCTTAGGGTACAGATTAGGTTATGGTTACATGTTAGGGTTAGGGTACGTGTTAGATTTAGGGTACGTGTAGTGTTATGGTACGGGTTAGGGTATGGGTTAGGGTTAGGGTAGGGGTTTGCTTTAGCTTACGAGGTAGGGTTAGGGTATGGGTTAGGGTTAGGTTTAGTGTACAGGATAGGGTACACCTATGTGTTAGTGTTAGGGTACAGGTTAGGGTACTGGTTAGGGTTAGGGTTAGGGTTAGGGTACAGGTTAGGATACGGTTTAGGGTTAGGGTACGGATTAGTCTTAGGGTACAGTTTATGTACGGCTATGAGTTAGGGTTAGGGTACGGGTTAGGGTATGGGTTAGTGTTAGGTTACGTGTTAGGATTAGGGTATGGGTTAGGGTTACGTTTAGAGTTAGGGTTAGGCTTTGGGTAGGGATTAGGGTACAGATTAGGGTATAGTTACGTGCTAGGATAAGGGTATGTTTTAGGGTATGTGTTAGGGTTAGCATTAGGGGTTAGGGTACAGGTTAGGGTATGGTTACATGTTAAGATTAGGGTATGTTTTAGGGTACGTGTTAGGGTTAGGGTACGTGTTAGGGTTAGGGTACGTGCTAGGATTAGTGTATGGGGTAGGGTCAGGTTATGGGTTAGTGTTAGGGTTAGGGTTAGGGTACGGTATAGGGTTAGCGTTACGGTACTGGATAGGGTAAAGGTACAGGATAGGGTACAGTTACGTGTTATGGTTAGGTTACAGGTTAGGGTACGGTTTAATGATGGAGTACGAGTTAGGGTTAGGGAACAGGTAGGGTTAGGGTTAGGGTACGGGTTAGGTTACATTTTAATGTACTACTACGGGTTAGGGCTAGTGTCCGGGTTTGAGTACGGGTTAGTGTTAGGATACGGCTTAGGATTAGGATACTGATTAGGGTTAGGGTTAGGGTTAGGTTTCAAGTATGGGTTAAGGTATAGGTTAGGATACGACTAAGGATTAGGGTTAGGGTAGGGGTTAGGGTACTCGTTAAGGTTAGCGTTCGGGTTAGGCTAAGGGTACCGGTTAGGTTTAGGGTACAGCTACGTGTTATTGTTCGGGTACAGGTTAGAGTACAGGTTAGGGTTAGGGTTTGGATTAGTGTTAGGGTACGGGTTAGGGTTAGGGGTACAGTTTAGTCTACGGGTATGAGTTAGCATTATGTTATGTGTTAGGGTACAGGTTAGTGTCAGAATATGGGTTAGGATAAGGGTACGTGTTAGGCTTAGAGTTAGGGTTAGGGTTCAGGTAGAGGTTAGGGTACAGGTTAGGGTACGGTTATGTATTTAGGGTTAGGGTATGTTTTAGGGTACATGTTGGAGTTAGAGTATGAGTTATGGTTAGGGTACGGGGAAGGTTAGGGTACGGGTTAGTGTACAGGTTAGGGTTAGGGTTAGGGTTAGTGTTAGGATACAGGATAGGTTATAGCTACTGCTTAGGGTTAGGGTACAGGTTAGGGTACTGTTAAGGGTTAGGGTACGGGTTAGGGTACAGAGTAGGTTTAGGGTATGGAGTAGGTTTAGGTTTAGTGTACAGGATAGGGTACACCTACGTGTTAGGGTACAGGTTAGGGTATGGGTTAGGGTTGGAGTACGGGTTAGGTTTAGGGTATGGGTTAGGGATAGGGTACGGGGCAGGGTTAGGGCACGGGTTTGGGTTAGGGTACGGGTTAGGGTACAGGTGTGGGTTAGGGTACGATTTAGGGTTAGGGTACAGTTTAGTGCATGGCTACAAGTTAGGGTTAGGGTACAGATTAGGGTACCGGTTAGTGTTAGGATACATGTTAGGATTAGGGTACAGGTTAGGGTTAGGCTACGGTTTAGGATACAGTTTACAGAATGGTTACCTGTTAGGGTTAGGGTATGTTTTATGGTACGTGTTAGGGTTAAGGTATGTGTTAGGATTAGGGTACCTGGTAGGGTTAGTTTACGAGTTAGTGATAGGTTTAGGGTTATGGCACTAATTAGAGTTAGGGTACAGGATAGGATACAGCTATGTGTTATGGTTAGGGTACAGGTTAGGGTACAGGTTAAGGTTAGGGTTAGGGTTAGGCTTAGGGTTAGGGTTAGGTTTATGGTACTGCTGAGGGTTAGGGTACAGGATAGTGTAGAGGTATGTGTTACTGTTAGGGTACAGGTTAGGGGATGGGTTAGGGTTTGGGTATGGGTTATGTTTACGGTATGGGTTAGCATTAGGTTAAGGTGCAAAGTTAGGGTATAGATTAGGGTTAGGTTTAGGGTTTGGGCATGGGTAGGGTTAGGGTAGAGTTTAGTGTATGGCTACGGGTTAGGGTTAGTGTACGTGTTAGGGTATGGGTTAGTGTTAGGCTATGGCTTAGGATTAGTTTACTGGTTAGGGTAAGGGTTAGGGTTAGGGTTAGGGTTTGGGTATGGGTTAGGGTACAGGTTAGGGTACGGCTACGGGTTAGGGTTTGCGTATGGGTTAGGGTTAGTGTTAGTGTTAGTGTTAGGGTTAGGGTACGGGTTAGTGTTAGTATACGGGTTAGGATTAGGGTACATGTACGGGTACGGGTATGGGTTAGGGTTAGGGTTCGGATAGAGGTTAGGGTACAGTTTAGGGTATGGTAACGTGTTAAGGTTAGGGTATGTTTTAGGGTTAGGGTTAGGGTTAGAGTATGTGTTAGGGTTAGGGTATGGGGAACGGTGAGGGTACAGGTTAGGGTACGGGCTAGGGTTAGGGTACTGGTTAGGGTTTTGGTACAAGATAGGGTAGAGCTATGTGTTACAGTTAGGGTACAGGTTAGGGTATGGTTTAGGGTTGTGGTATGGATTAGGATTAGGGTACGTGTTAGGGTTAGTTTAAGGGGTTAGGGTTAGGGTTAGGGTACGCTTTAGGTTTAGGGTACACGTTATGGTTAGGTTACAGTTCAGTGTATGGCTATGCGTTAGGGTAGTGTATGGGTTAGGGTATGGTTTAGTGTTAGGATACGGCTTAGATTAAGTACTAGTTAGTAAGGGATAGGGTTAGGGTTTGGGTATGGGTTAGGATACAGGTTAGGGTATGGCTACAGGTTAGGTTTAGGGTATGGGTTAGGGTTACGGCACGGGTTAGTGTTAGGGTATGGGTTAGGTTTAGGATTAGGGTATGGTTTAGGGTTAGGGTGCACTTTAGCGTACGGATACTAGTTAGGGTTAGGGTACGTGTTTGGGTACGGGTTAGTGTTAGGATATGGGTTAGGATTAGGGTATGGGTACGGGTATGGGTTAAGGTTAGGGTACCGGTTAGGGTTAGGATACAGTATTGGGTATAGCTAGGTGTTAGGGTTAGGGTACAGGTTAGGGTACGGGTTAGGATTAGGGTATGGGTTAGGGTTAGGGTACGGGTTAGGTTTAGTGTACGGGGTAGGGTTATGGTATGGGTTAGAGTTAGGTTTCGTGTACAGGATAGGGTACAGCTATGTGTTAGGGTTAGGGTACAGGTTAGGGTACAGGTTCGGGTGGGAGTATGGGTTAGGTTTAGGGTATGGTTTAGGGTTAGCATACAGCGTAGGGTTAGGGTACGGGTTAGGGTGTGCGTTAGGTTTAGGGTACGGGTTAGTGTTAGGGTTCAGTTTAATGTATGGCTATGATTTAGGATTAGGGTATGGGTTAGTGTTAGGTTACGTGTTAGGATTAGGCTACGGGTTAGGGTTAGGTTTAGGATTAGGTTTAGGGTTAGAGTTAGGCTTTGGGTAGGGGTAGGGTACAGGTTAGGGTATGGTTACGTGTTAGGGTATGTTTTAGGTTACGTGTTTGGCTTAGGGTACGTGTTAGGATTAGGGTACAGGCTAGGGTCAGGTTATGGGTTAGTGTTAGGGTTAGAGTTAAGGTACAGGTTAGGGTTAGGGTTAACGTTATGTTACTGGTTAGGGTTAAGGTACAGGATAGGATACAGCTACGTGTTATGGTTAGGTTACAGGTATGGGTACAGGTTAAGGTGGGAGTACAGGTTAGGGTCAGGGTATGAGTAGGGTTAGGGTTAGGGTACGGGTTAGGGTGAGGGTACAGTTTAGTGTACGACTATGGGTTAGCGTTAACGTACGGGTTTGAGTACGGGTTAGTGTTAGGATACAGCTTAGGATTAGGGTACTGATTAGGGTTAGGTTTAGGGTTAGTCTTTGGGTATAGGTTAGGGTACAGGTTAGGTTACAACTAAGGATTAGGGTTAGGGTATGGGTTAGGGTACATGTTAGGGTTAGCTTTCGGGTTAAGGTACTGGTTAGAGTTAGGGTACAGTATAGGGAACAGTTACGTGTTAGTGTTAGGGTACAGGTTAGAGTACAGCTTAGGGTTAGGGTTTGTATTAGTGTTAGGGTACAGGTTAGGGTTAGGGTACAGTTTACTGTACGGCTATGAGTTAGGGTTATGTTACGGGTCAGGGTACAGGTTAGTGTGAGGGTACGGATTCAGATAAGGGTATATGTTAGGGTTAGGGTTAGGTTTAGGGTTAGGGTTCGGGTAGAGGTTAGGGTACAGATTAGGATACAGTTATGTTTTAGGGTTAGGGTATGTTTTACAGTACATGTTAGAGTTAGAGTAAATGTTAGGGTTAGGGTACGGGGAAGGGTTAGGGTATGGGTTAAGGTTAGGATTAGGGTTAGTGTACTGGTTAGGGTTAGGGTACAGGATAGGGTAGAGCTAAGTGTTCCTGTTAGTGAACAGGTTAGGGTACGGGTACGGGTTAGGGTTAAGGTTAGCATTAGGTTACGAGTTAGGGTTAGGGTACAGGTTAGTGTTAGGGTTAGGGTTACAGCACAGGCTAGGGTTAGGGTATGGGATAGGGTTAGGGTACGGGTTAGGGTGAGGATTAGGGTTAGGGTATGGTTTAGGCTTAGTGTACAGTTTAGTGTACGGCTATGAGTTAGGATTAGGGTACGGCTTAGTGTACGGGATAGTGTTAGGATATGGGTTAGGATTAGGGTATGGGTTAGGGTACGCCTTAGGGTTAAGTTTAGGCTTCGAGTATGGGTTAGGGTACAGGTTAGTGTATGGTTACGTGTTAGGGTTAGGATATGTTTTAGTGTACATGTTAGGGTTAGTATACGTGTTAGGATTATGGTACGGGGCAGGGTTAGGTTACTGGTTAGGGTTAGGGTTATGGTACCACTTAGGATTAGGGTACAGGATAGGGTACAGCTACATGTTAAGGTTAGGGTACAGTTTACAGTATGGGTTAAAGTTGGAGTACAGGTTAGGGTTAGGGTATGAGTTAGGGTTAGGGTACCGTTTAGTGTACAACTATGGGTTAGAGTTAGTGTATGGGTTAGAGTATGGGTTAGTGTTACGATACGGCTTAGGATTAGGGTACAGGTTAGGGTTAGGGTTAGGGTAGGGTTATGCTTTGGGTATGAGATAGGGTACAGGTTAGGGTATGGCTAAGTATTAGGGTTAGGGTATGGGTTAGGATACGTGTTAGCGTTAGCGTTCGGGTTAGGGTTAGTTTACCAGGTAGGGTACCGTTAGAGGTACGGGTACGGGTATGGGTTAGGGTACCAGTTAGGGTTAGGGTACAGGATAGGGTACAGCTACATGTTACATTTAGGGTACAGGTTCGGGTATGGATTAGGGTTAGTCTTTAGATTAGGGTTAGGGTACGGGTTAGGTTTAGGGTACGTGTTAGGGTACATGTTAAGGTTAGGATACAGTTTACTGTACAGCTGCAAGTTAGGGTTAGGTTATGGAATAGGGTAGAGGTTAGTCTTAGGATACGAGTTAGGATTAGGGTATGGGACAGGGTTAGGGTTAGAGTTAGGGAATGGGTACATTTTAGGGTACAGGCTAGGGTGCGACAGTGGGTTAGGGTTAGGGTACGTGTTAAGGTATGGGTTGGTGTTAGTGTACGGGTTAGGGTTAGGGTTAGGTTTGGGTTAGGGTTAGGGTTAAAGAACGGGTACAGTTTCGGGTACATGTTAGGGTACAATAATGGGTTAGGGTTAGGGTATGTGTTAGGGTATGGGTTAGTGTTAGTGTATGTGTTAGGGTTAGGGTATGGGATACCCATTAGGATATGGGTTAGGGTAAGGGTTAGCATAAGGGTTAGGGTTAGGGTTAGGGAACGGGTATGGTTTAGGGTACAGGTTAGGGTATGACAATGGGTTAGGTTTAGGGTACATGTTAGGGTGCGGGTTAGTGTTAGTGTGTGGGTTAGGATTAGGGTACGGGTTAGGGTAAGGCTTAGGGTAAAGTTTAGGGTTAGGGTTAGGGCTTGGGTTAGGGAACAGGTATAGTTTAGGGTACAGGTTAGGGTATGGCAACGGGTTAGTGTTAGTGTAAGGGTTAGGGTTAGGGTATGGGTTAAGGTTCAGGTTAGGTTACGCGTTAGGGTTAGTGTACAGTTTAGTGTACGGCTGCAGGTTAGTGTTAGTGTATGGTTTAGGATACGGGTTAGTGTTAGGATATGGCTTAGAATTAGGGTACTGGTTCGTGTAAGGGTTAGGGTTAGGGTTTGGATATGGGTTAGGGTACAGGTTAGGGTACAGCTATGGGTTAGGTTTAGGGTATGGGTTAGTGTTAGGGATAGGGTTAGGATACCTTTTAAGGTTTGGTACGTGGTAGGGTTAGGGTATGGGTTAGGGTTAGGTTTAGGGTTAGGGTACATTTTAGCGTACGGATACTAGTTAGGGTTAGGTTATGGGTTAGTGTTAAGATACGGGTTTGGATTATGGTACAGGTTAGGGTTAGGTTATAGTTCAGTGTACGAATACAAATTAGGGTTTGGGTACGTGTTAGGGTGTGGGTTAGTGTCAGGATACGGGTTAGAATTAGAGTATGGGTATGGGTACAGGTTAGGGTTAGGGTTACGGTATCTGTTAGGGTTAGGATACAGATTAGGGTATAGCTACGTGTTACTGTTAGAATACAGGGTAGGGTACGGGTTAGGGTTAGGTTACGGGTTAGGGCTAGTGTGCGGGCTAGGGTTAGGGTACGGGTTAGGGTTAGTGTACAGAATAGGGTACAGCTAGGTGTTAGGGTTAGGGTACATGTTAGGTTATGGGTTAGGGTTGGAGTATGTGTTCTGTTTAGGGTATGGGTTAGGGATAGGGAATAGGGTAGTGTTAGGGGATGGGTTAGGTTTAATGTACGGGTTAAGTTTAGGGTGCAGTTTAGTGTACAGCTAAGAATTAGCATTAGGGTAGCTGTTAGCGTACAAGTTAGTGTTAGGATACGGTTTAGGATTAGGGTACGGGTTAGGGTATGGTTTAGGGTTAGGGTTAGACTTCAGGCAGGGAATAGGGTATAGGTTAGGGTATCGTTCCGTGTTAGGCTTAAGATATGTTTTAGGGTGCATGTTAGGCTATGTGTTAGGATTAGGTTACGGGGAAGGGTTACGGTACGGCTTAGAGTTTGGGTTAGGGTTATGGTACTGGTTAGTGTTAGGGTACAGGATAGGGTATAGCTACGTGTGATGGTTAGGGTACAGGTTAGGGTATGGTTTAAGGTTGGAGAACGTGTTAGATTTAGGGTATGGGTTAGGGTTAGGGTACGAGTTAGGGTTAGGGTACCATTTACTGTATGTTTAGTTAGGGTTAGTGTATGGGTTAAAGTACAGGTTAGTGTTAGGATACGGTTTAGGATTAGGGTACTGGTTAGGGTTAAGGTTAGGGTTAGTGTTAGGATTCGGGTATGGGTTAGGGTACAGGTTAGGGTATAGCTAAGGATTAGGGTTAGAGTATGGTTTAGGGTACGTGTTAGGGTTAGCATTGGGTTAGGGTTAGGGTACGGGGAACAGTACGGGTATGGGGTAGGTTTAGGGTTAGGGTTAGGGTTAGGTTTCGGGTAGAGTTTAGGGTACAGGTTAGGGTATGGTTTCGTGTTAGGGTTAGGGTATGTTTTAGGGTATGTGTTAGGGTTAGAGTATGTGTTAGGGTTAGGTTACGGGGAAGGGTTAGGGTAGAGGTACAGGGTTGGCTTATGGTTAGGGTACCCATTAGGGTTAGTGTATAGGATAGTGTAAAGCTACGTGTTACTGTTAGGGTACAGGTTAGGATACGGGTTAGGGTTAGGGTATGGGCTAGGTTTACAGTATGGTTTAGCATTAGGGTATGGGGTAGGGTTAGGGTACATGTTAGGGTTAGGGTTAGGGCACAGGTTAGGGTTAGTGTGCAGTTTAGCGTATGGCTACGGGTTAGGGTTAATATATGTGTTAGGGTACAGGTTAGTATTAGGACATGGCTTAGGATTAGGGTACTGGTTAGGGTAAGGGTTAGGGCTAGGGTTTTTGTACGGGTTAGGGTACAGGTTAGGGTATGGCTACGGGTTAGGGTTAGCTTTAGGGTTAGGGTACGGTTTAGGGTTAGGGTACGGTTTAGGGTTAGGGTACAGCTGAGCATACAGATACTAGTTAGGGTTAGGGTACGGTTTAGGGTATGGTTTAGTGTTAGGATACGGGTTAGGATTAGGGTACATTTTAGGGTTAGGGTCCAGTTCAGTGTATGGATACGAATTAGGGTTAGGGTACGTGTTTGGGTAAGGTTTAGTGTTAGGATATGGGTTAGGATTAGGGTACAGTTACGGGTACAGTTACGGGTATGGGTTAGGGTACCAGTTAGGGTTAGGATACAGGATAGGTTATAGCTATATGTTAGGGTTAGGGTACAGGTTAGTGTACGGGTTAGGGTTAGTGTTAGGGTATGGGGTAGTGTTAGGGCACGGGTTAGTGTTAGGCTTAGTGTACAGGATAGGGTACAGCTATGTGTTAGGGTTAGGGTACAGGTTAGGGTATATGTTAAGGTTGGAGTACGTGTTAGGGATAGTGTATAGGTTAGGGATAGGGTATGCGGTAGGGTTAGGGTACGGGTTAGGGTTAGGGTACGTGCCAGGGTACATGTAAGGGTACGGCTATGGGTTAGGGTTAGTGTTCGGGTAGAGGTTAGGGTACAGGTTAGGGTACGGTTACGTGTTAGGTTTAGGGTATGTTTTAGGGTACATGTTAGAGTTACAGTACATGTTAGGGTTAGGGTACAGGGAAGGGTTAGGGTATGGGTTAGGGTATGGATATGGGTTAGGGTTAGGATACAGGTTAGGGTTAGATTATGGGATAGGGTTAGGGCACGGGTTAGTGTTAGGATACAGGTTATGATTAGGGTACGGGTTAGGGTTAGGATTAGGGTTAGGGTTAGCGTTTGGGTAGAGGTTAAGCTAGAGATTAGGGTATGGTTACATATTAGGTTTAGGGTATGTTTTAGGGTACGTGTTAGGGTTAGAGTACGTGTTAGGTTTAGAGCACAGGGAAGGGTTAGGGTACTGCTTACGGTTAGGGTTATCGTTAGGGTATTGGATAGGGTTAGGGTACAGGTTAGGGTAGAGCTATGTGTTACAGTTAGGGTACAGGTTAGGGTATGGGTTAGGGTTGGGGTATGGTTTAGGGTTAGGCTACGTGTTAGGGTTAGGGTACAGGGTAGGGTTAGGATACAGGTTAGGGTTAGGGTTAGGTTTAGGATACAGGTTAGGGTACATTTTATTGTACGTCTACGAGTTAGGGTTAGGGTATGTGTTAGTGTTAGGATATGGGTTAGGGTTATGGTATGGGTTAGGTTTAGGGTACGGGTTAGGGTTAGTGTTAGATTTCAGGTTAGGATTAGGGTATAGTTTAGTGTACGGCTATGGGTTAGGTTTAGGGTATGGATTAGGGTTAAGTTTAGGGTACGTGTTAGGGCTAGGGTACAGTTTAGGGTGCAGAGGAAGGGTGTCCTGAAGGGAGTGGCTTGGGGTCAGGAGGCAGTGGAGACTGTGTTTCGTGGGAGAGGCTTGCACACCTGTGACATTTCGTCCTCGGGGTCAGCACGGCATCACGGATCCACCATCTGTCCATTTGTATGTTCCTTCTTCGCTCACTCATTCCCTGCTTATTCATTCATTCACCCTCTTGATCCGTGACTTGAGGAGTTATTAAGGGTGTACTCTCTGCAGCAAAACACACGACGCAGAGGGCCTGAGAGATCTGGCCATTAGTAAGACTCAGGCCTGCTCAGCGCGTCACTCACGGTGCACCCGGGAGTGAACTGTGCACCAGGGCGGGGGCTCCAGGGGGACAAGAAGACCATGGAACTGGGGTGCCGCCGCTTCCCGCCTGCTCTCCCTCAGGCTCCCTGGCCTTCCCTCATCCCTGTGGCACAGCTCTGTGTTTGGTCACCCTTTGTGTGGTAGAGGCCTGGAGGAGATGTTCAGCGTCCTCATGGGAGGATCCTGCTGCCACAGAGCACCTGGGACTCTGAATCCATGTTCACCAAGGGGAATACTCTGGAACTTTCTAACTCTCCAGGCCCCAAAAGCCTGGGAGCTTGGCTGGGCTCCTGTACCCACTTCTTATGCAGTCTCCCTGGATCCCCCATCCCATCACAGTGAAGATCCAGAAGGCCTTATGTGAGGCCCTTTCCAGTGTGGGCAGCACCAGGGCCCTGGGGTCTTCCAGGCTCAGAGCATCTCTGAGTGTGTTCCAGTGTAGTGAGAAATTGACAGTTTTCACACAGTGTAGAACAAGCCTGGCTGTTATTTATGGTTTGTGTTGTATGTGATTTTTCATGGTCTTGGAGAGTCCTGTCATTTTTTTGATGCATCAGCACATTTGCCCACAGCACATGCTTGAGTCCACAGGCTCAGGGGTATTCCTGGGTTCTCTAGTCAGGAAGGCCCAGTCAGACTGGAGGGGAGACTGACCACACCCAAGGCCTGGTCCTTGTCAGGCAGAGGGCAGGAGAGAGTCCAGTTGAGGCAGGATTGAGGCTCATTCCAGGAGGGTCATCCTGACTGTGGTCTAAAGAGATGCTGCTGCTTCTGAGCATATTTTTTTCTAGAGGAGAAAAACAGAGATGTTGTAGAGAGCATGACTTGGACTAACAGGCAAAGGCAAGTCAGTGCAGGCCTGCGAGAGGGGGATAATGTCTCCCAGATCTTTATGGACTGTAGACCTAGCACCTCCCCAATCAGCCCCAGGTGGAGCAGAATTAAGACATGCAAGAAGTGGACTTGGGTCAGACTGCAGCTTTGTGATTGTGCACAGAGACGGCTGACTGTTTCCCAAATCCAGGGTTCTAGAACTGGGGCCTCTGGAAGGCATAGGCATTCAGGAATATGGTGAAGTGCTTATGGAAGAGTAGATAGCAAAATGTAAGCCTCAGCCCAGAGCAAGATACCATGCAAGATAACACAAGACCCCCAGTCCAGAAGTAGCACAGACATGACCTGCAACTGACACTCAGACTTGCTTCTCCCACGAGCGGCTGAGGCAGCAGAAGGCTCGGCTGAGGCAGCTGAGCAGGCTGGGTCTGTACCCCACGACTGGCAGGGCAGAGCGTGCTTGAGCCTTCAACTAGCCTCTGTGACAGATGCAGGGCCGTGACCATCTTTATTTCCCAGGGACCATCTGCTGTCTCCTCATTCTTGGGGAGGCTGAAACAAAAACAAACTTTATGAAATTACCTGAGCTTTTGTGTGTATGTGTGTGTATTACGTGAGTGTGCACAAGCATGTGCATGTTTGTGCTGTCTGCGCACAGGTCTGTGTACACCTGAGTGCATGTGAGTGTGTTTACGTGCAGGCAGGCACATATGTGTGTATGCACGTATTTTTGCATGTGCAGCACGTGTGATTGTGTGCATGTGACTGCAGTGCATCTTTGCATGTGTGTGTGTACATGTGTGTGAATGCAGGTATGCTTGGGCATGTACGTGCACATGTGTGTGTACACATGCATGCTGTGGGGGGATGAGGAAGGCATGGAGTTGTTGCTTTCTGGTGCCACCTTCCCCCACCCTCCCTTTTGCTGTTGCCTCAGTGCTGTGTGGTGAAGTGTAGAGACTCAAAAGAAGGATCACTACCCCCTACTGTGAGCGATCTGTCTGCTCATCCTCATGGTCACCCATCTGTCCAGTAAACATCCCTGAGCCTGTGTCATGTGCTGGGGCCTGGGGTCCACAGTGAAGCAGGCGTGTGCTCTCAGCTCTGCTCGGCCCAGCCGGGCATGGGGCAGAGGAGCTGCAGGCCAGGTGTGTCTGTGGAGGGAGAGGTTACCTCTGGCTGGTGAGTCAGCGGAGGTGGCAGCTGAGCTGAACTGAAGGAGCGGGGTGGACGGAGCTCGCTCTAGAGGAGGGTGGGGGCAGGAGGCAGGGGAAGGGGCTGGGTGCCTGGCTCGCAGGGAGGACGCATCACAGCGGGGCTGCAAGGGTGGCCAAACAGCTAGCTTTGACTTCGTTTTATACACAGAGAGAACAGCTTTGGAACCAGAGTGACAGGATCAGGCCCACACTTTTCCTCTGGTGGCGGCTGAGGGGTTTGATGGCAGAAGAGAGAAGATGGGCCGAGGAACAGTGGTGATGGTAGGGGCTGTGCCTCTGCCAGGCTTCCAGCCTCTTTGTGGTGGTCCCTTGGGTCCACAAGGTTAGCAAGCACCTTGCGTGAGGCCGGAATGGGGCTTCCTCTTCATTCCCTCTTTCCCAGAAGTAAACGCAACACAGTTTGGAGTTGATGAGACTGAGGGGGCCACCTTGCAGGAAAGGCAAGCGTCAGCATTGGCTGGGGTGCCCGCCCGGGGACAAGGGGGACGCTGAGCCAGACTTGCAGACCCCAGGGAAGGACACAGTGTGCTCAGAGAGGCAGGGAGAGTCAGGAGAGCCAGGTGTGCAGAGAAGGCTCAGCCGAGGGGGCCCTGGGGGCTCAGGCACTCAGGGAGTGAGGGGAGGGGCGGCCAGACAGCCGTGAACGAGGCCCAGGGGTGCTGTGTGCAGGGCGGACACACAGGGCCCGAGGCTGTTCTGTAGGGAAGGTCTCCCAGCTGCAGTGGGCTCTGGAAATTGTCTGCGGGTTGCCGCGCCTCCTGGGTCTCTCCGGCCCAGGCCTCAGCCGGGAGCTGCCTGTCCAGCCTGCCCCGGCTCCACCTCCAGACTGCGCAAGGCTGGGCGGGTGGGACGGGCTCCTCGTGCCTCGGTTGCCATGACCTGTGACGTTTCCTTTCCAGTTGCCAGATTCATTAGAAGGTTATGTAGTTTGTTGCGTTGTATTGCGCCGTCCGTTGGCTTAGGGAAGAACTGCCCTTGTAGGTTGGCCTGCCAGGTGTGCTACTTCAGAGCCTCCATCTGACATACTCTTCCCGGCCCAAAATGCAAACACAGCACACACTCCCTGTCTGGTCTGGGAATGATGACACCTCACCTCTCGCCCCTCCTGCCCTGTCCTGCCCGCACTCCAACCTCCTGGACACTTCGGTTCCCCATCTAACTCCCGACCCCTCCAGCTGGCTGGGGACAGGCAGCCTCATGAGACAGTGCACACAAAGTTTTCTGGCCGGGCCTTGAGGACGGGGACCAGGTCCCACCTGTGCCAAGGAAGCAGGCGTCTCACCCAGATTTGCCTCCGGGCTCTTGAAGGTGGACTGAAGGTCAGACAGTCCAGAGGCCAAGGGCCCCAGAGGAGGAGGGTGTGGGCCCGGGTAGACCAGGAGCAGCTGCCCCTCTGGTCAGGCGAGTCCAACGGCCCAGGGCTTTCTGGTTCCTGGGGGGAGGAGAGGGCAGAGGCAGTGGGGACCCAAAGACAGGTCCTGCTTCACCTCTGGATGGATCCACTTAGCTGAGCCCGGGAGCCCTGGGTGGAGGGCCAGACCCTGGGGTGTATCCACCTGCCAGGAGAAGGCTGTCCCCCTTCTCTCTTCAGTGGCCTGAACCCGCCTGTGTCTCTGGGAGCCCAAGCAGGTCTCGTAGGCAGCCACCCCGGGGGTGGAGGTGAGGCTTCAGGACTGGTGGCCCATCTGCCTCGGAGGAGACACAGTCAACAACCCCTGGACATCTCCCTGAGTCTGGAGCCTTATCCCTTATGTTGGTCCCAGCCCTTCCTGGCGTGCTGTCAGGAGGGTACAAGAGTGGCACCAAGCCACATCTCACCCCAGCTGCCCCCCCGCCCCCTCTTCAGTCTCCCGTTTCCCACCCAGCCCTGACCCAGCAGCAGCCCTGCCCCGGGCCAGCCTCAGGTGTCTCTGGGCCTGGAGCTTGCCTTGCCCCTGTGGACTTCGTCTCTAGAGCCTCGGGGCTCCCTGCAGAACAGCGTGGGTCTCGCTCTAGTTTTCTGGCCTGCTTTAGACTTTTCTCCACTTTTTAAGCCTCTTGGCTAACTTGGAAGAAAATTGAGCATGAATTGGCTCATCAGGCAAGCTGATGTTTCTGCTGTGGCTCTCCAGCCGGCCTTGTTGGTCAGTTAACTCTATCAGCTGCCCTGGCATGGTGAAACAGCTCTTTTCCAATTTGGCATTATCCGTGGCTTCTGAAAGTGTAAAATCAGAGTTGACAACCCAAAGCCGCCCTGATGCAGCCTGTCATTCCCTCCATGTTCATTAGCTCAGATGCCCCCCGCCCGCTCCCTGCGTGGGACCAGAGTGTGGAGGTGAGGCTGGGGGCAAGGAGGGGATCGAGCCCAGCAGAGAAATCCCTCATTTTACCTGTTTTGACTTTTGGCGTTTAATCCGACACTGGTTAACTGGGTCTGTTTTCTTGTCTGCTTCCTCCCCCTTCCCTCCTGCTGCGCCCCTCCCGTGGACCCCACTCTGCCTCTGTCCTGTGGGCTGGGCCTCCAGTGGGCGCATCAGTTACAATGATATGTTTGAGATGCTGAAACACATGTCCCCGCCCCTGGGGCTGGGGAAGAAATGCCCTGCTCTAGTTGCATACGAGGTAGACCCCACGCCCACACCCTGCAGGCTGTCTGTGCTGCGGCCGGGCTCCTGTGTCTCTTCTGGGACTTGTCCATCTGTTTGTCTGCTGCTGTGCTGTCTCACTGTTTCTTTCTTTTCTCTGCCCCTACCATCTCTGCTTCCTTCCCAAACAAAGGGAAGCAGACACCACGAGGTGTCTCTGCACTGGCCCCTTGTCCCCCAGGGCTGTTCCTCTGAGCCCCCGGGGAGGCTCAGGAACATGGAGCAGGAGCCCACCATCTGCCTCTTCTCCTTCCCTTCTCTTCCCTAGAAAGGAGGGGACAGACCAGCTTTTTTGACAGAGCCTGTTTTTGTTCTGAGCTCAGGACCACACTCTGCTCCTCTGTCCCCTAAGCCCCTGATGTGGGTGGAGTTGTCTAGCCCTGAGGGTCTGACCCTGGGGGAGCAGCGGCCTGCAAGGCCTCTGCAGGGTGCACCTGAGGAGCCCGCCCCCAGCCCCACATGTGCAGAACTTCCTGGGCTGGGGAGGGAGTGTTTTCTCTAGGGCTTCATGGGTTCATGGAGCCTTAAGAAGGAAGGGTGCTGGAGAGAGGCATCCTGACTTCATTCCTGGGGCTCCAGAGGGCCCTGCAGGATGAGAACAGCCTCTGGGGCCTGGGTGGTCCCATGTCCCTTCCACCCTGCTGCTGAGGGCCCAGCAGGCTGAGCTGCAAGGAGGGGGGTAAACTGAGGACACCGCCAGGCCTCTCTCCCGAGTGGGCGAGCAGGCCACATGGCCCCATCCGCAAGCCTGCTCCCACCTGCACCTGCATCCTCCGTCACCCGGTTGGTGAGTAAGCACCTTCCATCCCTCCAGCGCTCCACCCTCTCAAGAGCCCTCCTGCAGCCCTCAGTGCTCCCGAAACTCAGCCAGCATGTGTCTGGGGCCTGACTGCTGTCTCCCTCTCTGAGCAGGCTTCCCACCAGAGCTTTCATCTTTCTGATTCTGTTCACGCTGTCTGTCTCTGTGCTCCGATTCTGGGCTTGCATCTATCCCCTGGCTCAGCACAGCCTCTAGGAGCTAAGTGGCTCCTCCAGGCGATATGCAGACGTCTTCCTTGGTCCTCCCCTGCCCGACATGTGAGTCGAGCCTGCCTGGAGGCCCTGCATGAAAGGCTGTAGCTTCGTCCCCAAGGAGAGCTGTGTCCACACTGACACCTGGGGCCAGGGTGGGCAGCCAGGGCTGTGACGGGGTAGCCTTTGGAGTTCCTCCCCAGGTGTGCTGGCCAACTCCAAGGTTCTGGCAGTGAAGAGACCAGGTGAGGCCTCATGGTGGGTGGAAGTGGATGGGCTTGGTGAGCTGGGGAGGGTCCAGGAGATGCACAGAGCGCCATGTCCAAGAGGGTCTAGGCCCAGGCAGAGACTCCTGTATGTTTGCCCTGGTCTTGCCCCTCTGCTGCTCCCTGAGATTCCTGGCTCTCTGGGGCCTGGGCAGTCAGAAGGGGCTCTGGTAAAGGTGCCCCGGACGGAGCTCTTCTCTCTTGGAAAACACCTGCTTGCCCCTCCTTCCCGCTGGCCCCTGACTCCCTGACTCTCCCCTGGCGTGGAACCCCTCTGCCTCTCCCACTGCCATCAGTGCTGGTCTGCAGGGACACCATGCTCTGGGAAGCTGTGTGTGTCACACAGGTGACCAGCAAGGTCCTAGGACCATGATTGGAGGTACTAAGTGGGGCTTTGCCAGCATTAGGGGACAGAGTCTGGGCTCGTGTCTCTAGCCACCTGCCCTCCATCAGGCTGAAGACTGGATTTGGTGCCAGGATGCTGGGGGCAGGCCTGGGGGCAGAGTGGCCCTACCCAGAGAAGGGACAGAGAGGCTGCCCTGTCACAGGGTGCAGGCTTGGCAGAGGGCAGGCAGACCCCAGGGAGAGGCCCTGTGCCCCCACCTTTAGCCCCCATCCTGGATGGGAGAGGACAGGGGGCTCACTTGGCAGGTGAGGTGGCCCCCCGATGCTCAGGATGTTCCAGACACACCTGAGACCCTTTTCCTCCTGGAGATCGCATAAGTTCTCAGAGCCTCAGGGACACACCTGTCTCCAGCTGCTCTGTCCTGGAAAATGGAAGAGAGGAAAGGGGGCTGTTCTCTTGATGGGGAAACAGGGAGCAAGCTTGCAGGGCTCCCAGTCTGGTCTGAGCACTTGTGTTCCTGTGGGATGGCCCTGGGTCCCCAGGCAGCTGGCTGAGCCTGAGGCCCTGTTCAGTCACATCTGTTTGGGTCCTTCCCCTTGGAAGGAGCTGCTCTCTAAGGCTTCCCTTGCTGCCTTGGGCTGGTGGCATCAAGCATCTGTTCCTGGCCCCCTAGCTGGGTGGTGAGAGGCAGAGGCCTTCCCGGGGCTGTGGGTCTCCTCACTGGGAGCTGACCTCTGAGCCTGTGGTCTTGGCTGCCCCACCCCTCGTCCAATGCTCCTGTCTGTGGGCTGCCTCTGGCATCCTGCAGCCAGCTCAGACCCTTCTTCAGCCTAGGCCACACACTTGTTCTGTCATGGGCAGTGGGCAAGGGCCCCTCTGGCTGAGACATGCCTGTTTTTTCAGAGGGATCCAGGCTTATGGCCTGGCCCCATTGTACAAGATGTACCTGGACTTCTACTTTTCTGCAGCCAAGGGAACCCTCAGTTCAGATGAGGGTGGGGGTCCAGGGGTAGTGTGAATGCTGGCAAAACTCCCATCCATCCAACCTCTCTTGGTCCTGGGCACCTGCAGGAACCACCTCTGGGAGGCCAGCCCAGCCTCCAGGGCCCTCGAGCACTGTGTAGCCCTGTGGCGGGGGGACCCTGGGAGGCCTGCCCCTGACCTGCCCCCCTTGTCCCCAGCGCCTGGTTCATATGAACATGCCCATCTCCAACGAGGACATGACCGTCCACTTCACGTTCACGCTGATGGTCCTCATCCGGACCGCACTGGAGATCAAGCTGGCTCCAGGTGAGCAAGCCAGCCTTGAGGGAGGGCACAAAGCCAGGGCTGTGTGACCGCCCCAAAAGCCACCCCAGGCAGCTGTGCAGGGGTGGGAGGAGGGGCCTGTCTGGACTGGATGGAGAACAACTGCCCCTGGTACTTCTGTCAGACTGACCTTGTCCCCCGAAACCATCCTGCACGTTAGTGCTGCAGTGATCCCATTTTCACGTGAGGAAGCTGAGGTGGAGTGAAATTGAATGACTCCAGATTTCCCAGAGTTCTGCAGTGTTGGAGCCAGCGTCATATGAGCCAGTACCCCTTATGGGGTGAATAGTCTGCCCCTTCCCCATAGTGAGCCCAGTTCCCCCATCAGGCCCTCACCAGAGTTACTGGTAGAACGACACAGCCTGAGCCAAATCAAGAAGGAAATGAATCTCCCACTTCTCCTCCCCTCCCCACCGCATGTGATGACAGCTTCCCCTTCGCAGAGAAAATGAGTCACCAGAGGGGCCTTCCCCCCACATGGCCTTCCTCCCTGCATCCATGCCCTTGAGCTCCGCCCTCTCTTGTGTAACAGATGAGGAGAGCCCAGTCCTCCCGCTTGCACACTCTGCCCTGTTTTCATCACCTACCCAAGGATGTCATGACAGAAATTCTGTATTCTATTTCTTGCCATGTCAACTTTCTCTCTCTGCTGGATTATTTCTATCAATATGTAAATGTGCTGTTATTTTCCCTATTTTTAAAAAGTTTCTCTCTTCCCCCTCCATCGACTTCTTTTTCTTCTCTCCTTCTTAGCCACAGGAGACACAGGTCTGCATTGTCTCTGATTTCTCCTTTCCTAGTCTGCAGTCCACGTTTCACAGTGCAAAGCTTTGCTGGAACTGCTCTTGTCAAGCTCCGCAGGGACCTCCCCTTCTCAGCCTTTGCCTTAAGGACCTGTCCACAGCCTTTCTGCAGTTGTGACTCCCTTCTGTGTGACACCTCTTTTTCTGGCTTCTCCCAACCTCTGAAGGTCACTGTGTGCCTCAGGCATACATTCTCACCTTTTCCCATGGCTTTCAATGTTGTGAATTCCAATTTTGTATTTTTAGTTCAGACCTGCTCCTACACCCCAGGCTTATATACCCCACAAATTATTCACCGTCTGTACTTGGAGGCCCAGTGAGCATCCAGAGTTCACGTGCTGACCCTTCAGTTCCAGATACTCCCCAGATTCCTCCCTGTCTCCATCAGTGGAAACTGCTGTTAGAGTTGCTCATGCCAAAACTTTTGCAGTCATTTTTATGTTCTACTTTTTTTTCTTACCCTACTTCTGATCCATATCTGAACCCTTGTAATATCTTCTGACTCCACCTTCAAAATACACTCAGAATATGATTACTTGTCTAACCTTTCCTACTGCCACCTCCTGGTCCAAGTCACTCTTGTTCTTCTTGACTGCATTGTTGCAGTAACCTTCTAACTGGTCTGCTTCTGCCCTTGCCTCTTTCAGTCTACCTTCAACACAACAGCCAGAATGATCACGTTAAAAATCAAACCAGTAAAATTATTAAACCTCTAGCTAGCCTGATCGTGAAAAATAGATAAAAATAACCAATATAAGGAACGAAAGAGGGAATATCACTGTAGATCCTGCTGACATTAAATGGATAACAAGGAAATTTTGTAAACAACTTTATGTCAATAACTTCAGTAACTTAAATGAAATGGAAAAATTCCTTGACACAAACTATGAGGCTCATTCAAAAATAGATAACCTGAAAAAAAAGGAAATAGACAACCTTAGTAATACTGTATATATTAAATAAATTAAATTCATAGTTAAAAATCTTCCAACAAAGAAAATCATGGGCCCGATTTGTTCCGTTGATGAAGTCAACCAAACGTTTAAGCAGGAAATAATTCTATACAAAGTCCTCTAGACAGTAGAAAAAGAGAAGGTCTTTCCCAATTTATTTTACGAGGCCAGCATTACTCTGATACCAAAACTAGACAGAGACATTACAAGCAAAAAAATTACAGACCAACATTCCTCATGAATACGAACAATAAAATTTTCAACACAACTTTAGCAAACTGAACATGGTGATTAAAGTAGGGTTTATCCCAGGAATGAAAAATGCAAGGTGGGTTCGAGTTTAAAAATCAATCAAGGGCTTCCCTGGTGGCGCAGTGGTTGAAAGTCCACCTGCTGATGCAGGGGACATGGGTTCGTGCCCCAGTCCGGGAAGATCCCGCAGGCCGCGGAGCGGCTGGGCCCGTGAGCCATGGCCGCTGAGCCTGAGCGTCTGGAGCCTGTGCTCCGCAACGGGAGAGGCCACAACAGTGAGAGGACCACGTACTGCAAAATAAAATAAAATAAAAAATCAATCAATATAACAATATATAAAGGAGGAAAAACTATATGATTATCTCAATAGATGCAGAAAAATCTTTGACAAAATTCAACATCCATTTATGATACATAAATTCTATATAAACTAGAAATTAAAGCAAACTTCCTCAATCTGATCAAGGATATCTATGATAAACCTACAGCTAATGACATGCTTAACAAAGAAAGCCTGGCTCCTTTCCCCCTAAGATCAGTAACAAGGCAAGGATGTCTCCTGTCACCATTTTTGTTCAATATCATACTTGAGGTTCTAGCCATTGTAACAAATCAAGAAAAAGAAATAAGAGGTGTACCAATTGGAAATAAATAAATAAAATTGTCTCTATTCATGATTGACATGATTATCTATACAAAGAATCTTAAAGAATCAAATAAAAAGTTAATAAAACCAAAGCATCTACAAGCCTAGGAATACCAATGATTGCTGGGAACCACCAGAAGCTAGGAAGAGACAAGAAGCATTCTTCATTAGAGCCTTTCAAGGGATCACAACCTTGTCAATACCTTGATTTTGAGCTTCTGGCCTCCAGAACTGAGACAATAGATTTCTGCTGTTTAAAGCTGTAAGAAGAAGTTACTAAAACTAATACCTGAGTATAGCAAGGTCAGTATATGAAAAGCAAATGTATTTCTACAGATTAGCAATTAACAATTGAAATTGAAAAAGTTCCATTAAAATTGCACCAAAAAAATCAAATAACTGGCTAACTCTAAAAATATATATGCTAGAGTGTATGCTGCAAATTTCAGAATATTGACCAAGGAATCTTCCTTAATAAATAAACCAAGCACTATATCATGTTCATTCATTGGAAGACTCAATATTGTTAGTTCTCCTCATATTGATCAATAGACTCAGTGTTATGCCAATCAAAATCCCAACAGGATTTCTGGGTTGAAATTTATAAACTGATGCTAAAATATACGTAGAAAAGCACACAAACTTGAGTAACAAAAACAATTTTGCAAAAAGAATAAAGTATTTTAGCCATTTAAAGAATGGCAATATTAATATTAATATTAATATTACTGATGAGAATGCAGAAAACTCGAATTCTCGTTTTCCTAGTGTGGATACAGTGGTACTGCTGCTTTGGAAAATAGTTTCACCATTCTTGATCATGTGGCCCAGCCATCCCACTCCTAAGGGAGATGACATGAAAGCATACACGCACACAAAAACCTATACGCTAAAGTTTGTGGCTTTATTCATAATCGCGCCAAACTGTAAACAACTCAACCATCAGCCAAATGGTGACGGATAATCAAGCTGTGGTGTGTCTGTGCGATGAGACGGTTCTCACTCAGCAACAGAGAAACAGGCTACCAATGTGCTTGACGTGGGTGGGGCTCAGATGCATCGTGCTGGGTGAAAAGTCAGACTTGACAGCATGTTGTGTGAAGCCATTTGTATGACATTCTGAGAAGATGAAACAGTTGAGACAGAAAACACATCGTTGATGCCAGGGCCCTGGGAGAGGGCGAAGGGGTGGACCACAAAGGGTACGGAGGGAGCTTGGCAGGGGTGCCGAGCTCCTGCCTGGATTGTGATGGTGGATCCACGGTCATATGCATTTACCAAAGTTCACAGAGTGGAAGAACTAACAAAGTGAATGTTTATGTACGTAAATCACACTTTAATAAACACGATGTTTAAAAAAAGATGGATCAGAGTACTTTATTCCTCAGCTTGGACCCTCTGCTGCTTCCTGTCTCAGCGGCCCCCACCTGCACATCCTCTCCCTCTGCTCCAGCCTTGATTTTGGCTCCCTGCCCCCCTTCAGGGCCCTGTGAGCCCTTTCCTGACCGTTCTGTCCAAACTGCAGCCCTCCTGATAGTTCCTGTCCCTCCCCTCTTGGTTTTTCCTGTATCCAACATACTGGATTTTTAACTTACTGCTACTTTATTGTAGATTAAAATCATGTAACTCCACATGGGCAGTTTCTTTTGATTTTGTTCCATCACCTAGAACAACACCTAGTGTTCGGTGGGCGCTCAGTAACTTTTATGGAATGATTGGTGAATGGTTGGAACACTGCCGTGTCCCTTCCCAATCCCATCGCCACCCACGCCTACACGCCCTTGCACCCTCGCCACTGGGCGGGTCAGCTCCCACACCTCTTTAGACAGGTTCTGGCGGGGAGCTGTGTGACCAGCCTCCAAGGCAGTGTTTCTCCCCCGTGCACCTTTCCTCCAGCATGGGGTCTCTCCCCGCCCACCCCAGCTCTGCCTGTTCCTCCAAGGGGGCTGTGGGATGGCTCCTAACATCTCTTCTCCCTTTCCACCCTTATCCTGCCCCAGCTGGCACAAAGTAGCATCAGTGTGACGCAGAGTTGAGGAAGGGCATTTCCTCTGTGTGGGCCAATTTGCCCCAGAAGACCCTGGATTTACTGGTGCCACCCCATAAACGTAAGTAGGGTGAGAAACTCCCCCTGTCCACCCCTCTTCTGTCGCACCCAGAGGCAGAGCAGGGAGTCCTGGGTGAGGGCAATTGTTGAGTCACCTTAGAGAGGAGAGCTCACGTCCTTGATAGGCCAGAGCACTCGTCTCCAAGGTGGGTGCCAGGGGCTGTGGGAGGAGATGTCTGGGCCGTATTCCATTGGGCAGAGTCACCCACACTCCTAGTGTAGGGAATTCCCTTCAGAAAATCCAGAGAAAAGGTAGGGAGATGCCTACAGTTG
Organism: Delphinus delphis; assembly: GCF_949987515.2. Lineage (NCBI taxonomy): Eukaryota > Metazoa > Chordata > Mammalia > Artiodactyla > Delphinidae > Delphinus > Delphinus delphis. The sequence continues at coordinate 53,484,702 of NC_082699.1, forward strand.
GAGCTGGCAGAAGGATGAGGTGTCTGGGGTTAAACTGAGCTGTGCTGTGTTGGGTGGAGCCCAGCGGGGCCTAGGAAAGAGTCAGTGGAGCTCCAGGTGGGCCAAGCCCCACGGTCCTGCCCGTGGGCCCAGGAGTCCTCATGGTGGGTGCTGGATCCTCACCCCAGCTCACCCTGCATGTCCTCTTTCTCTTGTATTCCCTCCCTTGCCTGCCGTGCTCTCCAGCCAACGAGATGACAGTGGGGAAAGTGTACGCAGCTCTCATGATATTCGACTTCTATAAACAGAACAAAACCACCAGAGACCAGATTCACCAAGCTCCCGGAGGCCTGTCCCAGGTACCAGGTTCCAGGAGTTCCAGGAAATAACCCCGAGACTCTGCCACCTTCCACTGTTTGGCAGCAGAGGGGACCCAGCCCCTTCTTGAAGAAGGTGCAGTGGGAAAAGGAAGATGAGAGGTTCTTGCGGCCACCTCTCTGGCCCACAGAGTCAGAAACCCCATATAGCCTGTGCTTCCGTTAGTAGGAGGTGCACACAGGCAGGGCCCAAAGAGGTTCAAACCGACTGCCCAGGGTCATGATGTGTCCCACTCATGCCTCTGGCTGGGATAGTTTGGAGGACTTTCTTCCAGAGGTCATCCTTCAAAGATGATGACTTCACCACACAGCCAAAACCTTTGGTGACCGTGTGTATACTCTCATCTATAAAATTGTCCTATGTCCAGCACTCAGGACATTCACCCCCAGGGTGCGAAGTGTCTGGTGTCCACACTCCAGCCCTGAAATCTCCTCCAAATTCTGCTCAACCTGGGACTCTGGCAGCCTCTACCAATCAATCCAAGTTGATAATGAGATGAAATCTTGTTGCCATTTGTAATCAGATCCAGTCCCCAAATTGTGTAGGAAGGGAAACTGAGGCTCCAACAAATGAAATGACTGTCCTGAAGTCACTTACAGGCCAGACTGGGAATGGGCTTCTGATGGGCAAAGGGCAGGCCCAGGGATCCCCATCCTGCCCTGGGGGTTCCAGACAGGTGGCCGAGCACCTCGGTGCCCAGGATCCATGGGGCGTCCCCGGCCTCAGAGACCCTCCTCCTGGCGCCCCTTCTGCAGATGGGCCCCGGGTCCCTGTTCCACCCTCTGAAGGCCACGCTGGAGCAGACGCAGCCGGCCGTGCTCCGCAGAGCCTGGGTTTTCCTTCGGCAGAAGAGCTCCGCCTCCCTCAGCAATGGCGGGGCAGTTGTGAGTACCACCGGGTAGGGCGTGGGGCCTTGGCGGGAGGAGGGCAGGGGTCCCCCCAGGGCTCCCGTGGGCAGTGCCCCAGGACAGGGAGCCCTCGGGTCTCACCGCCACCCAGCCACACCCACCTCCACCCAGACGCTTCGCGGTGGGTCCAGCTGGTCCAGTCTGCCGCCGGAGCCGGTTGTGTGGTGCGTCTGAGGCTAATTCCTGTAACAGTAGACAGGTGCTCTGACGGCACTGGGGTCACCTGATTTAGACAGTCTGTTATTCCATCCCATGCCTCCCACTGTGGGAGCCTGTTTCTCTCTCAGGTGAGGGCTCCCCCCTGCTTCCTCGCTGGCCTTCGGTGCCTGCAGACCATTAAGAAGGTATCTGTTTCCACCTCAGCTTCTCACCGCTTTTGTTAACGGCCTGTTAGTGTTCTCATCTTCCTTTAAGACACTTTCCCTCTCAGATCTCCATTTTGATATTGATGTCTGTTTTGTAGACAAATTAGCAAGGTCTTTCCCTATCACGTAACTCTTGGTAAAAACCCCAAAACCAAGTGATCCAGAATAGGCATCCCTGTGGCACTCTGAGGGGTGGTAGCTGGTGCCAGGCTGAGCCGCACTGGAGGGCAGAACCCTCTCAGCCACCTCCCCCAGTTAGAGGGGCGTGTCTCACATCTGCTAACATCCCGTTGGCCAAAGCAACTCATTGGTTGAGCCCAAAGCAGGAACGTGCGCTCTGTCTCACCGGCAGGGGCTGAGGGTGGGCCTCACAACCACTTGCCATCCTGGAGAACCACAAGGCCAGGCAGCAAGCATGGCTAGGGCTCCCGGTTTCTTTCTCTCCTGTGCATGTTCTGGACACTCTTTTTGAAGCCTGGTTTTGGGTCATGGACTGTGGATCAGATAGCTGCCATACTTGGGCAGCCAGCCCTAAGTGCTTTGGCAGTGCTTTGGGCCTGGGCCTGGGCCCGGGCCAGCTCCTGTGGGACCGGTGGGCCCAGGACAGCATATTCTCACCTCCTGTGTCCGGGCTTGTTGTGTGGGGAGGCCGGAGAACAGCCCGAGGGGAAGGGTTAGGGTGCAGGCGTTCAGGCCTCTCTTTGTGCCCCATTGGCCAAAGCAAGTCACCTCCCTAGCCCGAGCTCATGGGACAGGAGTTGACACTGTGACGGCACAAGTCCAGAGGTGGAGAGGCCACAGGACACCGGGAGAACCTAAGCACAACTGGTAACGCTCCCGTGTGAAAACCGCACTCTTGAGTGCGTGCAGGCCCTGAGGGCTGGCCTCCCGGCGCCTGGGAGCCCCCGTGTTCCCACACTCTCCTTTCTCCATGCTGATTATGATCCCATTTGTGCATTTAAAGTTAAACAGTGGATTCTGAGTGTCCATGTGTGTGTTGGAGGAGATGGGGTGGGGAGGTGTCTTTGTGGACTGATCTGAGCCGGGCTTTTGGTTCAGGAAAATGAACGTCGCTTATTTCCAGGGTTATAATTTCTACACAAATCAGTTACCACCCTTTTTTGTTGCATGTGAGAGAGGGCCCAATCTACTGGGGCCAGGCAGTGGGGGCATTTACTGAGCCTTCTGATGGCTGGTGTAAGTGCCCACCCGGCCTCGGCATGATGTGACCTCAGAGGTGACCAGGCCTTGGGGTCAACATCCGTCCTCCTGGCCATGCTTCCTCTCAGGGTCAGCCTTTCCTGAGGCTAGAGCAGCTCCAGACAGCACAGTGCAGGGGAGATGCTTGCAACTTGAGAAGATGAAGGATGTTCTCAGAAACCCCAGTGATGGTGGGTCTGGTCATCAGCGTGGCCAGCTTAGGCCATCCGGCTTCACCTCTGAGCTCAGTGTGATTTTTGCCACTCAACCTGGGTGATGGAGAATGTATGTGATGCCTCATTGTACACGAGAACGAGCAGAAACACAGGCAAATGCTGGGCTGTTTTGGTGCCCCTTGGGTGACACGATAACAAAGACAAACACTGACAAGGAGAGGGCAGGCGGTTAGGTTGCGTGTGGTGGGGAAGGCCTCCAAAAGTGGTCTCACCAAAGGTGACACTTGTGCCTAGACCTCAGGGCAGGAAGGCCTCCGTGGCTGGGGTCAGGGGGGCTGGTGAGTAGCCGTGGGCCATCAGGGCTGATGGAGCAGCCGCGCAGGCTGGGTGCCTCACCCGTGTGCATGTGTGTGGCCTTGTCCCACCGCACATGTGAGCCCCTGTCTAGGCCAGATGTCCCCAGACTAGGGTCCCCTCTCTGCCCATCAACTCTGAGTGGGCACGACCATTGCTGTACCTCAACTGGAGAGTGGCCACATTCAAGGGGCCTCCTTCCTCTGGGCTCCTTCTAGCCCAGAACAGGGTCGGGGTGGAGGTTTCTGGCAGGTGGGAGCCAGGTTCTGTGGCCCATGGACCTCCAGGCCCACAGGACAATCCTCTCTCCTCCACACACATACCCAAGAGGGTGGCATCAAGGAGTTGGTCTCTTGGGCACTCAGAGGACCCAGGAGGTGCCCTGCGAGGTGACGACGCCCCTGGAGCGTGGCCACTTCACGGAGATACCAGTGGTGCAGACAGGAAAACCGGTGAGGGCTCCCAGGGCTGGGGGCCGAGTGGGGGGTGGGGTGAGAGTGGGAGGGTGAGGGCGAGAGCAGGATTGGGGGAGGCTGGCATGGGAGAGAAGGTGAAAGTGGGATGGGGGAGGGTGTGACTGGGGGGCTGCTGTCCCCCCAGGCTGTGGTTGTCCAGATGCAGAGCATGGCCCTGAGAGGCTCTGATGGGGAGCCCCAACCCGGGCTGGAGAGCCAGGGCCTAGCGGCCTCCATGCCCTGCCTGGCAGTGGAGACTCAGGTGGGTGGTCTGGGAGGGTTGGGGTCATGGGAGGGGGGTTGGGGGTGAGGAGACTTGGCATGGGGGAGCTTGTGTCCCACACGCGGGCTTTGCTGGGGTGGAGCCTCCCTGAATGCACTGTAGCCTGGACACCACCGGCCCTGTTTGGAACCCTCAGAACACGATGCTGGCCTCGAGAGGTGTGGCCAGGCCAGGAAGAGTCCCCACTGCCTCGTGTCACTGACCCAGCCCTTCCCTGTTTCTGGGACACGCCTCTCCCATTCCAGCTCTTCACTGCCCCAGAAATCACACACAGGGCCTCCTCAAGCCACCCTTTTCCCTCATGTCCTCTCGGAGGCCCTGGGGGTGACCCTGCTCCTTCTCTGGACACTGGACGTTCTTTCTCTGGGACTCGCTTGACCACCTGGCAGGAAGCCCCTGGCCAGGGGGCTGCAGCACTGTTTCCCAGGCTCAGCCCCTGGGTTGAGCATTCCTCTTCCAACCCCTCACTCCCCCGTCTCTGCCCACTGCGCCTGGTGCCCTCCTGGCCTGGCCACGTCCCTTCGGTGCCATGCTGGCGCCTCTTCTCCCTCCTTGACGCTTGAGCCCGAGCAGTGGCTCTGGGTGAGCCCATTTCCGTGGGTTGTGCTTTCAGCCCTGGGGGAGCAGCCTCACGGTGCTGGATGGACAGAAGGGCTGGCACAGTGGTCTCACCATGGCTGCCAGGGCAGCTCTGGGCCCCACCCAGGATCCTTCCAGCCAGGCCAATAGCCTCCCTCTTCCTGGCACCCTCCCTGTCCTGTAGGGATGCTGAGGCCAAGAGGCCTCCTGGGCCCTGCCCGGCCTGGGAGAGACAGACAGGCACACAAACAGCATTTTGTGCAAAGAGTGCTTCTGAAGAAGCGGTGGGTCTCGGGTGGGCAAGAGCAGTCCAGGGAGAGGGAAGGGCTTGGTGGTCCCTGAACCCCAGCCCCGCAGTGGGCCTCCCCAGGGACCCTGCCAGACCGCAGGCAAGGCCCTCCGGGGTGCCATGCTCCCTCCTGCCCCCCAGCTCCCTGGGGCACAGCCTCCCTAGTCTGGGGAGATGCCCCAACTTCAGGGATAGAGTCCCAGGCCCATTCTTCCCCATGGGACGAGTCTTGTGGTCTGCCCAGCCCCCGTGTCATGGTGGCTTCCCCACCGCCCTGGGCCTCCCTGGACCCCACTCTTCAGGCCGTGCGCCCACCCGTGTCCCCGCCTGCAGCCGACCCCAGACGCCAGCCCCATGAAGCGCTCCATCTCCACTCTGGCGCCCCAGCGCCCCACCCCCGTGGCTCGTCTCTGCAACGCCGCCCTGGACCACGCTCCGGCCAGCCAGGCCGCCCCCCACCATCACCACCGCTGCTATCGCCGCAGGGACAGGAAGCTGAGGTCCCTGGAGAAGGGGCCCAGCCTGTCCACAGACACAGATGGCAGTGCGTGTGAGAGGTCTGTCGAGGGGCGGTGGCTCGAGTTGGGGGTTCAAGAGCACATGGGAACCCTCTTCCTTTCTGCACCTCACAACCCCACAGCCAGCCCTGAGCCTGAGACCAGGCAGGAGCACCCCCCAGCTCTTCCCTGGGACCCTCTGCTGGCCCTGGGGGGCCAGGCCGGGGTGGGGTCTGTCTCGCTGCCGGCTTGGCTGTGCTGACTTCTCCTCTCCCCCGCGCCAGCACCTAACAGCGCCGCGGGGCCAGGGCCGCCCCCGGGGGGACGGGCCAGCAGGCTGCCGGTGGGAGCGCAGGCAGGAGCGGGGCCGGTCCCAGGAGCGAAGGCAGCCCTCCTCCTCCTCCGAGAAGCAGCGCTTCTACTCCTGCGACCGCTTTGGGGGCCGTGAGCCTCCACAGCCCCAGCTCCCCCCCTCAGCAGTCACCCCCCCCCCCCCGTCGCCAGACGCTGGGCAGGAGCCAGGACCCCCGAGACAGGTATGTGGGCCTCAGGACACCGCCTCGCCCGCGCTCGCTGGGGTCCGGGAGGTAGCCCCTTCCCGTCCTTGTTCCTAGGCCCAAGCCTGCGCTCCTTGCTTCCCGGGCCCGTCCGTCCCGCCGGGTGGAGCCCTGGCCCTCCCGCTGTCCAATCCCTTCTTTGCTTTCCTTCTGACAGAGGTGGGCTGGGCTGTGGTCTCCTGGTCCCTGGCCCTGTGCCTATCCCTTGCTGTCACCACCATCCCCAGACTGCCATCCCACCCTCCTGGGGCCGCCCCGGGTCCATCCCAGCTGCCCGCCCCCGCCCCCCGCCGTAGCTCTCCCTGTGCTGTGCTCTGTTCTCCCTGTCCTTTGACTGGGGTTTGCTGTGTTCCCGTTTCCTGCAAGGCAGTGCTTCAGCGAACGGGAGCCCCCTGCTGCCAACATCTGGTGCTAGCACCCGTGGCCGCGGCGGGCGGAGGCAGCAGCCCCAGACCCTGCTGACCCCCCGTCCCAGCATCGCCTATAAGACGGCCAACTCCTCGCCCGTCCACTTTGCTGGGGCTTATACCAGCCTCCCTGCCTTCTCCCCAGGCCGGCTTAGCCGTGGCCTTTCAGAACACAACGCGCTGCTCCAGAGAGACCCCCCTCAGCCAGGCCCTGGCCCCCAGCACTCGGATTGGCTCCGACCCGTACCTGGGGCGGCGTCTGGACAGCGAGGCTGCTGCCCACACCCAGCCTGAGGACACGCTTACCTTCGAGGAGGCCGTGGCCACCAACTCGGGCCGCTTCTCCCGGACTTCCTATGTGTCCTCCCTGACCTCCCAGTCCCACCCCCTCCGCCGGGTGCCCAACGGCTACCACTGCACTCTGGGGCTCAGCTCTGGCGGGGGCGGCCGGGGCGGCACAGCTACCACCACCCCGACCAAGACCACTGGTGCTAGCCGCACCGCGACCGGCGGGCGCGTCCCAGGTGATGAGTTTTATCATCCGCGCTGGGCTCCGGGGGCGCTCGGGCGCTGAGGCGGGGGCAGCAGCCCCGGGAGGAGAGCCTCGCCCCTGTGTCTCCTCCCTCACGCTGGGTGGAGCGGTTTGTAGAGGGATGTGGCTCCCCCTCTACCTCTCTCGCGCTGCCTCCCTGGGTCTCATAGCTCAGAGCCTACACAGGACGCGGCTGTGTGTGCTGAGCTGCACTGAGTGAAGGACCCACAACCGAGGTGTGTGCTGGGAACGTTTTGCAGGAGGTCTGAATCTTGTGCGGATCATCCTTCATCCAAACGTGTGGTGCAGAGGAGCGGGCGAGACCTCAGGACAGAGTCGGTGGTAAACTGAGCAGGTCTCGTCAGCCCCCGCACACCAACAATCCGGTGGCGCCCTTCGTACCTAAAATGGCAAATAGGCACTAGAAACACACGCCGATGCTCTGTCCTCTCCCAGACACAGTCAGCCCTGACAGGGACCAAATCTGGACAACGTTCTTGCTGTTGGTTTTGATTTTTATTCACGACACCCTTCACTCGTTTGTTGACTCTATATACTTGATCAGAAAATAAAAATAAAAAGAACAGAATAACGGGGAAGGGAATGTTAACATGACTGTAAAACATCAAACCTATAGGAGGATCTCAGCCTCTCAGGATGCGTGTTCTCGGCTTGCTCGAGGAGATGCTCTGTGTCCAGTCCAGGCGGCCAACCAGACCACCCCGGCTCCCGTGGCTCTCGACCAAGTGCCTGACCTCCTAGCCCCTCGCGCAGGCTCCCGGGGGCGGGATGGGAGACCTGTGTGAACTGCGAGTGGGCTTTGTGGAAACTATTCCAAACAGCAACTGAGTAGAAAGCGGATGTAATTGAGAACATGCAGAAAACATCCAGTAGGTCCGTCGTAGTTGGAATGAAGTGGCCGTTTGCCCTTTTTCCTCGAACCAGTAGAGGTTGCAGGGCATGTGTAGCATGGCCCGCGTGGGCCGGTCAGTCTTTCTACACCCGATTCTCAGGGACGGGGTGCCTGAGAGGCAGGGCGCAATCTCTGTAGTTGTGCAAATTTCTTTTCACAGAAGACTCATCAGGGAGAGGCTGGGGGGAAGTGGGGGAGATTGGATGGGGTGGGGGCAGGAGGAGTGCCTGCATCTGAGTAGGTGAGGGCAGCTGGGAACCAAATGGAAATGAGGCCGGAGTTCGGAGGAAGGAGCAGCTCAGCTGCAGCTGCTGAGCTGGGCATCTGAGCCCACACTCTTTCTGGCACAAGAGGTGGGAAAGCAGGCAGCCAAACAAAGTGTTGCTTCAAGGCCACATTCAAAAGAGAAAGACCACTGTTAGGATGTGGTGCATAAAACACTTTGTTTTGTGAACAAAAGGAGCATTTAGATGAGTAGATTCTGGTGTGTCCTCCATATTTTGAAATGTGAGATGATCTCTTTGCTGGATCATTTGAATGTTCCCATTGGCTTTTACCCCATGATTCTCCTAAAGAAACTTGGAGTGTGATGTGTGTGTGTGCGTGTCTGTGTGTCCCCATAAGTGGATGCTGTTAACCCATAGGGCTATGCAACAAGACACACGTTTAATATTAGAAATAAAACACACAAGACTGCCACCTGTTCTAGGGTTTGAGCATGATTGTGACCAAACCATTTTATAGAATTTCCTTACTCGAAGGCAAAACACTCTGAAACTTTAAAATAACAGAGTATTTTACTCAAATAAGATATAATTAAAATCGGAATCTTGGACTGTGCATGTCATCCCTGGCTCCTGTTGCAGAGCAGAAAGATGTGTATTTTGGTACTGATGTTTTGTCTCTGGTCCCCCAGCCCATATTATTTTGAGTGTATTCATTCTGTGCAGAACCACAGCTGCTTCCCCAGGCCATGTTGGGCAGAGAATCCACTTTTCCGGACCCACACAGCCATGCTGGCTTGTCTGGATTCTTCTAGACACTGGAATTGGTGAAAATTACAGAGAGCGGGGGATATACTGTCTTGTTTTCCCGACTCTGCGTTTTTGTTTCTGTACTGTCTCTTCTCAGCTGTCACGTTTCCCCCAAAATCTCACAATGAGTTGCCAGATTTGAAGTGCATCAACCAGTTGTCTGCATCTGGAACCAGTCAAGCAGTGGCTGTAGTTTGAATAAGTTATGTGTGCATGTAAAATATATACATATGTACATATATTCAAGTATGTGCATGACATGTATATCTTCATACTTTTTGATAAAATGTATTCATTTGTTAATTTTTAATTATATTTGATATAAATCAAGGGTTTGTTCCAAAACTTTATATTTAAGAACAGTGTTTAAAAAAAACAAAAACAAAAAGGGAAGTCCCAACTATGCAACACAACTGGGACTTGCTTTAAAAAAAAATTCTGTGATTGACTAGTTTGCTGCCTGAGTAATATTTATCAGCCAAACTTTGGATTCTGCTATTGTTTCTACAATGACATTTTGTATGAAGCAAAGTCCTTGGATTAAAATAAAACTTAGCAAAACATCAAAAACAAAACCCCACCATGCTGCTGGGTGATATATGCAAGGGGTGCGGATCCAGGCGGATGAGCCATCTCTGTGGGTATGGGGCACGGGGGCAGAGTGCACAGGGCTCAGAAGAAGGTGAGAACCTCTTCAACTTGCTCTGCGACTGATAGGATGCAAGGGTGGATTAGACCCAGCTTCATGGTGAGGATCAGGGTAGGCTTGTGGCTGGAGGAGCCAGGATAAGGACTCACGGGGGATGTGGTTGTGTTTTAGGGTTAGGAATATAGTTTGGGAGTTGAGCAGGCATTGGCTGAGGTTTGGGGTGGCTGTGTTGAGTGGGTTAGTGGTTAGAGGTTAGAGTTAGGTTTGGGGTTGAGGTTGGGGTGTAAGTTAGAGTTGGGGTTAGGAATTAGAGGTTAGGGTTAGGTTACAGGCAAAGGATTTGTCTATATAACCACTAACAGTGTAGGATTATGTGGGTATAATAATTAAGGTTTTGTTTAGTTTACTGTACATTAGAGTTCATTTAGAAAAGGCATAATTGAACAGGCTTAGGTTTCAGACAACAATGAAAATTGTGGTTCTAATTACACTGGGAAAAGGGATTGGAGTAGGGTTCAAATTTTTAGTCTGTTCTGATATGGGCCTATATTTGGATTAGGGTTAAGGGTGGTGTAGGATCATGGTCAGGCTCAGAGGTTAGGGTTAGGGAGTAGAGTAAGGTTCAGAGTTAGAGGGTCAGGAGTAAAGATAGAAATTCAGGCTCAGGGCTCAGGGTTAGAATGTAGGGTCAGGGTCAGGGATAGAGGATCAGGGACAGAATTAAAGGGTACATTAAGAGGATGAGGGGCTTCCCTGGTGGCGCAGTGGATAGAACTCTGTGCTTCCAGTGCAGGGGGCCTGGGTCTGATCTCTGGTCAGGGCCCTAGATCCCACATTCATGCCGCAACTAAGAGTTCGCATGCCACAACTAGGGACCCCGCATACCACAACTAAGGAGTTGGCAAGCTGCAACTAAGGAGCCCACAAGCCATGACTAAGGAGCCCTGGAGCCACATCTTAGGAGCCTGCCTGCTGCAAACTAAGACCAGGTGCAACCAAATAATAATAATAAAAAAAAGAGGATGAGGTTTTGAGGGATTAGAGTTAAAGGATGCAGGCTAGAGGGTCAGGGTTAGAGGGTTAGGTTAGATGGTCTGAGTCAGGGTCAGGGTAAGGGTTAGGAGTTTACAGGTCAAGGTTGAGTATCTAGGGGCTAGGGGTTAGGAGTATTAGGGTTTCGGTTTACAGATGAGGAGGTTAGGGTTAGGGAGTTAACAGTAGAGATTTGGGCATTAGGGTTAGTGGGTTAGTGGTAAGCATAACTGGCCCATGACCCCCCTAACCCCACACCTCTGAGTCCTCTAGGATGGACAGGACTTGCCCTGGGTCACTCATGAGTGTGGGCTTCACCTGGACCGCTGGTTATCTACCTCCCATCCTGGAACCTAATAGCAGAAGAATGAAATGTCTGCTCTGGTCACTGACTGTTTCAGATCCAACTCAACCTCAGTCAACAGTTGTTAGGGCCTCAGAAGTCCACAGGGTTTCCTCCTACCATCTGAACTGGAAAGAGTAGTGCTGGCCCCACTTGGCCTGGGCAGCCCTGGTCCAGCACAGGCCTGACTGAGGTCATTCCATGGTCATGTTATGAATTTATACAGAACTTGGTGCAGCGACCTTCCAGCCCCCAGGTGCTGCCTCCTGAGGGCTGGTGAGGCCCTCCTGGGACTGCAGGCATCCTTTGTCCCATCTGAGTGGGCATCAATAGACATCAAGTCTCAGGACAGCCCTTGACCTCTGACCATCCAGGCAGTCATCTGTGGTCCTCCAGCTCAGGCCAGTCTGGTCCCTGTCAAGCCTCTGTGGCCAATTACTGAGTTGACCATGCTTCTGGGCAATTGAACAGCTACCTGGGCATCACAGACAGCCCTTTGGGATGTTTCAGTTACTAATATCCATGTGGTTGAGAAAAGGGCCTCCCCCTCACAGGCTCATAGCCTGCCAAGAGAGGTAATAACCATCTAAATATTTGAGTGTGTCCCTGACACAACAACCATACAGCAGACCATGGCCTTGCAATCCTTTGGGCTTCCAGCTGTAACAAACTTTTGATTTTCATACTCATTAAGTGTCAAAGATACGGGAGCAACTGGGCCACCCAATGGACAGTTGCACACTGAGGCTGCATGGTCTTGGAGAGCCATATGCACCCATGTGGGCTCTGAAAGCTGTCAATTATGGATTCTATGATATGGAATAATCCTTGAGCCTTCCACTGCTTCATTGAGCAAGAATTTCCTAACCACCATAGCATTTAGTCTCTGCTCTTTGTAAAAGAGGGAGGAGACTGGATAAATGAGCAATATTGTTCTTGGGGGATGGGTGAGTAATGTGGCCAGGGGGCAGGTGTGACTCCTGGGCTCCCACCACCAGAGACATCAATGAGGGCTGTGCCTTTTGCAAGAGGAAGAGGTTCTTGCTGTTGTGGGAGCAAGAGCACTGGGTGGGTGGCTGCAGCTCCTGACCCTAAATCAACCACTTCCTTTCTTGGCCTTCAGACCCCACAGCTGTGCAGTGGGCTGTCAGTGATGTGGAATCTGCCGCTTTCCCCAAGCCAGCTTCTGTTCTCATGCCAAAGTCCAGAACCTCAGCTTTCCTTTGGGAACTTCTTACCTGTTTCCAGTCCAAACAGTTCCAGAGGGCTGATGCTACATTCCATCCACCTTGAAGATGGGCATACGATCCACATCTAGCCAATCCCATGTTCCATCCTATGGGTGCTCTGATGGGTTCAAGGACAATGCTATGACCCAAACCAGCCCAATGACGTTTATTTTATTTTATTTTTTGTCCATGCTGTGCACGCGGGATTTTAGTTCCCCGACCAAGGATCGAACCTGTGCCCCCTACATTGGGAGCGCAGATTCTTAACCACTGGACCACCAGGGAAGTCCCATCCCCTCATTTTCAAAACTGCTATGGATTTAAAGCACACAAGATGATTGTGGTATGAGTGGCCTTTTCAGTATGACTTCTTTGACTTAGAATGTTTTCAATGTTTATCCATGTTGTAACATGTATTATCAGTGCTTCATTGATTTTTAAAATTGTGGTTAAAAATACATAACATGGGGATGGGGGGCAAGTGGAGGGAACGGCCCAGATGCACATCATTCACGGACCCTCTGGACTGGAGGGACTCGTGACAGCCGGAGCCCAGAAATCCGGGGATGGATAAGACACAGCGTCCCCTCCAATTCCTGTAAGCACCCCTTGCTCCATCCTGCGCCCAAATACCTCAGCTAGGCCCTCTCCCCACTCTACACTCCAAACTCAGCCGGGACAGACCTCTGCAGCCGCAGCTCCCCACCCTGCAGGAGCAGCTCAGAGGTCCTGTCCCCCTTTCCTCTGAGGGCCTCTTTTGGGTGTCCACAAAAGTATTTGATCGCTCAGGACAAAGCTGGTAGAGGACAGCGGGATGGCTGAGCCGGGCGCGCCGCGCTTTCTCCTGACCTTCGACTTTGACGAGACTATCGTGGACGAAAACAGCGACGACTCCGTCGTGCGCGCGCCGCGGCGGGCCAGCGGCTGCCTGAGAACCTGCGTGCCACCTAGCGCGAGGGCTTCTACAACGAGTACAGGCAGCGTGTCTTCCAGTACCTGGGCGAGTAGGGCGTGCGGCCGCGGGACCTGCGCGCCATCTACGAGGCCATCCCCCTGTCGTCCGGCATGGACGAGCTGCTGCAGTTTGTGGCCTAGCAGGGCGCCTGCTTTGAGGTTATTCTCATCTCAGACGCCAACACCTTTGACATGGAGAGTGCGCTGCGCGCCGCCGGCCACCACGGCCTGTTCCGCCGCATCTTCAGCAACCCGTCGGCGCCCGACCCTTGGGGGCTGCTGGCGCTGCGGCCCTTCCACGCGCACAGCTGCGCTCGCTGCCCCGACAACATGTGCAAGCACAAGGTGCTCAGCGACTACCTGCGCGAGCGGGCCCACGACGGCGTGCACTTCGAGCGACTTTTCTACGTGAGCGACGGCGCCAACGACTTCTGCCCCATGGGGCTGCTGGCAGGCGGCGACGTGGCCTTCCCGCGCTGCCGCTACCCCATGCACCGCCTTATGCAGGAGGCGCAGAAGGCCGAGACCAGCTCCTTCCGCGCCAGGGTGGTGCCCTGGGAAACCTCCACCGAAGTGCGCCTACACCTGCAGCAGGTGCTGAGGACGTGCTGAGGACGTGGCCTGCCCGGGCCCGGGCGGGGTGGGGGTGGGGCGGTGGGGGTCGGGAAAGAGAAAGCTAATTTTATTACTCCCTTTCCCTTTCGTTTTGGTATATCCCTCCGGGATTTCCCGGAATCCCAGGTTGGTCCATTTGGGGACTGGAGGAGGGAGTTGGGAGCTATCCCCATCTGTGCAGTTAACCCAGCTCGGCTGCCTCCCTCAGTTCCACTGCAAGCGAATTCCGGAGTCTGGCCCCACCAGGGTGGCACGCATATCTGAGCAGGCAGCAGTGTTTCCAAAAAACTTGTCCTCCCAGCTGGGAGGACGGGGTTTCCTGTCAGGGTAGAGAAGGAACATGTCCCACCGCGTTGCGGTTAACTGTTGCCTTGGGCTGCATGGCCTCCCTCCTCCAGTCTTCTGTCCAGGGGACCCAGGCCCTAGAATGTCCCACCCCCGACCTCCCCCGCACCGGACTCCCCGCGGAGAGAGGTGGCGCTCCTTGCCGACGGTCCCAGGTCTAGATCTTGCTTTACCTGCTGTGACCCTACACTACACTCCTTGCCCACAACCCCCACCCTGTCAGCATCCCCACAGGAAAAAAAGCTGGAGGGAACAGTCACCTGCTGCTGGTGGAAAGAGGTAGCACACTGTCCCGGGGCTCGTGTCTGGCCAGCCAGGGACCTCACAGAGCCCGAAGAGAAGATGTCTCCTTGCACCCCAGCCTCGTCTATGCAGCAAGAAACCAGGGACTTAACCAAAGTCCTCCCACTGACTGGGCCCTCTGAGTGCCCCTCCTCCCGTATGGAACAGAAAGCCATGATGCTTTAAAGCAGAGCCAGTGGAAACCCAAGGCCCACCTCCCTCTTTTGGTGTTTCAGAGCTGTAAAGGAGGTGAAGGCGCAGAGGTGTGCAAGATCTCTCATGCTGCAGTCTGAGGGATGAGGGCGAGGTGATCTCTGTTCTCAGAGAGCCCCACTTAAGTGAGGGAGCTGGTCCCCACTCTTGGAGGAGTGCCCAGCTTGGGGAACCAAGACTGAATACTTAACAAAGCAGGCAACAGGCAAAAGAGCAGAGTGAATCCCACCTTCGCAGAGGGGCACAGGGGTCTAGTGTGGAGGGCTCCATGAGCACCGAGGAGATGGGAGATACTGCTGCTTAGGGCAGGCAGAGGAGGCTCAATTAGCAGGAGCCATAAAGTTGGTTGCCTTTCAGTCCCTCGGCCCGCTAGCCTTGCAGGGCAATCATCAGGAGGTCATCAGAATTTTATTCAAAGTTGGCACTTGCAGCTGGAGACCCTGTCTTGCATGGCGTAAGGGTCCCTTGTGGATAAGGTCACCAAACTCCTTGGCTTCCAGTTCTTTCCTGTCTCCAGCAGGCCTCTGGGTACCTCCTCTGTCTTTACCAGGACCCATTCCCACTTCAATGGGGGGAAGGAACAGACACAGCTCACAGCCCAGGAGGTGTGCAGGACTGGTCCAGTCTTGACTGGAGCAGGCTTTGGTGTGGCAGTCAAGAGGCTCACTCAAGGCGGTGCTTGGGTCAGCATCCCAGAGATCCCAGGCTGTCAGCAGCTGGGCTGCACATAGTTCCCGGGGAAGAATCCAGACCCCTCTGAGCCAATGCCCTCACACCAGCCATCAGAGTAGCGGCGGTTGATGCAGATAATGGTGCCCTCAGAGAAGGAGAGTTCGTTGTACTTCTGGCGGGTGTATGGGTTCAGTGTCACCACTGCAGGGCGGGAGGAGAGGGGTGCCATGAGATGTGCCTCCTGCCCCGCCACAGGGATGCTTGTGCCCACGTACTGGACTCTAGGGGGCAATGTGGAGAGTGGGGCAGGAGATGCCTTCTTCAAAGCCCCAGGACTCCTCCCCAGCTGAGCTAATATTCAGTATCAGGCCAGCTGCTTCCCTCCTCTGTGGCAGTGCGGTGGGGTGGAATAAAAGGCTCCACAAGTGTGACACAGGCCATCCCCTCCTCCAAGAAACTTCAGTGTTTGAGAGCAGGGCTTTCAGCCCCCGTTCACCCTGGTCCTCCCACAATGTCTCTAGCAGGTGCTGGAGGTATTGCTCAGTAGGTGCTCTAGTAGGTGCTCAGTAAATACAGTAACATTGAACAGTGTAGACTTGGCCGAGTGAGCCTTGGGCAAGTCACTTAGTTTAACCTCTCAGGCTCAGCTTCATCTGCTAAATGGGAGTGTGAAGATCCTAGGAGGTTAAGTAAAAGTGAGAAAATGGATGAAAAGCTTTGACTCTGGGGTCTGGTATAAAGCAGTGGCTAAATTATGTTAACCCCCCCCTCCGCATATAACATAACATTTACCATTTAAATCATTTTGAGCATACAGTTCTATGGCATCAACTACATTCACGTTGTTGTACAAATATTCTCAGCATCCACCTCCAGAACTTATTCATTTTCCCTATGGGAAATTCTGTATCAATTTCTCTAAATTTTTACCAACACTTGTTATTT
Organism: Delphinus delphis; assembly: GCF_949987515.2. Taxonomy (NCBI): domain Eukaryota; kingdom Metazoa; phylum Chordata; class Mammalia; order Artiodactyla; family Delphinidae; genus Delphinus; species Delphinus delphis. Next base: position 53,500,887 of record NC_082699.1, read on the forward strand.
TTAGCTTTCTTGATTATAGGACTTTTAGTGTGTGGAGGGGTATGGCGTTGTGGTATTAACTTGCGTTTCATCATGACTAATGATGACTAACATCTTTTCATGTGCTTGTTGACCATTTGTATGTCTTATTTGGAGAAGGGTCTTTTCAAGTCCTTTTTCCATTTAAAACATTGGGTTGTTTGCCGAGTCCCGCCAAGCGCTCCTCCTGGCGACGTTGGTGTCGGTGAGCCCAGCCTGGAGCGGTCTCCGCGCCGCAGGGGCCCGCGCCCCGGGGCATCGCTAGCGGCCTCTCAGGGGCGCCGCTTCCTTTCTCGAGCTCGTAGGAGAGGAGACGCCCGACCCCCGGCGCCCGTGCCCGGAGCGCCGAGATCGTGCTGTGCCGCGCGGACGTGGCGCCGCGGGGGCGGGTTTTGTTCGGCATTGGCTGCGGCGGTCTGCGCGCCTCTCCCGGAAGTGGGCGTCCCGGCCAGAGTGCACCTGGCGCGGGGCGTCCTCGGGGCTCTTCGCCGTCGGCGCCGCGAGAGCCGGCGGGGGTCTAAGGAGCCAGCGCGCGGCGGCTGGGAACGACCCGTCCCGTGGGTCCCTGGCACCCCAGTGGCATTCGAGCGCGGAGCGGAGGGCCGCGGACCACAGGTAAGGGGACAGGGGTTGGTGGGGGTGGGTGGAGGAAGGAACGACGAATTACACCAGAGCTGTTCGGTACAGTCGCGGAGCTCCCTAACTTGGCGGCAGCAGGAAGGGCTCGCCTTTGGAGTAAAGGCTTTGAGGACGAGCCCGAGCCTACCCACTCCCGTTTTACAGAACATCTGCAGGTGTAAAGCTCCCTCGTGCGCGGTTTTCCTAAGCAGCCAAGTGCCCCTCCCCCGCGATGTCTCTGCAAGCAGAACCTGAGAGGGGCCGGGTGCCTCGAGAGACTCGCCCTTGGCCCATGGGAAGTCCAAGGGATTTATCCTGCATGGTGATTTCACCTGCTGGGACCCCCCCCCCGCCCCCCGCCACCCCGCCAACCCCCACTCTGGCCAGCTGGCCCAGCCCTGGTTACTGCACTTCTCCAGCCCAGGCCGGCCCTTGGCCACCTGCTGGGATGGGAAAGGGAAGGGTGTCAGAATTTCACCTTAGAAACTTGCCAGGGGGTGTGGATTTAAACACATAGTGGTCACTCTGGCAGAAGGGAAGGGAGGAGGGCACCTTGTTGCCCTTTCTTGTGGAATCGGTGGCGCTTCCGCTGAGAGGGACCTCTCCAGTGTTTGGTGTATTGGAACTGAATAATTAGAACTTGTACAATTTTCAAATTATGTGGTACTTGAATTTAAAAGCAAAACCCCTAGAACCTCTAAGTGTTTTAAAATTGAGGTCTAAAAATTGAAGGTCTGTTTGGCTTCCACTATGACATTGTATTAAGAAATGTGGGGCTTCCCTGGTGGTGCAGTGGTTGGGAGTCCGCCTGCCGATGCAGGGGACGTGGGTTCGTGCCCCGGTCCGGGAAGATCCCACATGCCGCGGAGCGGCTGGGCCCGTGAGCCATGGCCGCTGAGCCTGTGCGTCTGGATGACTATGCTCTGCAACTGGAGAGGCCACAACAGTGAAAGGCCCGCGTACCGCAAAAAAAAAAAAAAAAAAAAAAAAGAAATGTGCATATATTGAGAAGAGAGTCAGAAAAGGGAAGCAAACAAAAATCTCACTGCGGAGGCCATGGGAGTTAAGTTGTAAATGCTGCTGGCTTTCAGTAGCCTGCAGCCATTCTCTTCCTGTAGCTGATGGGATACAAAACTCTACTGGATTGTTCTTTGCACGGGATAGTCTTGTTTTGCAGAAATTCAGCTCAGAGCCATCTTTTGATGTATAAGAATTTCCCAGATTAGGCCCCCAGGCAGATCCTGGAGGGCCAGGGGGATTCCTTGCTTCATTATACCTGTCTGTTGGAGTGGAAAACAGCAATGACATAGGTTTCTTTAAATCTGCTTTTTGGTCTATCATCCAGAGCTTAGAGTAGCTACTTCCTCTCTCCCTCAATAGGGTTGTATTCCTGGAATGAATTATAGTCAGATGACCTTGTTTTTACAGGTGAGGGTCAGGGTCAGGGTCAGGGGTCGGGGGTCGGGGGCTGGGGTTAGGGTTAGGGTTTACGTTTAGAGTTAGGGTGGGAGTTAGGGGTTAGGAGTTAGGGTTAGGATTAGGGGTAAGGGGTTAGGGGTGAAGGGTTTAGGGTTAGGGTTAGGGTAAGGTTTAGGATACGGCCAGGGGTTAGGGTATGGGTACGGGTTAGGGTACGGGTTGGGGTACGCTTTAGGGTTAGGGTATGTATTAAACCTCTCCCACTCTCCAGATATCACTTAGCATGTAAAGGAATATTATTTGGGGTCCAGCTATGGAGAAGACTTTAGACACTAGGATAAGACAAAGAACACACACATTATGAATAAATCACATTAGGATTTTGTTTTTAACCTGTACTTTAAAACACTAGTGCTTAGGAAATCTAATGGAGGCAGAAGCAGTAAAGGGTAGTTTTATGGGAATAACATCACAGATTTTGTGTAGAATACACAGATTTTGACTGGTTATAAAGTCAAGTAGGAATGCTTTTGTTCTGAAGATATAAACCCTCTTCTAAATTGAGCTGTTATTGGAAGTTAGAAATTTTTTGTTGCTGTTGTATTGCTTTGTGTTTTCATGATTATTCTGCTTGCATCTCCCTTGTGAAACCTTTGATTTGGGGAAGAGTGCCATTACTGGAAATGAGTTTACGGAATTATTCTCAAAAACAGAAGGAAATGGTTCTCACCTAAATATTAAGAAATGATCTCTATACTGGTGTACTAACAGAATTATGATTCAGGGATAATTCTATGAAATGTAATTAAACACAGTATATATTTTTTTCTTTTAAGTTTCCATTGTTACTTTTTAAAAGTACAATTATAACTCAACTTCTTTGTAACAAGTGAAATTTAAAAAGATTAAAGGAAAAGATAATATTTTACCACGTGCCATCCTTTCCCACTCGCTGAAACGACCAGCATAATGTGTAGCATTCTCATTTTATCCAGGTGTTCGTTACATCTGGAACATCATGTTTCTCACTGTAGAAAAACGTATTTAGCTCTCACACTTTTTATAGGCTACATAACAGTCCATAGAGCAGAAGTACCAAGTATTTCAGACTTAGATTTTGGAGGGACACTCAGGTTACTTTCTGTTTTATTTTGTTGTTCTGCTAATTTGTTTTAACCCCAGAAAAATATTTTTTTAAAGTACAAAAAAAAATTAAGTTAGGGGTAAGGATTAGGGTTTAGGGTACGGGTTAGAGTTAAGGTACAGGTTAGGATTAGGATACAGGTTAGGGTTAGGGTCTGGGTTAGCTTTAGGGTTAAGGTACAGGTTAGGGTACAGGTTAGGGTATGGCTATGGGTTAGGGTTAGGGTATGGGTTAGGGTACGGGTTCGGGTTAGGGTATCGGTTAGGGTTAGGGTACAGGTTAGGGTTAGGGTACGTGTTAGGGTACAGGTTAGGGTATGGCTTCGGGTTAGGGTTGGGGTATGGGTTAGGGTTAGGATACGGGTTAGGGTACGGTTTAGGGTTAGGGTACAGGTTAGGGTTAGGGTACAGTATAGGGTATGGCTATGGGCTAGAGGTAGGGTATGGGTTAGGTTACAGGTTAGTGTTAGGGTATGGGTTAGGATTAGGGTATGGGTTAGGGTACGGTTTAGGGTACGGGTTAGGGTTAGGGTACGGGTTAGGGTACTGGTTAGTGTTCGGGTATGGGTTAGGATTAGGGTACGAGTTAGGGTACGGTTTAGGGTTAGGGTTAGGGTACAGATTTGGGTATGGCTATGGGTTAGGGTTAGGGTATGGGTTAGGGTATGGGTACGGTTTAGGGTACACGTTAGGGTACAGCTACAGGTTAGGGTTACGGTACGGTTTAGGGTATGGCTTAGGGTTTGGGTTCGGGTTAGGGTAAGGGTTAGAGTTAGGTTACAGTTTAGGGAATGGCTACAGGTTAGGGTTAGAGTACGCATTAGGGTACAGGTTAGTGTTAGTGTACGTGTTAAGATTAGGGTACGATTTAGGGTTAGGGTGAGGGTACGGGTATGGTTTAGGCTGCCTGTTAGGGTACGGCGACGGATTAGGGTTAGGGTACGGGTTAGGGTATGGGTTACTGTTAGGGTCTGGTTTAGGATTAGGGTAGGTGTCCGGGTATTGTTTAAGGTTAGGGTTAGGGTTAGGGTACAGTTTAGGGTTAGGGTTAGGGTTAGGGCATGGTTTAGGGGACAGGTTAGCATACGGCTATGGGTTAGGGTACGGGTTAGGGTACGCTTTAGGGTTAGGATATTTATTAAACTTCTCTCACTCTCCAGATATCACTTAGAATGTAAAGCAATATTATTTGGGATCCAGCCAAGAAGAAAGCTTTAGACACTAGGATAAGACAAAGAATACACACATTATAAATAAATCTCATTAAGATTTTGATTTTAACCTGTACATTAAAACACTAGTGCTTCAGAAATCTAATGGAGGCAGAAGCAGTAAAGGGTAGTTTTATGGGAATAACATCACAGATTTTCTGTAGAATACACAGATTTTAACAGCTTAGAAAGTCAAGGAGGAATGCTTTTGTTCTGAATATATAAACCCTCTTCTAAATTGAGCTGTAATAGGATGTTAGAAATATTTTGTTGCTGTTCTATTGCTTTGTGTGTTCAGGATTATTCCTCTTGCATCCCCCTTGTTAAGCCTTTGATTTGGGGAAGAGTGCCATTACTGGAAATGAGTTTACAGAATTATTCTCAAAAGCAGAAGGAAATGGTTCTCACCTAAATATTAAGAAATAATCTCTATACTGGTGTACTAACAGAATTATGATTCAGGGATAATAATTCTATGAAATGTAATAAAATACACAATATATATTTCTTCTTTTAAATTACCATTGTTACTTTTTTAAAGTACAATTATAATTCAAATTCTTTGTAACAAGTGAAATTTAGAAAGATTAAAGGAAAAGATAATATTTTACCACGTGCCATCCTTTCCCACTCCCTGAAACGACCAGCATAATGTGTAGCATTCTCATTTTATCCAGGGGTTCCTTACATCTGGAACATCATGTTTCTCACTGTAGAAAAACATATTTAGCTCTCACACTTTTTATAGGCTACATAACAGTCCATTGAACAGAAGTACCAAGTATTTTAGACTTAGCTCTTTGAGGGACAATGAGGGTACATTCTGTTTTATTTTGCTTTTCTGCTAATTTGTTTTAACCCCAGAAAAATATTTTTTTAAATACAAAAAAAAATTAAGTTAGGGGTAAGGATTAGGGTTTAGGATATGGGTTAGGGTAAGGGTTAGGGTTAGGGTACAGGTTAGGATTAGGGTACAGGTTAGGGTTAGGCTTAGGGTTAGGGTACGGACTATGGTACAGGTAAGGGTATGGCTACGGGTTAGGGTTAGGGTATGGGTTAGGGTACGGGTTAGGGTTAGGGTACAGTTTAGGGTATGGCTATGGGTTAGGGTTAGGGTTATAGTCAGGGTACGGGTTAGGGTTAGGGTATGAGTTAGGATTAGGGTTAGGGTACGGGTTAGGATTAGGTTATGCTTTAGGGTTAGGGTATGTACTAAACCTCTCCCACTCTTCAGATATCACTTAGCACATAAAGGAATATTATTTGGGGTCCAGCCATGGAGAAGACTTTAGACACTAGAATAAAACAGAACACACACATTATAAATAAATCATATTAGGATTTTTTTGTAACCTGTACATTAAAACACTAGTGCTTAGGAAATCTAATGGAGGCAGAAGCAGTAAAGGGTAGATTTATGGGATTAACATCACAGATTTTGTGTAGAATACCCAGATTTTGACTGGTTAGAAAGTCAAGTAGGAATGCTTTTGTTCTGAAGTTATAAACCCTCTTCTAAATTGAGCTGTTATTGGAAGTTAGAAATTTTTGTTGCTGTTGTATTGCTGTGTGTCTTCATGATTTTTCTGCTTGCATCTCCCTTGTGAAACCTTTGATTTGGGGAAGAGTGCCATTACTGGAAATGAGTTTACAGAATTATTCTCAAAAACAGAAGGAAATAGTTCTCACCTAAATATCAAGAAATAATCTCTATACTGATGTACTAACAGAATAATGATTCAGGGATAATAATTCTATGAAATGTAATTAAACACAATATATATGTTTTTCCTTTAAATTTCTATTGTTACTTTTTTGAAGTACAATTATAATTCAAGTTCTTTGTAACAAGTGAAATTTTAAAAGATTAAAGAAAAAGATAATATTTTATCACATGCCAACCTTTCCCACTCGCTGAAACGACCAGCATAATGTGTAGTTTTCTCATTTTATCCAGGTGTTCCTTACATCTGGAACACCATGTTTCTCCCTGTAGAAAACCAGAATTAGCTCTCAGATATTTTATAGGCTACAAAGCCGTCAATAGAACAGAAGTACCAAATATTTCAGACTTAGCTTTTCGAGGGACACTCAGGTTACTTTCTGTTTTATTTCGTTGTTCTGCTCATTTGTATTAACCCCAGAAAAATATTTTTTAAAATACAAAAGAAAAAAAATTAAGTTAGGGGTGATAATTAGGGTTTAGAGTTCAGTTAGGGCATTGGTTAGGGTACAGGTTAGGGTTAGGGTACAGGTTAGGATTAGAGTACAGATTACGGTTAGGGTTAGGATATGGGTTAGGGTACGGGTTGGGTTTAGGGTACGGCTTAGCGATACGGTATGGGTGAGGGTTAGGGCATGGGTTAGGGTTAGGGTACAGTTTAGTGTACTAGTTAGGGAATGGCTACAAGTTAGGGTTAGGGTTAGTGTGCATGTTAGCGTGGGGGTATGGGTAAGGATTAGGGTACAGGTTAGGGTACGTTTTAGGGTTAGGGTACAGTATAGGGTATGGCTATGGCTTAGGGTTAGGGTACGGGTTAGGGTACTGGTGAGGGTTAGGGTATGGGTTAGGATTAGGGTACGGGTTAGGGTATGGTTTAGGGTTATGGTTAGGTTAAGGGTACAAACTAGGGTTAGGGTACAGTTTAGGGTATGGCAACGGGTTCGGGTTAGGGTACAGGTTAGGGTAGGGGTTAGGGTTAGTTTACGGTTTACGGTACACGTTAAGGTATGGCTACGGGATAGGGTTAGGGTACCGGTTAGGGTACGGGTTTGGGGTAGGTTACGGGTTAGGATTATGGTACACTTTAGGGTATGGCTACGGGTTAGGGTTAGGGTATGTGTTAGGATACAGATTAGTGTTAGAGTACGGGTTAGGATTACAGTACGGGTAAGGGTAGGGGTTAGGGTATGGGTTAGGGTTAAGGTATGGGTTAGTATTAGGATACGGGTTAGGATTACGGTATGGTTAGGGCAAGGGTTAGGGTTAGGGGTAGGGTTTGGATATGGGTTAGGGTACAGAACAGGGTACGGCTACGGGTTACAATTAGGGTATGTGTTAGGGTATGTGTTAGGGTTAGGGTACGTTTTAGGGTTAGGGTACGGGGAAGGGTTAGGTTACAGGTTAGTGTTAGGGATAGGCTTAGGGTTAGGAATAGGGTTAGGGTTAGGGTACAGGTTAGGTTAGGGCTATGGGTTAGGGTTAGGGTATGGGTTACGGTAAGAGTTAGGGTAAGGCTTAGGGTTATGGTAAGGGTTAGGGTTAGGGTTAGGGAAGGGGTACGGTTAAGGGTACATGTTAGGGTACGACAATGGGTTAGGGTTAGGGTACGTGTTAGGGTACATGTTAGTGTTAGTGTACGGGTTGTGATTAGGGGACGGGTTAGGGTAAGGCTTCGGGTAAGGGTTAGGGTTCGGGTTATGGTTAGTGTTGGGGCATGGGGATGGTTTAGGGTACAGGTTAGGGTACGACAATGGTTTAGGCTTAGCGTACGTGTTAGGGTATGGGTTAGTGTTAGCGTACGGGTTAGGATTAGGGGACGGGTTAGGGTAAGGCTTCGGGTAAGGGTTAGGGTTAGGGGACGGGGACGGGGACTGGGACGGTTTAGGGTACAGGTTAGGGTACGACAACGGTTTAGGGTGAACATACGTGTTAGGGTAAGGGTTAGTGTTAGCGTACGGGTTAGGATTAGGGGACGGCTTAGGGTAAGGCTTCGGGCAAGGGTTAAGGATAGGTTTAGGGTTAGGGTTAGGGGACGGGGACGGTTTACGGTACAGGTTAGGGTACGACAACGGTTTAGGGTGAGCGTACGTGTTATGGTACGGGTTAGTGTTAGCGTATGGTTTAGGATTATGGGACGTGTTAGGGCAAGGTTTCGGGTGTTAGGGTTAGGTTTAGGTTTAGGGTTAGGGTTAGGGGATGCAGACGGTTTACGGCACTGGTTAGGGTATGACAACGGTTTAGGGTGAGCGTACGTGTTAGGGTACGGGTTACTGTTAGCGTACGGGTTAGGATTAGGGGACGGGTTAGGGTAAGGCTTTGGGTAAGGGTTAGGGTTAGGGTTAGGGAGAGGGGACAGGGATGGTTTAGGGTACAGGTTAAGGTATGACAATGGTTCATGTTTAGCGTACGTGTTTGGGTACAGGTTAGTGTTAGCGTAGGGGTTAGGATTAGGGGAAGGGTCAGGGTAAGGCTTCGGGTAAGGGTTAGGTTTAGGGTTAAGGGTAGGGTTAGGGGACGGGGACGGTTTAGGGTACAGGTTAGGGTATGACAATGGTTTAAGCTGAGCGTATGTGTTAGGGTATGGGTTATTGTTAGCGTACAGGTTAGGATTAGGGGACGGGTTAGGGTAAGGCTTCGGGTAAGGGTAAGGGTTAGGGAACGGGGACAGTTTAGGGTACAGGTTAAGGTACGATAAAGTTTTAGTGTGAGCGTACGTTTTAGGGTACTGGTTAATGTTAGCGTACGGGTTAGGATTAGGCGACGGGTTTGGGTAAGGCTTCGGGCAAGGGTTAAGGATAGGTTTAGGGTTAGGGTTAGGGGACGGGGACGGTTTAGGGTACAGGTTAGGATACGACAACGGTTTAGGGTGAGCGTACCTGTTAGGGTACGGTTTAGTGTTAGCGTATGGGTTAGGATTAGGGGAGGGGTTAGTGTAAGGCTTCGGTTAAGGGTTAGGGTTAGGATTAGGGTTATGGTTAGGGTTGTCGTTTTTGGTTCAAGGTAGATTTTATTCCTCTTTTTTTATTTAAAGATATAATCATGGAAATTATTCATAAAAATACATGTATATGAAGGGAAGAATTTTTTTCTGTTTTACTTTTTAATTTTTTTTAATTTTGAATTTTATTTTATTTTTTTATACAGCAGTTTGTTATCGGTTATCTATTTTATACATGTAAATGTATACATGCCAATCCCAATCTCTCAACTCCTCCCACCACCACCACCCCAACAGCTTTCCCCCCTTGGTGTCCATACGTTTGTTGTCTACATCTGTTGCTCTATTTCTGCCTTGCAAAATGGTTCATCTGTACAAGTTTTCTAGGTTCCACATATATGCATTAATATACAAGATTTGTTTTTCTCTTTCTGACTTACTTCACTCTGTATGACAGTCTCTAGATCCATCGACGTCTGTACAAGTGATCCAATTTCATTCCTTTTTATGGCTTAGTAATATTCCATTTTATATATGTACCACATCTTTATACATTCGTCTGTCTGTGGGCATTTAGGTTGCTTCCATTACCTGGATATTGTAAATAGTGATGCAATGAACATTGCGGTGAATGTCTCTTTTTGATTTATGGTTTTGTCTGGGTATATGCCCAGTAGTGGGATTGCTGTATCATATGGTAATTCTATTGTTAGGTTTTTAAGAAACTCCATATTGTTCTCCATAGTGACTGTATCAGTTTACATTCCCAACAATAATAGAATAGGGTTCCTTTTCTCCACACCCTTCCCAGCATTTGTTGTTTGTAGATTTTCTGATGATGCCCATTCTAACAGGTGTGAGGTGATACCTCATTGTTGAGTCTATTTCGTTGAGCAAGGAGTAGGTATTGTCTATTACATATTTGGCTTATGGAACGGTATCTGTGCTAATTTCAATCTCTGGTTTTATACAGCACCCCAACTCAACTTTCCCCTTAAGCAAGCATAAGTTTTTTATCTAAATGTGAGACTCTGTTCGGCTTTGCAGTTCAGTTCATGTGTAGCCAAGTTTACACTCCCTCTATTAGTGGTATCTTATGATAACTTTCTTTCTCTGTGTGACATATTTCTCTTAGAATCATCGTACTTAAATCCACTCAGTTTGCTGCTACAGGCCTGATGACATTGATTTCATTGCTGAGTGATATTCCATTGTACGTAAGTAACACAACTTCTTTATCCATTTTTTTTCTTTCTGGGATATTTAAGTTGTACTGGACACGAGGTTCTTGGAAACACAGCAGCCCTAAATTTTGGGTTGGCTGTGTCTTGTTGATTTTAATTTCCCTAAGCTATAGGGCCATAAGTGGAAGTGCCCTAGGCTCTGTAGCTTTGTTTTTTAGATGTTTCAGGAACCACCATACACTTCTCCAGAGTGGCTCTCGGCAGTTCACACACCACCCATCAGCGTATAAAGGCTCCCTGTTCTCCATGGCCTGTCCTGCATTCCTGGTTTTTACAATTTTTTAGGATGGCCCTTTTGACCGGTGGGAAATGAGACTTCTTTGTTGTGCACATTTGCATTGTTGCTTGCTTGGTTGCCCATAAAGTGCGTATGCGTTTTTTCCTGAATATATTCAGGAAAAAACGCATATGCCCTTTTTGGCCAACTGCATCATTGTTGAAATTCTGCCACTTTTCATGTGCTTTAAAGACGAGTGCAATCTATCTCTTGAAATCTGTTTCTTGCAATTCTGTCTTGCATTCAGATCCTCTTCTTTGCCTTACCTCAACATATTTTTGGACGTTGGTTTTCATTTATAACTCTGCAGGTTTGTGAATTGCAGTGACCCTGAGCTCCATTTTTTAAGTTGTTCTTTTGTGAGCTGGCCTCAAACCCGCAGGATTGCTTCGGGCCCTATTTTGGCTCCGGCGTGGCGGGCTGAGCCTTTTTAAAATTCTTATTCTTAATGGGAAATTAGAGTGACATGTGCCCGTCCAAACCCCTACAACTATTCTCTCATTGGTTCCCCCTCTTCCCATTCATCCTCCTCACAATTTGCAAAATGTGCGAAACAGAAGTTTAAATGTGCTGATTCTCCAAGTGGGGAGATTCTAAGTAACGTGGCTGGAATGGTGAACAGGAGCACCAGGAGAGGATAAATGAGCTGCATTTTAGACACATCTCCCGATCACATGGTGTACAGTCCTCTGGGTTTTCCATGCATGTTTTAGCTGTAGGAAGATCCCTTGAACCTGCAGATTTGGGACCCATTGAATGGGTACCAGGTAGTATTACTTTAAAGGGTGTGCATTTCCTCATCCAACCTCACATTTCTCTTAGCACGAACAGTTTCCAGCCTTATGTCTCATCTTGCTGTGGGTCTAGATGTGTTCAATCCATGTTGCATCACCGTCCCTGAGGAAAAGTTGTAAGAGGTTTTCTCTGTCTCTCTGTCGTTTATTTTTTTCAATTTATTATTATATTGGTTACAGCTGATTTTCAAAGCTCTGTTTCTTGCTGCTCTACATCCACTTGATTCACGTACAGAGAGACATCAATAAATTCTTTTTCGGATTCTTACCAGTCGTATATATTCTTTTCCAGTGACTTGAGTGTGCTGAGTGCAGTTCTTTTAGCTACTGTGTAGGCCTTGTTGATTATCAATTTGGTATTTGGAATGGTATCTTTGCTAATTTCAACCTCCTGGATAATGCCTCACCCCTCCCCACCTTTCCTGTTTAGCAGCCTTATGCGTGTTTTCTACATATTTGACTATGTTTTTGTTTTGTAATTTATTTCATGTGTAGCCATTTTGGATTCCACCTTTAAGTGATATCTTATGATATGTGTCTTTTTCTTTTTGAATTATGTCACTTAGAATGATCATACGTAACTCCTCCGGAGTTGTTACAACTGGCCGTATTTCATTGATTTCCAGGCTGAGTAATATTCCACTCTACCTAAGTACCACATCTCTATCCATTTTTTCCCTCCAGAGACATTTAAGTTATATCCTAGTCGAGGATCTTTTAAACAGAGAGGCGGTAAACATTGGGGTGCCTGTGTCCTGTCGATTTTTGTTTTTCCCAAGATATATGCCCATGAGTGCAAGTGCCCTATGCTCTGTAGCTCATTTTTTAGATGCTTTAGTAAACACAATACACTTCTCCAGAGTGGCCGTTGGCAATATACATTTCCACTATAAGCCTCACAGGGCTCCCTTTTCTCCTTGCCCTGTCCTGCATTTCTGGGGTTTACAGTTTATGAGGACGGCTCTTCTGACTGATGCGAAGTGATATCTTTTGTAGTATTGATTTCCAGTGCCCACCTGTTTGGTTGGCTAAAAAAGTGTATGCCCTTTTCTTGAATATATACAGAAAAAACGCATACACCCTTTTTGGCCAACTGCAATGTTGGCAATGTTCAGCCCCTTTTCTTGTGCTTAATGGCGAGTCCTTTCTACCTCTTCAAATCCCTTTCCTGCCATTCTCCCTTGCTTACAAGTCCTTTTCTCTGATTTTCCTCAAGACATTTTTCAGTGATAGATATTTTCAACTCTTCAGTTTCATGAATTTTACTGCCCCTGAGTTCCATTGTTCAACTTGTGTTTATGGGAACTGGCCACAAAGCAGCGGGATTTCCTCAAGCCCTATACTGTTTCCATGGGCAACCCTAGCCTTTGGTCAATTCGTCTTCCTGATTGGAAATTAGAGTGACATGTGCCTGTCCAAACACCTAGGACTTGTCTCTCATTGTTCCTCATCCTTCCGCTTCATCCTCTGGACAAACTCCAAACTGTATGCAACAGGATGTTGACAGTGCTGACATTTCCAAGTGGGGAGACTGTTAGTAAAGACGCTGGAGGGGTGAACCCGAGAACCAGGAGATGAGGAGATGAGATGCCTTTTCCACACTCTTCCCGATCAGACGGTATACCATCCTCTGGGTGTGACAGGCATGTTTTAGCAGTAGGAAGGGTCCCATTCATGTAAGGAGAACACCAGGGCTTTTTCAAAATCAGTGTCTCCCCGAAACCCAAACTGGGGAATTTTTTAGGCTACGGCTACACATATGTTCATTAAGGGCCTTGGGAAGTAGGCAGAGTCCAAACTTTAGATGATTGAAGTCTTCAGGGTCAGAAGCACTCACCACCGGCTTCCCTTAGGTTACATTTTAACTGTCATTGATAGATGATGTCAATAAAAATATCTATTCTTTTTCAGATTATTTCCCCTTATAGGTTATTGCAAAATATTGAGTGTAGTTCCCTGTGCTATATAGTAGTTCCTTGTTGATGATCTATTTTATACATAGCAGTGTGTATGTGTTAATCCCAAACTGTTAATTTATCCCTCCTCCCACCTTTCCCCTTTGGTAATAATAAATTATAAGATTTTATACTTCTCAGAAATGGGGGAGCTGAAAGAGAGGTATCATTTTCCATGGAAAAGCATTTAAAACAAGATTGAAGCTTTAACCAAGATTATTAGATGTACATCCTTGTAAAGAAATCACTTCGTTTCTCTAACATTGACCTGACAAATAAGACAAACCTTTTCACTGAACTTGCTTATAATAAAGTGATGGAAATATCAAATGGAAGTGTTAGAAACATCTTACTTTACCCGTGCCTTATACACTGTTCTATGTTAATTACAGTTTGGCTCACACATCTGTTCATTGAAGTTACAATGTTCTCAAATTCTGTTACTGATCCTCCAGAGTGGACCCCAACAAGTGTCCCCCTGCCCAGTGTCATTGGAGCCAACAGATCGAGACTGAGTTTGGTTCAGAAGCAAAGGAAACTTTATATTTTGATCAGAGAATGGAGAGGTGAGAGCATGCGCTACCCCGCGGGCTGTGGGCTGGGCTGTTGTGTAGAGATCCTGTCAGAGTCAGTGGGAGGGAGGGGGCGGAGCTCTCGAGGGCCGGGTTGGCTGCAGCTCAGGCTCTATATCGCGGAGTCTGCACTGGGCCCCAGGAGCTGAGGTGTCGACCCAGCCATTCTGCACTAGGAAATCTGGTCTGAAGTGCCGGGTGTGGAACCTCTGCATGCGGGACCCTAGGAGCACATGAAATTAGACAAAGCACAAAGGATAAAAAAAGGTTAGACTTTATTTTATTGCCCAGATTCTATTTTTATCTCCCAGGGATTTTTAATGGGCTTTGCTGGGGACAAACCCCTCCTCTGCCTTTTGTCCCGTTCCTCATTCTTGGAGTGCTGAGGGTGCAGACCCTTCTTCTGTAACTGCTGAGTGCTGAGTTGGGAGCCCTCATACCCAGGGGCGAGGGTCAGAACGTCTCCCCAGCAGCCTCCAGGTGACGTTGATTGTCCCCAGGCCTCCTGCCTCCCTGCTCGTCTGCCTGAGCACCAGCATTGGAAGTGTTATAGATTCTAATGACCTTTAAGGGTCCAGGAAAGAGATGTGCAGAGACGCTGTGGGGGCCGGTTTCACCCCGCCCCACATTTGTTCGGCCAACTTAGGCTGACCGTTTCTGCCAGCCTAGATGCTCTGACCAGTAGTCTGTGCTTTCTTCAATTAGGCCCCTGAATTAACGTAAAAACAGCACCAGGTGTCAGAGCCCTGCCCGCTCAGCTCCCAGACAGTCCAGGGTCAGTGGTGATCAAGGACCATGATGGCCACTGAGTCAACAGCCTTTTGAAGTAAACAGGAGTCCAGCCGGTCTTATTGGCCACCATCATCACGGTGTCTGTAGGCTTTTCTATGGTGACAGCATGATATACGGTTCCCCCGCCAAGATTATTAGCTCCCCTCTGGGTGCAGTAAGTCCTGCAAGCAGTAGTCTACTCTTTTGGGACACACTCTTGTTGTTTTATGAGAGAAACTCCAGGTCAAGTGATGGTCACACGAGTCGTCATGGTGCCCCGTTGCCCCCGGTTATCTCTCTGGATGTTGGAGTTGGAGGGCCTCCTCACTCGAGGTCGGTGTGCTCACAGAGCGAACCCTGCAACTTCAGGGCATGGTTGGTGGTTAGGATCACCACGTGGGGTCCTTTTCCCTTAGGAGGGAGGTGGCCTTTTGGGCTGCTGATTTCAGGTTTTTAGATACCGCCAGTATCTTGGCCAGATGTGGCAGTGGGCCAAGCCCCTTGGTGACCGTAGTTTATCCTACCTGGATGGCATTCTTGCATTGTTCCATTTCAAGTGGTCCCAGTTTTTGCACTAATGCTCCAATGGCGATTCACCTTTCACCGGGAATGTAAAGGTCAAAGGGTTTAGCTCAATTAGGGAGTTCCAGGGCAAGGGTCTGAATTGACTGCTCTTTCCATTCTTGAAAGGCCACTTCTGGATTCTATTCAAAAGGATCATCATCTTTTCCTTTCAGTGTTTCATATAGAGGCCCAGCTAGTAGACTGTAGTTAGGGATCCAGAAGCAGCAAACCCTGGCCTCCCCAGGAACCCCTAAGCTGTCTTCTAGTTTTAGAAAGGGGTAAGGCTGCAAATGGTTTCTTCCCTTTCCTGGGATGGGCTTCTCCGACCTTCTGTGAGAATGAAGCCCAGGCAGGTCACCATAGTCTGTGATATTTGAGCTTTTTCTTGGACAACTTCTATCCTTTATTGGCTTGGTAGTTCAGAGGCCTCCTTAGTAGGGCTGGCGATCAGAATGTCGTCTGCATATTGAAGGAGGGTTTCCTTTTCCAGAGGTAGAACTTTTAGGTCTTTAGCTAAGCTTTCCCCAAAGATGGTGTGGGAATTTTTGAACCCTTGGGGCAAGACGGACCGGAAGTATTGTTTTAGTTGTGTGTTGAGTCCTGCCACTCACAAGCCAAAATTTCTTGTGACTCTGGGACTAATGCAATACAAAAGAAGGCATCATTGAAGACTAATACAGAATACCATGTCCTGGTGGTTGGTAGAATGACCAGCAGGGTGTAGGAATTAGGAACTACTGGAGGTATATCCTCGGTGGCTTCACTGACTGTCCTGACATCCTTTATCAGGTCCCCAGCAGCCCATGGGGCTCTGGTGGTCAGGCCAATCCCAGGATATGGAGCTCACCTGGGCAGGTACCCCACTCCCACCCCAGCCCACGGGGCTCTCGTGGTCAGGCCCCTCCCAGGATACAGAGCTACCCTTGCAGGTACCATGGCAGGGCTGGGCACACAGGAACCGTGCACATAGCCCTCATTGCAGAGCACCCCCAGCTCACCTGTCGCTCAGAGCTGACACAGAGCACCTCAGAGCAGGACTTGAACTAACAAACAGCAGCTCCAACAGGTCTGTGACCCTGGGCATCACTCTGTGAGGCCTCCCTCCACCTGGTCTTCCAGAGACTTCCACTGCACCCGGGGCACCAGACCTCTGTCTCCACCCACCACCCACCCCTCCTCTCCCTGACTCCTGGGTTCCTCTCATTAGGAGAGGGTTTCCTGGAAGTTGTCTCCCACTCATGGGCCAGATAAAATGATTAGAAAACAAGCCAGAGCTGCAGCCCCTTGTCTATCCTGACTCTCAGGAGCCCACACCTGTTCCTTGGACCTGGCTGGTTCAGCAAGTTCCATTTTCTGCAACTGTGAGCCCCTGAGGGGTGATGATTGGCTGACCTGGGCAGCCTGACCGTGCCGGCCAGCCCTTCCCAGGTGTGCCTGAGTTGAGATCAATATAAACACCGCTCCAGGCAGCAGGAGCCCCTGCAGCTGTGCCTGACGCCATTTTCTCTGCCCTGTCAGCAGTCTCGGAGCTGGGCTGGTGGGAGGGGGTGAGAGGCCACGGCTTTGTGGGTGGCCCAGTGTGAGTGGAGGGGGCTCTGCTGGACTTTCTGCAGCAGTTGCCAGGCTGCCACCTGCTAAAGAAGAGGATGTGTCACCCATACCTGCTGCTGGAATTTCTCCCAGGGCAGAGGTGAGGCAGGAAAAAAGCAGTGGGGGCCGGGACAGGAGGGGTATCACAGGCAGGGAAATGGAAATCTTCCAGAAGAGCACCAAGGGCCAGGACCATCCTGGCTGGCCTGCAGACACCAAGTCGGCCAGCATGCTGTTGCTTGTGTGGCTCCATGGCCCTTCCTCTAGGCTTTCAAGTCCTTGTACATATTCAGGTGTTTTACCTGGGAAGGGTGGGAACAGTTCAACAGCAGCTGGCCTGGGGCTCAGCTCACGTTTACTCGCAGATGCCTCGGCACGGTCCCCCAGCTTAGCAATGAGGACGCTGTTGCATGGGGGCTGCTGGCTGAATGGGGGACAATTCCCCACCACTGACCAACTTCAGAATTGTTTACAACTGGAGCAAATGCCCTGATACGGTTTTCTTCTGTGTAACTGGTGGGTTCTGTTTTTTTTTTTTCTTTTTTTCATTTTTGGTTCAAGGTAGATTTTATTCCTCTTTTTTGTATTTACAGATATAAGCAAGGAAATAATTTATTGATATAAATACATGTATGTGAAGGGAAGAAATTTTTTCTGTTTTACTATTTTAAATTTTATTTTTTTTAATTTTGAATTTTATTTTATTATTTTATACAGCAGGTTCTTATTGGTTATCTATTTTATACATATAAATGTATACATGCCAATCCCAACCTCTCAACTCCTCCCACCACCACCACCCCAACAGCTTTCCCCCCTTGGTGTCCATACGTTTGTTGTCTACATCTGTTGCTCTATTTCTGCCTTGCAAAACGGTTCATCTGTACAATTTTTCTAGGCTCCACATATATGCATTAATATACAAGATTTGTTTTTCTCTTTCTGACTTACTTCACTCTGTATGACAGTCTCTAGATCCATCGACGTCTCTACAAATGACCCAATTTCATTCCTTTTTATGGCTTAGTAATATTCCATTTTATATATGTACCACATCTTTATGCATTCGTCTGTCTGTGGGCATTTAGGTTGCTTCCATTACCTGGATATTGTAAATAGTGATGCAATGAACATTGCGGTGAATGTCTCTTTTTGATTTATGGTTTTGTCTGGGTGTATGCCCAGTAGTGGGATTGCTGTATCATATGGTAATTCTATTGTTAGGTTTTTAAGAAACTCCATATTGTTCTCCATAGTGACTGTATCAGTTTACATTCCCAACAATAATAGAATAGGGTTCCTTTTCTCCACATCCTTCCCAGCATTTGTTGTTTGTAGATTTTCTGATGATGCCCATTCTAACAGGTGTGAGGAGATGCCTCATTGATGAGTGTGTTTCGTTGAGCAAGGAGTAGGTATTGTCTATTACATATTTGGCTTATGGAACGGTATCTGTGCTAATTTCAATCTCTGGTTTTATACAGCACCCCAACTCAACTTTCCCCTTAAGCAAGCATAAGTTTTTTATCTAAATGTGAGACTCTGTTCGGCTTTGCAGTTCAGTTCATGTGTAGCCAAGTTTACACTCCCTCTATTAGTGGTATCTTATGATAACTTTCTTTCTCTGTGTGACATATTTCTCTTAGAATCATCGTACTTAAATCCACTCAGTTTGCTGCTACAGGCCTGATGACATTGATTTCATTGCTGAGTGATATTCCATTGTACGTAAGTAACACAACTTCTTTATCCATTTTTTTTCTTTCTGGGATATTTAAGTTGTACTGCACTCGAGGTTCTTGTAAACACAGCAGCCCTAAATTTTGGGTTGGCTGTGTCTTGTTGATTTTAATTTTCCTAAGCTATAGGGACATAAGTGGAAGTGCCCTAGGCTCTGTAGCTTTGTTTTTTAGATGTTTCAGGATACACCATACACTTCTCCAGAGTGGCTGTTGGCAATTGACATCCAGCCAATCAGCATAACAAGGCTCCCTGTTCTCCATGGCCTGTCAAGCGTTTCTGGTTTTTACACTTTATTCAGAAGGCCCTTTTGACCGATGGGAAATGAGAGTTCATTGTAGTGCGGATTTCCATTGCTCGATTGCTTGGTTGGCCAAAATGGGCGTATGCGTTTTTTCCTGAATATATTCAGGAAAAAACGCATACGCCCATTTTGGCCAAGTGCATCATTGTCAAAGATCTGCCGCTTTTCATATGCTTTAAATGCAATTCCAGTCTACCTCCTGAAATCTGATTCCTGCAATTCTGCCTCGCATTCAAGTCCTCTTGGCAGCCTTACTTCAATATATTTTTGGAAGATAGCTGTCATTTATAACTGCACGTTTGTGAATTACACTGCCCCTGAGCTCCTTTCCTCAACTCGCTTTCTTGTGAGCTGGCCGAAAAACCACAGGATTGCTTCAGGCCCTAATCTGGTTCCGGCACGGCACGCTGAGCCTTTGGTGAATTCCTCTTTCTGGTGGGAAATTAGAGTTAAATGTGCCCGTCCAGACACCTACAGCTATTCTCTCATTGGTTCTCCCTATTCCCTTTCATCTTCCGCAGAAATTGCAAACAGTGCCAAACAGGAGGTTAAAGGCACTGACTCTCCAAGTGGGGAGAGTGTTAGTAAAGCATCTGGAATAGCGAACCCGAGTACCAGGGGACAAAAACTGAGATGCGTTTATAAACGTTTCCCGATCACACGGTGGACCATACTCTGGGTTCCCCATGCATGTTTTAACTGAAGGAAGAATCCCTTAAACCTGGAGAGTTGGGACCCATGGAGTGGGTACCATGCAGTATTACTTCAAAGGGTCTGCATTTGCTCACCGAACCTCACCAATCCTATCAGCCCCAAGTGTCCAGCCTTATGTCTCACCCAGCTGTGGGTGTAGATGTGGTAAATCCAGGATTCATCACAAGCCCTGAATGAATTATTTAAGAATTGCTCTGTATTTCACTGTGATTGTGTTCTGTTTTTGAAATTTATTTTTATAATGGGATTTAGCTGATTTTCACTGCTGCATTTATGCCGCTGTACACACACTTGATTCTCTTACGGAGACATATAAATACATAGGTTTTAAGATTCTTACTAGTCAGGTATATTCCTAGGCGTTGAATATGGGGTGTTGAGTCCATTTCGTTGAGCAAGGAGTAGGTCTTTGTCTATTACATATTTGGCTTATGGAACGGTATCTGTGCTAATTTCAATCTCTGGTTTTATGCAGCACCCCAACTCACATTTCGCCTTAAGCAAGCATAAGTTGGTTTTCTAAATTTGAGACTCTGTTTTGTAATTCAGTTCATGTGTAGCCAAGTTTACATTCCGTGTATTAGTGATATCTTATGATGTTTCTTTTTCTGTGTGACTTATATCACTTAGAATCATCTTACGTGAATCCACTCCTTATGCTGCTATGGGCCTGAGGACATAGATTTCATTGCTGAGTGATATTCCGTTGTATGTAAGTACCACAACTTCTTTATCCATTTTTCGCTTTCTGGGATATTTAACTTGTACCGTGGACGAGGTTCTTGTAAACAGAGCCGTCCCAAACTTTGGGGTGGCCGTGTCTTTTTGATTTTAATTTCCCTAAGCTATAGGACCATAAGTGGAAGTGCCCTAGGCTCTGTAGCTTTGTTTTTTAGATGTTTCAGGAAACACCATACACTTCTCCAGAGTGGCTGTTGGCAATTTACAGCCCGCCCATCAGCATAACAAGGCTCCCTGTTCTCCATGGCCTGTCCTGCCTTTGTGGATTTTACACTTTTTTCAGATGGCCCTTTTGACCGTGGGGAAGTGAGACTTCCTTGTAGTGCGGATTTCCATTGCACGCTTGCTTGGTTGGCCAAATACGCCCTTTTTGGCCAAGTGCATCATTGTCGACGTTCTGCCTCTTTTCATATGCTTTAAATGCAATTCCAGTCTACCTCCTGAAATCGGTTTCCTGCAATTCTGCCCCGCATTCAAGTCCTCTTCGCAGCCTTACTTCAATATATTTTTGGACGATAGCTGTCATTTATAACTGTGCAGGTTGTGAATTACAGTGCCCCTGAGCTCCTTTCTTCAACTCGCTTTCTTTTGAGCTGGCCGCAAAACCGCAGGATTGCTTCAGACCGTAATCTTGTTCCGGCACGGCTCGCTGAGCCTTTGGTGAATTCCTCTTTCTGGTGGGAAATTAGAGTTAAATGTGCCCATCCAGACGCCTACAGCTAGTCTCTCATTGGTTCTCCCTATTCCTGTTCATCTTGCGCAGAAATTGCAAACTGTGGCAAACAGGAGGTTAAAGGCACTGACTCTCCAAGTGGGGAGAGTGTTAGTAAAGCGTCTGGAATGGTGAACCCGAGTACCAGGGGACAAAAACTGAGATGCATTTAAAAACGTATCCCGATCACACGGTGGACCATACTCTGGGTTCCCCATGCATGTTTTAGCTAAAGGAAGAATCCCTTAAACCTGGAGACTTGTGACCCATGGAATGGGTACCATGCAGTATTACTTCAAAGGGTCTGCATTTGCTCACCGAACCTCACCAATCCTATCAGCCCCAAGTGTCCAGCCTTATGTCTCACCCAGCTGTGGGTGTCGATGTGGTAAATCCAGGTTTTATCACAAGCCCTGAATGAATTATTTAAGAATTGCTCTCTATTTCACTGTGATTGTGTTTTGTTTTTGAAATTTATTTTTATAATGGGATTTAGCTGATTTTCCCTGCTGCGTTTATGCCGTTTTACTCACACTTGATTTTCCTATGGAAACGTATAAATACATAGGTTTTAAGATTCTTACTAGTCAGGTATATTCCTAGGCATTGAATATGGGGTGTTGCGTGCATTTCGCTGTGCAAGGAGTAGGTCTTGTCTATTACATATTTGGCTTATGGTGCTAATTTCAACCTCTGGTTTTATGCAGCACCCCAACTCACCTTTCCCCTTAAGCAAGCATACGTTCGTTTTCTAAATTTGAGACCCTGTTCTGTTTTGTAATTCAGTTAATGTGTAGGGAAGGTTACATTCTGAGTATTAGTGATATCTTATGATGTTTCTTGTTGTGTGTGACTTACTTCACTTAGAATCATCGTACATGAATCCACTCATTATGCTGCTAAGGGCATGATGACATAGACTTCATTGCTGAGTGATAATCCATTGTGCGTAAGTAGCACATCTTCTTTATCCATTTTTCGCTATCTGGGATATTTAACGTGTATCATACGTGTTAGGGTATGGGTTAGTGTTAGCGTACGGGTTAGGATTAGGTGACGGGTTAGGGTAAGGCTTCAGGTAAGGGTTAGTTTTAGGGTTCGGGTTAGGGGACGGTGACTGTTTACGGTACAGTTTAGGGTACGACAACGATTTAGGGTGAGCGTACGTGTTAGGGTATGGGTTAGTGTTAGCGTACGGGTTAGGATTAGGGGACGGGTGAGGGTAAGGCTTCGGGTAAGGGGTAGGATTAGGGTTAGGGCTAGGGTTAGGGTTAGGGGATGGGGACGGTTTAGGGCAAAGTTGAGGGTACAACAACGGTTTAGGGTGACCGTACGTGTTAGGGTACAGATAGATGTTAACATACGGGTTAGGATAAGGGGACCGGTTAGGGTAAGGCTTCGGGTGAGGTTTAGGGTTAGGGTTAGGGCTAGGGTTAGGGTTAGGGGACGGGGAAAGTTTAGGGTACAGGGTAGGGTACGACAACGGTTTAGGGTGAGCGTACGTGTTAGGGTATGGGTTAGTTTTAGCGTACGGGTTAGGATTTGAGGATGGCTTAGGGTAAGGCTTCGGGTAAGGGTTAGGATTAGGGTTAGGGCTAGGGTTAGGGTTAGGGGATGGGGTCGGTTTACGGTACTGGTTAGGGTATGACAGTGGTTTAGGGTGAGCGTACGTGTTAGGGTATGGTTTAGTGTTAGCGTATGGGTTAGGATTAGGGTACGGGTTAGGGTAAGGCATCTGGTAATGGTAAGGGTTAGGGTTAGGGCTAGGGTTAGGGTTAGGGGACGGGGACATTTTAGGGTACATGTTTAGGGTACGACAATGGTTTAGGGTGAGCGTATGTGTTAGGGTACAGGTTAGTGTTAGCGTACGTGTTAGGATTAGGGGACGGGTTATGGTAAGGCTTCGGGTAAGGGGTAGGGTTAGGGTTAGGGCTAGGGTTAGGGATAGGGGATGGGGATGGTTTAGGGCAAAGGTGAGTGTACGACAACGGTTTAGGGTGAGCGTACGTGTTAGGGTACAGATAGGCGTTAGCATACGGGTTAGGATAAGGGGACGGTTTAGGGTAAGGCTTCGGGTAAGGTTTAGGGTTACGGTTAGGGCTAGGGTTAGGGTTAGGGGATGGGGACGGTTTAGGATACAGGTTAGGGTATGACAGTGGTTTAGGGTGAGCGTACGTGTTAGGGTATGGTTTAGTGTTAGCGTACGGGTTAGGATTAGGGGACGGGTTAGGGTAAGGCTTCGAGTAATGGTTAGGGTTAGTTTTAGGTCTAGCGATAGTGTTAGGGGACGGGGACAGTTTAGGGTACAGGTTAGGGTACGACAACTGTTTAGGGTGAGCGTACGTGTTAGGGTATGGGTTAGTGTTAGCGTACGGGTTAGGATTTGGGGATGGCTTAGGGTAAGGCTTCGGGTAAGGGTTAGGGTTAGGGATACGGCTAGGGTTATGTTTAGGGGATGGGGACGGTTTACGGTACAGGTTAGGGTATGACAATGGTTTACGGTGAGCGTACGTGTTAGGGTATGATGTAGTGTTAGCGTATGGGTTAGGATTAGGGGACGGGTTAGGGTAAGGATTCGGGTAATGGTTAGGGTTAGTGTTAGGGCTAGGGTTAGGGAACGGGGACAGTTTAGGGTACAGGGTAGGGTACGACAACGGTTTTGGGTGAGCTTATGTGTTAGGGTACGGGTTAGCGTTAGCGTACGGGTTATTATTAGGGGACGTGTTAGGGTAAGCCTTCGGGTAAGAGGTAGAATTAGGGTTAGGGCTAGGGTTAGGGATAGGGGATGGGGACGGTTTAGGGCAACGGTGAGGGTACGACAACGGTTTAGGGTGACCGTACGTGTTATGGTACAGATAGGTGTTAGCATACGCGTTAGGATAAGGGTACGGTTTAGGGTAAGGCTTCGGGTAAGTGTTAGGGTTAGGATTAGGGGATGGGGACGGTTTAGGGTACAGGTTAGGGTATGACAACGGTTTAGGGTGAGCGTACGTGATAGGGTATGGTTTAGTGTTAGCATACGGGTTAGGATTAGGGTACGGGTTAGGGTAAGGCTTCGGGTAAGGGTTAGGGTTAGGGTTAGGGCTACGGTTAGGGTTAAGGGACGGGGACGGTTTAGGATACAGGTTAGGGTATGACAACGGTTTAGGGTGAGCGTACGTGTTAGTGTATGTGTTAGTGTTAGCGTACGGGTTAGGATTAGGGGACGGGTTAGGCTGAGGCTTCGGGTAAGTGTTAGGGTTAGGGTTAGGGGACTGGGACGTTTAGGGTATAGGTTAGGGTATCACAACGGTTTAGGGTGAGCGTATATGTTAGGGTATGTGTTAGTGTTAGAGGACGGGTTAGGATTAGGGGACGGGTTAGGGTAATGCTTCGGGTAAGAGGTAGGGTTAGGGCTAGGGTTAGGGATAGGGAATGGGGACGGATCTGGACAAAGGTGAGGGTATGACAACGGTTTATGGTGAGTGTACATGACAGGGTACAGATAGGTGTTAGCATACGGGTTAGAATAAGGGGACGGTTTATGGTAAGGTTTTAGGTAAGGGTTAGGGTTACGGTTAGGGCTAGGGTTAGGGTTAGGGGATGGGGACAGTTTAGGGTACAGGTTAGTGTATGTCAACGGGTTAGGATGAGCGTACGTGTTAGGGTACGGGTTAGTGTTAGCTTACAGGTTAGGATTAGGGGACGGGTTAGGGTAAGGCTTCAGGTAAGGGTTAGGGTTAGGGTTAGGGCTAGGGTTAGGGTTAGGGGATGGGGACGGTTTAGGGCAAAGGTGAGGGTACGACAAAGATTTAGGGTGAGTGTACGTGTTAGGGTACAGAGGTGTTAGCATACGGGTTAGGATAAGGGGACAGTTTAGGGTAATGCTCCGGTTAAGGGTTAGGGTTAGGGTTAGGGCTAGGGTTAGGGTTAGGGGATGGGGACTGTTTAGGATTCAGGTTAGGGTATGACAATGGTTTAGGGTGAGCGTACGTGTTAGTGTATGGTTTAGTGTTAGCGTATGGGTTAGGGTTAGGGGATGGGTTAGGGTAAGCCTTCAGATAATGGTTAGGGTTAGGGTTAGGGCTAGGGTTACCGTTAGGGGACGGGGACAGTTTAGGGTACAGGTTAGGGTACGACAACTGTTTACGGTAAGCGTACGTGTTAGGGTAGGGGTTACTGTTAGCGTATGGGTTAGGATTTGGGGATGGCTTAGGGTAAGGCTTCGGGTAAGGGTTAGGATTAGGGCTAGGGTTAGGGTTAGGGGACGGGGACATTTAAGTGTACAGGTTAGGGTACGACAACGGTTTAGGGTGAGCGTATGTTTTAGGGTACGGGTTAGTGTTAGCGTACGTGTTAGGATTAAGGGACGGGTTATGGTAAGGCTTTGGGTAAGAATAAGGGTAGGGTTAGGGCTAGGGTTAGGGATAGGGGATGGGGACGGTTTAGGGCAAAGGTGAGGGTTCGACAACGGTTTAGGGTGAGCGTACGTGTTAGGGTACAGATAGGAAATGGTATACGGGTTAGGATAAGGGGACGGTTTAAGGTAAGGCTTCGGGTAAGGTTTAGGGTTAGGGTTCGGGCTAGGATTAGGGTTAGGGGATGGGGACGGTTTAGGATCCAGGTGAGGGTACGACAACGCTTTAGGGTGAGCGTACGTGTGAGGGCACGGGTTAGCATTAGCCTACGGGTCAGGATTAGGGGACGGGTGAGGGTAAGGCTTCGGGGAAGGGTTAGGGTTAGGGTTCGGGCTAGGGTTAGGGTTAGGGGAGGGGGACGGTTTGAAGTCCAGGTGAGGGTACGGCAACACTTTAGGGTGAGCGTACGTTTCAGGGCGTGGGTTAGTGTTAGCGTACGGGTTAGGACTAGGGGACGGGTGAGGGTAAGGCTTCGGGGAAGGGTTAGGGTTAGGGTTCGGGCTAAGGTTAGGTTTGGGGACGGGACCGGTTTAGGGTCCAGGTGAGGGTACGACAACGCTTTAGGGGGAGCGTACGTGTGAGGGCGCAGGTTAGCGTTAGCGTACGGGTTAGGATTAGGGGACGGGTGAGGGTCAGGCTTCGGGGAAGGGTTAGGGTTAGGGTTCGGGCTAGGGTTAGGGTTAGGGGACGGGGACGGTTTAGGGTTCAGGTGAGGGTACGAGAACACTGTAGGGGGAGAGTACGTGTGAGGGCGCGGGTTAGCGTTAGCGTACGGGTTAGGATTAGCGGACGGGTGAGGGTCAGGCTTCGGGGAAGGGTTAGGATTAGGGTTCGGGCTAGGGTTAGGGTTAGGGGACGCGGACGGTTTAGGGTCCAGGTGAGGGTACGACAACGCTTTAGGGAGAGCGTGCGTGTGAGTGCGCGGGTTAGCGTTAGCGTACGGGTTAAGATTAGGGGACGGGTGGGGGTCAGGCTTCGGGGAAGGGTTAGGGTTAGGGTTCGGGCTAGGGTTAGGGTTAGGGGACGGGGACGGTTTAGGGTCCAGGTGAGGGTACGAGAACGCTTTAGGGGGAGCGTACGTGTGAGGGCGTGGGTTAGCGTTAGCGTACGGGTTAGGATTAGGGGACGGGTGAGGGTCAGGCTTCTGGGAAGGGTTAGGGTTAGGGTTCGGGCTAGGGTTAGGGTTAGGGGACGGGGCTGGTTTAGGGTCCAGGTGAGGGTACGGCAACGCTTTAGGGGGAGCGTACGTGTGAGGGTGCCGGTTAGCGTTAGTGTGCGGGTTAGGATTAGGGGACGGGTGAGGGTCAGGCTTCGGGGAAGGGTTAGGGTTAGGGTTCGGGCTAGGGTTAGGGTTAGGGGACGGGGACAGTTTAGGGTCCAGGTGAGGGTACGACAACGCTTTAGGGGGAGCGTACGTGTGAGGGTGAGGGTTAGCGTTAGCGTACGGGTTAGGATTAGGGGACGGGAGAGGGTCAGGCTTCGGGGAAGGGTTAGGGTTAGGGTTCGGGCTAGGGTTAGGGTTAGGGGACGGGGCCGGTTTAGGGTCCAGGTGAGGGTACGACAATGCTTTAGGGGGAGCGTACGTGTGAGGGCCTGGATTAGCATTAGCATACGGGTTAGGATTAGGGGACAGGTGAGGGTCAGGCTTCGGGGAAGGGTTAGGGTTAGGGTTCGGGTTAGGGTTAGGGTTAAGGGACGGGGACGGTTTAGGGTCCAGGTGAGGGTACGACAACGCTTTAGGGGGAGCGTACGTGTGAGGGCGCGGGTTAGCGTTAGCGTACGAGTTAGGATTAGGGGACGGGTGAGGGTCAGGCTTCGGGGAAGTGTTAGGGTTAGGATTCGGGGTAGGGTTAGGGTTAGGGGACGGGGACGGTTTAGGGTCCAGGTGAGGGTACAACAACGTTTTAGGGGTAGCGTACGGGTGAGGGCGTGGGTTAGCGTTAGCATACGGGTTAGGATTAGGGGACGGGTGAGGGTCAGGCTTCGGGGAAGTGTTAGGGTTAGGATTCGGGCTAGGGTTAGGGTTAGGGGACGGGGACGGTTTAGGGTCCAGGTGAGGGTACGACAACGCTTTAGGGGGAGCGTACGTGTGAGGGTGCGTGTTTGTGTTAGCGTACGGGTTAGGATTAGGGGACGGGTAAGGGTCAGGCTTCGGGGAACGGTTAGGGTTAGGGTTCGGGCTAGGGTTAGGGTTAGGGGACGGGGACGGTTTAGGGTCCAGGTGAGTGTACGACAACGCTTTAGGGGGAGCGTACGTGTGAGGGCGCGGGTTAGCGTTAGCGTACGGGTTAGGATTAGGGGACGGGTGAGGGTCAGGCTTCGGGGAAGGGTTAGGGTTAGGGTTCGGACTAGGGTTAGGGTTAGGGGACGGGGACGGTTTAGGGTCCAGGTGAGGGTACGACAACGCTTTAGGGGGAGCGTACGTGTGAGGGCGCGGGTTAGCGTTAGCATAGGGGTTAGGATTAGGGGACGGGTGAGGGTCAGGCTTCGGGGAAGGGTTAGGGTTAGGGTTCGGGCTACGGATAGGGATAGGGCACTGGGACGGTTTAGGTTCCAGCTGAGGGTACGACAACGCTTTAGGGGGAGCGTACGTGTGAGGGCGCGGGTTAGCATTAGCGTACGGGTTAGGATTAGGGGACGGGTGAGGGTCAGGCTTCGGGGAAGTTTTAGGGTTAGGGTTCGGGCTAGGGTTAGGGTTAGGGGACGGGGACGGTTTAGGGTCCAGGTGAGGGTACGACAACGCTTTAGGGGGAGCGTAGGTGTGAGGGCGTGGTTTAGCATTAGCGTACGGGTTAGGATTAGGGTACGGGTGAGGGTCAGGCTTCGGGGAAGGGTTCGGGTTAGGGTTCGGGTTCGGGGACGGGGACGGTTTAGGATCCAGGTGAGGGTACGACAACGCTTTAGAGGGAACGTACGTGTGAGGGAGCGGGTTAGCGTTAGCGTACGGGTTAGGATTAGGGTACGGGTGAGGGTCAGGCTTCGGGGAAGGGTTAGGGTGAGGGTTCGGGCTGGGGTTAGGGTTAGGGGATGGGGACGGTTTAGGGTCCAGGTGAGGGTACGACAACGCTTTAGGGGGAGCGTACGTGTGAGGGCGCGGGTTAGCGTTAGCGTACGGGTTAGGATTAGGGGACGGGTGAGGGTCAGGCTTCGGGGAAGGGTTAGGGTTAGGGTTCGGGCTAGGGTTAGGGTTCCGGGACTGGGACGGTTTAGGGTCCAGGTGAGGGTACGACAATGCTTTAGGGGGAGCGTACGTGTGAGGGCGCGGGTTAGCGTTAGCGTACGGGTTAGGATTAGGGGACGGGTGAGGGTCAGGATTCGGGGAAGCGTTAGGGTTCGGGCTAGGGTTAGGTTTAGGGGACGGGGACGGTTTAGGGTCCAGGTGAGGGTACGACAACGCTTTAGGGGGAGCGTACGTGTGAGGGCGCGGGTTAGCGTTATCGCACGGGTTAGGATTAGGGGATGGGTGAGGGTCAGGCTTCGGGGAAGGGTTAGGGTTAGGGTTCGGGCTAGGGTTAGGGTTAGGGGACGGGGACGGTTTAGGGTCCAGGTGAGGATACGACAATGCTTTAGGGGGAGCGTACGTGTGAGGGCGCGGGTTAGCGTTAGCGTCCGGGTTAGGATTAGGGGACGGGTGAGGGTCAGGCTTCGGGGAAGGGTTAGTGTTAGGGTTGGGGCTAGGGTTAGGGTTAGGGGACGGGGACGGTTTAGGGTCCAGGTGAGGGTACGACAACGCTTTAGGGGGAGCGTACGTGTGAGGGCGCGGGTTAGCGTTAGCATAGGGGTTAGGATTAGGGGACGGGTGAGGGTCAGGCTTCGGGGAAGGGTTAGGGTCAGGGTTCGGGCTAGGGTTAGGGTTAGGGGACGGGGACGTGGACGGTTTAGGGTCCATGTGAGGGTACGACAACGCTTTAGGGTGAGCGTACGTGTGAGGGTGCGGGTTAGCGTTAGCGTATGGGTTAGGATTAGGAGACGGGTGAGGGTCAGGCTTCGGGAAAGGGTTAGTGTTAGGGTTCGGGCTAGGGTTAGGGTTAGGGGACGGGGACGGTTTAGGGTCCAGGTGAGGGTACGATAACGCTTTAGGGGGAGCGTACGTGTGAGGGCGCGTGTTAGCGTTAGCGTACGGGTTAGGATTAGGGGACGGGTGAGGGTCAGGCTTCGGGGAAGGTTTAGGGTTAGGGTTCGGGCTAGGGTTAGGGGACGGGGACGGTTTAGGGTCCAGGTGAGGGTACGACAACGCTTTAGGGGGAGCGTACGTGTGAGGGCGCGGGTTAGCGTTAGCGTACGGGTTAGGATTAGGGGACGGGTGAGGGTCAGGCTTCGGGGAAGGGTTAGGGTTAGGGTTCGGGCTAGGGTTAGAGTTAGGGGACAGGGACGGTTTAGGGTCCAGGTGAGGGTACGACAACGCTTTAGGGGGAGTGTACGTGTGAGGGCGCGGGTTAGCGTTAGCGTACGGTTTAGGATTAAGGGATGGGTGAGGGTCAGGCTTCGGGGAAGGGTTAGGGTTAGGGTTCGGGCTAGGGTTAGGGTTAGGGGACGGGGACGGTTTAGGGTCCAGGTGAGGGTACGACAATGCCTTAGGGGGAGCGTACGTGTGAGGGCACGGGTTAGCGTTAGCGTACGGTTTAGGATTAGGGGACGGGTGCGGGTCAGGTTTCGGAGAAGGGTTAGGGTTAGGGTTCGGCCTAGGGTTACGGTTAGGGGAAGGGGACGGTTTAGGGTCCAGGTGAGTGTACGACAACGCTTTAGGGGGAGCGTACGTGTGAGGGCGCGGGTTAGCGTTAGCGTACGGGTTAGGATTAGGGGACGGGTGAGGGTCAGGCTTCGGGGAAGGTTCAGGGTTAGGGTTCGGGCTAGGGTTAGGGTTAGGGGACGGGGACGGCTTAGGGTACAGGTGAGGGTACGACAACGCTTTAGGGGGAGCGTACGTGTGAGGGCGCGGGTTAGCGTTAGCGTACGGGTTAGGATTAGGGGACGGGTGAGGGTCAGGCTTCGGGGAAGGGTTAGGGTTAGGGTTCGGGCTAGGGTTAGGGGACGGGGACGGTTTAGGGTCCAGGTGAGGGTACGACAACGCTTTAGGGGGAGCGTACGTGTGAGGGCGCGGGTTAGCGTTAGCGTACGGGTTAGGATTAGGGGACGGGTGAGGGTCAGGCTTCGGGGAAGGGTTAGGGTTAGGGTTCGGGCTAGGGTTAGGGTTAGGGGACGGGGATGGTTTAGGGTTCAGGTGAGGGTACGAGAACGCTTTAGGGTGAGAGTACGTGTGAGGGCGCGAGTTACCGTTAGCGTACGGGTTAGGATTAGGGGACGGGTGAGGGTCAGGCTTTGGGGAAGGGTTAGGGTTAGGGTTCGGGCTAGGGTTAGGGTTAGGGGACGGGGACGGTTTAGGGTCCAGGTGAGGGTAAGACAACGCTTTAGGGGGAGCGTACGTGTGAGGGCGCGGGTTAGCGTTAGCGTACTTGTTAGGATTAGGGGACGGGTGAGGGTCAGGCTTCGGGGAAGGGTTAGGGTTAGGGTTCGGGCTAGGGTTAGGGTTAGGGGACGGGGACGGTTTAGGGTCCAGCTGAGGGTAAGACAACGCTTTATGGGGAGCGTACGTGTGAGGGCGCGGGTTAGCGTTAGCGTACGGGTTAGGATTAGGGGACGGGTGAGGGTCAGGCTACGGGGAAGGGTTAGGGTTAGGTTTCGGGCTAGGGTTAGGGTTAGGGGACGGGGACGGTTTAGGGTCCAGGTGAGGGTACGACAATGCTTTAGGAGTAGCGTACGTGTTAGGGCGCTGGTTAGCGTTATTGTACGGGTTAGGGTTAGGGGACTGGTGAGGGTCAGGCAAAGGAGAAGGGTTAGGGTTAGGGTTTGGGCTAGGGTTAGGGTTAGGGGACGGGGACGGTTTAGGGTCCAGGTGAGGGTACGACAACGCTTTAGGGGGAGCGTACGTGTGAGGGCGTGGGTTAGCGTTAGCGTACGGGTTAGGATTAGGGGACGGGTGAGGGTCAGGCTTCGGGGAAGTGTTAGGGTTAGGGTTCGGGCTAGGGTTAGGGTTAGGGGACGGGGACGGTTTAGGGTCCAGGTGAGGGTAGGACAGTGCTTTAGGGGGAGCGTACGTGTGAGGGCGTGGGTTAAGGTTAGCGTACGGGTTAGGATTAGGAGACGGGTGAGGGTCAGGCTTCGGGGAAGGGTTAGGGTTAGGGTTCGGGCTAGGGTTAGGGTTAGGGGACGGGGACGGTTTAGGGTCCAGGTGAGGGTACGACAACGCTTTATGGGGAGCGTACGTGTGAGGGCGCGGGTTAGCGTTAGCGTACGGGTTAGCATTAGGGGATGGGTGAGGGTCAGGCTTCGGGGAAGGGTTAGGGTTAGGGTTCGGGCTAGGGTTAGGGTTAGGGGACGGGGAGGGTTTAGGGTCCAGGTGAGGGTAGGACAACGCTTTAGGGGGAGAGTACGTGTGAGGGCGCGGGTTAGCGTTAGCGTACGGGTTAGGATTAGGGGACGGGTGAGGGTCAGGCTTCGGGGAAGTGTTAGGGTTAGGGTTCGGGCTAGGGTTAGGGTTAGGGGACGGGGATGGTTTAGGGTCCAGGTGACGGTACGACAACACTTTAGGGGGAGCACACGTGTGAGGGCGCGGGTTAGCGTTAGCGTACGGTTTAGGATTAGGGGACGGGTGAGGGTCAGGCTTCGGGGAAGCGTTAGGGTTAGGGTTTGGGCTAGGGTTAGGGTTAGGGGACGGGGACGGTTTAGGGTCCAGGTGAGGGAATGACAACGCTTTAGGGGGAGCGTACGTGTGAGGGCGTGGGTTAGCGTTAGCGTACGGGTTAGGATTAGGGGACGGGTGAAGGTCAGGCTTCGGGGAAGTGTTAGGGTTAGGGTTCGGGCTAGGGTTAGGGTTAGGGGACGGGGACGGTTTAGGGTCCAGGTGACGGTACGACAACACTTTAGGGGGAGCACACGTGTGAGGGCGCGGGTTAGCGTTAGCGTACTGGTTAGGATTAGGGGACGGGTGAGGGTCAGGCTTCGGGGAAGGGTTAGGGTTAGGGTTCAAGCTAGGGTTAGGGTTAGGGGACGGGGACGGTTTAGGGTCCAGGTGAGGGTACGAGAACGCTTTAGGGGGAGCGTACGTATGAGGGCGCGGGTTAGCGTTAGCGTACGGGTTAGGATTAGGGGACGGGTGAGGGTCAGGCGTCGGGGAAGGGTTAGGGTTAGGGTTCGGGCTAGGGTTAGGGTTAGGGGACGGGGACGGTTTAGGGTCCAGGTGAGGGTACGAGAACGCTTTAGGGGGAGCGTACGTGTGAGGGCGCGGGTTAGCATTAGCGTACGGGTTAGGATTAGGGGACGGGTGAGGGTCAGGCGTCGGGGAAGGGTTAGGGTTAGGGTTCGGGCTAGGGTTAGGGTTAGGGGACGGGGACGGTTTAGGGTCCAGGTGAGGGTACGACAACGCTTTAGGGGGAGCGTACGTGTGAGGGCGCGGGTTAGCGTTAGCGTACGGGTTAGGATTAGGGGACGGGTGAGGGTCAGGCTTCGGGGAAGGGTTAGGGTTAGGGTTCGGGCTAGGGTTAGGGTTAGGGGACGGGGACGGTTTAGGGTCCAGGTGAGGGTACGACAACGCTTTAGGGGGAGCGTACGTGTGAGGGCGCGGTTTAGCGTTAGCGTACGGTTTAGGATTAGGGGACGGGTGAGGGTCAGGCTTCGGGGAAGGGTTAGGGTTAGGGTTCGGGCTAGGGTTAGGGTTAGGGGACGGGGACGGTTTACAGTCCAGGTGAGGGTACGACAACGCTTTAGGGGGAGCGTACGTGTGAGGGCGTGGGTTAGCGTTAGCGTACGGGTTAGGATTAGGGGACGGGTGAGGGTCAGGCTTCGATAAAGGGTTAGTGTTAGTGTTCGGGCTAGGGTTAGGGTTAGGGGACGGGGACGGTTTAGGGTCCAGGTGAGGGTAGGACAGCGCTTTAGGGGGAGCGTACGTGCGAGGGCGCGGGTTAGCGTTAGCGTACGGGTTAGGATTAGGAGACGGTTGAGGGTCAGGCTTCGGGGAAGGGTTAGGGTTAGGGTTCGGGCTAGGATTAGGGTTAGGGGACGGGGACGGTTTAGGGTCCAGGTGAGGGTACGACAACGCTTTATGGGGAGCGTACGTGTGAGGGCGCGGGTTAGCGTTAGCTTACGGGTTAGCATTAGGGGACGGGTGAGGGTCAGGCTTCGGGGAAGGGTTAGGGTTAGGGTTCGGGCTAGGGTTAGGGTTAGGGGACGGGGACGGTTTAGGGTTCAGGTGAGGGTAGGACATAGCTTTAGGGGGAGCGTACGTGTGAGGGCGCGGGTTAGCGTTAGCGTACGGGTTAGGATTAGGGGACAGGTGAGGGTCAGGCTTCGGGGAAGGGTTAGGGTTAGGGTTCGGGCTAGGGTTAGGGTTAGGGGACGGGGACGGTTTAGGGTCCAGGTGAGGGTACGGCAACGCTTTAGGGTTAGCGTACGTGTGAGGGCGCGGGTTAGCGTTAGCGTACGGGTTAGGATTAGGGGACAGGTGAGGGTCAGGCGTCGGGGAAGGGTTAGTTTTAGGGTTCGGGCTAGGGTTAGCGTTATGGGACGGGGACGGTTTAGGGTTCAGGTGAGTGTACGATAACGCTTTAGGGGGAGCGTACGTGTGAGCGCGCGGGTTAGCGTTAGCGTACGGGTTATGATTAGGAGACGGGTGAGGGTCAGGCTTCGGGTAAGGGTTAGGGGTAGGGTTCGGGCTAGGGTTAGGGTTAGGGGACGGGGACGGTTTAGGGTCCAGGTGAGGGTACGACAACGCTTTAGGGGGAGCGTACGTGTGAGGGCGTGGGTTAGCGTTAGCGTCCGGGTAAGGATTAGGGGACGGGTGAGGGTCAGGCTTCGGGGAAGGGTTAGGGTTAGGGTTTGTGCTAGGGTTACGGTTAGGGGACGGGGACGGTTTAGGGTCCAGGTGAGGGTACGAGAACGCTTTAGGGGGAGCGTACGTGTGAGGGCGCGGGTTAGCGTTAGCGTACGGGTTAGGATTAGGGGACGGGTGAGGGTCAGGCTTCGGGGAAGGGTTAGGGTTAGGGTTCGGGCTAGGGTTAGGGTTAGGGGATGGGGACGGTTTAGGGTCCAGGTGAGGGTACGACAACGCTTTAGGGGGAGCGCACGTGTGAGGGCGCGGGTTAGCGTTAGCGTATGGGTTAGGATTAGGGGACGGGTGAGGGTCAGGCTTCGGGGAAGGGTTAGGGTTAGGGTTCAGGCTAGGATTAGGGTTAGGGGACGGGGACGGTTTCGGGTACAGGTTAGGGTACGACAACGCTTCAGGGGTAGCTTACGTGTGAGGGCACGGGTTAGCGTTAGCGTACGGGTTAGGATTAGGGGACGGGTGAGGGTCAGGCTTCGGGGAAGTGTTAGGGTTAGGGTTCGGGCTAGGGTTAGGGTTAGGGGACGGGGACGGTTAAGGGTCCAGGTGACGGTACGACAACACTTTAGGGGGAGCACACGTGTGAGGGCGCGGGTTAGCGTTAGCGTACGGGTTAGGATTAGGGGACGGGTGAGGGTCAGGCTTCGGGAAAGGGTTAGGGTTAGGGTTCAAGCTAGGGTTAGGGTTAGGGGACGGGGACGGTTTAGGGTCCAGGTGAGGGTACGAGAACGCTTTAGGGGGAGCGTACGTATGAGGGCGCGGGTTAGCGTTAGCGTACGGGTTAGGATTAGGGGACGGGTGAGGGTCAGGCGTCGGGGAAGGGTTAGGGTTAGGGTTCGGGCTAGGGTTAGGGTTAGGGGACGGGGACGGTTTAGGGTCCAGGTGAGGGTACGACAACGCTTTAGGGGGAGCGTACGTGTGAGGGCGCGGGTTAGCGTTAGCGTACGGGTTAGGATTAGGGGACGGGTGAGGGTCAGGCTTCGGGGAAGGGTTAGGGTTAGGGTTCCGGCTAGGGTTAGGGTTAGGGGACGGGGACGGTTTGGGGTCCAGGTGAGGGTACGACAACGCTTTAGGGGGAGCGTACGTGTGAGGGCGCGGGTTAGCGTTAGCGTACGGGTTAGGATTAGGGGACGGGTGAGGGTCAGGCTTCGGGGAAGTGTTAGCGTTAGGGTACGGGCTAGGGTTAGGGTTAGGGGACGGGGACGGTTTAGGGTCCAGGTGAGGGTAGGACAGTGCTTTAGGGGGAGCGTACGTGTGAGGGCGCGGGTTAAGGTTAGCGTACGGGTTAGGATTAGGAGACGGGTGAGGGTCAGGCTTCGGGGAAGGGTTAGGGTTAGGGTTCGGGCTAGGGTTAGGGTTAGGGGACGGGGACGGTTTAGGGTCCAGGTGAGGGTACGACAACGCTTTATGGGGAGCGTACGTGTGAGGGCGCGGGTTAGCGTTAGCGTACGGGTTAGCATTAGGGGACGGGTGAGGGTCAGGCTTCGGGGAAGGGTTAGGGTTAGGGTTCGGGCTAGGGTTAGGGTTAGGGGACGGGGACGGTTTAGGGTCCAGGTGAGGGTACGACAACGCTTTAGGGGGAGAGTACGTGTGAGGGCGCGGGTTAGCGTTAGCGTACGGGTTAGGATTAGGGGACGGGTGAGGGTCAGGCTTCGGGGAAGTGTTAGGGTTAGGGTTCGGGCTAGGGTTAGGGTTAGGGGACGGGGACGGTTTAGGGTCCAGGTGACGGTACGACAACACTTTAGGGGGAGCACACGTGTGAGGGCGCGGGTTAGCGTTAGCGTACGGGTTAGGATTAGGGGACGGGTGAGGGTCAGGCTTCGGGGAAGGGTTAGGGTTAGGGTTCGGGCTAGGGTTAGGGTTAGGGGACGGGGACGGTTTAGGGTCCAGGTGACGGTACGACAACACTTTAGGGGGAGCACACGTGTGAGGGCGCGGGTTAGCGTTAGCGTACGGGTTAGGATTAGGGGACGGGTGAGGGTCAGGCTTCGGGGAAGGGTTAGGGTTAGGGTTCGGGCTAGGGTTAGGGTTAGGGGACGGGGACGGTTTAGGGTCCAGGTGAGGGTACGACAGTGCTTTAGGGGGAGCGTACGTGTGAGGGTGCGGGTTAAGGTTAGCGTACGGGTTAGGATTAGGAGACGGGTGAGGGTCAGGCTTCGGGGAAGGGTTAGGGTTAGGGTTCGGGCTAGGGTTAGGGTTAGGGGACGGGGACGGTTTAGGGTCCAGGTGAGGGTACGACAACGCTTTATGGGGAGCGTACGTGTGAGGGCGCAGGTTAGCGTTAGCGTACGGGTTAGCATTAGGGGACGGGTGAGGGTCAGGCTTCGGGGAAGGGTTAGGGTTAGGGTTCGGGCTAGGGTTAGGGTTAGGGGACGGGGACGGTTTAGGGTCCAGGTGAGGGTACGACAACGCTTTAGGGGGAGAGTACGTGTGAGGGCGCGGGTTAGCGTTAGCGTACGGGTTAGCATTAGGGGACGGGTGAGGGTCAGGCTTCGGGGAAGGGTTAGGGTTAGGGTTCGGGCTAGGGTTAGGGGACGGGGACGGTTTAGGGTCCAGGTGAGGGTACGATAATGCTTTAGGGGTAGCGTACGTGTTAGGGCGCTGGTTAGCGTTATTGTACGGGTTAGGGTTAGGGGACTGGTGAGGGTCAGGCTTCGGAGAAGGGTTAGGGTTAGGGTTCGGGCTAGGGTTAGGGTTAGGGGATGGGGATGGTTTAGGGTCCAGGTGAGGGTATGAGAACGCTTTAGGGGGAGCGTACGTGTGAGGGCGCGGGTTAGCGTTAGCGTACGGGTTAGGATTAGGGGACGGGTGAGGGTCAGGCTTCGGGGAAGTGTTAGGGTTAGGGTTCGGGCTAGGGTTAGGGTTAGGGGACGGCGTCGGTTTAGGGTCCAGGTGAGGGTACGAGAACGCTTTTGGGGGAACGTACGTGTGAGGGGGCGGGTTAGCGTTAGCGTACGGGTTAGGATTAGGGGACGGGTGAGGGTCAGGCTTCGGGGTAGGGTTAGGGTTAGGGTTCGGGCTAGGGTTAGGGTTAGGGGACGGGGTCGGTTTAGGGTCCAGGTGAGGGTACGAGAACGCTTTAGGGGGAGAGTACGTGTGAGGGCTCGGGTTAGCGTTAGCGTACGGGTTCGGATTAGGGGACGGGTGAGGGTCAGGCTTCGGGGAAGGGTTAGGGTTAGGGTTCGGGCTAGGGTTAGGGTTAGGGGATGCGGATAGTTTAGGGTCCAGGTGAGGGTACTACAATGTTTAGGGGGAGCGTACGTGTGAGGCCGCGGGTTAGCGTTAGCGTACGGGTTAGGATTAGGAGACGGGTGAGGGTCAGGCTTCGGGTATGGTTTAGGGTTAGGGTTCGGGCTAGGGTTAGGGTTAGGGGACGGGGACGGTTTAGGGTCCAGGTGAGGGTACGACAACGCTTTAGGGGGAGCGTACGTGTGAGGGTGTGGGTTAGCGTTAGCGTACGGGTTAGGATTAGGGGACGGGTGAGGGTCAGGCTTCGGGGAAGGGTTAGGGTTAGGGTTTGTGCTAGGGTTACGGTTAGGGGACGGGGACGGTTTAGGGTCCAGGTGAGGGTATGAGAACACTTTAGGGGGAGCGTACGTGTGAGGGCACGGGTTAGCGTTAGCGTACGGGTTAGGATTAGGGGACGGGTGAGGGTCAGGCTTCGGGGAAGGGTTAGGGTTAGGGTTCGGGCTAGGGTTAGGGTTAGGGGACGGGGACGGTTTAGGGTCCAGGTGAGGGTAGGACAACGCTTTAGGGGGAGCGTACGTGTGAGGGCGCAGGTTAGCGTTAACGTATGGGTTAGGATTAGGGGACGGGTGAGGGTCAGGCTTCGGGGAAGGGTTAGGGCTAGGGTTCGGGCTAGGATTAGGGTTAGGGGACGGGGACGGTTTAGGGTGCAGGTGAGGGTACGACAACGCTTTAGGGGGAGCGTACGTGTGAGGGCGCGGGTTGGAGTTAGCATACGGGTTAGGATTATGGGACGGGTGAGGGTCAGGTTTCGGGGAAGGGTTAGGGTTAGGGTTCGGGCTAGGGTTAGGGTTAGGGCACGGGGACGGTTTAGGGTCCAGGTGAGGGTAATACAATGCTTTAGGGGGAGCGTACGTGTGAGGGCACGGGTTAGCGTTAGCGTACGGGTTAGGATTAGGGGACGGGTGAGGGTCAGGCTTCGGGGAAGGGTTAGGGTTAGGGTTCGGGCTAGGGTTAGGGTTAGGGGACGGGGACGGTTTAGGGTCCAGGTGAGGGTAAGACAACGCTTTAGGGGGAGCGTACGTGTGAGGGCGCGGGTTAGCGTTAGCGTACGGGTTAGGATTAGGGGACGGGTGAGGGTCAGGCTTCGGGGAAGTGTTAGGGTTAGGGTTCGGGCTAGGGTTAGGGTTAGGGGACGGGGACGGTTTAGGGTCCAGGTGAGGGTACGACAACGCTTTAGGGGGAGCGTACGTGTGAGGGCGTGGGTTAGCGTTAGTGTACGGGTTAGGATTAGGGGACGGGTGAGGGTCAGGCTTCGGGGAAGGGTTAGGGTTAGGGTTCGGGCTAGGGTTAGGGTTAGGGGACGGGGACGGTTTAGGGTCCAGGTGAGGGTACGACAACACTTTAGGGGGAGCGTACGTGTGAGGGCGCGGGTTAGCGTTAGCGTACGGGTTAGGATTAGGGGACGGGTGAGGGTCAGGCTTCGGGGAAGGGTTAGGGTTAGGGTTCGGGCTAGGGTTAGGGTTAGGGGACGGGGACGGTTTAGGGTCCAGGTGAGGGTAGGACAGCGCTTTAGGGGGAGCGTACGTGTGAGGGCACGGGTTAGCGTTAGCGTACGGGTTAGGATTAGGAGACGGTTGAGGGTCAGGCTTCGGGGAAGGGTTAGGGTTAGGGTTCGGGCTGGGGTTAGGGTTAGGGGACGGGGACGGTTTAGGGTCCAGGTGAGGGTACGACAACGCTTTATGGGGAGCGTACGTGTGTGGGCGCGGGTTAGCGTTAGCTTACGGGTTAGCATTAGGGGACGGGTGAGGGTCAGGCTTCGGGGTAGGGTTAGGGTTAGGGTTCGGGCTAGGGTTAGGGTTAGGGGACGGGGACGGTTTAGGGTCCAGGTGAGGGTACGACAACGCTTTAGGGGCAGAGTACGTGTGAGGGCGCGTGTTAGCGTTAGCGTACGGGTTAGGATTAGGGGACGGGTGAGGGTCAGGCTTCGGGGAAGGGTTAGGGTTAGGGTTCGGGCTAGGGTTAGGGTTAGGGGACGGGGACGGTTTAGGGTCCAGGTGAGGGTACGAGAACGCTTTAGGGGGAGCGTACGTGTGAGGGCGCGGGTTAGCGTTAGCGTACGGGTTAGGATTAGGGGACGGGTGAGGGTCAGGCTTCGGGGAAGGGTTAGGGTTAGGGTTTGGGCTAGGGTTAGGGTTAGGGGACGGGGACGGTTTAGGGTCCAGGTGATGGTACGACAACGCTTTAGGGTGAGCGTACGTGTGAGGGCGTGGGTTAGCGTTAGCGTCCGGGTTAGGATTAGGGGACGGGTGAGGATCAGGCTTCGGGGAAGGGTTAGGGTTAGGGTTTGTGCTAGGGTTACGGTTAGGGGACGGGGACGGTTTAGGGTCCAGGTGAGGGTACGAGAACGCTTTAGGGGGAGCGTACGTGTGAGGGCGCGGGTTAGCGTTAGCGTACGGGTTAGGATTAGGGGACGGGTGAGGGTCAGGCTTCGGGGAAGGGTTAGGGTTAGGGTTCGGGCTAGGGTTAGGGTTAAGGGACGGGGACGGTTTAGGGTCCAGGTGAGGGTACGACAACGCTTTAGGGGGAGCGCACGTGTGAGGGCGCGGGTCAGCGTTAGCGTATGGGTTAGGATTAGGGGACGGGTGAGGGTCAGGCTTCGGGGAAGGGTTAGGGTTAGGGTTTGGGCTAGGATTAGGGTTAGGGGACGGGGACGGTTTAGGGTCCAGGTTAGGGTACGACAACGCTTCAGGGGGAGCTTACGTGTGAGGGCACGGGTTAGCGTTAGCGTACGGGTTAGGATTAGGGGACGGGTGAGGGTCAGGCTTCGGGGAAGGGTTAGGGTTAGGGTTCGGGCTAGGGTTAGGGTTAGGGGACGGGGATGGTTTAGGGTACAGGTTAGGGAAAGACAACGCTTTAGGGGGAGCGTACATGTGAGGGCGCGGGTTAGCGTTAGCGTACGGGTTAGGATTAGGGGACGGGTGAGGGTCAGGCTTCGGGGAAGGGTTAGGGTTAGGGTTCGGGCTAGGGTTAGGGTTAGGGGACGGGGACGGTTTAGGGTCCAGGTGAGCGTACGACAACACTTTAGGGGGAGCGTACGTGTGAGGGCGCGGGTTAGCGTTAGCGTATGGGTTAGGATTAGGGGACGGGTGAGGGTCAGGCTTCGGGGAAGGGTTAGGGTTAGGGTTCGGGCTAGGGTTAGGGTTAGGGGACGGGGACGGTTTAGGGTCCAGGTGAGGGTACGAGAACGCTTTAGGGGGAGCGTACGTATGAGGGCGCGGGTAAGCGTTAGCGTACGGGTTAGGATTAGGGGACGGGTGAGGGTCAGGCGTCGGGGAAGTGTTAGGGTTAGGGTTCGGGCTAGTGTTAGGGTTAGGGGACGGGGACGGTTTAGGGTCCAGGTGAGGGTACGACAACGATTTAGGGGGAGCGTACGTGTGAGGGCGTGGGTTAGCGTTAGCGTACGGGTTAGGATTAGGGGACGGGTGAGGGACAGGCTTCGATAAAGGGTTAGTGTTAGGGTTCGGGCTAGGGTTAGGGTTAGGGGACGGGGACGGTTTAGGGTCCAGGTGAGGGTAGGACAGCGCTTTAGGGGGAGCGTACGTGTGAGGGCACGGGTTAGCGTTAGCGTACGGATTAGGATTAGGAGACGGTTCAGGGTCAGGCTTCGGGGAAGGGTTAGGGTTAGGGTTCGGGCTGGGGTTAGGGTTAGGGGACGGGGACGGTTTAGGGTCCAGGTGAGGGTACGACAACGCTTTATGGGGAGCGTACGTGTGTGGGCGCGGGTTAGCGTTAGCTTACGGGTTAGCATTAGGGGACGGGTGAGGGTCAGGCTTCGGGGAAGGGTTCGGGTTAGGGTTCGGGCTAGGGTTAGGGTTAGGGGACGGGGACGGTTTAGGGTCCAGGTGAGGGTACGACAACACTTTAGGGGCAGAGTACGTGTGAGGGCGCGTGTTAGCGTTAGCGTACGGGTTA
The DNA here is from genome assembly GCF_949987515.2 of Delphinus delphis. Lineage (NCBI taxonomy): Eukaryota > Metazoa > Chordata > Mammalia > Artiodactyla > Delphinidae > Delphinus > Delphinus delphis. Next base: position 53,542,368 of record NC_082699.1, read on the forward strand.
GGATTAGGGGACGGGTGAGGGTCAGGCTTCGGGGAAGTGTTAGGGTTAGGGTTCGGGCTATGGTTAGGGTTAGGGGACGGGGACGGTTTAGGGTCCAGGTGAGGGTACGACAACGCTTTAGGGGGAGCGTACGTGTGAGGGCGTGGGTTAGCGTTAGCGTCCGGGTTAGGATTAGGGGACGGGTGAGGGTCAGGCTTCGGGGAAGGGTTAGGGTTAGGGTTTGTGCTAGGGTTACGGTTAGGGGACGGGGACGGTTTAGGGTCCAGGTGAGGGTACGAGAACGCTTTAGGGGGAGCGTACGTGTGAGGGCGCGGGTTAGGGTTAGCGTACGGGTTAGGATTAGGGGACGGGTGAGGGTCAGGCTTCGGGGAAGGGTTAGCGTTAGGGTTCGGGCTAGGGTTAGGGTTAGGGGACGGGGACGGTTTAGGGTCCAGGTGAGGGTACGAGAACGCTTTAGGGGGAGCGCACGTGTGAGGGCGCGGGTTAGCGTTAGCGTATGGGTTAGGATTAGGGGACGGGTGAGGGTCAGGCTTCGGGGAAGGGTTAGGGTTAGGGTTCGGGCTAGGATTAGGGTTAGGGGACGGGGACGGTTTAGGGTCCGGTTAGGGTACGACAACGCTTCAGGGGGAGCTTACGTGTGAGGGCGTGGGTTAGCGTTAGCGTACGGGTTAGGATTAGGGGACGGGTGAGGGTCAGGCTTCGGGGAAGGGTTAGGGTTAGGGTTCGGGCTAGGGTTAGGGTTAGGGGACGGGGACGGTTTAGGGTCCAGGTGAGGGTACGACAACACTTTAGGGGGAGCGTACGTGTGAGGGCGCGGGTTAGCGTTAGCGTACGGGTTAGGATTAGGGGACGGGTGAGGGTCAGGCTTCGGGGAAGGGTTAGGGTTAGGGTTCGGGCTAGGGTTAGGGTTAGGGGACGGGGACGGTTTAGGGTCCAGGTGAGGGTACGAGAACGATTTAGGGGGAGCGTACGTATGAGGGCGCGGGTTAGCGTTAGCGTTCGGGTTAGGATTAGGGGACGGGTGAGGGTCAGGCGTCGGGGAAGGGTTAGGGTTAGGGTTCGGGCTAGGGTTAGGGTTAGGGGACGGGGACGGTTTAGGGTCCAGGTGAGGGTAGGACAGCGCTTTAGGGGGAGCGTACGTGTGAGGGCACGGGTTAGCGTTAGCGTACGGGTTAGGATTAGGAGACGGTTGAGGGTCAGGCTTCGGGGAAGGGTTAGGGTTAGGGTTTGGGCTGGGGTTAGGGTTAGGGGACGGGGACGGTTTAGGGTCCAGGTGAGGGTACGACAACGCTTTATGGGGAGCGTACGTGTGTGGGCGCGGGTTAGCGTTAGCTTACGGGTTAGCATTAGGGGACGGGTGAGGGTCAGGCTTCGGGGAAGGGTTAGGGTTAGGGTTCGGGCTAGGGTTAGGTTTAGGGGACGGGGACGGTTTAGGGTCCAGGTGAGGGTACGACAACGCTTTAGGGGCAGAGTACGTGTGAGGGCGCGTGTTAGCGTTAGCGTACGGGTTAGGATTAGGGGACGGGTGAGGGTCAGGCTTCGGGGAAGGCTTAGGGTTAGGGTTCGGGCTAGGGTTAGGGTTAGGGGACGGGGACGGTTTAGGGTCCAGGTGAGGGTGCGAGAACGCTTTAGGGAGAGCGTACGTGTGAGGGCGCGGGTTAGCGTTAGCGTACGGGTTAGGATTAGGGGACGGGTGAGGGTCAGGCTTCGGGGAAGGGTTAGGGTTAGGGTTTGGGCTAGGGTTAGGGTTAGGGGACGGGGACGGTTTAGGGTCCAGGTGATGGTACGACAACGCTTTAGGGGGAGCGTACGTGTGAGGGCGTGGGTTAGCGTTAGCGTCCTGGTTAGGATTAGGGGACGGGTGAGGGTCAGGCTTCGGGGAAGGGTTAGGGTTAGGGTTTGTGCTAGGGTTACGGTTAGGGGACGGGGACGGTTTAGGGTCCAGGTGAGGGTACGAGAACGCTTTAGGGGGAGCGTACGTGTGAGGGCGCGGGTTAGCGTTAGCGTACGGGTTAGGATTAGGGGACGGGTGAGGGTCAGGCTTCGGGGAAGGGTTAGGGTTAGGGTTCGGGCTAGGGTTAGGGTTAGGGGACGGGGACGGTTTAGGGTCCAGGTGAGGGTACGACAACGCTTTAGGGGGAGCGCACGTGTGAGAGCGCGGGTTAGCGTTAGCGTATGGGTTAGGATTAGGGGACGGGTGAGGATCAGGCTTCGGGGAAGGGTTAGGGTTAGGGTTCGGGCTAGGATTAGGGTTAGGGGACGGGGACGGTTTAGGGTCCAGGTTAGGGTACGACAACGCTTCAGGGGGAGCTTACGTGTGAGGGCACGGGTTAGCGTTAGCGTACGGGTTAGGATTAGGGGACGGGTGAGGGTCAGGCTTCGGGGAAGGGTTAGGCTTAGGGTTCGGGCTAGGGTTAGGGTTACGGGACGGGGATGGTTTAGGGTACAGGTTAGGGTAAGACAACGCTTTAGGGGGAGCGTACATGTGAGGGCGCGGGTTAGCGTTAGCGTACGGGTTAGGATTAGGTGACGGGTGAGGGTCAGGCTTCGGGGAAGGGTTAGGGTTAGGGTTCGGGCTAGGGTTAGGGTTAGGGGACGGGGACGGTTTAGGGTCCAGGTGAGGGTACGAGAACGCTTTAGGGGGAGCGTACGTATGAGGGCGCGGGTTAGCGTTAGCGTACGGGTTAGGATTAGGGGACGGGTGAGGGTCAGGCGTCGGGGAAGGGTTAGGGTTAGGGTTCGGGCTAGGGTTAGGGTTAGGGGACGGGGACGGTTTAGGGTCCAGGTGAGGGTACGACAACGCTTTAGGGGGAGCGTACGTGTGAGGGCGTGGGTTAGCGTTAGCGTACGGGTTAAGATTAGGGGACGGGTGAGGGTCAGGCTTCGATAAAGGGTTAGTGTTAGGGTTCGGGCTAGGATTAGGGTTAGGGGACGGGGACGGTTTAGGGTCCAGGTGAGGGTAGGACAGCGCTTTAGGGGGAGCGTACGTGTGAGGGCACGGGTTAGCGTTAGCGTACGGGTTAGGATTAGGAGACGGTTCAGGGTCAGGCTTCGGGGAAGGGTTAGGGTTAGGGTTCGGGCTGGGGTTAGGGTTAGGGGACGGGGACGGTTTAGGGTCCAGGTGAGGGTACGACAACGCTTTATGGGGAGCGTACGTGTGTGGGCGCGGGTTAGCGTTAGCTTACGGGTTAGCATTAGGGGACGGGTGAGGGTCAGGCTTCGGGGAAGGGTTAGGGTTAGGGTTCGGGCTAGGGTTAGGGTTAGGGGACGGGGACGGTTTAGGGTCCAGGTGAGGGTACGACAACGCTTTAGGGGCAGAGTACGTGTGAGGGCGCGTGTTAGCGTTAGCGTACGGGTTAGGATTAGGGGACGGGTGAGGGTCAGGCTTCGGGGAAGTGTTAGGGTTAGGGTTCGGGCTAGGGTTAGGGTTAGGGGACGGGGACGGTTTAGGGTCCAGGTGAGGGTATGACAACGCTTTAGGGGGAGCGTACGTGTGAGGGCGTGGGTTAGCGTTAGCGTCCGGGTTAGGATTAGGGGACGGGTGAGGGTCAGGCTTCGGGGAAGGGTTAGGGTTAGGGTTTGTGCTAGGGTTACGGTTAGGGAACGGGGACGGTTTAGGGTCCAGGTGAGGGTACGAGAACGCTTTAGGGGGAGCGTACGTGTGAGGGCGTGGGTTAGCGTTAGCGTACGGGTTAGGATTAGGGGACGGGTGAGGGTCAGGCTTCGGGGAAGGGTTAGGGTTAGGGTTCGGGCTAGGGTTAGGGTTAGGGGACGGGGACGGTTTAGGGTCCAGGTGAGGGTACGAGAACGCTTTAGGGGGAGCGCACGTGTGAGGGCGCGGGTTAGCGTTAGCGTATGGTTTAGGATTAGGGGACGGGTGAGGGTCAGGCTTCGGGGAAGGGTTAGGGTTAGGGTTCGGGCTAGGATTAGGGTTAGGGGACGGCGACGGTTTAGGGTCCGGTTAGGGTACGACAACGCTTCAGGGGGAGCTTACGTGTGAGGGCACGGGTTAGCGTTAGCGTACGGGTTAGGATTAGGGGACGGGTGAGGGTCAGGCTTCGGGGAAGGGTTAGGGTTAGGGTTCGGGCTAGGGTTAGGGTTAGGGGATGGCGACGGTTTAGGGTCCAGGTGAGGGTACGACCACGCTTTAGGGGGAGCGTACGTGTGAGGGCGCGGGTTTGCGTTAGCGTACAGGTTAGGATTAGGGGACGGGTGAGGGTCAGGTTTTGGGGAAGGGTTAGGGTTAGGGTTCAGCCTGGGTTAGGGTTAGGGGACGGGGACGGTTTAGGGTCCAGGTGAGGGTAAGACAATGCTTTAGGGGGAGCGTACGTGTGAGGATGCGGGTTAGCGTTAGCGTACGGGTTAGGATTAGGGGACGGGTGAGGGTCAGGATTCGGGGAAGGGTTAGGGTTAGGGTTCGGGCTAGGGTTAGGGTTAGGGGACGGGGATGGTTTAGGGTACAGGTTAGGGTAAGACAACACTTTAGGGGGAGCGTACATGTGAGGGCGCGTGTTAGCGTTAGCGTACGGGTTAGGAGTAGGGGACGGGTGAGGGTCAGGCTTCGGGGAAGGGTTAGGGTTAGGGTTTGGGCTAGGGTTAGGGTTAGGGGACGGGGACGGTTTAGGGTCCAGGTGAGGGTATGACAACGCTTTAGGGGGAGCGTACGTGTGAGGGCGTGGGTTAGTGTTAGCGTACGGGTTAGGATTAGGGGACGGGTGAGGGTCAGGCTTCGATAAAGGGTTAGTGTTAGGGTTCGGGCTAGGGTTAGGGTTAGGGGACGGGGACGGTTTAGGGTCCAGGTGAGGGTAGGACAGCGCTTTAGGGGGAGCGTACGTGTGAGGGCACGGGTTAGCGTTAGCGTACGGGTTAGGATTAGGAGACGGTTCAGGGTCAGGCTTCGGGGAAGGGTTAGGGTTAGGGTTCGGGCTGGGATTAGGGTTAGGGGACGGGGACGGTTTAGGGTCCAGGTGAGGGTACGACAACGCTTTATGGGGAGCGTACGTGTGTGGGCGCGGGTTAGCGTTAGCTTACGGGTTAGCATTAGGGGACGGGTGAGGGTCAGGCTTCGGGGAAGTGTTAGGGTTAGGGTTCGGGCTAGGGTTAGGGTTAGGGGACGGGGACGGTTTAGGGTCCAGGTGAGGGTACGACAACGCTTTAGGGGGAGCGTACGTGTGAGGGCGTGGGTTAGCGTTAGCGTCCGGGTTAGGATTAGGGGACGGGTGAGGGTCAGGCTTCGGGGAAGGGTTAGGGTTAGGGTTTGTGCTAGGGTTACGGTTAGGGGACGGGGACGGTTTAGGGTCCAGGTGAGGGTACGAGAACGCTTTAGGGGGAGCGTACGTGTGAGGGCGCGGGTTTGCGTTAGCGTACGGGTTAGGATTAGGGGACGGGTGAGGGTCAGGCTTCGGGGAAGGGTTAGGGTTAGGGTTCGGGCTAGGGTTAGGGTTAGGGGACGGGGACGGTTTAGGGTCCAGGTGAGGGTACGAGAACGCTTTAGGGGGAGCGCACGTGTGAGGGCGCGGGTTAGCGTTAGCGTATGGTTTAGGATTAGGGGACGGGTGAGGGTCAGGCTTCGGGGAAGGGTTAGGGTTAGGGTTCGGGCTAGGATTAGGGTTAGGGGACGGCGACGGTTTAGGGTCCGGTTAGGGTACGACAACGCTTCAGGGGGAGCTTACGTGTGAGGGCACGGGTTAGCGTTAGCGTACGGGTTAGGATTAGGGGACGGGTGAGGGTCAGGCTTCGGGGAAGGGTTAGGGTTAGGGTTCGGGCTAGGGTTAGGGTTAGGGGATGGCGACGGTTTAGGGTCCAGGTGAGGGTACGACCACGCTTTAGGGGGAGCGTACGTGTGAGGGCGCGGGTTTGCGTTAGCGTACAGGTTAGGATTAGGGGACGGGTGAGGGTCAGGTTTTGGGGAAGGGTTAGGGTTAGGGTTCGGCCTGGGTTAGGGTTAGGGGACGGGGACGGTTTAGGGTCCAGGTGAGGGTAAGACAATGCTTTAGGGGGAGCGTACGTGTGAGGATGCGGGTTAGCGTTAGCGTACGGGTTAGGATTAGGGGACGGGTGAGGGTCAGGATTCGGGGAAGGGTTAGGGTTAGGGTTCGGGCTAGGGTTCGGGTTAGGGGACGGGGATGGTTTAGGGTACAGGTTAGGGTAAGACAACACTTTAGGGGGAGCGTACATGTGAGGGCGCGGGTTAGCGTTAGCGTACGGGTTAGGATTAGGGGACGGGTGAGGGTCAGGCTTCGGGGAAGGGTTAGGGTTAGGGTTCGGGCTAGGGTTAGGTTTAGGGGACGGGGACGGTTTAGGGTCCAGGTGAGGGTACGACAACACTTTAGGGGGAGCGTACGTGTGAGGGCGCGGGTTAGCGTTAGCGTACGGGTTAGGATTTGGGGACGGGTGAGGGTCAGGCTTCGGGGAAGGGTTAGGGTTAGGGTTCGGGCTAGGGTTAGGGTTAGGGGACGGGGACGGTTTAGGGTCCAGGTGAGGGTACGAGAACGATTTAGGGGGAGCGTACGTATGAGGGCGCGGGTTAGCGTTAGCGTACGGGTTAGGATTAGGGGACGGGTGAGGGTCAGGCGTCGGGGAAGGCTTAGGGTTAGGGTTCGGGCTAGGGTTAGGGTTAGGGGACGGGGACGGTTTAGGGTCCAGGCGAGGGTAGGACAGCGCTTTAGGGGGAGCGTACGTGTGAGGGCACGGGTTAGCGTTAGCGTACGGGTTAGGATTAGGAGACGGTTGAGGGTCAGGCTTCGGGGAAGGGTTAGGGTTAGGGTTCGGGCTAGGGTTAGGGTTAGGGGACGGGGACGGTTTAGGGTCCAGGTGAGGGTACGAGAACGCTTTAGGGGGAGCGTACGTGTGAGGGCGCGGGTTAGCGTTAGCGTACGGGTTAGGATTAGGGGACGGGTGAGGGTCAGGCTTCGGGGAAGGGTTAGGGTTAGGGTTCGGGCTAGGGTTAGGTTTAGGGGACGGGGACGGTTTAGGGTCCAGGTGAGGGTACGACAACACTTTAGGGGGAGCGTACGTGTGAGGGCGCGGGTTAGCGTTAGCGTACGGGTTAGGATTTGGGGACGGGTGAGGGTCAGGCTTCGGGGAAGGGTTAGGGTTAGGGTTCGGGCTAGGGTTAGGGTTAGGGGACGGGGACGGTTTAGGGTCCAGGTGAGGGTACGAGAACGATTTAGGGGGAGCGTACGTATGAGGGCGCGGGTTAGCGTTAGCGTACGGGTTAGGATTAGGGGACGGGTGAGGGTCAGGCGTCGGGGAAGGGTTAGGGTTAGGGTTCGGGCTAGGGTTAGGGTTAGGGGACGGGGACGGTTTAGGGTCCAGGCGAGGGTAGGACAGCGCTTTAGGGGGAGCGTACGTGTGAGGGCACGGGTTAGCGTTAGCGTACGGGTTAGGATTAGGAGACGGTTGAGGGTCAGGCTTCGGGGAAGGGTTAGGGTTAGGGTTCGGGCTGGGGTTAGGGTTAGGGGACGGGGACGGTTTAGGGTCCAGGTGAGGGTACGAGAACGCTTTAGGGGGAGCGTACGTGTGAGGGCGCGGGTTAGCGTTAGCGTACGGGTTAGGATTAGGGGACGGGTGAGGGTCAGGCTTCGGGGAAGGGTTAGGGTTAGGGTTCGGGCTAGGGTTAGGGTTAGGGGACGGGGACGGTTTAGGGTCCGGTTAGGGTACGACAACGCTTCAGGGGGAGCTTACGTGTGAGGGCACGGGTTAGCGTTAGCGTACGGGTTAGGATTAGGGGACGGGTGAGGGTCAGGCTTCGGGGAAGGGTTAGGGTCAGGGTTCGGGCTAGGGTTAGGGTTAGGGGATGGGGACGGTTTAGGGTCCAGGTGAGGTTACGACAACGCTTTAGGGGGAGCGTACGTGTGAGGGCGCGGGTTTGCGTTAGCGTACAGGTTAGGATTAGGGGACGGGTGAGGGTCAGGTTTTGGGGAAGGGTTAGGGTTAGGGTTCGGCCTGGGTTAGGGTTAGGGGACGGGGACGGTTTAGGGTCCAGGTGAGGGTAAGACAATGCTTTAGGGGGAGCGTACGTGTGAGGATGCGGGTTAGCGTTAGCGTACGGGTTAGGATTAGGGGACGGGTGAGGGTCAGGATTCGGGGAAGGGTTAGGGTTAGGGTTCGGGCTAGGGTTAGGGTTAGGGGACGGGGATGGTTTAGGGTACAGGTTAGGGTAAGACAACGCTTTAGGGGGAGCGTACATGTGAGGGCGCGGGTTAGCGTTAGCGTACGGGTTAGGATTAGGGGACGGGTGAGGGTCAGGCTTCGGGGAAGGGTTAGGGTTAGGGTTCGGCCTAGGGTTAGGGTTAGGGGACGGGGACGGTTTAGGGTCCAGGTGAGGGTATGACAACGCTTTAGGGGGAGCGTACGTGTGAGGGCGTGGGTTAGCGTTAGCGTACGGGTTAGGATTAGGGGACGGGTGAGGGTCAGGCGTCGGGGAAGGGTTAGGGTTAGGGTTCGGGCTAGGGTTAGGGTTAGGGGACGGGGACGGTTTAGGGTCCAGGTGAGGGTACGACAACGCTTTAGGGGGAGCGTACGTGTGAGGGCGTGGGTTAGCGTTAGCGTACGGGTTAAGATTAGGGGACGGGTGAGGGTCAGGCTTCGATAAAGGGTTAGTGTTAGGGTTCGGGCTAGGGTTAGGGTTAGGGGACGGGGACGGTTTAGGGTCCAGGTGAGGGTAGGACAGCGCTTTAGGGGGAGCGTACGTGTGAGGGCACGGGTTAGCGTTAGCGTACGGGTTAGGATTAGGAGACGGTTCAGGGTCAGGCTTCGGGGAAGGGTTAGGGTTAGGGTTCGGGCTGGGGTTAGGGTTAGGGGACGGGGACGGTTTAGGGTCCAGGTGAGGGTACGACAACGCTTTATGGGGAGCGTACGTGTGTGGGCGCGGGTTAGCGTTAGCTTACGGGTTAGCATTAGGGGACGGGTGAGGGTCAGGCTTCGGGGAAGGGTTAGGGTTAGGGTTCGGGCTAGGGTTAGGGTTAGGGGACGGGGACGGTTTAGGGTCCAGGTGAGGGTACGACAACGCTTTAGGGGCAGAGTACGTGTGAGGGCGCGTGTTAGCGTTAGCGTACGGGTTAGGATTAGGGGACGGGTGAGGGTCAGGCTTCGGGGAAGTGTTAGGGTTAGGGTTCGGGCTAGGGTTAGGGTTAGGGGACGGGGACGGTTTAGGGTCCAGGTGAGGGTACGACAACGCTTTAGGGGGAGCGTACGTGTGAGGGCGTGGGTTAGCGTTAGCGTCCGGGTTAGGATTAGGGGACGGGTGAGGGTCAGGCTTCGGGGAAGGGTTAGGGTTAGGGTTTGTGCTAGGGTTACGGTTAGGGGACGGGGACGGTTTAGGGTCCAGGTGAGGGTACGACAACGCTTTAGGGGGAGCGTACGTGTGAGGGCGCGGGTTAGCGTTAGCGTACGGGTTAGGATTAGGGGACGGGTGAGGGTCAGGCTTCGGGGAAGGGTTAGGGTTAGGGTTCGGGCTAGGGTTAGGGTTAGGGGACGGGGACGGTTTAGGGTCCAGGTGAGGGTACGAGAACGCTTTAGGGGGAGCGCACGTGTGAGGGCGCGGGTTAGCGTTAGCGTATGGTTTAGGATTAGGGGACGGGTGAGGGTCAGGCTTCGGGGAAGGGTTAGGGTTAGGGTTCGGGCTAGGATTAGGGTTAGGGGACGGGGACGGTTTAGGGTCCGGTTAGGGTACGACAACGCTTCAGGGGGAGCTTACGTGTGAGGGCACGGGTTAGCGTTAGCGTACGGGTTAGGATTAGGGGACGGGTGAGGGTCAGGCTTCGGGGAAGGGTTAGGGTTAGGGTTCGGGCTAGGGTTAGGGTTAGGGGATGGGGACGGTTTAGGGTCCAGGTGAGGGTACGACCACGCTTTAGGGGGAGCGTACGTGTGAGGGCGCGGGTTTGCGTTAGCGTACAGGTTAGGATTAGGGGACAGGTGAGGGTCAGGTTTTGGGGAAGGGTTAGGGTTAGGGTTCGGCCTGGGTTAGGGTTAGGGGACGGGGACGGTTTAGGGTCCAGGTGAGGGTAAGACAATGCTTTAGGGGGAGCGTACGTGTGAGGATGCGGGTTAGCGTTAGCGTACGGGTTAGGATTAGGGGACGGGTGAGGGTCAGGATTCGGGGAAGGGTTAGGGTTAGGGTTCGGGCTAGGGTTAGGGTTAGGGGACGGGGATGGTTTAGGGTACAGGTTAGGGTAAGACAACACTTTAGGGGGAGCGTACATGTGAGGGCGCGGGTTAGCGTTAGCGTACGGGTTAGGATTAGGGGACGGGTGAGGGTCAGGCTTCGGGGAAGGGTTAGGGTTAGGGTTCGGGCTAGGGTTAGGGTTAGGGGACGGGGACGGTTTAGGGTCCAGGTGAGGGTATGACAACGCTTTAGGGGGAGCGTACGTGTGAGGGCGTGGGTTAGCGTTAGCGTACGGGTTAGGATTAGGGGACGGGTGAGGGTCAGGCTTCGGGGAAGGGTTAGGGTTAGGGTTCGGGCTAGGGTTAGGTTTAGGGGACGGGGACGGTTTAGGGTCCAGGTGAGGGTACGACAACACTTTAGGGGGAGCGTACGTGTGAGGGCGCGGGTTAGCGTTAGCGTACGGGTTAGGATTAGGGGACGGGTGAGGGTCAGGCTTCGGGGAAGGGTTAGGGTTAGGGTTCGGGCTAGGGTTAGGGTTAGGGGACGGGGACGGTTTAGGGTCCAGGTGAGGGTACGAGAACGATTTAGGGGGAGCGTACGTATGAGGGCGCGGGTTAGCGTTAGCGTACGGGTTAGGATTAGGGGACGGGTGAGGGTCAGGCGTCGGGGAAGGGTTAGGGTTAGGGTTCGGGCTAGGGTTAGGGTTAGGGGACGGGGACGGTTTAGGGTCCAGGTGAGGGTAGGACAGCGCTTTAGGGGGAGCGTACGTGTGAGGGCGCGGGTTAGCGTTAGCGTACGGGTTAGGATTAGGAGACGGGTGAGGTTCAGGCTTCGGGGAAGGGTTAGGGTTAGGGTTCGGGCTAGAGTTAGGGTTAGGGGACGGGGATGGTTTAGGGTACAGGTTAGGGTAAGACAACGCTTTAGGGGGAGCGTACATGTGAGGGCGCGGGTTAGCGTTAGCGTACGGGTTAGTATTAGGGGACGGGTGAGGGTCAGGCTTCGGGGAAGGGTTAGGGTTAGGGTTCGGCCTAGGGTTAGGGTTAGGGGACGGGGACGGTTTAGGGTCCAGGTGAGGGTACGACAACGCTTTAGGGGCAGAGTACGTGTGAGGGCGCGTGTTAGCGTTAGTGTACGGGTTAGGATTAGGGGACGGGTGAGGGTCAGGCTTCGGGGAAGTGTTAGGGTTAGGGTTCGGGCTAGGGTTAGGGTTAGGGGACGGGGACGGTTTAGGGTCCAGGTGAGGGTACGACAACGCTTTAGGGGGAGCGTACGTGTGAGGGCGTGGGTTAGCGTTAGCGTCCGGGTTAGGATTAGGGGACGGGTGAGGGTCAGGCTTCGGGGAAGGGTTAGGGTTAGGGTTTGTGCTAGGGTTACGGTTATGGGACGGGGACGGTTTAGGGTCCAGGTGAGGGTACGAGAACGCTTTAGGGGGAGCGTACGTGTGAGGGCGCGGGTTAGCGTTAGTGTACGGGTTAGGATTAGGGGACGGGTGAGGGTCAGGCTTCGGGGAAGGGTTAGGGTTAGGGTTCGGGCTAGGGTTAGGGTTAGGGGACGGGGACGGTTTAGGGTGCAGGTGAGGGTACGAGAACACTTTAGGGGGAGCGCACGTGTGAGGGCGCGGGTTAGCGTTAGCGTATGGGTTAGGATTAGGGGTCGGGTGAGGGTCAGGCTTCGGGGAAGGGTTAGGGTTAGGGTTCGGGCTAGGATTAGGGTTAGGGGACGGGGACGGTTTAGGGTCCGGTTAGGGTACGACAACGCTTCAGGGGGAGCTTACGTGTGAGGGCACGGGTTAGCGTTAGCGTACGGGTTAGCATTAGGGGACGGGTGAGGGTCAGGCTTCGGGGATGGGTTAGGGTTAGGGTTCGGGCTAGGGTTAGGGTTAGGGGATGGGGACGGTTTAGGGTCCAGGTGAGGGTACGACAACGCTTTAGGGGGAGCGTACGTGTGAGGGCGCGGGTTTGCGTTAGCGTACAGCTTAGGATTAGGGGACGGGTGAGGGTCAGGTTTCGGGGAAGGGTTAGGGTTAGGGTTCGGCCTGGGTTAGGGTTATGGGACGGGGACGGTTTAGGGTCTAGGTGAGGGTAAGACAATGCTTTAGGGGGAGCGTACGTGTGAGGATGCGGGTTAGCGTTAGCGTACGGGTTAGGATTAGGGGACGGGTGAGGGTCAGGATTCGGGGAAGGGTTAGGGTTAGGGTTCGGGCTAGGGTTAGGGTTAGGGGACGGGGATGGTTTAGGGTACAGGTTAGGGTAAGACAACGCTTTAGGGGGAGCGTACATGTGAGGGCGCGGGTTAGCGTTAGCGTACGGGTTAGTATTAGGGGACGGGTGAGGGTCAGGCTTCGGGGAAGGGTTAGGGTTAGGGTTCGGGCTAGGGTTAGGGTTAGGGGACGGGGACGGTTTAGGGTCCAGGTGAGGGTATGACAACGCTTTAGGGGGAGCGTACGTGTGAGGGCGTGGGTTAGCGTTAGCGTACGGGTTAGGATTAGGGGACGGGTGAGGGTCAGGCTTCGGGGAAGTGTTAGGGTTAGGGTTCGGGCTAGGGTTAGGGTTAGGGGACGGGGACGGTTTAGGGTCCAGGTGACGGTACGACAACACTTTAGGGGGAGCACACGTGTGAGGGCGCGGGTTAGCGTTAGCCTACGGGTTAGGATTAGGGGACGGGTGAGGGTCAGGCTTCGGGGAAGGGTTAGGGTTAGGGTTCAAGCTAGGGTTAGGGTTAGGGGACGGGGAAGGTTTAGGGTCCAGGTGAGGGTACGAGAACGCTTTAGGGGGAGCGTACGTATGAGGGCGCGGGTTAGCGTTAGCGTACGGGTTAGGATTAGGGGACGGGTTAGGGTCAGGCGTCGGGGAAGGGTTAGGGTTAGGGTTCGGGCTAGGGTTAGGGTTAGGGGACGGGGACGGTTTAGGGTCCAGGTGAGGGTACGACAACGCTTTAGGGGGAGCGTACGTGTGAGGGCGCGGGTTAGCGTTAGCGTACGGGTTAGGATTAGGGGACGGGTGAGGGTCAGGCTTCGGGGAAGGGTTAGGGTTAGGGTTCGGGCTAGGGTTAGGGTTAGGGGACGGGGACGGTTTAGGGTCCAGGTGAGGGTACGACAACGCTTTAGGGGGAGCGTACGTGTGAGGGCGTGGGTTAGCGTTAGCGTACGGGTTAGGATTAGGGGACGGGTGAGGGTCAGGCTTCGGGGAAGGGTTAGGGTTAGGGTTCGGGCTAGGGTTAGGGTTAGGGGACGGGGACGGTTTAGGGTCCAGGTGAGGGTACGACAACGCTTTATGGGGAGCGTACGTGTGAGGGCGCGGGTTAGCGTTAGCGTACGGGTTAGCATTAGGGGACGGGTGAGGGTCAGGCTTCGGGGAAGGGTTAGGGTTAGGGTTCGGGCTAGGGTTAGGGTTAGGGGACGGGGACGGTTTAGGGTCCAGGTGAGGGTACGACAACGCTTTAGGGGGAGAGTACGTGTGAGGGCGCGGGTTAGCGTTAGCGTACGGGTTAGGATTAGGGGATGGGTGAGGGTCAGGCTTCGGGGAAGTGTTAGGGTTAGGGTTCGGGCTAGGGTTAGGGTTAGGGGACGGGGACGGTTTAGGGTCCAGGTGACGGTACGACAACACTTTAGGGGGAGCACACGTGTGAGGGCGCGGGTTAGCGTTACCGTACGGGTTAGCATTAGGGGACGGGTGAGGGTTAGGCTTCGGGGAAGCGTTAGGGTTAGGGTTCGGGCTAGGGTTAGGGTTAGGGGACGGGGACGGTTTAGGGTGCAGGTGAGGGTACGACAACGCTTTAGGGGGAGCGTACGTGTGAGGGCGTGGGTTAGCATTAGCGTTCGGGTTAGGATTAGGGGACGGGTGAGGGTCAGGCTTCGGGGAAGGGTTAGGGTTAGGGTTCGGGCTAGGGTTAGGGTTAGGGGACGGGGACGGTTTAGGGTCCAGGTGAGGGTACGACAACGCTTTAGGGGGAGCGTACGTGTGAGGGCGTGGGTTAGCGTTAGCGTACGGGTTAGGATTAGGGGACGGGTGAGGGTCAGGCTTCGGGGAAGGGTTAGGGTTAGGGTTCGGGCTAGGGTTAGGGTTAGGGGACGGGGACGGTTTAGGGTCCAGGTGAGGGTACGAGAACGATTTAGGGGGAGCGTACGTATGAGGGCGCGGGTTAGCGTTAGCGTACGGGTTAGGATTAGGGGACGGGTGAGTGTCAGGCGTCGGGGAAGGGTTAGGGTTAGGGTTCGGGCTAGGGTTAGGGTTAGGGGACGGGGACGGTTTAGGGTCCAGGTGAGGGTACGACAACACTTTATGGGGAGCGTACGTGTGTGGCCGCGGGTTAGCGTTAGCTTACGGGTTAGCATTAGGGGACGGGTGAGGGTCAGGCTTCGGGGAAGGGTTAGGGTTAGGGTTCGGGCTAGGGTTAGGATTAGGGGACGGGGACGGTTTAGGGTCCAGGTGAGGGTACGACAACGCTTTAGGGGCAGAGTACGTGTGAGGGCGCGTGTTAGCGTTAGCGTACGTGTTAGGATTAGGGGACGGGTGAGGGTCAGGCTTCGGGGAAGGGTTAGTGTTAGGGTTCGGGCTAGGGTTAGGGTTAGGGGACGGGGACGGTTTAGGGTCCAGGTGAGGGTACGACAACGCTTTAGGGGGAGTGTACGTGTGAGGGCGCGGGTTAGCGTTAGCGTACGGGTTAGGATTAGGGGACGTGTGAGGGTCAGGCTTCGGGGAAGGGTTAGGGTTAGGGTTCGGGCTAGGGTTAGGGTTAGGGGACGGGGACGGTTTAGGGTCCAGGTGATGGTACGACAACGCTTTAGGGGGAGCGTACGTGTGAGGGCGTGGGTTAGCGTTAGCGTCCGGGTTAGGATTAGGGGACGGGTGAGGGTCAGGCTTCGGGGAAGGGTTAGGGTTAGGGTTTGTGCTAGGGTTACGATTAGGGGACGGGGACGGTTTAGGGTCCAGGTGAGGGTACGAGAACGCTTTAGGGGGAGCGTACGTGTGAGGGCGCGGGTTAGCGTTAGTGTACGGGTTAGGATTAGGGGACGGGTGAGGGTCAGGCTTCGGGGAAGGGTTAGGGTTAGGGTTCGGGCTAGGGTTAGGGTTAGGGGACGGGGACGGTTTAGGGTCCAGGTGAGGGTACGACAACGCTTTAGGGGGAGCGCACGTATGAGGGCGCGGGTTAGCGTTAGCGTATGGGTTAGGATTAGGGGACGGGTGAGGGTCAGGCTTCGGGGAAGGGTTAGGGTTAGGGTTCGGGCTAGGATTAGGGTTAGGGGACGGGGACGGTTTAGGGTCCAGGTTATGGTACGACAACTCTTCAGGGGGAGCTTACGTGTGAGGGCACGGGTTAGCGTTAGCGTACGGGTTAGGATTAGGGGACGGGTGAGGGTCAGGCTTCGGGTAAGGGTTAGGGTTAGGGTTCGGGCTAGGGTTAGGGTTAGGGGACGGGGATGGTTTAGGGTACAGGTTAGGGTAAGACAACGCTTTAGGGGGAGCGTACATGTGAGGGCGCGGGTTAGCGTTAGCGTACGGGTTAGGATTAGGGGACGGGTGAGGGTCAGGCTTCGGGGAAGGGTTAGGGGTAGGGTTCGGGCTAGGGTTAGGGTTAGGGGACGGGGACGGTTTAGGGTCCAGGTGAGGGTACGACAACACTTTAGGGGGAGCGTACGTGTGAAGGCGCGGGTTAGCGTTAGCGTACGGGTTAGGATTAGGGGACGGGTGAGGGTCAGGCTTCGGGGAAGGGTTAGGGTTAGGGTTCGGGCTAGGGTTAGGGTTAGGGGACGGGGACGGTTTAGGGTCCAGGTGAGGGTACGAGAACGCTTTAGGGGGAGTGTACGTATGAGGGCGCGGGTTAGCGTTAGCGTACGGGTTAGGATTAGGGGACGGGTGAGGGTCAGGCGTCGGGGAAGGGTTAGGGTTAGGGTTCCAGCTAGGGTTAGGGTTAGGGGACGGGGACGGTTTAGGGTCCAGGTGAGGGTACGACAACGCTTTAGGGGGAGCGTACGTGTGAGGGCGTGGGTTAGCGTTAGCGTACGGGTTAGGATTTGGGGACGGGTGAGGGTCAGGCTTCGATAAAGGGTTAGTGTTAGGGTTCGGGCTAGGGTTAGGGTTAGGGGACGGGGACGGTTTAGGGTCCAGGTGAGGGTAGGACAGCGCTTTAGGGGGAGCGTACGTGTGAGGGCACGGGTTAGCGTTAGTGTACGGGTTAGGATTAGGAGACGGTTGAGGGTCAGGTATCGGGGAAGGGTTAGGGTTAGGGTTCGGGCTGGGGTTAGGGTTAGGGGACGGGGACGGTTTAGGGTCCAGGTGAGGGTACGACAACGCTTTATGGGGAGCGTACATGTGTGGGCGCGGGTTAGCGTTAGCTTACGGGTTAGCATTAGGGGACGGGTGAGGGTCAGGCTTCGGGGAAGGGTTAGGGTTAGGGTTCGGGCTAGGATTAGGGTTAGGGGACGGGGACGGTTTAGGGTCTGGTTAGGGTACGACAACGCTTCAGGGGGAGCTTACGTGTGAGGGCACGGGTTAGCGTTAGCGTACGGGTTAGGATTAGGGGACGGGTGAGGGTCAGGCTTCGGGGAAGGGTTAGGGTTAGGGTTCGGGCTAGGGTTAGGGTTAGGGGATGGGGACGGTTTAGGGTCCAGGTGAGGGTACGACAACGCTTTAGGGGGAGCGTACGTGTGAGGGCGCGGGTTTGCGTTAGCGTACGGGTTAGGATTAGGGGACGGGTGAGGGTCAGGTTTCGGGGAAGGGTTAGGGTTAGGGTTCGGCCTGGGTTAGGGTTAGGGGACGGGGACGGTTTAGGGTCCAGGTGAGGGTAAGACAATGCTTTAGGGGGAGCGTACGTGTGAGGATGCGGGTTAGCGTTAGCGTACGGGTTAGGATTAGGGGACGGGTGAGGGTCAGGATTCGGGGAAGGGTTAGGGTTAGGGTTCGGGCTAGGGTTAGGTTTAGGGGACGGGGATGGTTTAGGGTACAGGTTAGGGTAAGACAACGCTTTAGGGGGAGCGTACATGTGAGGGCGCGGGTTAGCGTTAGCGTACGGGTTAGGATTAGGGGACGGGTGAGGGTCAGGCTTCGGGCAAGGGTTAGGGTTAGGGTTCGGGCTAGGGTTAGGGTTAGGGGACGGGGACGGTTTAGGGTCCAGGTGAGGGTATGACAACGCTTTAGGGGGAGCGTACATGTGAGGGCGTGGTTTAGCGTTAGCGTACGGGTTGGGATTAGGGGACGGGTGAGGGTCAGGCTTCGGGGAAGTGTTAGGGTTAGGGTTCGGGCTAGGGTTAGGGTTAGGGGACGGGGACGGTTTAGGGTCCAGGTGACGGTACGACAACACTTTAGGGGGAGCACACGTGTGAGGACGCGGGTTAGCGTTAGCGTACGGGTTAGGATTAGGGGACGGGTGAGGGTCAGGCTTCGGGGAAGGGTTAGGGTTAGGGTTCAAGCTAGGGTTACGGTTAGGGGACGGGGAAGGTTTAGGGTCCAGGTGAGGGTACGACAACGCTTTAGGGGGAGCGTACGTATGAGGGCGCGGGTTAGCGTTAGCGTACGGGTTAGGATTAGGGGACGGGTGAGGGTCAGGCGTCGGGGAAGGGTTAGGGTTAGGGTTCGAGCTAGGGTTAGGGTTAGGGGACGGGGACGGTTTAGGGTCCAGGTGAGGGTACGACAACGCTTTAGGGGGAGCGTACGTGTGAGGGCGCGGGTTAGCGTTAGCGTACGGGTTAGGATTAGGGGACGGGTGAGGGTCAGGCTTCGGGGAAGGGTTAGGGTTAGGGTTCGGGCTAGGGTTAGGGTTAGGGGACGGGGACGGTTTAGGGTCCAGGTGAGGGTAGGACAGTGCTTTAGGGGAAGCACACGTGTGAGGGCGCGGGTTAGCGTTAGCGTACGGGTTAGGATTAGGGGACGGGTGAGGGTCAGGCTTCGGGGAAGGGTTAGGGTTAGGGTTCGGGCTAGGGTTAGGGTTAGGGGACGGGGACGGTTTAGGGTCCAGGTGAGGGTACGGCAACGCTTTATGGGGAGCGTACGTGTGAGGGCGCGGGTTAGCGTTAGCGTACGGGTTACGATTAGGGGACGGGTGAGGGTCAGGTTTCGGGTAAGAGTTAGGGTTAGGGTTCGGGCTAGGGTTAGGGTTAGGGGACGGGGACGGTTTAGGGTCCAGGTGATGGTACGACAACGCTTTAGGGGGAGCGTACGTGTGAGGGCGTGGGTTAGCGTTAGCGTACGGGTTAGGATTAGGGGACGGGTGAGGGTCAGGTTTCGGGGAAGGGTTAGGGTTAGGGTTTTGGCTAGGGTTAGGGTTAGGGGACGGGGACGGTTTAGGGTCCAGGTGAGGGTAAGACAACGCTTTATGGGGAGTGTACGTGTGAGGGCGCGGGTTAGCGTTAGCTTACGGGTTAGGATTAGGGGACGGGTGAGGGTCAGGCTTCGGGCAAGGGTTAGGGTTAGGGTTCGGGCTAGGGTTAGGGTTAGGGGCCGGAGACCGTTTAGGGTCCAGGTGAGGGTACGACAATGCTTTAGGAGTAGCGTACGTGTTAGGGCGCTGGTTAGCGTTATTGTACGGGTTAGGGTTAGGGGACTGCTGAGGGTCAGGCTTCGGAGAAGGGTTAGGGTTAGGGTTCGGGCTAGGGTTAGGGTTAGGGGATGGGGATGGTTTAGGGTCCAGGTGAGGGTATGAGAACGCTTTAGGGGGAGCGTACGTGTGAGGGCGCGGGTTAGCGTTAGCGTACGGGTTAGGATTAGGGGACGGGTGAGGGTCAGGCTTCGGGGAAGGGTTAGGGTTAGGGTTCGGGCTAGGGTTAGGGTTAGGGGATGGGGACGGTTTAGGGTCCAGGTGAGGGTACGACAACGCTTTAGGGGGAGCGTACGTGTGAGGGCGCGGGTTTGCGTTAGCGTACAGCTTAGGATTAGGGGACGGGTGAGGGTCAGGTTTCGGGGAAGGGTTAGGGTTAGGGTTCGGCCTGGGTTAGGGTTAGGGGACGGGGACGGTTTAGGGTCCAGGTGACGGTACGACAACACTTTAGGGGAAGCACACGTGTGAGGGCGCGGGTTAGCGTTAGCGTACGGGTTAGGATTAGGGGACGGGTGAGGGTCAGGCTTCGGGGAAGGGTTAGGGTTAGGGTTCAAGCTAGGGTTAGGGTTAGGGGACGGGGACGGTTTAGGGTCCAGGTGAGGGTACGAGAACGCTTTAGGGGGAGCGTACGTATGAGGGCGCGGGTTAGTGTTAGCGTACGGGTTAGGATTAGGGGACGGGTGAGGGTCAGGCGTCGGGGAAGGGTTAGGGTTAGGGTTCGGGCTAGGGTTAGGGTTAGGGGACGGGGACGGTTTAGGGTCCAGGTGAGGGTAGGACAGTGCTTTAGGGGAAGCACACGTGTGAGGGCGCGGGTTAGCGTTAGCGTACGGGTTAGGATTAGGGGACGGGTGAGGGTCAGGCTTCGGGGAAGGGTTAGGGTTAGGGTTCGGGCTAGGGTTAGGGTTAGGGGACGGGGACGGTTTAGGGTCCAGGTGAGGGTACGGCAACGCTTTATGGGGAGCGTACGTGTGAGGGCGCGGGTTAGCGTTAGCGTACGGGTTACGATTAGGGGACGGGTGAGGGTCAGGTTTCGGGTAAGAGTTAGGGTTAGGGTTCGGGCTAGGGTTAGGGTTAGGGGACGGGGACGGTTTAGGGTCCAGGTGATGGTACGACAACGCTTTAGGGGGAGCGTACGTGTGAGGGCGTGGGTTAGCGTTAGCGTACGGGTTAGGATTAGGGGACGGGTGAGGGTCAGGTTTCGGGGAAGGGTTAGGGTTAGGGTTTTGGCTAGGGTTAGGGTTAGGGGACGGGGACGGTTTAGGGTCCAGGTGAGGGTAAGACAACGCTTTATGGGGAGCGTACGTGTGAGGGCGCGGGTTAGCGTTAGCGTACGGGTTAGGATTAGGGGACGGGTGAGGGTCAGGCTTCGGGCAAGGGTTAGGGTTAGGGTTCGGGCTAGGGTTAGGGTTAGGGGCCGGGGACCGTTTAGGGTCCAGGTGAGGGTACGACAATGCTTTAGGAGTAGCGTACGTGTTAGGGCGCTGGTTAGCGTTATTGTACGGGTTAGGGTTAGGGGACTGCTGAGGGTCAGGCTTCGGAGAAGGGTTAGGGTTAGGGTTCGGGCTAGGGTTAGGGTTAGGGGATGGGGATGGTTTAGGGTCCAGGTGAGGGTATGAGAACGCTTTAGGGGGAGCGTACGTGTGAGGGCGCGGGTTAGCGTTAGCGTACGGGTTAGGATTAGGGGACGGGTGAGGGTCAGGCTTCGGGGAAGTGTTAGGGTTAGGTTTCGGGCTAGGGTTAGGGATAGGGGACGGGGTCGGTTTAGGGTCCAGGTGAGGGTACGAGAACGCTTTTGGGGGAACGTACGTGTGAGGGGGCGGGTTAGCGTTAGCATACGGGTTAGGATTAGGGGACGGGTGAGGGTCAGGCTTCGGGGTAGGGTTAGGGTTAGGGTTCGGGCTAGGGTTAGTGTTAGGGGACGGGGTCGGTTTAGGGTCCAGGTGAGGGTACGAGAACGCTTTAGGGGGAGAGTACGTGTGAGGGCTCGGGTTAGCGTTAGCGTACGGGTTAGGATTAGGGGACGGGTGAGGGTCAGGCTTCGGGGAAGGGTTAGGGTTAGGGTTCGGGCTAGGGTTAGGGTTAGGGGACGGGGACGGTTTAGGGTCCAGGTGAGGGTAGGACAACGCTTTAGGGGGAGCGTACGTGTGAGGGCGCAGGTTAGCGTTAGCGTATGGGTTAGGATTAGGGGACGGGTGAGGGTCAGGCTTCGGGGAAGGGTTAGGGTTAGGGTTCGGGCTAGGGTTAGGGTTAGGGGATGGGGACGGTTTAGGGTCCAGGTGAGGGTACGACAACGCTTTAGGGGGAGCGTACGTGTGAGGGCGCGGGTTTGCGTTAGCGTACAGCTTAGGATTAGGGGACGGGTGAGGGTCAGGTTTCGGGGAAGGGTTAGGGTTAGGGTTCGGCCTGGGTTAGGGTTAGGGGACGGGGACGGTTTAGGGTCCAGGTGACGGTACGACAACACTTTAGGGGAAGCACACGTGTGAGGGCGCGGGTTAGCGTTAGCGTACGGGTTAGGATTAGGGGACGGGTGAGGGTCAGGCTTCGGGGAAGGGTTAGGGTTAGGGTTCAAGCTAGGGTTAGGGTTAGGGGACGGGGACGGTTTAGGGTCCAGGTGAGGGTACGAGAACGCTTTAGGGGGAGCGTACGTATGAGGGCGCGGGTTAGTGTTAGCGTACGGGTTAGGATTAGGGGACGGGTGAGGGTCAGGCGTCGGGGAAGGGTTAGGGTTAGGGTTCGGGCTAGGGTTAGGGTTAGGGGACGGGGACGGTTTAGGGTCCAGGTGAGGGTAGGACAGTGCTTTAGGGGAAGCACACGTGTGAGGGCGCGGGTTAGCGTTAGCGTACGGGTTAGGATTAGGGGACGGGTGAGGGTCAGGCTTCGGGGAAGGGTTAGGGTTAGGGTTCGGGCTAGGGTTAGGGTTAGGGGACGGGGACGGTTTAGGGTCCAGGTGAGGGTACGGCAACGCTTTATGGGGAGCGTACGTGTGAGGGCGCGGGTTAGCGTTAGCGTACGGGTTACGATTAGGGGACGGGTGAGGGTCAGGTTTCGGGTAAGAGTTAGGGTTAGGGTTCGGGCTAGGGTTAGGGTTAGGGGACGGGGACGGTTTAGGGTCCAGGTGATGGTACGACAACGCTTTAGGGGGAGCGTACGTGTGAGGGCGTGGGTTAGCGTTAGCGTACGGGTTAGGATTAGGGGACGGGTGAGGGTCAGGTTTCGGGGAAGGGTTAGGGTTAGGGTTTTGGCTAGGGTTAGGGTTAGGGGACGGGGACGGTTTAGGGTCCAGGTGAGGGTAAGACAACGCTTTATGGGGAGCGTACGTGTGAGGGCGCGGGTTAGCGTTAGCGTACGGGTTAGGATTAGGGGACGGGTGAGGGTCAGGCTTCGGGCAAGGGTTAGGGTTAGGGTTCGGGCTAGGGTTAGGGTTAGGGGCCGGGGACCGTTTAGGGTCCAGGTGAGGGTACGACAATGCTTTAGGAGTAGCGTACGTGTTAGGGCGCTGGTTAGCGTTATTGTACGGGTTAGGGTTAGGGGACTGCTGAGGGTCAGGCTTCGGAGAAGGGTTAGGGTTAGGGTTCGGGCTAGGGTTAGGGTTAGGGGATGGGGATGGTTTAGGGTCCAGGTGAGGGTATGAGAACGCTTTAGGGGGAGCGTACGTGTGAGGGCGCGGGTTAGCGTTAGCGTACGGGTTAGGATTAGGGGACGGGTGAGGGTCAGGCTTCGGGGAAGTGTTAGGGTTAGGTTTCGGGCTAGGGTTAGGGATAGGGGACGGGGTCGGTTTAGGGTCCAGGTGAGGGTACGAGAACGCTTTTGGGGGAACGTACGTGTGAGGGGGCGGGTTAGCGTTAGCATACGGGTTAGGATTAGGGGACGGGTGAGGGTCAGGCTTCGGGGTAGGGTTAGGGTTAGGGTTCGGGCTAGGGTTAGTGTTAGGGGACGGGGTCAGTTTAGGGTCCAGGTGAGGGTACGAGAACGCTTTAGGGGGAGAGTACGTGTGAGGGCTCGGGTTAGCGTTAGCGTACGGGTTAGGATTAGGGGACGGGTGAGGGTCAGGCTTCGGGGAAGGGTTAGGGTTAGGGTTCGGGCTAGGGTTAGGGTTAGGGGACGGGGACGGTTTAGGGTCCAGGTGAGGGTAGGACAACGATTTAGGGGGAGCGTACGTGTGAGGGCGCAGGTTAGCGTTAGCGTATGGGTTAGGATTAGGGGACGGGTGAGGGTCAGGCTTCGGGGAAGGGTTAGGGTTAGGGTTCGGGCTAGGGTTAGGGTTAGGGGATGGGGACGGTTTAGGGTCCAGGTGAGGGTACGACAACGCTTTAGGGGGAGCGTACGTGTGAGGGCGCGGGTTTGCGTTAGCGTACAGCTTAGGATTAGGGGACGGGTGAGGGTCAGGTTTCGGGGAAGGGTTAGGGTTAGGGTTCGGCCTGGGTTAGGGTTAGGGGACGGGGACGGTTTAGGGTCCAGGTGACGGTACGACAACACTTTAGGGGAAGCACACGTGTGAGGGCGCGGGTTAGCGTTAGCGTACGGGTTAGGATTAGGGGACGGGTGAGGGTCAGGCTTCGGGGAAGGGTTAGGGTTAGGGTTCAAGCTAGGGTTAGGGTTAGGGGACGGGGACGGTTTAGGGTCCAGGTGAGGGTACGAGAACGCTTTAGGGGGAGCGTACGTATGAGGGCGCGGGTTAGTGTTAGCGTACGGGTTAGGATTAGGGGACGGGTGAGGGTCAGGCGTCGGGGAAGGGTTAGGGTTAGGGTTCGGGCTAGGGTTAGGGTTAGGGGACGGGGACGGTTTAGGGTCCAGGTGA
Organism: Delphinus delphis; assembly: GCF_949987515.2. Lineage (NCBI taxonomy): Eukaryota > Metazoa > Chordata > Mammalia > Artiodactyla > Delphinidae > Delphinus > Delphinus delphis. The sequence goes on from NC_082699.1 coordinate 53,565,806, forward strand.
GGGTAGGACAGTGCTTTAGGGGAAGCACACGTGTGAGGGCGCGGGTTAGCGTTAGCGTACGGGTTAGGATTAGGGGACGGGTGAGGGTCAGGCTTCGGGGAAGGGTTAGGGTTAGGGTTCGGGCTAGGGTTAGGGTTAGGGGACGGGGACGGTTTAGGGTCCAGGTGAGGGTACGGCAACGCTTTATGGGGAGCGTACGTGTGAGGGCGCGGGTTAGCGTTAGCGTACGGGTTACTATTAGGGGACGGGTGAGGGTCAGGTTTCGGGTAAGAGTTAGGGTTAGGGTTCGGGCTAGGGTTAGGGTTAGGGGACGGGGACGGTTTAGGGTCCAGGTGATGGTACGACAACGCTTTAGGGGGAGCGTACGTGTGAGGGCGTGGGTTAGCGTTAGCGTACGGGTTAGGATTAGGGGACGGGTGAGGGTCAGGTTTCGGGGAAGGGTTAGGGTTAGGGTTTTGGCTAGGGTTAGGGTTAGGGGACGGGGACGGTTTAGGGTCCAGGTGAGGGTAAGACAACGCTTTATGGGGAGCGTACGTGTGAGGGCGCGGGTTAGCGTTAGCGTACGGGTTAGGATTAGGGGACGGGTGAGGGTCAGGCTTCGGGCAAGGGTTAGGGTTAGGGTTCGGGCTAGGGTTAGGGTTAGGGGCCGGGGACCGTTTAGGGTCCAGGTGAGGGTACGACAATGCTTTAGGAGTAGCGTACGTGTTAGGGCGCTGGTTAGCGTTATTGTACGGGTTAGGGTTAGGGGACTGCTGAGGGTCAGGCTTCGGAGAAGGGTTAGGGTTAGGGTTCGGGCTAGGGTTAGGGTTAGGGGATGGGGATGGTTTAGGGTCCAGGTGAGGGTATGAGAACGCTTTAGGGGGAGCGTACGTGTGAGGGCGCGGGTTAGCGTTAGCGTACGGGTTAGGATTAGGGGACGGGTGAGGGTCAGGCTTCGGGGAAGTGTTAGGGTTAGGTTTCGGGCTAGGGTTAGGGATAGGGGACGGGGTCGGTTTAGGGTCCAGGTGAGGGTACGAGAACGCTTTTGGGGGAACGTACGTGTGAGGGGGCGGGTTAGCGTTAGCATACGGGTTAGGATTAGGGGACGGGTGAGGGTCAGGCTTCGGGGTAGGGTTAGGGTTAGGGTTCGGGCTAGGGTTAGTGTTAGGGGACGTGGTCGGTTTAGGGTCCAGGTGAGGGTACGAGAACGCTTTAGGGGGAGAGTACGTGTGAGGGCTCGGGTTAGCGTTAGCGTACGGGTTAGGATTAGGGGACGGGTGAGGGTCAGGCTTCGGGGAAGGGTTAGGGTTAGGGTTCGGGCTAGGGTTAGGGTTAGGGGACGGGGACGGTTTAGGGTCCAGGTGAGGGTAGGACAACGCTTTAGGGGGAGCGTACGTGTGAGGGCGCAGGTTAGCGTTAGCGTATGGGTTAGGATTAGGGGACGGGTGAGGGTCAGGCTTCGGGGAAGGGTTAGGGTTAGGGTTCGGGCTAGGGTTAGGGTTAGGGGATGGGGACGGTTTAGGGTCCAGGTGAGGGTACGACAACGCTTTAGGGGGAGCGTACGTGTGAGGGCGCGGGTTTGCGTTAGCGTACAGCTTAGGATTAGGGGACGGGTGAGGGTCAGGTTTCGGGGAAGGGTTAGGGTTAGGGTTCGGCCTGGGTTAGGGTTAGGGGACGGGGACGGTTTAGGGTCCAGGTGACGGTACGACAACACTTTAGGGGAAGCACACGTGTGAGGGCGCGGGTTAGCGTTAGCGTACGGGTTAGGATTAGGGGACGGGTGAGGGTCAGGCTTTGGGGAAGGGTTAGGGTTAGGGTTCAAGCTAGGGTTAGGGTTAGGGGACGGGGACGGTTTAGGGTCCAGGTGAGGGTACGAGAACGCTTTAGGGGGAGCGTACGTATGAGGGCGCGGGTTAGTGTTAGCGTACGGGTTAGGATTAGGGGACGGGTGAGGGTCAGGCGTCGGGGAAGGGTTAGGGTTAGGGTTCGGGCTAGGGTTAGGGTTAGGGGACGGGGACGGTTTAGGGTCCAGGTGAGGGTAGGACAGTGCTTTAGGGGAAGCACACGTGTGAGGGCGCGGGTTAGCGTTAGCGTACGGGTTAGGATTAGGGGACGGGTGAGGGTCAGGCTTCGGGGAAGGGTTAGGGTTAGGGTTCGGGCTAGGGTTAGGGTTAGGGGACGGGGACGGTTTAGGGTCCAGGTGAGGGTACGGCAACGCTTTATGGGGAGCGTACGTGTGAGGGCGCGGGTTAGCGTTAGCGTACGGGTTACGATTAGGGGACGGGTGAGGGTCAGGTTTCGGGTAAGAGTTAGGGTTAGGGTTCGGGCTAGGGTTAGGGTTAGGGGACGGGGACGGTTTAGGGTCCAGGTGATGGTACGACAACGCTTTAGGGGGAGCGTACGTGTGAGGGCGTGGGTTAGCGTTAGCGTACGGGTTAGGATTAGGGGACGGGTGAGGGTCAGGTTTCGGGGAAGGGTTAGGGTTAGGGTTTTGGCTAGGGTTAGGGTTAGGGGACGGGGACGGTTTAGGGTCCAGGTGAGGGTAAGACAACGCTTTATGGGGAGCGTACGTGTGAGGGCGCGGGTTAGCGTTAGCGTACGGGTTAGGATTAGGGGACGGGTGAGGGTCAGGCTTCGGGCAAGGGTTAGGGTTAGGGTTCGGGCTAGGGTTAGGGTTAGGGGCCGGGGACCGTTTAGGGTCCAGGTGAGGGTACGACAATGCTTTAGGAGTAGCGTACGTGTTAGGGCGCTGGTTAGCGTTATTGTACGGGTTAGGGTTAGGGGACTGCTGAGGGTCAGGCTTCGGAGAAGGGTTAGGGTTAGGGTTCGGGCTAGGGTTAGGGTTAGGGGATGGGGATGGTTTAGGGTCCAGGTGAGGGTATGAGAACGCTTTAGGGGGAGCGTACGTGTGAGGGCGCGGGTTAGCGTTAGCGTACGGGTTAGGATTAGGGGACGGGTGAGGGTCAGGCTTCGGGGAAGTGTTAGGGTTAGGTTTCGGGCTAGGGTTAGGGATAGGGGACGGGGTCGGTTTAGGGTCCAGGTGAGGGTACGAGAACGCTTTTGGGGGAACGTACGTGTGAGGGGGCGGGTTAGCGTTAGCATACGAGTTAGGATTAGGGGACGGGTGAGGGTCAGGCTTCGGGGTAGGGTTAGGGTTAGGGTTCGGGCTAGGGTTAGTGTTAGGGGACGGGGTCGGTTTAGGGTCCAGGTGAGGGTACGAGAACGCTTTAGGGGGAGAGTACGTGTGAGGGCTCGGGTTAGCGTTAGCGTACGGGTTAGGATTAGGGGACGGGTGAGGGTCAGGCTTCGGGGAAGGGTTAGGGTTAGGGTTCGGGCTAGGGTTAGGGTTAGGGGACGGGGACGGTTTAGGGTCCAGGTGAGGGTAGGACAACGCTTCAGGGGGAGCGTACGTGTGAGGGCGCAGGTTAGCGTTAGCGTATGGGTTAGGATTAGGGGACGGGTGAGGGTCAGGCTTCGGGGAAGGGTTAGGGTTAGGGTTCGGGCTAGGGTTAGGGTTAGGGGATGGGGACGGTTTAGGGTCCAGGTGAGGGTACGACAACGCTTTAGGGGGAGCGTACGTGTGAGGGCGCGGGTTTGCGTTAGCGTACAGCTTAGGATTAGGGGACGGGTGAGGGTCAGGTTTCGGGGAAGGGTTAGGGTTAGGGTTCGGCCTGGGTTAGGGTTAGGGGACGGGGACGGTTTAGGGTCCAGGTGACGGTACGACAACACTTTAGGGGAAGCACACGTGTGAGGGCGCGGGTTAGCGTTAGCGTACGGGTTAGGATTAGGGGACGGGTGAGGGTCAGGCTTCGGGGAAGGGTTAGGGTTAGGGTTCAAGCTAGGGTTAGGGTTAGGGGACGGGGACGGTTTAGGGTCCAGGTGAGGGTACGAGAACGCTTTAGGGGGAGCGTACGTATGAGGGCGCGGGTTAGTGTTAGCGTACGGGTTAGGATTAGGGGACGGGTGAGGGTCAGGCTTCGGGGAAGGGTTAAGGTTAGGGTTCGGGCTAGGGTTAGGGTTAGGGGACGGGGACGGTTTAGGGTCCAGGTGAGGGTATGACAACGCTTTAGGGGGAGCGTACGTGTGAGGGCGTGGGTTAGCATTAGCGTACGGGTTAGGATTAGGGGACGGGTGAGGGTCAGGTTTCGGGGAAGTGTTAGGGTTAGGGTTCGGGCTAGGGTTAGGGTTAGGGGACGGGGACGGTTTAGCGTCCAGGTGAGGGTAGGACAGTGCTTTAGGGGGAGCGTACGTGTGAGGGCGCGGGTTAAGTTTAGCGTACGGGTTAGCATTAGGAGACGGGTGAGGGTCAGGCTTCGGGGAAGGGTTAGGGTTAGGGTTCGGGCTAAGGTTAGGGTTAGGGGACGGGGACGGTTTAGGGTCCAGGTGAGGGTACGACAACGCTTTATGGGGAGCGTACGTGTGAGGGCGCGGATTCGCGTTAGCGTACGGGTTAGCATTAGGGGACGGGTGAGGGTCAGGCTTCGGGGAAGGGTTAGGGTTAGGGTTCGGGCTAGGGTTAGGGTTAGGGGACGGGGACGGTTTAGGGTCCAGGTGAGGGTACGACAACGCTTTAGGGGGAGAGTACGTGTGAGGGCGCGGGTTAGCGTTAGCGTACGGGTTAGGATTAGGGGACGGGTGAGGGTCAGGCTTCGGGGAAGTGTTAGGGTTAGGGTTCGGGCTAGGGTTAGGGTTAGGGGACGGGGACGGTTTAGGGTCCAGGTGACGGTACGACAACATTTTAGGGGGAGCACACGTGTGAGGGCGCGGGTTAGCGTTAGCGTACGGGTTAGGATTAGGGGACGGGTGAGGGTCAGGCTTCGGGGAAGGGTTAGGGTTAGGGTTCGGGCTAGGGTTAGGGTTAGGGGACGGGGACGGTTTAGGGTCCAGGTGAGGGTATGACAACGCTTTAGGGGGAGCGTACGTGTGAGGGCGTGGGTTAGTGTTAGCGTACGGGTTAGGATTAGGGGACGGGTGAGGGTCAGGCTTCGGGGAAGTGTTAGGGTTAGGGTTCGGGCTAGGGTTAGGGTTAGGGGACGGGGACGGTTTAGGGTCCAGATGACGGTACGACAACACTTTAGGGGGAGCACACGTGTGAGGGCGCGGGTTAGCGTTAGCGTACGGGTTAGGATTAGGGGACGGGTGAGGATCAGGCTTCGGGGAAGGGTTAGGGTTAGGGTTCAAGCTAGGGTTAGGGTTAGGGGACGGGGACGGTTTAGGGTCCAGGTGAGGGTATGAGAACGCTTTAAGGGGAGCGTACGTATGAGGGCGCGGGTTAGCGTTAGCGTACGGGTTAGGATTAGGGGACGGGTTAGGGTCAGGCGTCGGGGAAGGGTTAGGGTTAGGGTTCGGGCTAGGGTTAGGGTTAGGGGACTGGGACGGTTTAGGGTCCAGGTGAGGGTACGACAACGCTTTAGGGGGAGCGTACGTGTGAGGGCGCGGGTTAGCGTTAGCGTACGGGTTAGGATTAGGGGACGGGTGAGGGTCAGGCTTCGGGGAAGGGTTAGGGTTAGGGTTCGGGCTAGGGTTAGGGTTAGGGGACGGGGACGGTTTAGGGTCCAGGTGAGGGTACGACAACACTTTAGGGGGAGCGTACGTGTGAGGGCGCGGGTTAGCGTTAGCGTACGGGTTAGGATTAGGGGACGGGTGAGGGTCAGGCTTCGGGGAAGGGTTAGGGTTAGGGTTCGGGCTAGGGTTAGGGTTAGGGGACGGGGACGGTTTAGGGTCCAGGTGAGGGTACGACAACGCTTTAGGGGGAGCGTACGTGTGAGGGCGTGGGTTAGCGTTAGCGTACGGTTAGGATTAGGGGACGGGTGAGGGTCAGGCTTCGGGGAAGTGTTAGGGTTAGGGTTCGGGCTAGGGTTAGGGTTAGGGGACGGGGACGGTTTAGGGTCCAGGTGAGGGTAGGACAGTGCTTTAAGGGGAGCGTACGTGTGAGGGCGCGGGTTAAGGTTAGCGTACGGGTTAGGATTAGGAGACGGGTGAGGGTCAGGCTTCGGGGAAGGGTTAGGGTTAGGGTTCGGGCTAGGGTTAGGGTTAGTGGACCGGGACGGTTTAGGGTCCAGGTGAGGGTACGACAACGCTTTAGGGGGAGCGTACGTGTGAGGGCGCAGGTTAGCGTTAGCGTACGGGTTAGCATTAGGGGACGGGTGAGGGTCAGGCTTCGGGGAAGGGTTAGGGTTAGGGTTCGGGCTAGGGTTAGGGTTAGGGGACGGGGACGGTTTAGGGTCCAGGTGAGGGTACGACAACGCTTTAGGGGGAGAGTACGTGTGAGGGCGCGGGTTAGCGTTAGCGTACGGGTTAGGATTAGGGGACGGGTGAGGGTCAGGCTTCGGGGAAGTGTTAGGGTTAGGGTTCGGGCTAGGGTTAGGGTTAGGGGACAGGGACGGTTTAGGGTCCAGGTGAGGGTACGAAAATGCTTTAGGGGGAGCGTACGTGTGAGGGCGTGGGTTGGCGTTAGCGTACGGGTTAGGATTAGGGGACGGGTGAGGGTCAGGTTTCGGGGAAGGGTTAGGGTTAGGGTTCGGGCTAGGGTTAGGGTTAGGGGATGGGGACGGTTTAGGGTCCAGGTGAGGGTATGAGAACGCTTTAGGGGGAGCGTACGTGTGAGGGCGCGGGTTAGCGTTAGCGTACGGGTTAGGATTAGGGGACGGGTGAGGGTCAGGCTTCGGGGAAGTGTTAGGGTTAGGGTTCGGGCTAGGGTTAGGGTTAGGGGACGGGGTCGGTTTAGGGTCCAGGTGAGGGTACGAGAACGCTTTAGGGGGAGAGTACGTGTGAGTGCGTGGGTTAGCGTTAGCGTACGGGTTAGGATTAGGGGACGGGTGAGGGTCAGGCTTCGGGGAAGTGTTAGGGTTAGGGTTCAGGCTAGGGCTAGGTTTAGGGGACAGGGACGGTTTAGGGTCCAGTTGAGGGTACGACAATGCTTTAGGGGGAGCGTACGTGTGAGGGCGCGGGTTAGCGTTAGCGTACAGGTTAGGATTAGGGGACGGGTGAGGGTCAGGCTTCGGGGAAGGGTTAGGGTTAGGGTTCGGGCTAGGGTTAGGGATAGGGGACGGGAATAGTTTAGGGTCCAGTTGAGGGTACGAGAACGCTTTAGGGGGAGCGTACGTGTGAGGGCGCGGTTTAGCGTTAGCGTACGGGTTAGGATTAGGGGACGGGTGAGGGTCAGGCTTCGGGGAAGGGTTAGGGTTAGGTTTCGGGCTAGGGTTAGGGTTAGGGGACGCGGATGGTTTAGGGTCCAGGTGAGGATACTACAGTGCTTTAGGGGGAGCGTACGTGTGAGGGCGCGGGTTAGCGTTAGCGTACGGGTTAGGATTAGGGGACGGGTGAGGGTCAGGCTTCGGGGAAGGGTTAGGGTTAGGGTTCGGGCTAGGGTTACGGTTAGGGGACGGGGACGGTTTAGGGTCCAGGTGAGGGTAAGACAACGCTTTAGGGGGAGCGTACGTGTGAGGGCGCGGGTTAGCGTTAGCGTACGGGTTAGGATTAGGGGACGGGTGAGGGTCAGGCTTCGGGGAAGGGTTAGGGTTAGGGTTCGGGCTAGGGTTAGGGTTAGGGGACGGGGACGGTTTAGGGTCCAGGTGAGGGTACGACAACGCTTTAGGGGGAGCGTACGTATGAGGGCGCGGGTTAGCGTTAGCGTACGGGTTAGGATTAGGGGACGGGTGAGGGTCAGGCTTCGGGGAAGGGTTAGGGTTAGGGTTCGGGCTAGGGTTAGGGTTAGGGGACGGGGACGGTTTAGGGTCCAGGTGAGGGTACGACAACGCTTTAGGGGGAGCGTACGTGTGAGGGCGCGGGTTAGCGTTAGCGTACGGGTTACGATTAGGGGACGGGTGAGGGTCAGGCTTCGGGGAAGGGTTAGGGTTAGGGTTCGGGCTAGGGTTAGGGTTAGGGGACGGGGACGGTTTAGGGTCCAGGTGATGGTACGACAACGCTTTAGGGGGAGCGTACGTGTGAGGGCGTGGGATAGCGTTAGCGTACGGGTTAGGATTAGGGGACGGGTGAGGGTCAGGTTTCGGGGAAGGGTTAGGGTTAGGGTTCTGGCTAGGGTTAGGGTTAGGGGACGGGGACGGTTTAGGGTCCAGGTGAGGGTAAGACAACGCTTTATGGGGAGCGTACGTGTGAGGGCGCGGGTTAGCGTTAGCGTACGGGTTAGGATTAGGGGACGGGTGAGCGTCAGGCTTCGGGGAAGGGTTAGGGTTAGGGTTCGGGCTAGGGTTAGGGTTAGGGGACGGGGACGGTTTAGGGTCCAGGTGAGGGTACGAGAACGCTTTTGGGGGAACGTACGTGTGAGGGGGCGGGTTAGCGTTAGCATACGGGTTAGGATTAGGGGACGGGTGAGGGTCAGGCTTCGGGGTAGGGTTAGGGTTAGGGTTCGGGCTAGGGTTAGTGTTAGGGGACGGGGACGGTTTAGGGTCCAGGTATGGGTACGAGAACGCTTTAGGGGGAGAGTACGTGTGAGGGCTCGGGTTAGCGTTAGCGTACGGGTTCGGATTAGGGGACGGGTGAGGGTCAGGCTTCGGGGAAGGGTTAGGGTTAGGGTTCGGGCTAGGGTTAGGGTTAGGGGATGCGGATAGTTTAGGGTCCAGGTGAGGGTACTACAATGTTTAGGGGGAGCGTACGTGTGAGGGCGCGGGTTAGCGTTAGAGTACGGGTTAGGATTAGGAGACGGGTGAGGGTCAGGCTTTGGGTAAAGGTTAGGGTTAGGGTTCGGGCTAGGGTTAGGGTTAGGGGACGGGGACGGTTTAGGGTCCAGGTGAGGGTACGACAACGCTTTAGGGGGAGCGTACGTGTGAGGGTGTGGGTTAGCGTTAGCGTACGGGTTAGGATTAGGGGACGGGTGAGGGTCAGGCTTCGGGGAAGGGTTAGGGTTAGGGTTCGGGCTAGGGTTAGGGTTAGGGGACGGGGACGGTTTAGGGTCCAGGTGAGGGTACGACAACGCTTTAGGGGGAGAGTACGTGTGAGGGCGCGGGTTAGCGTTAGCGTACGGGTTAGGATTAGGGGACGGGTGAGGGTCAGGCTTCGGGGAAGTGTTAGGGTTAGGGTTCGGGCTAGGGTTAGGGTTAGGGGACAGGGACGGTTTAGGGTCCAGGTGAGGGTACGACAATGCTTTAGGGGGAGCGTACGTGTGAGGGCGTGGGTTGGCGTTAGCGTACGGGTTAGGATTAGGGGACGGGTGAGGGTCAGGTTTCGGGGAAGGGTTAGGTTTAGGGTTCTGGCTAGGGTTAGGGTTAGGGGACGGGGACGGTTTAGGGTCCAGGTGAGGGTAAGACAACGCTTTATGGGGAGCGTACGTGTGAGGGCGCGGGTTAGCGTTAGCGTACGGGTTAGCATTAAGGGACGGGTGAGGGTCAGGCTTCGGGGAAGGGTTAGGGTTAGGGTTCGGGCTAGGGTTAGGGGACGGGGACGGTTTAGGGTTCAGGTGAGGGTACGACAATGCTTTAGGAGTAGCGTACGTGTTAGGGCGCTGGTTAGCGTTATTGTACGGGTTAGGGTTAGGGGACTGGTGAGGGTCAGGCTTCGGAGAAGGGTTAGGGTTAGGGTTCGGGCTAGGGTTAGGGTTAGGGGATGGGGACGGTTTAGGGTCCAGGTGAGGGTATGAGAACGCTTTAGGGGGAGCGTACGTGTGAGGGCGCGGGTTAGCGTTAGCGTACGGGTTAGGATTAGGGGACGGGTGAGGGTCAGGCTTCGGGGAAGTGTTAGGGTTAGGGTTCGGGGTAGGGTTAGGGTTAGGGGACGGGGTCGGTTTAGGGTCCAGGTGAGGGTACGAGAACGCTTTAGAGGGAGAGTACGTGTGAGTGCGTGGGTTAGCGTTAGCGTACGGGTTAGGATTAGGGGACGGGTGAGGGTCAGGCTTCGGGGAAGGGTTAGGGTTAGGGTTCGGGCTAGGGCTAGGGTTAGGGGACGGGGACGGTTTAGGGTCCAGTTGAGGGTACGACAACGCTTTAGGGGGAGCGTACGTGTGAGGGTGCGGGTTAGCGTTAGCGTACAGGTTAGGATTAGGGGACGGGTGAGGGTCAGGCTTCGGGGAAGGGTTAGGGTTAGGGTTCGGGCTAGGGTTAGGGTTAGGGGACGGGATCAGTTTAGGGTCCAGTTGAGGGTACGAGAACGCTTTAGGGGGAGAGTACGTGTGAGGGCGCGGTATAGCGTTAGCGTACGGGTTAGGATTAGGGGACGGGTGAGGGTCAGGCTTCGGGGAAGGGTTAGGGTTAGGGTTCGGGTTAGGGTTAGGGGACGCGGATGGTTTAGGGTCCAGGTGAGGATACTACAATGCTTTAGGGGGAGCGTACGTGTGAGGGCGCGGGTTAGCGTTAGCGTACGGGTTAGGATTAGGGGACCGTTGAGGGTCAGTCTTCGGGGAAGGGTTAGGGTTAGGGTTCGGGCTAGGGTTAGGGTTAGGGGACGGGGACGGTTTAGGGTCCAGGTGAGGGTACGAGAACACTTTAGGGGGAGCGTACGTATGAGGGCGCGGGTTAGCGTTAGCGTACGGGTTCGGTTTAGGGGACGGGTGAGGGTCAGGCTTCGGGGAAGGGTTAGGGTTAGGGTTCGGGCTAGGGTTAGGGTTAGGGGACGGGGACGGTTTAGGGTCCAGGTGAGGGTACGACAACGCTTTAGGGGGAGCGTACGTGTGAGGGCGCGGGTTAGCGTTAGCGTACGGGTTAGGATTAGGGGACGGGTGAGGGTCAGGCTTCGGGGAAGGGTTAGGGTTAGGGTTCGGGCTAGGGTTAGGGTTAGGGGACGGGGACGGTTTAGGGTCCAGGTGAGGGTACGACAACGCTTTAGGGGGAGCGTACGTGTGAGGGCGCGGGTTAGCGTTAGCGTACGGGTTAGGATTAGGGGACGGGTGAGGGTCAGGCTTCGGGGAAGGGTTAGGGTTAGGGTTCGGGCTAGGGTTAGGGTTAGGGGACGGGGACGGTTTAGGGTCCAGGTGAGGGTACGAGAACGCTTTAGGGGGAGCGTACGTATGAGGGCGCGGGTTAGCGTTAGCGTACGGGTTAGGATTAGGGGACGGGTGAGCGTCAGGCGTCGGGGAAGGGTTAGGGTTAGGGTTCAGGCTAGGGTTAGGGTTAGGGGACGGGGACGGTTTAGGGTCCAGGTGAGGGTACGACAACGCTTTAGGGGGAGCGTACGTGTGAGGGCGTGGGTTAGCGTTACCGTACGGGTTAGGATTAGGGGAAGGGTGAGGGTCAGGCTTCGATAAAGGGTTAGTGTTAGGGTTCGGGCTAGGGTTAGGGTTAGGGGACGGGGACGGTTTAGGGTCCAGGTGAGGGTAGGACAGCGCTTTAGGGGCAGCGTACGTGTGAGGGCACGGGTTAGCGTTAGCGTACGGGTTAGGATTAGGAGACGGTTGAGGGTCAGGCTTCGGGGAAGGGTTAGGGTTAGGGTTCGGCCTGGGGTTAGGGTTAGGGGACGGGGACGGTTTAGGGTCCAGGTGAGGGAGCGACAACGCTTTATGGGGAGCGTACGTGTGAGGGCGCGGGTTAGCGTTAGCTTACGGGTTAGCATTAGGGGACGGGTGAGGGTCAGGCTTCGGGGAAGGGTTAGGGTTAGGGTTCGGGCTAGGGTTAGGGTTAGGGGACGGGGACGGTTTAGTGTCCAGGTGAGGGTACGACAACGCTTTAGGGGCAGAGTACGTGTGAGGGCGCGTGTTAGCGTTAGCGTACGGGTTAGGATTAGGGGACGGGTGAGGGTCAGGCTTCGGGGAAGTGTTAGGGTGAGCGTTCGGGCTAGGGTTAGGGTTAGGGGACGGGGACGGTTTAGGGTCCAGGTGAGGGTACGACAACGCTTTAGGGGGAGCATACGTGTGAGCGCGCAGGTTAGCATTAACGTACGGGTTAGGATTAGAGGACGGGTGAGGGTCAGGCTTCGGGGAAGCGTTAGGGTTAGGGTTCGGGCTAGGGTTAGGGTTAGGGGACGGGGACGGTTTAGGGTCCAGGTGAGGGTACGACAACGCTTTAGGGGGAGCGTACGTGTGAGGGCGCGGGTTAGCGTTAGCGTACAGGTTAGGATTAGGGGACGGGTGAGGGTCAGGCTTCAGGGAAGGGTTAGGGTTAGGGTTCGGGCTAGGGTTAGGGTTAGGGGACGGGGACGGTTTACGGTCCAGGTGAGGGTACGACAACGCTTTAGGGGGAGCGTACGTGTGAGGGCGCGGGTTGGCGTTAGCGTACGGGTTAGGATTAGGGGACGGGTGAGGGTCAGGTTTCGGGGAAGGGTTAGGGTTAGGGTTCTGGCTAGGGTTAGGGTTAGGGGACGGGGACGGTTTAGGGCCCAGGTGAGGGTAAGACAACGCTTTATGGGGAGCGTACGTGTGAGGGCGCGGGTTAGCGTTAGCGTACGGGTTAGGATTAGGGGACGGGTGAGGGTCAGGCTTCGGGGAAGGGTTAGGGTTAGGGTTCGGGCTAGGGTTAGGGTTATGGGACGGGGACGGTTTAGGGTCCAGGTGAGGGTACGACAACGCTTTAGGGGGAGCGTACGTGTGAGGGCGTGGGTTGGAGTTAGCGTACGGGTTAGGATTAGGGGACGGGTGAGGGTCAGGTTTCGGGGAAGGGTTAGGGTTAGGGTTCGGGCTAGGGTTAGGGTTAGGGGACGGGGACGGTTTAGGGTCCAGGTGAGGGTACGACAATGCTTTAGGCGGAGCGTACGTGTGAGGGCGTTGGTTAGCGTTAGCGTACGGGTTAGGATTAGGGGACGGGTGAGGGTCAGGCTTCGGGGAAGGGTTAGGGTTAGGGTTCGGGCTAGGGTTAGGGTTAGGGGACGGGGACGGTTTAGGGTCCAGGTGAGGGTACGACAACACTTTAGGGGGACCGTACGTGTGAGGGCGCGGGTTAGCGATAGCGTACGGGTTAGGATTAGGGGACGGGTGAGGGTCAGGCTTCGGGGAAGGGTTAGGGTTAGGGTTCGGTCTAGGGTTAGGGTTAGGGGACGGGGACGGTTTAGGGTCCAGGTGAGGGTACGAGAACGCTTTAGGGGGAGCCTACGTATGAGGGCGCGGGTTAGCGTTAGCGTACGGGTTAGGATTAGGGGACGGGTGAGGGTCAGGCGTCGGGGAAGGGTTAGGGCTAGGTTTCGGGCTAGGGTTAGGGTTAGGGGACGGGGACGGTTTAGGGTCAAGGTGAGGGTACGAGAACGCTTTAGGGGGAGCGTACGTGTGAGGGCGCGGGATAGCGTTAGCGTACGGGTTCGGATTAGGGGACGGGTGAGGGTCAGGCTTCGGGGAAGGGTGAGGGTTAGGTTTCGGGCTAGGGTTAGGGTTAGGGGACGGGGACGGTTTAGGGTCCAGGTGAGGGTACGAGAACGCTTTTGGGGGAGCGTACGTGTGAGGGCGTGGGTTAGTGTTAGCGTACGGGTTAGGATTACGGGACGGGTGAGGGTCAGGCTTCGTGGAAGTGTTAGGGTTAGGGTTCGGGCTAGGGTTAGGGTTAGGGAACGGGCACGGTTTAGGGTCCAGGTGAGGGTACGACAACGCTTTAGGGGGAGCATACGTGTGAGGGCGCGGGTTAGCGTTAGCGTACGGGTTAGGATTAGGGGACGGGTGAGGGTCAGGCTTCGGGGAAGGGTTAGGGTTAGGGTTCGGGCTAGGGTTAGGGTTAGGGGACGGGGACGGTTTACGGTCCAGGTGAGGGTACGACAACGCTTTAGGGGGAGCGTACGTGTGAGGGCGCGGGTTGGCGTTAGCGTACGGGTTAGGATTAGGGGACGGGTGAGGTTCAGGTTTCGGGGAAGGGTTAGGGTTAGGGTTCTGGCTAGGGTTAGGGTTAGGGGACGGGGACGGTTTAGGGCCCAGGTGAGGGTAAGACAACGCTTTATGGGGAGCGTACGTGTGAGGGCGCGGGTTAGCGTTAGCGTACGGGTTAGGATTAGGGGACGGGTGAGGGTCAGGCTTCGGGGAAGGGTTAGGGTTAGGGTTCGGGCTAGGGTTAGGGTTAGGGGACGGGGACGGTTTAGGGTCCAGGTGAGGGTACGACAACGCTTTAGGGGGAGCGTACATGTGAGGGCGCGGGTTAGCGTTAGCGTACGGGTTAGGATTAGGGGACGGGTGAGGGTCAGGCTTCGGGGAAGGGTTAGGGTTAGGGTTCGGGCTAGGGTTAGGGTTAGGGGACGGGATCGGTTTGGGGTCCAGTTGAGGGTACGAGAACGCTTTAGGGGCAGAGTACGTGTGAGGGCGCGGGTTAGCGTTAGCGTACGGGTTAGGATTAGGGGACGGGTGAGGGTCAGGCTTCGGGGAAGGGTTAGGGTTAGGGTTCGGGCTAGGGTTAGGGTTAGGGGATGCGGATGGTTTAGGGTCCAGGTGAGGGTACTACAATGCTTTAGGGGGAGCGTACGTGTGAGGGCGCGGGTTAGCGTTAGCGTACGGGTTAGGATTAGGGGACGGGTGAGGGTCAGGCTTCGGGGAAGGGTTAGGGTTAGGGTTCGGGCTAGGGTTAGAGTTAGGGGACGGGGACGGTTTAGGGTCCAGGTGAGGGTACGAGAACGCTTTAGGGGGAGCGTACGTATGAGGGCGCGGGTTAGCGTTAGCGTACGGGTTCGGTTTAGGGGACGGGTGAGGGTCAGGCTTCGGGGAAGGGTTAGGGTTAGGGTTCGGTCTAGGGTTAGGGTTAGGGGACGGGGACGGTTTAGGGTCCAGGTGAGGGTACGACAACGCTTTAGGGGGAGCGTACGTGTGAGGGCGTGGGTTAGTGTTAGCGTACGGGTTAGGATTACGGGACGGGTGAGGGTCAGGCTTTGTGGAAGGGTTAGGGTTAGGGTTCGGGCTAGGGTTAGGGTTAGGGAACGGGCACGGTTTAGGGTCCAGGTGAGGGTACGACAACGCTTTAGGGGGAGCGTACGTGTGAGGGCGCGGGTTAGCGTTAGCGTACGGGTTAGGATTAGGGGACGGGTGAGGGTCAGGCTTCGGGGAAGGGTTAGGGTTAGGGTTTGGGCTAGGGTTAGGGTTAGGGGACGGGGACGGTTTACGGTCCAGGTGAGGGTACGACAACGCTTTAGGGGGAGCGTACGTGTGAGGGCGCGGGTTGGCGTTAGCGTACGGGTTAGGATTAGGGGACGGGTGAGGGTCAGGTTTCGGGGAAGGGTTAGGGTTAGGGTTCGGCCTGGGTTAGGGTTACGCGACGGGGACGGTTTAGGGTCCAGGTGAGGGTAATACAATGCTTTAGGGGGAGCGTACGTGTGAGGACGCGGGTTAGCGTTAGCGTACGGGTTAGGATTAGGGGACGGGTGAGGGTCAGGATTCGGGGAAGGGTTAGGGTTAGGGTTCGGGCTAGGGTTAGGGTTAGGGGACGGGGACGGTTTAGGGTCCAGGTGAGGGTAAGACAACGCTTTAGGGGGAGCGTACGTGTGAGGGCGCGGGTTAGCGTTAGTGTACGGGTTAGGATTAGGGGACGGGTGAGGGTCAGGCTTCGGGGAAGGGTTAGGGTTAGGGTTCGGGCTAGGGTTAGGGTTAGGGGACGGGGACGGTTTAGGGTCCAGGTGAGGGTACGACAACGCTTTAGGGGGAGCGTACGTGTGAGCGCGCGGGTTAGCGTTAGCGTATGGGTTAGGATTAGGGGACGGGTGAGGGTCAGGCTTCGGGAAAGGGTTAGGGTTAGGGTTCGGGCTAGGATTAGGGTTAGGGGACGGGGACGGTTTAGGGTCCAGGTTAGGGTACGACAACGCTTCAGGGGGAGCTTACGTGTGAGGGCACGGGTTAGCGTTAGCGTACGGGTTAGGATTAGGGGACGGGTGAGGGTCAGGCTTCGGGGAAGGGTTAGGGTTAGGGTTCGGGCTAGGGTAAGGGTTAGGGGATGGGGACGGTTTAGGGTCCAGGTGAGGGTACGACAACGCTTTAGGGGGAGCGTACGTGTGAGGGCGCGGGTTGGCGTTAGCGTACAGGTTAGGATTAGGGGACGGGTGAGGGTCAGGTTTCGGGGAAGGGTTAGAGTTAGGGTTCGGCCTGGGTTAGGGTTAGGGGACGGGGACGGTTTAGGGTCCAGGTGAGGGTAAGACAATGCTTTAGGGGGAGCGTACGTGTGAGGATGCGGGTTACCGTTAGCGTACGGGTTAGGATTAGGGGACGGGTGAGGGTCAGGATTCGGGGAAGGGTTAGGGTTAGGGTTCGGGCTAGGGTTAGGGTTAGGGGACGGGGACGGTTTAGGGTCCAGGTGAGGGTACGACAACGCTTTAGGGGGAGCATACGTGTGAGCGCGCAGGTTAGCATTAACGTACGGGTTAGGATTAGAGGACGGGTGAGGGTCAGGCTTCGGGGAAGCGTTAGGGTTAGGGTTCGGGCTAGGGTTAGGGTTAGGGGACGGGGACGGTTTAGGGTCCAGGTGAGGGTACGAGAACGCTTTAGGGGGAGCGTACGTGTGAGGGCACGGGATAGCGTTAGCGTACGGGTTAGCATTAGGGGACGGGTGAGGGTCAGGCTTCGGGGAAGGGTTAGGGTTAGGTTTCGGGCTAGGGTTAGGGTTAGGGGATGGGGACGGTTTAGGGTCAGGTGAGGGTACGAGAACGCTTTTGGGGGAGCGTACGTGTGAGGGCGCGGGTTAGCGTTAGCGTACGGGTTAGGATTAGGGGACGGGTGAGGGTCAGGCGTCGGGGAAGGGTTAGGGTTAGGGTTCGGGCTAGGGTTAGGGTTAGGGGACGGGGACGGTTTAGGGTCCAGGTGAGGGTACGACAACACTTTAGGGGGAGCGTACATGTGAGGGCGCTGGTTAGCGTTAGCGTACGGGTTAGGATTAGGGGACGGGTGAGGGTCAGGCTTCGGGGAAGTGTTAGTGTTAGGTTTCGGGCTAGGGTTAGGGTTAGGGGACGGGGACGGTTTAGGGTCCAGGTGAGGGTAGGACAGCGCTTTAGGGGGAGCGTACGTGTGAGGGCGCGGGTTAGCGTTAGCGTACGGGTTAGGATTAGGAGACGGTTGAGGGTCAGGCTTCGGGGAAGGGTTAGGGTTAGGGTTCGGGCTAGGGTTAGGGTTAGGGGACGGGGACGGTTTAGGGTCCAGGTGAGGGTACGACAACGCTTTATGGGGAGCGTACGTGTGAGGGCGCGGGGTAGCGTTAGCTTACGGGTTAGCATTAGGGGACGGGTGAGGATCAGGCTTCGGGGAAGCGTTAGGGTTAGGGTTCGGGCTAGGGTTAGGGTTAGGGGACGGGGACGGTTTAGGGTCCAGGTGAGGGTACGACAACGCTTTAGGGGGAGAGTACGTGTAAGGGCGCGGGTTAGCGTTAGCGTACGGGTTAGGATTAGGGGACGGGTGAGGGTCAGGCTTCGGGGAAGTGTTAGGGTTAGGGTTCGGGCTAGGGTTAGGGTTAGGGGACGGGGACCGTTTAGGGTCCAGGTGAGGGTACGACAACGCTTTAGGGGGAGCATACGTGTGAGCGCGCAGGTTAGCATTAACGTACGGGTTAGTATTAGAGGACGGGTGAGGGTCAGGCTTCGGGGAAGCGTTAGGGTTAGGGTTCGGGCTAGGGTTAGGGTTAGGGGACGGGGACGGTTTAGGGTCCAGGTGAGGGTACGAGAACGCTTTAGGGGGAGCGTACGTGTGAGGGCGCGGGATAGCGTTAGCGTACGGGTTAGAATTAGGGGACGTGTGAGGGTCAGGCTTCGGGGAAGGGTTAGGGTTAGGGTTCGGGCTAGGGTTAGGGTTAGGGGACGGGGACGGTTTAGGGTCCAGGTGAGGGTACGACAACGCTTTAGGGGGAGCGTACGTGTGAGGGCGCGGGTTAGCGTTAGCGTATGGGTTAGGATTAGGGGACGGTTGAGGGTCAGGCTTCGGGGAAGGGTTAGGGTTAGGGTTCGGGCTAGGGTTAGGGTTAGGGGATGGGGACGGTTTAGGGTCCAGGTGAGGGTACGACAACGCTTTAGGGGGAGCGTACGTGTGAGGGCGCGGGTTGGCGTTAGCGTACAGGTTAGGACTAGGGGATGGGTGAGGGTCAGGTTTCGGGGAAGGGTTAGGGTTAGGGTTCGGCCTGGGTTAGGGTTAGGGGACGGGGATGGTTTAGGGTCCAGGTGAGGGTAAGACAATGCTTTAGGGGGAGCGTACGTGTGAGGATGCGGGTTAGCGTTAGCGTACGGGTTCGGATTAGGGGACGGGTGAGGGTCAGGATTCGGGGAAGGGTTAGGGTTAGGGTTCGGGCTAGGGTTAGGGTTAGGGGACGGGGATGGTTTAGGGTCCAGGTGAGGGTAAGACAACGCTTTAGGGGGAGCGTACATGTGAGGGCGCAGGTTAGCGTTAGCGTACGGTTTAGGATTAGGAGACGGGTGAGGGTCAGGCTTCGGGGAAGGGTTAGGGTTAGGGTTCGGGCTAGGGTTAGGGTTAGGGGACGGGGACGGTTTAGGGTCCAGGTGAGGGTACGACAACGCTTTAGGGGGAGCGTACGTGTGAGGGCTTTGGTTAGCGTTAGCGTACGGGTTAGGATTAGGGGACGGGTGAGGGTCAGGCTTCGGGGAAGGGTTAGGGTTAGGGTTCGGGCTAGGGTTAGGGTTAGGGGACGGGGACGGTTTAGGGTCCACGTGACGGTACGACAACACTTTAGGGGGAGCACACGTGTGAGGGCGCGGGTTAGCGTTAGCGTACGGGTTAGGATTAGGGGACGGGTGTGGGTCAGGCTTCGGGGAAGGGTTAGGGTTAGGGTTCGGGTTAGGGGATGCGGATAGTTTAGGGTCCAGGTGAGGGTACTACAATGCTTTAGGGGGAGCGTACGTGTGAGGGCGCGGGTTAGCGTTAGCGTACGGGTTAGGATTATGGGACGGGTGAGGGTCAGGCTTCGGGGAAGGGTTAGGGTTAGGGTTCGGGCTAGGGTTAGGGTTAGGGGACGGGGACGGTTTAGGGTCCAGGTGAGGGTACGACAACGCTTTAGGGGGAGCGTACGTGTGAGGGCGTGGGTTAGCGTTAGCGTACGGGTTAGGATTAGGGGACGGGTGAGGGTCAGGCTTCGGGGAAGTGTTAGGGTAAGGGTTCGGGCTAGGGTTAGGGTTAGGGGACGGGGACGGTTTAGGGTCCAGGTGACGGTACGACAACACTTTAGGGGGAGCACACGTGTGAGGGCGCGGGTTAGCGTTAGCGTACGGGTTAGGATTAGGGGACGGGTGAGGGTCAGGCTTCGGGGAAGGGTTAGGGTTAGGGTTCAAGCTAGGGTTAGGGTTAGGGGACGGGGACGGTTTAGGGTCCAGGTGAGGGTACGAGAACGCTTTAGGGGGAGCGTACGTATGAGGACGCGGGTTAGCGTTAGCGTACGGGTTAGGATTAGGGGACGGGTGAGGGTCAGGCGTCGGGGAAGGGTTAGGGTTAGGGTTCGGGCTAGGGTTAGGGTTAGGGGACGGGGACGGTTTAGGGTCCAGGTGAGGGTACGACAACGCTTTAGGGGGAGCGTACGTGTGAGGGCGCGTGTTAGCTTTAGCGTACGGGTTAGGATTAGGGGACGGTTGAGGGTCAGGCTTCGGGGAAGGGTTAGGGTTAGGGTTCGGGCTAGGGTTAGGGTTAGGGGACGGGGACGGTTTAGGGTCCAGGTTAGGGTACGAGAACGCTTTAGGGGGAGCGTACGTATGAGGGCGCGGGTTAGCGTTAGCGTACGGGTTAGGATTAGGGGACGGGTGAGGGTCAGGCGTCGGGGAAGGGTTAGGTTTAGGGTTCGGGCTAGGGTTAGGGTTAGGGGACGGGGACGGTTTAGGGTCCAGGTGAGGGTACGACAACGCTTTAGGGGGAGCGTACGTGTGAGGGCACGGGTTAGCGTTAGCGTACGGGTTCGGATTAGGGGACGAGTGAGGGTCAGGCTTCGGGGAAGGGTTAGGGTTAGGGTTCGGGCTAGGGTTAGGGTTAGGGGACGGGGACGGTTTAGGGTCCAGGTGAGGGTACGACAACACTTTAGGGGGAGCGTACATGTGAGGGCGCTGGTTAGCGTTAGCGTACGGGTTAGGATTAGGGGACGGGTGAGGGTCAGGCTTCGGGGAAGGGTTAGGGTTAGGGTTCGGGCTAGGGTTAGGGTTAGGGGACGGGGACGGTTTAGAGTCCAGGTGAGGGTACGACAACGCTTTAGGGGGAGCGTACGTGTGAGGGCGTGGGTTAGCGTTAGCGTACGGGTTAGGATTAGGGGACGGGTGAGGGTCAGGGTTCGATAAAGGGTTAGTGTTAGGGTTCGGGCTAGGGTTAGGGTTAGGGGACAGGGACGGTTTAGGGTCCAGGTGAGGGTAGGACAGCTCTTTAGGGGGAGCGTACGTGTGAGGGCGCGGGTTAGCGTTAGCGTACGGGTTAGGATTAGGAGACGGTTGAGGGTCAGGCTTCGGGGAAGGGTTAGGGTTAGGGTTCGGGCTAGGGTTAGTGTTAGGGGATGGGGACGGTTTAGGGTCCAGGTGAGGGTACGACAACGCTTTATGGGGAGCGTACGTGTGAGGGCGCGGGGTAGCGTTAGCTTACGGGTTAGCATTAGGGGACGGGTGAGGGTCAGGCTTCGGGGAAGCGTAAGGGTTAGGGTTCGGGCTAGGGTTAGGGTTAGGGGACGGGGACGGTTTAGGGTCCAGGTGAGGGTACGACAACGCTTTAGGGGGAGAGTACGTGTAAGGGCGCGGGTTAGCGTTAGCGTACGGGTTAGGATTAGGGGACGGGTGAGGGTCAGGCTTCGGGGAAGTGTTAGGGTTAGGGTTCGGGCTAGGGTTAGGGTTAGGGGACAGGACGGTTTAGGGTCCAGGTGAGGGTACGACAACGCTTTAGGGGGAGCATACGTGTGAGCGCGCAGGTTAGCATTAACGTACGGGTTAGGATTAGAGGACGGGTGAGGGTCAGGCTTCGGGGAAGCGTTAGGGTTAGGGTTCGGGCTAGGGTTAGGGTTAGGGGACGGGGACGGTTTAGGGTCCAGGTGAGGGTACGAGAACGCTTTAGGGGGAGCGTACGTGTGACGGCGCGGGATAGCGTTAGCGTACGGGTTAGAATTAGGGGACGGGTGAGGGTCAGGCTTCGGGGAAGGGTTAGGGTTAGGTTTCGGGCTAGGGTTAGGGTTAGGGGACGGGGACGGTTTAGGGTCCACATGACGGTACGACAACACTTTAGGGGGAGCACACGTGTGAGGGCGCGGGTTAGCGTTAGCGTACGGGTTAGGAAGAGGGGACGGGTGAGGGTCAGGCTTCGGGGAAGGGTTAGGGTTAGGGTTCGGGCTAGGGTTAGGGTTAGGGGATGGGGACGGTTTAGGGTCCAGGTGAGGGTACGACAACGCTTTAGGGGGAGCGTACGTGTGAGGGCGCGGGTTGGCGTTAGCGTACAGGTTAGGATTAGGGAACGGGTGAGGGTCAGGTTTCGGGGAAGGGTAAGGGTTAGGGTTCGGCCTGGGTTAGGGTTAGGGGACGGGGACGGTTTAGGGTCCAGGTGAGGGTAAGACAATGCTTTAGGGGGAGCGTACGTGTGAGGATGCGGGTTAGCGTTAGCGTACGGGTTATGATTAGGGGACTGGTGAGGGTTAGGATTCGGGGAAGGGTTAGGGTTAGGGTTCGGGCTAGGGTTAGGGTTAGGGGACGGGGATGGTTTAGGGTCCAGGTGAGGGTAAGACAACGCTTTAGGGGGAGCGTACATGTGAGGGCGCGGGTTAGCGTTAGCGTACGGTTTAGGATTAGGAGACGGGTGAGTGTCAGGCTTCGGGGAAGGGTTAGGGTTAGGGTTCGGGCTAGGGTTAGGGTTAGGGGACGGGGACGGTTTAGGGTCCAGGTGAGGGTATGACAACGCTTTAGGGGGAGCGTACGTGTGAGGGCGTGGGTTAGCGTTAGCGTACGGGTTAGGATTAGGGGACGGGTGAGGGTCAGGCTTCGGGGAAGTGTTAGGGTTAGGGTTCGGGCTAGGGTTAGGGTTAGGGGACGGGGACGGTTTAGGGTCCACGTGACGGTACGACAACACTTTAGGGGGAGCACACGTGTGAGGGCGCGGGTTAGCGTTAGCATACGGGTTAGGATTAGGGGACGGGTGAGGGTCAGGCTTCGGGGAAGGGTTAGGGTTACGGTTCAAGCTAGGGTTAGGGTTAGGGGACGGGGACGGTTTAGGGTCCAGGTGAGGGTACGGCAACGCTTTAGTGGTAGCGTACGTGTGAGGGCGCAGGTTAGCGTTAGCGTACGGGTTAGGATTAGGGGACGGGTGAGGGTCAGGCGTCGGGGAAGGGTTAGTGTTAGGGTTCGGGCTAGGGTTAGGGTTATGGGACGGGGACAGTTTAGGGTTCAGGTGAGTGTACGACAACGCTTTAGGGGGAGCGTACGTGTGAGGGCGCGGGTTAGCGTTAGCGTACGGTTTAGGATTAGGAGACGGGTGAGGGTCAGGCTTCGGGTAAGGGTTAGGGGTAGGGTTCGGGCTAGGGTTAGGGTTAGGGGACGGGGACGGTTTAGGATCCAGGTGAGGGTACGACAACGCTTTAGGGGGAGCGTACGTGTGAGGGCGTGGGTTAGCGTTAGCGTCCGGGTTAGGATTAGGGGACGGGTGAGGGTCAGGCTTCGGGGAAGGGTTAGGGTTAGGGTTTGTGCTGGGGTTACGGTTAGGGGACGGGGACGGTTTAGGGTCCAGGTGAGGGTACGAGAACGCTTTAGGGGGAGCGTACGTGTGAGGGCGCGGGTTAGCGTTAGTGTACGGGTTAGGATTAGGGGACGGGTGAGGGTCAGGCTTCGGGGAAGGGTTAGGGTTAGGGTTCGGGCTAGGGTTAGGGTTAGGGGACGGGGACGGTTTAGGGTCCAGGTGAGGGTACGACAACGCTTTAGGGGGAGCGTACGTGTGAGGGCGCGGGTTAGCGTTAGCGTATGGGTTAGGATTAGGGGACGGGTGAGGGTCAGGCTTCGGGGAAGGGTTAGGGTTAGGGTTCGGGCTAGGATTAGGGTTAGGGGACGGGGACGGTTTAGGGTCCAGGTTAGGGTACGACAACGCTTCAGGGGGAGCTTACGTGTGAGGGCACGGGTTAGCGTTAGCGTACGGGTTAGGATTAGGGGACGGGTGAGGGTCAGGCTTCGGGGAAGGGTTAGGGTTAGGGTTCGGGCTAGGGTTAGGGTTAGGGGATGGGGACGGTTTAGGGTCCAGGTGAGGGTACGACAACGCTTTAGGGGGAGCGTACGTGTGAGGGCGCGGGTTGGCGTTAGCGTACAGGTTAGGATTAGGGGACGGGTGAGGGTCAGGTTTCGGGGAAGGGTTAGAGTTAGGGTTCGGCCTGGGTTAGGGTTAGGGGACGGGGACGGTTTAGGGTCCAGGTGAGGGTAAGACAATGCTTTAGGGGGAGCGTACGTGTGAGGATGCGGGTTACCGTTAGCGTACGGGTTAGGATTAGGGGACGGGTGAGGGTCAGGATTCGGGGAAGGGTTAGGGTTAGGGTTCGGGCTAGGGTTAGGGTTAGGGGACGGGGACGGTTTAGGGTCCAGGTGAGGGTACGACAACGCTTTAGGGGGAGCATACGTGTGAGCGCGCAGGTTAGCATTAACGTACGGGTTAGGATTAGAGGACGGGTGAGGGTCAGGCTTCGGGGAAGCGTTAGGGTTAGGGTTCGGGCTAGGGTTAGGGTTAGGGGACGGGGACGGTTTAGGGTCCAGGTGAGGGTACGAGAACGCTTTAGGGGGAGCGTACGTGTGAGGGCGCGGGATAGCGTTAGCGTACGGGTTAGCATTAGGGGACGGGTGAGGGTCAGGCTTCGGGGAAGGGTTAGGGTTAGGTTTCGGGCTAGGGTTAGGGTTAGGGGATGGGGACGGTTCAGGGTCCAGGTGAGGGTACGAGAACGCTTTTGGGGGAGCGTACGTGTGAGGGCGCGGGTTAGCGTTAGCGTACGGGTTAGGATTAGGGGACGGGTGAGGGTCAGGCGTCGGGGAAGGGTTAGGGTTAGGGTTCGGGCTAGGGTTAGGGTTAGGGGACGGGGACGGTTTAGGGTCCAGGTGAGGGTACGACAACGCTTTAGGGGGAGCGTACGTGTGAGGGCGCGGGTTAGCGTTAGCGTACGGGTTAGGATTAGGGGAAGGGTGAGGGTCAGGCTTCGGGGAAGGGTTAGGGTTAGGGTATGGGCTAGGGTTAGGGTTAGGGGACGGGGACGGTTTAGGGTCCAGGTGAGGGTACGACAACACTTTAGGGGGAGTGTACATGTGAGGGCGCTGGTTAGCGTTAGCGTACGGGTTAGGATTAGGGGACGGGTGAGGGTCAGGCTTCGGGGAAGGGTTAGGGTTAGGGTTCGGGCTAGGGTTAGGGTTAGGGGACGGGGACGGTTTAGGGTCCAGGTGAGGGTACGACAACACTTTAGGGGGAGCGTACGTGTGAGGGCGTGGGTTAGCGTTAGCGTACGGGTTAGGATTAGGGGACGGGTGAGGGTCAGGCTTCGATAAAGGGTTAGTGTTAGGTTTCGGGCTAGGGTTAGGGTTAGGGGACGGGGACGGTTTAGGGTCCAGGTGAGGGTAGGACAGCGCTTTAGGGGGAGCGTACGTGTGAGGGCGCGGGTTAGCGTTAGCGTACGGGTTAGGATTAGGAGACGGTTGAGGGTCAGGCTTCGGGGAAGGGTTAGGGTTAGGGTTCGGGCTAGGGTTAGGGTTAGGGGACGGGGACGGTTTAGGGTCCAGGTGAGGGTACGACAACGCTTTATGGGGAGCGTACGTGTGAGGGCGCGGGGTAGCGTTAGCTTACGGGTTAGCATTAGGGGACGGGTGAGGATCAGGCTTCGGGGAAGCGTTAGGGTTAGGGTTCGGGCTAGGGTTAGGGTTAGGGGACGGGGACGGTTTAGGGTCCAGGTGAGGGTACGACAACGCTTTAGGGGGAGAGTACGTGTAAGGGCGCGGGTTAGCGTTAGCGTACGGGTTAGGATTAGGGGACGGGTGAGGGTCAGGCTTCGGGGAAGTGTTAGGGTTAGGGTTCGGGCTAGGGTTAGGGTTAGGGGACGGGGACCGTTTAGGGTCCAGGTGAGGGTACGACAACGCTTTAGGGGGAGCATACGTGTGAGCGCGCAGGTTAGCATTAACGTACGGGTTAGTATTAGAGGACGGGTGAGGGTCAGGCTTCGGGGAAGCGTTAGGGTTAGGGTTCGGGCTAGGGTTAGGGTTAGGGGACGGGGACGGTTTAGGGTCCAGGTGAGGGTACGAGAACGCTTTAGGGGGAGCGTACGTGTGAGGGCGTGGGATAGCGTTAGCGTACGGGTTAGAATTAGGGGACGTGTGAGGGTCAGGCTTCGGGGAAGGGTTAGGGTTAGGGTTCGGGCTAGGGTTAGGGTTAGGGGACGGGGACGGTTTAGGGTCCAGGTGAGGGTACGACAACGCTTTAGGGGGAGCGTACGTGTGAGGGCGCGGGTTAGCGTTAGCGTATGGGTTAGGATTAGGGGACGGTTGAGGGTCAGGCTTCGGGGAAGGGTTAGGGTTAGGGTTCGGGCTAGGGTTAGGGTTAGGGGATGGGGACGGTTTAGGGTCCAGGTGAGGGTACGACAACGCTTTAGGGGGAGCGTACGTGTGAGGGCGCGGGTTGGCGTTAGCGTACAGGTTAGGACTAGGGGACGGGTGAGGGTCAGGTTTCGGGGAAGGGTTAGGGTTAGGGTTCGGCCTGGGTTAGGGTTAGGGGACGGGGATGGTTTAGGGTCCAGGTGAGGGTAAGACAATGCTTTAGGGGGAGCGTACGTGTGAGGATGCGGGTTAGCGTTAGCGTACGGGTTAGGATTAGGGGACGGGTGAGGGTCAGGATTCGGGGAAGGGTTAGGGTTAGGGTTCGGGCTAGGGTTAGGGTTAGGGGACGGGGATGGTTTAGGGTCCAGGTGAGGGTAAGACAACGCTTTAGGGGGAGCGTACATGTGAGGGCGCGGGTTAGCGTTAGCGTACGGTTTAGGATTAGGAGACGGGTGAGGGTCAGGCTTCGGGGAAGGGTTAGGGTTAGGGTTCGGGCTAGGGTTAGGGTTAGGGGACGGGGACGGTTTAGGGTCCAGGTGAGGGTACGACAACGCTTTAGGGGGAGCGTACGTGTGAGGGCTTTGGTTAGCGTTAGCGTACGGGTTAGGATTAGGGGACGGGTGAGGGTCAGGCTTCGGGGAAGTGTTAGGGTTAGGGTTCGGGCTAGGGTTAGGGTTAGGGGACGGGGACGGTTTAGGGTCCACGTGACGGTACGACAACACTTTAGGGGGAGCACACGTGTGAGGGCGCGGGTTAGCGTTAGCGTACGGGTTAGGATTAGGGGACGGGTGTGGGTCAGGCTTCGGGGAAGGGTTAGGGTTAGGGTTCGGGCTAGGGTTAGGGTTAGGGGATGGGGACGGTTTAGGGTCCAGGTGAGGGTACGACAACGCTTTAGGGGGAGCGTACGTGTGAGGGCGCGGGTTAGCGTTAGCTTTCGGTTTAGGATTAGGAGACGGGTGAGGGTCAGGCTTCGGGTAAGGTTTAGGGGTAGGGTTCGGGCTAGGGTTAGGGTTAGGGGACGGGGACGGTTTAGGATCCAGGTGAGGGTACGACAACGCTTTAGGGGGAGCGTACGTGTGAGGGCGTGGGTTAGCGTTATCGTCCGGGTTAGGATTAGGGGACGGGTGAGGGTCAGGCTTCGGGGAAGGGTTAGGGTTAGGGTTTGTGCTAGGGTTAGGGTTAGGGGACGGGGACGGTTTAGGGTCCAGGTGAGGGTACGACAACGCTTTAGGGGGAGCGTACGTATGAGGACGCGGGTTAGCGTTAGCGTACGGGTTAGGATTAGGGGACGGGTGAGGGTCAGGCGTCGGGGAAGGGTTAGGGTTAGGGTTCGGGCTAGGGTTAGGGTTAGGGGATGGGGACGGTTTAGGGTCCAGGTGAGGGTACGACAACGCTTTAGGGGGAGCGTACGTGTGAGGGCGCGGGTTAGCGTTAGCGTACGGGTTAGGATTAGGGGACGGGTGAGGGTCAGGCTTCGGGGAAGGGTTAGGGTTAGGGTTCGGGCTAGGGTTAGGGTTAGGGGACGGGGACGGTTTAGGGTCCAGGTGAGGGTACGACAACGCTTTAGGGGGAGCGTACGTGTGAGGGCGAGGGTTAGCGTTAGCGTACGGGTTAGGATTAGGGGACGGGTGAGGGTCAGGCTTCGGGGAAGGGTTAGGGTTAGGGTTCGGGCTAGGGTTAGGGTTAGGGGACGGGGACGGTTTAGGGTCCAGGTGAGGGTACGAGAATGCTTTAGGTGGAGCGTACGTATGAGGGCGCGGGTTAGCGTTAGCGTACTGGTTAGGATTAGGGGACGGGTGAGGGTCAGGCGTCGGGGAAGGGTTAGGGTTACGATTCGGGCTAGGGTTAGGGTTAGGGGACGGGGACGGTTTAGGGTCCAGGTGAGGGTACGACAACGCTTTAGGGGGAGCGTACGTGTGAGGGCGCGGTTTAGCGTTAGCGTACGGGTTAGGATTAGGGGACGGGTGAGGGTCAGGCTTCGGGGAAGGGTTAGGGTTAGGGTTCGGGCTAGGGTTAGGGTTAGGGGACGGGGACGGTTTAGGGTCCAGGTGAGGGTACGACAACGCTTTAGGGGGAGCGTACGTGTGAGGGCGTGGGTTAGCGTTAGCGTACGGGTTAGGATTAGGGGACGGGTGAGGGTCAGGCTTCGATAAAGGGTTAGTGTTAGGGTTCGGGCTAGGGTTAGGGTTAGGGGACGGGGACGGTTTAGGGTCCAGGTGAGGGTAGGACAGCGCTTTAGGGGGAGCGTACGTGTGAGGGCGCGGGTTAGCGTTAGCGTACGGGTTAGGATTAGGAGACGGTTGAGGGTCAGGCTTCGGGGAAGGGTTAGGGTTAGGGTTCGGGCTAGGGTTAGGGTTAGGGGACGGGGACGGTTTAGGGTCCAGGTGAGGGTACGACAACGCTTTATGGGGAGCGTACGTGTGAGGGCGCGGGGTAGCGTTAGCTTACGGGTTAGCATTAGGGGACGGGTGAGGGTCAGGCGTCGGGGAAGGGTTAGTGTTAGGGTTCGGGCTAGGGTTAGGGTTAGGGGACGGGGACGGTTTTGGGTCCAGGTGAGTGTACGGCAACGCTTTAGGGGGAGCGTACGTGTGAGAGCGCGGGTTAGCGTTAGCGTACGGGTTAGGATTAGGAGACGGGTGAGGGTCAGGCTTCGGGTAAGGGTTAGGGATAGGGTTTGGGCTAGGGTTAGGGTTAGGGGACGGGGACGGTTTAGGGTCCAGGTGAGGGTACGACAACGCTTTAGGGGGAGCGTACGTGTGAGGGCGCGGGTTAGCGTTAGCGTACGGGTTAGGATTAGGGGACGGGTGAGGGTCAGGCTTCGGGGAAGGGTTAGGGTTAGGGTTCGGGCTAGGGTTAGGGTTAGGGGACGGGATCGGTTTAGGGTCCAGGTGAGGGTACGTGAACGCTTTAGGGGGAGAGTACGTGTGAGGGCGCGGGTTAGCGTTAGCGTACGGGTTAGGATTAGGGGACGGGTGAGGGTCAGGCTTCGGGGAAGGGTTAGGGTTAGGGTTCGGGCTAGGGTTAGGGTTAGGGGACGGGGACGGTTTAGGGTCCAGGTGAGGGTACGACAACGCTTTAGGGGGAGCGTACGTGTGAGGGCGCGGGTTAGCGTTAGCGTACGGGTTAGGATTAGGGGACGGGTGAGGGTCAGGCTTCGGGGAAGGGTTAGGGTTAGGGTTCGGGCTAGGGTTAGGGTTAGGGGACGGGATCGGTTTAGGGTCCAGTTGAGGGTACGAGAACGCTTTAGGGGGAGAGTACGTGTGAGGGCGCGGTTTAGCGTTAGCGTACGGGTTTGGATTAGGGGACGGGTGAGGGTCAGGCTTCGGGGAAGGGTTAGGGTTAGGGTTCGGGCTAGGGTTAGGGTTAGGGGACGCGGATGGTTTAGGGTTCAGGTGAGGGTACTACAATGCTTTAGGGGGAGCGTACGTGTGAGGGCGCGGGTTAGCGTTAGCATACGGGTTAGGATTAGGGGACGGGTGAGGGTCAGGCTTCGGGGAAGGGTTAGGGTTAGGGTTCGGGCTAGGGTTAGGGTTATGGGACGGGGACGGTTTAGGGTCCAGGTGAGGGTACGACAATGCTTTAGGGGGAGCGTACGTGTGAGGGCGCGGGTTAGCGTTAGCGTACGGGTTAGCATTAGGGGACGGGTGAGGGTCAGGCTTCGGGGAAAGGTTAGGGTTAGGGTTCGGGCTAGGATTAGGGTTAGGGGACGGGGACGGTTTAGGGTCCAGGTGAGGGTACGACAACGCTTTACGGGGAGCGTACGTGTGAGGGCGTGGGATAGCGTTAGTGTACGGGTTAGGATTAGGGGACGTGTGAGGGTCAGGCTTCGGGGAGGGTTAGGGTTAGGGTTCGGGCTAGGGTTAGGGTTAGGGGACGGGTTCGGTTTAGGGTCCAGGTGAGGGTACGAGAACGCTTTAGGGGGAGAGTACGCGTGAGGGCTCGGGTTAGCGTTAGCGTACGGGTTCGGATTAGGGGACGGGTGAGGGTCAGGCTTCGGGGAAGGGTTAGGGTTAGGGTTCGGGCTAGGGTTAGGGTTAGGGGATGCGGATAGTTTAGGGTCCAGGTGAGGGTACTACAATGCTTTAGGGGGAGCGTACGTGTGAGGGCGCGGGTTAGCGTTAGCGTACGGGTTAGGATTAGGGGACGGGTGAGGGTCAGGCTTCGGGGAAGGGTTAGGGTTAGGGTTCGGGCTAGGGTTAGGGTTAGGGGACGGGGACGGTTTAGGGTCCAGGTGAGGGTACGACAACGCTTTAGGGGGAGCGTACGTGTGAGGGCGCGGGTTAGCCTTAGCGTACGGGTTAGGATAGGAGACGGGTGAGGGTCAGGCTTCGATGAAGGGTTAGTGTTAGGGTTCGGGCTAGGGTTACGGTTAGGGGATGGGGACGGTTTAGGGTCCAGGTGAGGGTAGGACAGCGCTTTAGGGGGAGCGTACGTGTGAGGGCGCGGGTTAGCGTTAGCGTACGGGTTAGGATTAGGAGACGGGTGAGGGTCAGGCTTCGGGGAAAGGTTAGGGTTAGGGTTCGGGCTAGGGTTAGGGTTAGGGGACGGGGACGGTTTAGGGTCCAGGTGAGGGTACGGCAACGCTTTAGGGGTAGCGTACGTGTGAGGGCTCGGGTTAGCGTTAGCGTACGGGTTAGGATTAGGGGACGGGTGAGGGTCAGGCTTCGGGGAAGGGTTAGTGTTAGGGTCCGGGCTAGGGTTAGGGTTAGGGGATGGGGACGGTTTAGGGTCCAGGTGAGGGTACGACAACGCTTTAGGGGGAGCGTACGTGTGAGGGCGCGGGTTGGCGTTAGCATACAGGTTAGGATTACGGGACGGGTGAGGGTCAGGTTTCGGGGAAGGGTTAGGGTTAGGGTTCGGCCTGAATTAGGGTTAGGGGACGGGGACGGTTTAGGGTCCAGGTGAGGGTAAGACAATGCTTTAGGGGGAGCGTACGTGTGAGGATGCGGGTTAGCGTTAGCGTACGGGTTAGGATTAGGGGACGGGTGAGGGTCAGGATTCGGGGAAGGGGTAGGGTTAGAGTTCGGGCTAGGGTTAGGGTTAGGGGACGGGGATGGTTTAGGGTCCAGGTGAGGGTAAGACAACGCTTTAGGGGGAGCGTACATGTGAGGGCGCGGGTTAGCGTTAGCGTACGGGTTAGGATTAGGGGACGGGTGAGGGTCAGGCTTCGGGGAAGGGTTAGGGTTAGGGTTCGGGCTAGGGTTAGGGTTAGGGGACGGGGACGGTTTAGGGTCCAGGTGAGGGTACGACAACGCTTTAGGGGGAGCGTACGTGTGAGGGCGTGGGTTAGCGTTAGCGTACGGGTTAGGATTAGGGGACGGGTGAGGGTCAGGCTTCGGGGAAGTGTTAGGGTTAGGGTTCGGGCTAGGGTTAGGGTTAGGGGACGGGGACGGTTTAGGGTCCACGTGACGGTACGACAACACTTTAGGGGGAGCACACGTGTGAGGGCGCGGGTTAGCGTTAGCGTACGGGTTAGGATTAGGGGACGGGTGAGGGTCAGGCTTCGGGGAAGGGTTAGGGTTAGGGTTCAAGCTAGGGTTAGGGTTAGGGGACGGGGATGGTTTAGGGTCCAGGTGAGGGTATGGCAACGCTTTAGGGGTAGCGTACGTGTGAGGGCGCGGGTTAGCGTTAGCGTACGGGTTAGGATTAGGGGACGGGTGAGGGTCAGGCGTCGGGGAAGGGTTAGGGTTAGGGTTCGGGCTAGGGTTAGGGTTAGGGGACGGGGACGGTTTAGGGTCCAGGTGAGGGTACGACAACGCTTTAGGGGGAGCGTACGTGTGAGGGCGCGGGTTAGCGTTAGCGTACGGGTTAGGATTAGGGGACGGGTGAGGGTCAGGCTTCGGGGAAGGGTTAGGGTTAGGATTCGGGCTAGGGTTAGGGTTAGGGGACGGGGACGGTTTAGGGTCCAGGTGAGGGTACGACAACGCTTTAGGGGGAGCGTACGTGTGAGGGCGCGGGTTAGCGTTAGCGTACGGGTTAGGATTAGGGGACGGGTGAGGGTCAGGCTTCGGGGAAGGGTTAGGGTTAGGGTTCGGGCTAGGGTTAGGGTTAGGGGACGGGGACGGTTTAGGGTCCAGGTGAGGGTACGAGAATGCTTTAGGTGGAGCGTACGTATGAGGGCGCGGGTTAGCGTTAGCGTACTGGTTAGGATTAGAGGACGGGTGAGGGTCAGGCGTCGGGGAAGGGTTAGGGTTAGGGTTCTGGCTAGGGTTAGGGTTAGGGGACGGGGACGGTTTAGGGTCCAGGTGAGGGTACGGCAACGCTTTAGGGGGAGCGTACGTGTGAGGGCGCAGGTTAGCGTTAGCGTACGGGTTAGGATTAGGGGACGGGTGAGGGTCACGCGTCGGGGAAGGGTTAGTGTTAGTGTTCGGGCTAGGGTTAGGGTTATGGGACGGGAACGGTTTAGGGTCCAGGTGAGGGTAGGACAACGCTTCAGGGGGAGAGTACGTGTGAGGGCGTGGGTTAGCGTTAGCGTACGGGTTAGGATTAGGGGACGGGTGAGGGTCAGGCTTTGGGGAAGTTTTAGGGTTAGGGTTCGGGCTAGGGTTAGGGTTAGGGGACGGGGACGGTTTAGGGTCCAGGTGACGGTACGACAACACTTTAGGGGGAGCACACGTGTGAGGGCGCGGGTTAGCGTTAGCGTACGGGTTAGGATTAGGGGACGGGTGAGGGTCAGGCTTCGGGGAAGCGTTAGGGTTAGGGTTCGGGCTAGGGTTAGGGTTAGGGGACGGGGACGGTTTAGGGTCCAGGTGAGGGTATGACAACGCTTTAGGGGGAGCGTACGTGTGAGGGTGTGGGTTAGCGTTAGCGTACGGGTTAGGATTAGGGGACGGGTGAGGGTCAGGCTTCGGGGAAGTGTTAGGGTTAGGGTTCGGGCTAGGGTTAGGGTTAGGGGACGGGGACGGTTTAGGGTCCAGGTGACGGTACGACAACACTTTAGGGGGAGCACACGTGTGAGGGCGCGGGTTAGCGTTAGCGTACGGGTTAGGATTAGGGGACGGGTGAGGGTCAGGCTTCGGGGAAGGGTTAGGGTTAGGGTTCAAGCTAGGGTTAGGGTTAGGGGACGGGGACGGTTTAGGGTCCAGGTGAGGGTACGAGAACGCTTTAGGGGGAGCGTACGTATGAGGGCGCGGGTTAGCGTTAGCGTACGGGTTAGGATTAGGAGACGGGTGAGGGTCAGGCGTCGGGGAAGGGTTAGGGTTAGGGTTCGGGCTAGGGTTAGGGTTAGGGGACGGGGACGGTTTAGGGTCCAGGTGAGGGTACGACAACGCTTTAGGGGGAGCGTACGTGTGAGGGCGCGGGTTCGCGTTAGCGTACGGGTTAGGATTAGGGGACGGGTGAGGGTCAGGCTTCGGGGAAGAGTTAGGGTTAGGGTTCGGGCTAGGGTTAGGGTTAGGGGACGGGGACGGTTTAGGGTCCAGGTGAGGGTACGACAACACTTTAGGGGGAGCGTACGTGTGAGGGCGCGGGTTAGCGTTAGCGTACGGGTTAGGATTAGGGGACGGGTGAGGGTCAGGCTTCGGGGAAGGGTTAGGGTTAGGGTTCGGGCTAGGGTTAGGGTTAGGGGACGGGGACGGTTTAGGGTCCAGGTGAGGGTACGACAACGCTTTAGGGGGAGCGTACGTGTGAGGGCGTGGGTTAGCGTTAGCGTACGGGTTAGGATTAGGGGACGGGTGAGGGTCAGGCTTCGGGGAAGTGTTAGGGTTAGGGTTCGGGCTAGGGTTAGGGTTAGGGGACGGGGACGGTTTAGGGTCCAGGTGAGGGTAGGACAGTGCTTTAGGGGGAGCGTACGTGTGAGCGCGCGGGTTAAGGTTAGCGTACGGGTTAGGATTAGGAGACGGGTGAGGGTCAGGCTTCGGGGAAGGGTTAGGGTTAGGGTTCGGGCTAGGGTTAGGGTTAGGGGACGGGGACGGTTTAGGGTCCAGGTGAGGGTACGACAACGCTTTATGGGGAGCGTACGTGTGAGGGCGCAGGTTAGCGTTAGCGTACGGGTTAGCATTAGGGGACGGGTGAGGGTCAGGCTTCGGGGAAGGGTTAGGTTTAGGGTTCGGGCTAGGGTTAGGGTTAGGGGACGGGGACGGTTTAGGGTCCAGGTGAGGGTACGACAACACTTTAGGGGGAGCGTACGTGTGAGGGCGTGGGTTGGCGTTAGCGTACGGGTTAGGATTAGGGGACGGGTGAGGGTCAGGTTTCGGGGAAGGTTTAGGGTTAGGGTTCGGGCTAGGGTTAGGGTTAGGGGACGGGGACGGTTTAGGGTCCAGGTGAGGGTACGACAACACTTTAGGGGGAGCGTACGTGTGAGGGCGCAGGTTAGCGTTAGCGTACGGGTTAGGATTAGGGGACGGGTGAGGGTCAGGCTTCGGGGAAGGGTTAGGGTTAGGGTTCGGGCTAGGGTTAGGGTTAGGGGACGGGGACGGTTTAGGGTCCAGGTGAGGGTACGACAACGCTTTAGGGGGAGCGTACGTGTGAGGGCGTGGGTTAGCGTTAGCGTACGGGTTAGGATTAGGGGACGGGTGAGGGTCAGGCTTCGATAAAGTGTTAGTGTTAGGGTTCGGGCTAGGGTTAGGGTTAGGGGACGGGGACGGTTTAGGGTCCAGGTGAGGGTAGGACAGCGCTTTAGGGGGAGCGTACGTGCGAGGGCGCGGGTTAGCGTTAGCATACGGGTTAGGATTAGGAGACGGTTGAGGGTCAGGCTTCGGGGAAGGGTTAGGGTTAGGGTTCGGGCTAGGGTTAGGGTTAGGGGACGGGGACGTTTTAGGGTCCAGGTGAGGGTACGACAATGCTTTATGGGGAGCGTACGTGTGAGGGCGCGGGTTAGCGTTAGCTTACGGGTTAGCATTAGGGGACGGGTGAGGGTCAGGCTTCGGGGAAGGGTTAGGGTTAGGGTTCGGGCTAGGGTTAGGGTTAGGGGACGGGGACGGTTTAGGGTCCAGGTGACGGTACGACAACACTTTAGGGGGAGCACACGTGTGAGGGCGCGGGTTAGCGTTAGCGTACGGGTTAGGATTAGGGGACGGGTGAGGGTCAGGCTTCGGGGAAGGGTTAGGGTTAGGATTCGAGCTAGGGTTAGGGTTAGGGGACGGGGACGGTTTAGGGTCCAGGTGAGGGTACGAGAACGCTTTAGGGGGAGCGTACGTATGAGGGCGCGGGTTAGCGTTAGCGTACGGGTTAGCATTAGGGGACGGGTGAGGGTCAGGCGTCGGGGAAGTGTTAGGGTTAGGGTTCGGGCTAGGGTTAGGGTTAGGGGACGGGGACGGTTTAGGGTCCAGGTGAGGGTACGACAACGCTTTAGGGGGAGCGTACGTGTGAGGGCGCGGGTTAGCGTTAGCGTACGGGTTAGGATTAGGGGACGGGTGAGGGTCAGGCTTCGGGGAAGGGTTAGGGTTAGGGTTCGGGCTAGGGTTAGGGTTAGGGGACGGGGACGGTTTAGGGTCCAGGTGAGGGTACGACAACACTTTAGGGGGAGCGTACGTGTGAGGGCGCGGTTTAGCGTTAGCGTACGGGTTAGGATTAGGGGACGGGTGAGGGTCAGGCTTCGATAAAGGGTTAGTGTTAGTGTTCGGGCTAGGGTTAGGGTTAGGGGACGGGGACGGTTTAGGGTCCAGGTGAGGGTAGGACAGCGCTTTAGGGGGAGCGTACGTGCGAGGGCGCGGGTTAGCGTTAGCGTACGGGTTAGGATTAGGAGACGGTTGAGGGTCAGGCTTCGGGGAAGGGTTAGGGTTAGGGTTCGGGCTAGGGTTAGGGATAGGGGACGGGGACGGTTTAGGGTCCAGGTGAGGGTACGACAACGCTTTATGGGGAGCGTACGTGTGAGGGCGCGGGTTAGCGTTAGCTTACGGGTTAGCATTAGGGGACTGGTGAGGGTCAGGCTTCGGGGAAGGGTTAGGGTTAGGGTTCGGGCTAGGGTTAGGGTTAGGGGACGGGGACGGTTTAGGGTCCAGGTGAGGGTACGAGAACGCTTTAGGGGGAGCGTACGTGTGAGGGCAATGATAGCGTTAGCGTACGGGTTACGATTAGGGGACGGGTGAGGGTCAGGCTTCGGGGAAGGGTTAGGTTTAGGGTTCGGGCTAGGGTTAGGGTTAGGGGACGGGGACGGTTTAGGGTCCAGGTGAGGGTACGACAACGCTTTAGGGGGAGCGTACGTGTGAGGGCGCGGGTTAGCGTTAGCGTACGGGTTATGATTAGGAGACGGGTGAGGGTCAGGCTTCGGGTAAGGGTTAGGGGTAGGGTTCGGGTTAGGGTTAGGGGACGGGGACGGTTTAGGGTCCAGGTGAGGGTACGACAACGCTTTAGGGGGAGCGTACGTGTGAGGGCGTGGGTTAGCGTTAGCGTACGGGTTAGGATTAGGGGACGGGTGAGGGTCAGGCTTCGGGGAAGTGTTAGGGTTAGGGTTCGGGCTAGGGTTAGGGTTAGGGGACGGGGACGGTTAAGGGTCCAGGTGACGGTACGACAACACATTAGGGGGAGCACACGTGTGAGGGCGCGGGTTAGCGTTAGCGTACGGGTTAGGATTAGGGGACGGGTGAGGGTCAGGCTTCGGGAAAGGGTTAGGGTTAGGGTTCAAGCTAGGGTTAGGGTTAGGGGACGGGGACGGTTTAGGGTCCAGGTGAGGGTACGAGAACGCTTTAGGGGGAGCGTACGTATGAGGGCGCGGGTTAGCGTTAGCGTACGGGTTAGGATTAGGGGACGGGTGAGGGTCAGGCGTCGGGGAAGGGTTAGGGTTAGGGTTCGGGCTAGGGTTAGGGTTAGGGGACGGGGACGGTTTAGGGTCCAGGTGAGGGTACGACAATGCTTTAGGGGGAGCGTACGTGTGAGGGCGCGGGTTAGCGTTAGCGTACGGGTTAGGATTAGGGGACGGGTGAGGGTCAGGCTTCGGGGAAGGGTTAGGGTTAGGGTTCGGGCTAGGGTTAGGGTTAG
The DNA here is from genome assembly GCF_949987515.2 of Delphinus delphis. Classification (NCBI taxonomy): domain Eukaryota; kingdom Metazoa; phylum Chordata; class Mammalia; order Artiodactyla; family Delphinidae; genus Delphinus; species Delphinus delphis. Next base: position 53,602,019 of record NC_082699.1, read on the forward strand.
GGGACGGGGACGGTTTAGGGTCCAGGTGAGGGTACGACAACGCTTTAGGGGGAGCGTACGTGTGAGGGCGTGGGTTAGTGTTAGCGTACGGGTTAGGATTAGGGGACGGGTGAGGGTCAGGCTTCGGGGAAGTGTTAGCGTTAGGGTTCGGGCTAGGGTTAGGGTTAGGGGACGGGGACGGTTTAGGGTCCAGGTGAGGGTAGGACAGTGCTTTAGGGGGAGCGTACGTGTGAGGGCGCGGGTTAAGGTTAGCGTACGGGTTAGGATTAGGAGACGGGTGAGGGTCAGGCTTCGGGGAAGGGTTAGGGTTAGGGTTCGGGCTAGGGTTAGGGTTAGGGGACGGGGACGGTTTAGGGTCCAGGTGAGGGTACGACAACGCTTTATGGGGAGCGTACGTGTGAGGGCGCGGGTTAGCGTTAGCGTACGGGTTAGCATTAGGGGACGGGTGAGGGTCAGGCTTCGGGGAAGGGTTAGGGTTAGGGTTCGGGCTAGGGTTAGGGTTAGGGGACGGGGACGGTTTAGGGTCCAGGTGAGGGTACGACAACGCTTTAGGGGGAGAGTACGTGTGAGGGCGCGGGTTAGCGTTAGCGTACGGGTTAGGATTAGGGGACGGGTGAGGGTCAGGCTGCGGGGAAGTGTTAGGGTTAGGGTTCGGGCTAGGGTTAGGGTTAGGGGACGGGGATGGTTTAGGGTCCAGGTGACGGTACGACAACACTTTAGGGGGAGCACACGTGTGAGGGCGCGGGTTAGCGTTAGCGTACGGGTTAGGATTAGGGGACGGGTGAGGCTCAGGCTTCGGGGAAGCGTTAGGGTTAGGGTTCGGGCTAGGGTTAGGGTTAGGGGACGGGGACGGTTTAGGGTCCAGGTGAGGGTATGACAACGCTTTAGGGGGAGCGTACGTGTGAGGGCGTGGGTTAGCGTTAGCGTACGGGTTAGGATTAGGGGACGGGTGAGAGTCAGGCTTCGGGGAAGTGTTAGGGTTAGGGTTCGGGCTAGGGTTAGGGTTAGGGGACGGGGACGGTTTAGGGTCCAGGTGATGGTACGACAACACTTTAGGGGGAGCACACGTGTGAGGGCGCGGGTTAGCGTTAGCGTACCGGTTAGGATTAGGGGATGGGTGAGGGTCAGGCTTCGGGGAAGGGTTAGGGTTAGGGTTCGGGCTAGGGTTAGGGTTAGGGGACGGGGACGGTTTAGGGTCCAGGTGAGGGTACGAGAACGCTTTAGGGGGAGCGTACGTATGAGGGCGCGGGTTAGCGTTTTCGTACGGGTTCGGTTTAGGGGACGGGTGAGGGTCAGGCTTCAGGGAAGGGTTAGGGTTAGGGTTCGGGCTAGGGTTAGGGTTAGGGGACGGGGACGGTTTAGGGTCCAGGTGAGGGTACGACAACGCTTTAGGGGGAGCGTACGTGTGAGGGCGCGGGTTAGCGTTAGCGTACGGGTTAGGATTAGGGGACGGGTGAGGGTCAGGCTTCGGGGAAGGGTTAGGGTTAGGGTTCGGGCTAGGGTTAGGGTTAGGGGACGGGGACGGTTTAGGGTCCAGGTGATGGTACGACAACGCTTTAGGGGGAGCGTACGTGTGAGGGCGTGGGTTAGCGTTAGCGTACGGGTTAGGATTAGGGGACGGGTGAGGGTCAGGTTTCGGGGAAGTGTTAGGGTTAGGGTTCTGGCTAGGGTTAGGGTTAGGGGACGGGGACGGTTTAGGGTCCAGGTTAGGGTAAGACAACGCTTTATGGGGAGCGTACGTGTGAGGGCGCGGGTTAGCGTTAGCGTACGGGTTAGGATTAGGGGACGGGTGACGGTCAGGCTTCGGGGAAGTGTTAGGGTTAGGGTTCGGGCTAGGGTTAGGGTTAGGGGACGGGGACCGTTTAGGGTCCAGTAGAGGGTACGACAATGCTTTAGGAGTAGCGTACGTGTTAGGGCGCTGGTTAGCGTTATTGTACGGGTTAGGGTTAGGGGACTGGTGAGGGTCAGGCTTCGGAGAAGGGTTAGGGTTAGGGTTCGGGCTAGGGTTAGGGTTAGGGGACGGGGACGGTTTAGGGTCCAGGTTAGGGTATGACAACGCTTTAGGGGGAGCGTACGTGTGAGGGCGCGGGTTAGCGTTAGCGTACGGGTTAGGATTAGGGGACGGGTGAGGGTCAGGCTTCGGGGAAGGGTTAGGGTTAGGGTTCAAGCTAGGGTTAGGGTTAGGGGACGGGGACGGTTTAGGGTCCAGGTGAGGGTACGAGAACGATTTAGGGGGAGCGTACGTATGAGGGCGCGGGTTAGCGTTAGCGTACGGTTTAGGATTAGGGGACGGGTGAGGGTCAGGCTTCGGGGAAGGGTTAGGGTTAGGGTTCGGGCTAGGGTTAGGGTTAGGGGACGGGGACGGTTTAGGGTCCAGGTGAGGGTACGACAACGCTTTAGGGGGAGCGTACGTGTGAGGGCGCGGGTTAGCGTTAGCCTACGGGTTAGGATTAGGGGACAGGTGAGGGTCAGGCTTCGGGGAAGGGTTAGGGTTAGGGTTCGGGCTAGGGTTAGGGTTAGGGGACGGGGACGGTTTAGGGTCCAGGTGAGGGTACGACAACGCTTTAGGGGGAGCGTACGTGTGAGGGCGTGGGTTAGCGTTAGCGTACGGGTTAGGATTAGGGGACGGGTGAGGGTCAGGCTTCGGGGAAGTGTTAGCGTTAGGGTTCGGGCTAGGGTTAGGGTTAGGGGACGGGGACGGTTTAGGGTCCAGGTGAGGGTAGGACAGTGCTTTAGGGGGAGCGTACGTGTGAGGGCGCGTGTTAAGGTTAGCGTACGGGTTAGGATTAGGAGACGGGTGAGGGTCAGGCTTCGGGGAAGGGTTAGGGTTAGGGTTCGGGCTAGGGTTAGGGTTAGGGGACGGGGACGGTTTAGGGTCCAGGTGAGGGTACGACAACGCTTTATGGGGAGCGTACGTGTGAGGGCACGGGTTAGCGTTAGCGTACGGGTTAGCATTAGGGGACGGGTGAGGGTCAGGCTTCGGGGAAGGGTTAGGGTTAGGGTTCGGGCTAGGGTTAGGGTTAGGGGACGGGGACGGTTTAGGGTCCAGGTGAGGGTACGACAACGCTTTAGGGGGAGCGTACGTGTGAGGGCGCGGGTTAGCGTTAGCGTACGGGTTAGGATTAGGGGACGGGTGAGTGTCAGGCTTCGGGGAAGTGTTAGGGTTAGGGTTCGGGCTAGGGTTAGGGTTAGGGGACGGGGACGGTTTAGGGTCCAGGTGAGGGTACGACAACACTTTAGGGGGAGCACACGTGTGAGGGCGCGGGTTAGCGTTAGCGTACGGGTTAGGATTAGGGGACGGGTGAGGGTCAGGCTTCGGGGAAGCGTTAGGGTTAGGGTTCGGGCTAGGGTTAGGGTTAGGGGACGGGGACGGTTTAGGGTCCAGGTGAGGGTATGACAACGCTTTAGGGGGAGCGTACATGTGAGGGCGTGGGTTAGCGTTAGCGTACGGGTTAGGATTAGGGGACGGGTGAGAGTCAGCCTTCGGGGAAGTGTTAGGGTTAGGGTTCGGGCTAGGGTTAGGGTTAGGGGACGGGGACGGTTTAGGGTCCAGGTGACGGTACGACAACGCTTTAGGGGGAGCGTACGTGTGAGGGCGTGGGTTAGCGTTAGCGTACGGGTTAGGATTAGGGGACGGGTGAGGGTCAGGCTTCGGGGAAGTGTTAGGGTTAGGGTTCGGGCTAGGGTTAGGGTTAGGGGACGGGGACGGTTTAGGGTCCAGGTGAGGGTAGGACAGTGCTTTAGGAGGAGCGTACGTGTGAGGGCGCGGGTTAAGGTTAGCGTACGGGTTAGGATTAGGAGACGGGTGAGGGTCAGGCTTCGGGGAAGGGTTAGGGTTAGGGTTCGGGCTAGGGTTAGGGTTAGGGGACGGGGACGGTTTAGGGTCCAGGTGAGGTTACGACAACGCTTTAGGGGGAGAGTACGTGTGAGGGCGCGGGTTAGCGTTAGCGTACGGGTTAGGATTAGGGGACGGGTGAGGGTCAGGCTTCGGGGAAGTGTTAGGGTTAGGGTTCGGGCTAGGGTTAGGGTTAGGGGACAGGGACGGTTTAGGGTCCAGGTGAGGGTACGACAACGCTTTAGGGGGAGCGTACGTGTGAGGGCGTGGGTTGGCGTTAGCGTACGGGTTAGGATTAGGGGACGGGTGAGGGTCAGGTTTCGGGGAAGGGTTAGGTTTAGGGTTCTGGCTAGGGTTAGGTTTAGGGGACGGGGACGGTTTAGGGTCCAGGTGAGGGTAAGACAACGCTTTATGGGGAGCGTACGTGTGAGGGCGCGGGTTAGCGTTAGCGTACGGGTTAGCATTGGGGACGGGTGAGGGTCAGGCTTCGGGGAAGGGTTAGGGTTAGGGTTCGGGCTAGGGTTAGGGGACGGGGACGGTTTAGGGTCCAGGTGAGGGTACGACAATGCTTTAGGAGTAGCGTACGTGTTAGGGCGCTGGTTAGCGTTATTGTACGGGTTAGGGTTAGGGGACTGGTGAGGGTCAGGCTTCGGAGAAGGGTTAGGGTTAGGGTTCGGGCTAGGGTTAGGTTTAGGGGATGGGGACGGTTTAGGGTCCAGGTGAGGGTATGAGAACGCTTTAGGGGGAGCGTACGTGTGAGGGCGTGGGTTAGCGTTAGCGTACGGGTTAGGATTAGGGGACGGGTGAGGGTCAGGCTTCGGGGAAGTGTTAGCGTTAGGGTTCGGGCTAGGGTTAGGGTTAGGGGACGGGGTCGGTTTAGGGTCCAGGTGAGGGTACGACAACGCTTTAGGGGGAGAGTACGTGTGAGTGCGCGGGTTAGCGTTAGCGTACGGGTTAGGATTAGGGGACGGGTGAGGGTCAGGCTTCGGGGAAGGGTTAGGGTTAGGGTTCGGGCTAGGGCTAGGGTTAGGGGACGGGGACGGTTTAGGGTCCAGGTGAGGGTACGACAACGCTTTAGGGGGAGCGTACGTGTGAGGGCGCGGGTTAGCGTTAGCGTACAGGTTAGGATTAGGGGACGGGTGAGGGTCAGGCTTCGGGGAAGGGTTAGGGTTAGGGTTCGGGCTAGGGTTAGGGTTAGGGGACGGGAGCAGTTTAGGGTCCAGTTGAGGGTACGAGAACGCTTTAGGGGGAGAGTACGTGTGAGGGCGCGGTTTAGCGTTAGCGTACGGGTTAGGATTAGGGGACGGGTGAGGGTCAGGCTTCGGGGAAGGGTTAGGGTTAGGGTTTGGGCTAGGGTTGGGGTTAGGGGACGCGGATGGTTTAAGGTCCAGGTGAGGATACTACAATGCTTTAGGGGGAGCGTACGTGTGAGGGCGCGGGTTAGCGTTAGCGTACGGGTTAGGATTAGGGGACGGGTGAGGGTCAGGCTTCGGGGAAGGGTTAGGGTTAGGGTTCGGGCTAGGGTTAGGGTTAGGGGACGGGGACGGTTTAGGGTCCAGGTGAGGGTACGACAACGCTTTAGGGTGAGAGTACGTGTGAGGGCGCGGGTTAGCGTTAGCGTACGGGTTAGGATTAGGGTACGGGTGAGGGTCAGGCTTCGGGGAAGGGTTAGGGTTAGGGTTCGGGCTAGGGTTAGGGTTAGGGGACGGGGACGGTTTAGGGTCCAGGTGCCGGTACGACAACACTTTAGGGGGAGCAAACGTGTGAGGGCGCGGGTTAGCGTTAGCGTACGGGTTAGGATTAGGGGACGGGTGAGGGTCAGGCTTCGGGGAAGGGTTAGGGTTAGGGTTCAAGCTAGGGTTAGGGTTAGGGGACGGGGACGGTTTAGGGTCCAGGTGAGGGTACGAGAACGCTTTAGGGGGAGCGTACGTATGAGGGCGCGGGTTAGCGTTAGCGTACGGGTTAGGATTAGGGGATGGGTGAGGGTCAGGCGTCGGGGAAGGGTTAGGGTTAGGGTTCGGGCTAGGGTTAGGGTTAGGGGACGGGGACGGTTTAGGGTCCAGGTGAGGGTACGACAACGCTTTATGGGGAGCGTACGTGTGAGGGCGCAGGTTAGCGTTAGCGTACGGGTTAGCATTAGGGGACGGGTGAGGGTCAGGCTTCGGGGAAGGGTTAGGGTTAGGGTTCGGGCTAGGGTTAGGGTTAGGGGACGGGGACGGTTTAGGGTCCAGTAGAGGGTACGACAACGCTTTAGGGGGAGAGTACGTGTGAGGGCGCGGGTTAGCGTTAGCGTACGGGTTAGGATTAGGGGATGGGTGAGGGTCAGGCTTCGGGGAAGTGTTAGGGTTAGGGTTCGGGCTAGGGTTAGGGTTAGGGGACAGGGACGGTTTAGGGTCCAGGTGAGGGTACGACAATGCTTTAGGGGGAGCGTACGTGTGAGGGCGTGGGTTGGCGTTAGCGTACGGGTTAGGATTAGGGAACGGGTGAGGGTCAGGTTTCGGGGAAGGGTTAGGTTTAGGGTTCTGGCTAGGGTTAGGGTTAGGGAACGGGTACGGTTTAGGGTCCAGGTGAGGGTAAGACAACGCTTTATGGGGAGCGTACGTGTGAGGGCGCGGGTTAGCGTTAGCGTACGGGTTAGCATTAGGGGACGGGTGAGGGTCAGGCTTCGGGGAAGGGTTAGGGTTAGGGTTCGGGCTAGGGTTAGGGTTAGGGGACGGGGACGGTTTAGGGTCCAGGTGAGGGTACGACAACGCTTTAGGGGGAGCGCACGTGTGAGGGCGCGGGTTAGCGTTAGCGTATGGGTTAGGATTAGGGGATGGGTGAGGGTCAGGCTTCGGGGAAGTGTTAGGGTTAGGGTTCGGGCTAGGATTAGGGGTAGGGGACGGGGACGGTTTAGGGTCCAGGTTAGGGTACGACAACGCTTCAGGGGGAGCTTACGTGTGAGGGCACGGGTTAGCGTTAGCGTACGGGTTAGGATTAGGGGACGGGTGAGGGTCAGGCTTCGGGGAAGGGTTAGGGTTAGGGTTCGGGCTAGGGTTAGGGTTAGGGGATGGGGACGGTTTAGGATCCAGGTGAGGGTACGACAACGCTTTAGGGGGAGCGTACGTGTGAGGGCGCGGGTTGGCGTTAGCGTACAGGTTAGGATTAGGGGACGGGTGAGGGTCAGGTTTCGGGGAAGGGTTAGGGTTAGGGTTCGGCCTGGGTTAGGGTTAGGGGACGGGGACGGTTTAGGGTCCAGGTGAGGGTAAGACAATGCTTTAGGGGGAGCGTACGTGTGAGGATGCGGGTTAGCGTTAGCGTACGGGTTAGGATTAGGGGACGGGTGAGGGTCAGGATTCGGGGAAGGGTTAGGGTTAGGGTTCGGGCTAGGGTTAGGGTTAGGGGACGAGGATGGTTTAGGGTACAGGTTAGGGTAAGACAACGCTTTAGGGGGAGCGTACATGTGAGGGCGCGGGTTAGCGTTAGCGTACGGGTTAGGATTAGGGGACGGGTGAGGGTCAGGCTTCGGGGAAGGGTTAGGGTTAGGGTTCGGGCTAGGGTTAGGGTTAGGGGACGGGGACGGTTTAGGGTCCAGGTGAGGGTATGACAACGCTTTAGGGGGAGCGTACGTGTGAGGGCGTGGGTTAGCGTTAGCGTACGGGTTAGGATTAGGGGACGGGTGAGGGTCAGGCTTCGGGGAAGTGTTAGGGTTAGGGTTCGGGCTAGGGTTAGGGTTAGGGGACGGGGACGGTTTAGGGTCCAGGTGACGGTACGACAACACTTTAGGGGGAGCACACGTGTGAGGACGCGGGTTAGCGTTAGCGTACGGGTTAGGATTAGGGGACGGGTGAGGGTCAGGCTTCGGGGAAGGGTTAGGGTTAGGGTTCAAGCTAGGGTTAGGGTTAGGGGACGGGGACGGTTTAGGGTCCAGGTGAGGGTACGAGAACGCTTTAGGGGGATCGTACGTATGAGGGCGCGGGTTAGCGTTAGCGTACGGGTTAGGATTAGGGGACGGGTGAGGGTCAGGCGTCGGGGAAGGGTTAGGGTTAGGGTTCGGGCTAGGGTTAGGGTTAGGGGACGGGGACGGTTTAGGGTCCAGGTGAGGGTACGACAACGCTTTAGGGGGAGCGTACGTGTGAGGGCGCGGGTTAGCGTTAGCGTACGGGTTAGGATTAGGGGACGGGTGAGGGTCAGGCTTCGGGGAAGGGTTAGGGTTAGGGTTCGGGCTAGGGTTAGGGTTAGGGGACGGGGACGGTTTAGGGTCCAGGTGAGGGTACGACAACGCTTTAGGGGGAGCGTACGTGTGAGGGCGTGGGTTAGCGTTAGCGTACGGGTTAGGATTAGGGGACGGTTGAGGGTCAGGCTTCGGGGAAGTGTTAGGGTTAGGGTTCGGGCTAGGGTTAGGGTTAGGGGACGGGGACGGTTTAGGGTCCAGGTGAGGGTAGGACAGTGCTTTAGGGGGAGCGTACGTGTGAGGGCGCGGGTTAAGGTTAGCGTACGGGTTAGGATTAGGAGACGGGTGAGGGTCAGGATTCGGGGAAGGGTTAGGGTTAGGGTTCGGGCTAGGGTTAGGGTTAGGGGACGGGGACGGTTTAGGGTCCAGGTGAGGGTAAGACAACGCTTTATGGGGAGCGTACATGTGAGGGCGCGGGTTAGCGTTAGCGTACGGGTTAGCATTAGGGGACGGGTGAGGGTCAGGCTTCGGGGAAGGGTTAGGGTTAGGGTTCAAGCTAGGGTTAGGGTTAGGGGACGGGGACGGTTTAGGGTCCAGGTGAGGGTACGAGAACGCTTTAGGGGGAGCGTACGTATGAGGGCGCGGGTTAGCGTTAGCGTACGGGTTAGGATTAGGGGACAGGTGAGGGTTAGGCTTCGGGGAAGGGTTAAGGTTAGGGTTCGGGCTAGGGTTAGGGTTAGGGGACGGGGACGGTTTAGGGTCCAGGTGAGGGTACGACAACGCTTTTGGGGGAGCGTACGTGTGAGGGCGTGGGTTAGCGTTAGCGTACGGGTTAGGATTAGGAGACGGGTGAGGGTCAGGCTTCGGGGAAGTGTTAGGGTTAGGGTTCGGGCTAGGGTTAGGGTTAGGGGACGGGGACGGTTTAGGGTCCAGGTGAGGGTACGACAACGCTTTATGGGGAGCGTACGTGTGAGGGCGCGGGTTAGCGTTAGCGTACGGGTTAGCATTAGGGGAAGGGTGAGGGTCAGGCTTCGGGGAAGGGTTAGGGTTAGGGTTCGGGCTAGGGTTAGGGTTAGGGGACGGGGACGGTTTAGGGTCCAGTAGAGGGTACGACAACGCTTTAGGGGGAGAGTACGTGTGAGGGCGCGGGTTAGCGTTAGCGTACGGGTTAGGATTAGGGGATGGGTGAGGGTCAGGCTTCGGGGAAGTGTTAGGGTTAGGGTTCGGGCTAGGGTTAGGGTTAGGGGACAGGGACGGTTTAGGGTCCAGGTGAGGGTACGACAATGCTTTAGGGGGAGCGTACGTGTGAGGGCGTGGGTTGGCGTTAGCGTACGGGTTAGGATTAGGGAACGGGTGAGGGTCAGGTTTCGGGGAAGGGTTAGGTTTAGGGTTCTGGCTAGGGTTAGGGTTAGGGAACGGGTACGGTTTAGGGTCCAGGTGAGGGTAAGACAACGCTTTATGGGGAGCGTACGTGTGAGGGCGCGGGTTAGCGTTAGCGTACGGGTTAGCATTAGGGGACGGGTGAGGGTCAGGCTTCGGGGAAGGGTTAGGGTTAGGGTTCGGGCTAGGGTTAGGGTTAGGGGACGGGGACGGTTTAGGGTCCAGGTGAGGGTACGACAACGCTTTAGGGGGAGCGCACGTGTGAGGGCGCGGGTTAGCGTTAGCGTATGGGTTAGGATTAGGGGATGGGTGAGGGTCAGGCTTCGGGGAAGTGTTAGGGTTAGGGTTCGGGCTAGGATTAGGGGTAGGGGACGGGGACGGTTTAGGGTCCAGGTTAGGGTACGACAACGCTTCAGGGGGAGCTTACGTGTGAGGGCACGGGTTAGCGTTAGCGTACGGGTTAGGATTAGGGGACGGGTGAGGGTCAGGCTTCGGGGAAGGGTTAGGGTTAGGGTTCGGGCTAGGGTTAGGGTTAGGGGATGGGGACGGTTTAGGATCCAGGTGAGGGTACGACAACGCTTTAGGGGGAGCGTACGTGTGAGGGCGCGGGTTGGCGTTAGCGTACAGGTTAGGATTAGGGGACGGGTGAGGGTCAGGTTTCGGGGAAGGGTTAGGGTTAGGGTTCGGCCTGGGTTAGGGTTAGGGGACGGGGACGGTTTAGGGTCCAGGTGAGGGTAAGACAATGCTTTAGGGGGAGCGTACGTGTGAGGATGCGGGTTAGCGTTAGCGTACGGGTTAGGATTAGGGGACGGGTGAGGGTCAGGATTCGGGGAAGGGTTAGGGTTAGGGTTCGGGCTAGGGTTAGGGTTAGGGGACGAGGATGGTTTAGGGTACAGGTTAGGGTAAGACAACGCTTTAGGGGGAGCGTACATGTGAGGGCGCGGGTTAGCGTTAGCGTACGGGTTAGGATTAGGGGACGGGTGAGGGTCAGGCTTCGGGGAAGGGTTAGGGTTAGGGTTCGGGCTAGGGTTAGGGTTAGGGGACGGGGACGGTTTAGGGTCCAGGTGAGGGTATGACAACGCTTTAGGGGGAGCGTACGTGTGAGGGCGTGGGTTAGCGTTAGCGTACGGGTTAGGATTAGGGGACGGGTGAGGGTCAGGCTTCGGGGAAGTGTTAGGGTTAGGGTTCGGGCTAGGGTTAGGGTTAGGGGACGGGGACGGTTTAGGGTCCAGGTGACGGTACGACAACACTTTAGGGGGAGCACACGTGTGAGGACGCGGGTTAGCGTTAGCGTACGGGTTAGGATTAGGGGACGGGTGAGGGTCAGGCTTCGGGGAAGGGTTAGGGTTAGGGTTCAAGCTAGGGTTAGGGTTAGGGGACGGGGACGGTTTAGGGTCCAGGTGAGGGTACGAGAACGCTTTAGGGGGATCGTACGTATGAGGGCGCGGGTTAGCGTTAGCGTACGGGTTAGGATTAGGGGACGGGTGAGGGTCAGGCGTCGGGGAAGGGTTAGGGTTAGGGTTCGGGCTAGGGTTAGGGTTAGGGGACGGGGACGGTTTAGGGTCCAGGTGAGGGTACGACAACGCTTTAGGGGGAGCGTACGTGTGAGGGCGCGGGTTAGCGTTAGCGTACGGGTTAGGATTAGGGGACGGGTGAGGGTCAGGCTTCGGGGAAGGGTTAGGGTTAGGGTTCGGGCTAGGGTTAGGGTTAGGGGACGGGGACGGTTTAGGGTCCAGGTGAGGGTACGACAACGCTTTAGGGGGAGCGTACGTGTGAGGGCGTGGGTTAGCGTTAGCGTACGGGTTAGGATTAGGGGACGGTTGAGGGTCAGGCTTCGGGGAAGTGTTAGGGTTAGGGTTCGGGCTAGGGTTAGGGTTAGGGGACGGGGACGGTTTAGGGTCCAGGTGAGGGTAGGACAGTGCTTTAGGGGGAGCGTACGTGTGAGGGCGCGGGTTAAGGTTAGCGTACGGGTTAGGATTAGGAGACGGGTGAGGGTCAGGATTCGGGGAAGGGTTAGGGTTAGGGTTCGGGCTAGGGTTAGGGTTAGGGGACGGGGACGGTTTAGGGTCCAGGTGAGGGTAAGACAACGCTTTATGGGGAGCGTACATGTGAGGGCGCGGGTTAGCGTTAGCGTACGGGTTAGCATTAGGGGACGGGTGAGGGTCAGGCTTCGGGGAAGGGTTAGGGTTAGGGTTCAAGCTAGGGTTAGGGTTAGGGGACGGGGACGGTTTAGGGTCCAGGTGAGGGTACGAGAACGCTTTAGGGGGAGCGTACGTATGAGGGCGCGGGTTAGCGTTAGCGTACGGGTTAGGATTAGGGGACAGGTGAGGGTTAGGCTTCGGGGAAGGGTTAAGGTTAGGGTTCGGGCTAGGGTTAGGGTTAGGGGACGGGGACGGTTTAGGGTCCAGGTGAGGGTACGACAACGCTTTTGGGGGAGCGTACGTGTGAGGGCGTGGGTTAGCGTTAGCGTACGGGTTAGGATTAGGAGACGGGTGAGGGTCAGGCTTCGGGGAAGTGTTAGGGTTAGGGTTCGGGCTAGGGTTAGGGTTAGGGGACGGGGACGGTTTAGGGTCCAGGTGAGGGTACGACAACGCTTTATGGGGAGCGTACGTGTGAGGGCGCGGGTTAGCGTTAGCGTACGGGTTAGCATTAGGGGAAGGGTGAGGGTCAGGCTTCGGGGAAGGGTTAGGGTTAGGGTTCGGGCTAGGGTTAGGGTTAGGGGACGGGGACGGTTTAGGGTCCAGTAGAGGGTACGACAACGCTTTAGGGGGAGCACACGTGTGAGGGCGCGGGTTAGCGTTAGCGTACGGGTTAGGATTAGGGGACGGGTGAGGGTCAGGCTTCGGGGAAGCGTTAGGGTTAGGGTTCGGGCTAGGGTTAGGGTTAGGGGACGGGGACGGTTTAGGGTCCAGGTGAGGGTATGACAACGCTTTAGGGGGAGCGTACGTGTGAGGGTGTGGGTTAGCGTTAGCGTACGGGTTAGGATTAGGGGACGGGTGAGGGTCAGGCTTCGGGGAAGTGTTAGGGTTAGGGTTCGGGCTAGGGTTAGGGTTAGGGGACGGGGACGGTTTAGGGTCCAGGTGACGGTACGACAACACTTTAGGGGGAGCACACGTGTGAGGGCGCGGGTTAGCGTTAGCGTACGGGTTAGGATTAGGGGACGGGTGAGGGTCAGGCTTCGGGGAAGGGTTAGGGTTAGGGTTCGGGCTAGGGTTAGGGTTAGGGGACGGGGACGGGGACGGTTTAGGGTCCATGTGAGGGTACGACAACGCTTTAGGGGGAGCGTACGTGTGAAGGCGCGGGTTAGCGTTAGCGTATGGGTTAGGATTAGGATACGGGTGAGGGTCAGGCTTCGGGAAAGGGTTAGTGTTAGGGTTCGGGCTAGGGTTAGGGTTAGGGGACGGGGACGGTTTAGGGTCCAGGTGAGGGTACGACAACGCTTTAGGGGGAGCGTACGTGTGAGGGCGTGGGTTAGCGTTAGCGTACGGGTTAGGATTAGGGGACGGGTGAATGTCAGGCTTCGGGGAAGGTTTAGGGTTAGGGTTCGGGCTAGGGTTAGGGTTAGGGGACGGGGACGGTTTAGGGTCCAGGTGAGGGTACGACAACGCTTTAGGGGGAGCGTACGTGTGAGGGCGCGGTTTAGCGTTAGTGTACGGGTTAGGATTAAGGGACGGGTGAGGGTCAGGCTTCGGGGAAGGGTTAGGGTTAGGGTTCGGGCTAGGGTTAGGGTCAGGGGACGGGGACAGTTTAGGGTCCAGGTGAGGGTACGACAACGCTTTAGGGGGAGCGTGCGTGTGAGGGCGCGGGTTAGCGTTAGTGTACGGGTTAGGATTAGGGGACGGGTGAGGGTCAGGCTTCGGGGGAGGGTTAGGGTTAGGGTTCGGGTTAGGGTTAGGGTTAGGGGACGGGGACGGTTTAGGGTCCAGGTGAGGGTACGACAACGCTTTAGGGGGAGCGTACGTGTGAGGCCGAGGGTTAGCGTTAGCGTACGGGTTAGGATTAGGGGACGGGAGAGTGTCAGGCTTCGGGGAAGGGTTAGGGTTAGGGTTCGGGCTAGGGTTAGGGTTAGGGGACGGGGCCGGTTTAGGGTCCAGGTGAGGGTACGACAACGCTTTAGGGGGAGCGTACGTGTGAGGGCCTGGGTTAGCATTAGCATACGGGTTAGGATTAGGGGACGGGTGAGGGTCAGGCTTCGGGGAAGCGTTAGGGTTAGGGTTCGGGCTAGGGCTAGGGTTAAGGGACGGGGACGGTTTAGGGTCCAGTTGAGGGTACGACAACGCTTTAGGGGGAGCGTACGTGTGAGGGCGCGGGTTAGCGTTAGTGTACGTGTTAGGATTAGGGGACGGGTGAGGGTCAGGCTTCGGGGAAGGGTTAGGGTTAGGGTTCGGGCTAGGGTTAGGGTTAGGGGACGGGGACGGTTTAGGGTCCAGGTGAGGGTACAACAACGTTTTAGGGGTAGCGTACGGGTGAGGGCGTGGGTTAGCGTTAGCGTACGGGTTAGGATTAGTGGATGGGTGAGGGTCAGGCTTCGGGGACGGATTAGGGTTAGGGTTCGGGCTAGGGTTAGGGTTAGGGGATGGACGGTTTAGGGTCCAGGTGAAGGTACGACAACGCTTTAGGGGGAGCGTACATGTGAGGGGGTGGGTTAGCGTTAGCGTACGGGTTAGGATTAGGGGACGGGTGAGGGTCACGCTTCGAGGAAGGGTTAGGGTTAGGGTTCAGGCTAGGGTTAGGGGACGGGGACGGTTTAGGGTCCAGGTGAGCGTAGGATAAATCTTTAGGGGGAGCGTACGTGTGAGGGCGTGGGTTAGCGTTAGCGTACGGGTTAGGATTAGGGGACGGGTGAGGGTCAGGCTTCGGGGAAGGTTTAGGGTTAGGGTTCGGGCTAGGGTTAGGTTTAGGGGACGGGGACGGTTTAGGGTCCAGGTGAGGGTACGACAACACTTTAGGGGGAGCGTACGTGTGAGCGCGCGGGTTGGCGTTAGCGTACGGGTTAGGATTAGGGGACGGGTGAGGGTCAGGCTTCGGGGAAGTGTTAAGTTTAGGGTTCGGGCTAGGGTTAGGGTTAGGGGACGGGGACGGTTCAGGGTCTAGGTGAGGGTACGACAACGCTTTCGGGGGAGCGTACGTGTGAGGTCGCGGGTTAGCATTAGCGTACGGGTTAGGATTAGGGGAGGGGTGAGGGTCAGGCTTCGGGGAAGGGTTAGGGTTAGGGTTCGGGCTAGGGTTAGGGTTAGGGGACGGGGACGGTTTAGGGTTCAGGTGAGGGTACGAGAACACTGTAGGGGGAGAGTACGTGTGAGGGAGCGGGTTAGCGTTAGCGTACGGGTTAGGATTAGCGGACGGGTGAGGGTCAGGCTTCGGGGAAGGGTTAGGATTAGGGTTCGGGCTAGGGTTAGGGTCAGGGGACGCGGACGGTTTAGGGTCCAGGTGAGGGTACGACAACGCTTTAGGGAGAGCGTGCGTGTGAGTGCGCGGGTTAGCGTTAGCGTACGGGTTAAGATTAGGGGACGGGTGGGGGTCAGGCTTCGGGGAAGGGTTAGGGTTAGGGTTCGGGCTAGGGTTAGGGTTAGGGGATGGGGACGGTTTAGGGTCCAGGTGAGGGTACGACAACGCTTTAGGGGGAGCGTACGTGTGAGGGCGTGGGTTAGCGTTAGCGTACGGGTTAGGATTAGGGGACGGGTGAGGGTCAGGCTTCTGGGAAGGGTTAGGGTTAGGGTTCGGGCTAGGGTTAGGGTTAGGGGACGGGGCCGGTTTAGGGTCCAGGTGAGGGTACGACAACGCTTTAGGGGGAGCGTACGTGTGAGGGTGCCGGTTAGCGTTAGTGTGCGGGTTAGGATTAGGGGACGGGTGAGGGTCAGGCTTCGGGGAAGGGTTAGGGTTAGGGTTCGGGCTAGGGTTAGGGTTAGGGGACGGGGACGGTTTAGGGTCCAGGTGAGGGTACGACAACGCTTTAGGGGGAGCGTACGTGTGAGGGCGAGGGTTAGCGTTAGCGTACGGGTTAGGATTAGGGGACGGGAGAGGGTCAGGCTTCGGGGAAGGGTTAGGGTTAGGGTTCGGGCTAGGGTTAGGGTTAGGGGACGGGGCCGGTTTAGGGTCCAGGTGAGGGTACGACAATGCTTTAGGGGGAGCGTACGTGTGAGGGCCTGGATTAGCATTAGCATACGGGTTAGGATTAGGGGACAGGTGAGGGTCAGGCTTCGGGGAAGGGTTAGGGTTAGGGTTCGGGCTAGGGTTAGGGTTAAGGGACGGGGACGGTTTAGGGTCCAGGTGAGGGTTCGACAACGCTTTAGGGGGAGCGTACGTGTGAGGGCGCGGGTTAGCGTTAGCGTACGGGTTAGGATTAGGGGACGGGTGAGGGTCAGGCTTCGGGGAAGGGTTAGGGTTAGGGTTCGGGCTAGGGTTAGGGTTAGGGGACGGGGACGGTTTAGGGTCCAGGTGAGGGTAAGACAACGCTTTAGGGGGAGCGTACGTGTGAGGGCGCGGGTTAGCGTTAGCGTACTTGTTAGGATTAGGGGACGGGTGAGGGTCAGGCTTCGGGGAAGGGTTAGGGTTAGGGTTCGGGCTAGGGTTAGGGTTAGGGGACGGGGACGGTTTATGGTCCAGGTGAGGGGACGAGAACGCTTTAGGGGGAGCGTACGTGTGAGGGCACGGGTTAGCGTTAGCGTACGGGTTAGGATTAGGGGACGGGTGAGGGTCAGGCTTCGGGGAAGGGTTAGGGTTAGGGTTCGGGCTAGGGCTAGGGTTAGGGGACGGGGACGGTTTAGGGTCCAGGTGAGGGTACGACAACGCTTTAGGGCGAGCGTACGTGTGAGGGCGCGGGTTAGCGTTAGCGTACGGGTTCGGATTAGGGGATGGGTGAGGGTCAGGCTTTGGGGAAGGGTTAGGGTTAGGGTTCGGGCTAGGGTTAGGGTTAAGGGACGGGGACGGTTTAGGGTCCAGGTGAGGGTACGACAATGCTTTAGGGGGAGGGTACGTGTGAGGGCGCGGGTTAGCGTTAGCGTACGGGTTAGGATTAGGGGACGGGTGAGGGTCAGGCTTCGGGGAAGGGTTAGGTTTAGGGTTCGGGCTAGGGTTAGGGGTCGGGGACGGTTAAGGGTCCAGGTGAGGGTACAACGCTTTAGGGGGAGCGTACGTGTGAAGGCGCGGGTTAGCGTTAGCGTACGGGTTAGGATTAGGGGACGGGTGAGAGTCAGGCTTTAGGGAAGGGTTAGGGTTAGGTTTCGGGCTAGTGTTAGGTTTAGGGGATGGGGACGGTTTAGGTTCCAGGTGAGGGTATGACAACCCTTTAGGGGGAGCGTACGTGTGAGGGCGCGGGTTAGCGTTAGCGTACGGGTTAGGATTAGGGGACGGGTGAGGGTCAGGCTTTGGGCAAGGGTTATGGTTAGGGTTCGGGCTAGGGTTAGGGTTAGGGGACGGGGACGGTTTAGGGTCCAGGTGAGGGTACAACAACGCTTTAGCGGGAGTGTACGTGTGAGGGTGCGGGTTAGCGTTAGCGTACGGGTTAGGATTAGGGGACGGGTGAGGTTCATGCTTCGGGGAAGGGTTAGGGTTAGGGTTCGGGCTAGGGTTAGGGTTAGGGGACGGGGACGGTTTAGGGTCCAGGTGAGGGTACGACAACGCTTTAGGGGGAGCGTACGTGTGAGGGCGCGGGTTAGCGTTAGCGTACGGGTTAGGATTAGGTGATGGGTGAGGTTCAGGCTTCGGGCAAGGGTTAGGGTTAGTGTTCGGGCTAGGGTTAGGGTTATGGGACGGGGACGGTTTAGGGTCCAGGTGAGGGTACGACAACGCTTTAGGGGTAGCGTATGTGTGAAGGCGTGGGTTAGCGTTAGCGTACGGGTTAGGATTAGGGGACGGGTGAGGGTCAGACTTCGGGGAAGATTCAGGGTTAGGGTTCGGGCTAGGGTTAGGTTTAGGGGACGGGGACGGCTTAGGGTACAGGTGAGGGTACAACAACGCTTTAGGGGGAGCGTACGTGTGAGGGCGCGGGTTAGCGTTAGCGTACGGGTTAGGATTAGGGGACGGGTGAGGGTCAGGCTTCGGGGAAGGGTTAGGGTTAGGGTTCGGGCTAGGGTTAGGGGACGGGTACGGTTTAGGGTCCAGGTGAGGGTATGACAACGCTTTAGGGGGAGCGTACGTGTGAGGGCGCGGGTTAGCGTTAGCGTACGGGTTAGGATTAGGAGACGGGTGAGGGTCAGGCTTCGGGGAAGGGTTAGTGTTAGGATTTGGGCTAGGGTTAGGTTTAGGGGACGGGGAAGGATTAGGGTCCAGGTGAGGGTATGACAACCCTTTAGGGGGAGCGTACGTGTGAGGGCGCGGGTTAGCGTTAGCGTACGGGTTAGGATTAGGGGACGGGTGACGGTCAGACTTCGGGCAAGGGTTATGGTTAGGGTTCGGGCTAGGGTTAGGGTTAGGGGACGGGGACGGTTTAGGGTCCAGGTGAGGGTACGACAACGCTTTAGCGGGAGCGTACGTGTGAGGGTGCGGGTTAGCGTTAGCGTACGGGTTAGGATTAGGGGACGGGTGAGGTTCATGCTTCGGGGAAGGGTTAGTGTTAGGGTTCGGGCTAGGCTTAGGGTTATGGGACGGGGACGGTTTAGGGTCCAGGTGAGGGTACGACAACGCTTTAGGGGGAGCGTACGTGTGAGGGCGCGGGTTAGCGTTAGCGTACGGGTTAGGATTAGGTGACGGGTGAGGTTCAGGCTTCGGGCAAGGGTTAGGGTTAGGGTTCGGGCTAGGGTTAGGGTTATGGGACGGGGACGGTTTAGGGTCCAGGTGAGGGTACGACAACGCTTTAGGGGGAGCGTACGTGTGAGGGCGCGGGTTAGCGTTAGCGTACGGGTTAGGATTAGGGGACGGGTGAGGGTCAGACTTCGGGCAAGGGTTATGGTTAGGGTTCGGGCTAGGGTTAGGGTTATGGGACGGGGACGGTTTAGGGTCCCGGTGAGGGTATGACAACGCTTTAGGGGGAGCGTACGTGTGAGGGCGCGGGTTAGCGTTAGTGTACGGGTTAGGATTAGGGGACGGGTGAGGGTCAGGCTTCGGGGAAGGGTTAGGGTTAGGGTTCGGCCTAGGATTAGGGTTAGGGGACGGGGACGGTTTATGGTCCAGGTGAGGGGACGAGAACGCTTTAGGGGGAGCGTACGTGTGAGGGCGCGGGTTAGCATTAGCGTACGGGTTAGGATTAGGGGACGGGTGAGGGTCAGGCTTCGGGGAAGGGTTAGGGTTAGGGTTCGGGCTAGGGCTAGTGTTAGGGGATGGGGACGGTTTAGGGTACAGGTGAGGGTACGACAACGCTTTAGGGGGAGCGTACGTGTGAGGGCGCGGGTTAGCGTTAGCGTACGGGTTCGGATTAGGGGATGGGTGAGGGTCAGGCTTCGGGGAAGGGTTAGGGTTAGGGTTCGGGCTAGGGTTAGGGTTAAGGGACGGGGACGGTTTAGGGTCCAGGTGAGGGTACGACAACGCTTTAGGGGGAGGATACGTGTGAGGGTGCGGGTTAGCGTTAGCTTACGGGTTAGGATTAGGGGACGGGTGAGGGTCAGGCTTCGGGGAAGGGTTAGGGTTAGGGTTCGGGCTAGGTTTAGGGTTAGGGCACGGGGACGGTTAAGGGTCCAGGTGAGGGTACAACGCTTTAGGGGGAGCGTACGTGTGAGGGCGCGGGTTAGCGTTAGCGTACGGGTTAGGATTAGGGGACGGGTGAGGGTCATGCTTCGGGGAAGGGTTAGGGTTAGGGTTCGGGCTAGGGTTAGGGTTAGGGGACGGGGACGGTTTAGGGTCCAGGTGAGGGTACGACAACGCTTTAGGGGGAGCGTACGTGTGAGGGCGCGGGTTAGCGTTAGCGTACGGGTTAGGATTAGAGGACGGGTGAGGTTCAGGCTTCGGGCAAGGGTTAGGGTTAGGGTTCGGGCTAGGGTTAGGGTTATGGGATGGGGACGGTTTAGGGTCCAGGTGAGGGTACGACAACGCTTTAGGGGGAGCGTACGTGTGAGGGCGCGGGTTAGCGTTAGCGTACGGGTTAGGATTTGGGGACGGGTGAGTGTCATGCTTCGGGGAAGGGTTAGGGTTAGGGTCGTGCTAGTGTTAGGGTTGGGGGACGGGGACGGTTTAGGGTCCAGGTGAGGGTACAGCAACGCTTTAGGGGGAGCGTACGTGTGAGGGCGCGGGTTAGCATTAGCGTACGGGTTAGGATTAGGGAACGGGTGAGGGTCAGGCTTCGGGCAAGGGTTAGGGTTAGGGTTCGGGCTAGGGTTAGGGTTAGGGGACGGCGACGGTTTAGGGTCCAGGTGAGGGTACGAGAACGCTTTAGGGGGAGCGTACGTATGAGGGCGTGGGTTAGCGTTAGCGTACGGGTTAGGATTATGGGACGGGTGAGGGTCAGGCTTCGGGGAAGGGTTAGGGTTAGGGTTCGGGCTAGGGTTAGGGTTAGGGTTAGGGGACGGTTTAGGGTCCAGGTGAGGGTACGACAACACTTTAGGGGGAGCGTACATTTGAGGGCGCGGGTTAGCGTTAGCGTACGGTTTAGGATTAGGGGACGGGTGAGGGTCAGGTTTCGGGGAAGGGTTAGTGTTAGGGTTCGGGCTTGGGTTAGGGGACGGGGACGGTTTAGGGTCCAGGTGAGTGTACGACAACACTTTAGGGGGAGCGTACGTGTGAGGGTGGGTTATAGTTAGCGTTCGGGTTAGGATTAGGGGACGGGTGAGGGTCAGGCTTCGGGGAAGGGTTATGGTTAGGGTTCGGGCTAGGGTCAGGGTTAGGGGACGGGGACGCTTTAGGGTCCAGGTGAGGGTACGACAACGCTTTAGGGGGGCGTACGTGTGAGGGTGCGGGTTAGCGTTAGCGTACGGGTTAGGATTAGGGGACGGGTGAGGGTCAGGCTTCGGGGAAGGGTTAGGGTTAGGGTTCGGGCTACGGTTAGGGTTAGGGACGTGGACGGTTTAGGATCCAGGTGAGGGTACGACAACGCTTTAGGGGGAGCGTACGTGTGAGGGCGCGGGTTCACGTTACTGTACGGGTTAGGATTAGGGGACGGGTGAGGGTCAAGCTTCGGGGAAGGGTTAGGGTTAGGGTTCGGGCTAGGGTTAGGGTTAGGGGACGGGGACGGTTTAGGGTCCAGGTGAGGGTACGACAACGGTTTAGGGGGAGCGTACCTGTGAGGGCGCGGGTTAGCGTTAGCGTACGGGTTAGGATTAGGGGACGGGTGAGGTTCAGGCTTCGGGCAAGGGTTAGGGTTAGGGTTCGGGCTAGGGTTAGGGTTAGGGGACGGGGACGGTTTAGGGTCCAGGTGAGGGTACGACAACGCTTTAGGGGGAGCGTACGTGTGAGGGCGCGGGTTCACGTTAGCGTACGGGTTAGGATCAGGGGACGGGTGAGGGTCAGGCTTCGGGCAAGGGTTAGGGTTAGGGTTCGGGCTAGGGTTAGGGTTATGGGATGGGGACGGTTTAGGGTCCAGGTGAGGGTACGACAATGCTTTAGGGGGAGCGTACGTGTGAGGGCGCGGGTTAGCGTTAGCGTACGGGTTAGGATTAGGGGACGGGTGAGGGTCATGCTTCGGGGAAGGGTTAGGGTTAGGGTTCGGGCTAGGGTTAGGGTTAGGGGACGGGGACGGTTTAGGGTCCAGGTGAGGGTACGACAACGCTTTAGGGGGAGCGTACGTGTGAGGGCGCGGGTTAGCGTTAGCGTACGGGTTAGGATTAGGGGACGGGTGAGGTTCAGGCTTCGGGCAAGGGTTAGGGTTAGGGTTCGGGCTAGGTTTAGGGTTAGGGAACGGGGACGGTTTAGGGTCCAGGTGAGGGTACGACAACGCTTTAGGGGGAGCGTACGTGTGAGGGCGCGGGTCAGCGTTAGCGTACGGGTTAGGATTAGGGGACGAGTGAGGGTCAGGCTTCTGGGAAGGGTTAGGGTTAGGGTTCGGGCTAGGGTTAGGGTTAGGGGACGGGGACGGTTTAGGGTCCAGGTGAGGGTATGACAACGCTTTAGGGGGAGCGTACGTGTGAGGTCGTGGGTTAGCGTTAGCGTAAAGGTTAGCATTAGGGGCCGGGTGAGTGTCATGCTTCGGGGAAGGGTTAGGGTTAGGGTTCGTGCTAGTGTTAGGGTTGGGGGACGGGGACGGTTTAGGGTCCAGGTGAGGGTACAGCAACGCTTTAGGGGGAGCGTACGTGTGAGGGCGCGGGTTAGCATTAGCGTACGGGTTAGGATTAGGGGACGGGTGAGGGTCAAGCTTCGGGGAAGTGTTAGGGTTAGGGTTCGGGCTAGGGTTAGGGTTAGGGGACGGGGACGGTTTAGGGTCCAGGTGAGGGTACGACAACGCTTTAGGGGGAGTGTACGTGTGAGGGCGCGGGTTAGCGTTAGCGTACGGGTTAGGATTAGGGAACGGGTGAGGGTCAGGCTTCGGGCAAGGGTTAGGGTTAGGGTTCGGGCTAGGGTTAGCGTTAGGGGACGGCGACGGTTTAGGGTCCAGGTGAGGGTACGAGAACGCTTTAGGGGGAGCGTACGTGTGAGGGCGTGGGTTAGCGTTAGCGTACGGGTTAGGATTAGGGGACGGGTGAGGGTCAGGCTTCGGGGAAGGGTTAGGGTTAGGGTTCGGGCTAGGGTTAGGGTTAGGGGACGGGGACGGTTTAGGGTCCAGGTGAGGGTACGACAACACTTTAGGGGGAGCGTACATTTGAGGGCGCGGGTTAGCGTTAGCGTACGGTTTAGGATTAGGGGACGGGTGAGGGTCAGGTTTCGGGGAAGGGTTAGTGTTAGGGTTCGGGCTTGGGTTAGGGGACGGGGACGGTTTAGGGTCCAGGTGAGTGTACGACAACACTTTAGGGGGAGCGTACGTGTGAGGGCGGGTTATAGTTAGCGTTCGGGTTAGGATTAGGGGACGGGTGAGGGTCACGCTTCGGGGAAGGGTTATGGTTAGGGTTCGGGCTAGGGTCAGGGTTAGGGGACGGGGACGGTTTAGGGTCCAGGTGAGGGTACGACAACGCTTTAGGGGGGCATACGTGTGAGGGTGCGGGTTAGCGTTAGCGTACGGGTTAGGATTAGGGGACGGGTGAGGGTCAGGCTTCGGGGAAGGGTTAGGGTTAGGGTTCGGGCTACGGTTAGGGTTAGGGACGTGGACGGTTTAGGATCCAGGTGAGGGTACGACAACGCTTTAGGGGGAGCGTACGTGTGAGGGCGCGGGTTCACGTTACTGTACGGGTTAGGATTAGGGGACGGGTGAGGGTCAAGCTTCGGGGAAGGGTTAGGGTTAGGGTTCGGGCTAGGGTTAGGGTTAGGGGACGGGGACGGTTTAGGGTCCAGGTGAGGGTACGACAACGGTTTAGGGGGAGCGTACGTGTGAGGGCGCGGGTTAGCGTTAGCGTACGGGTTAGGATTAGGGGACGGGTGAGGTTCAGGCTTCGGGCAAGGGTTAGGGTTAGGGTTCGGGGTAGGGTTAGGGTTAGGGGACGGGGACGGTTTAGGGTCCAGGTGAGGGTACGACAACGCTTTAGGGGGAGCGTACGTGTGAGGGCGCGGGTTCACGTTAGCGTACGGGTTAGGATCAGGGGACGGGTGAGGGTCAGGCTTCGGGCAAGGGTTAGGGTTAGGGTTCGGGCTAGGGTTAGGGTTATGGGACGGGGACGGTTTAGGGTCCAGGTGAGGGTACGACAACGCTTTAGGGGGAGCGTACGTGTGAGGGCGCGGGTCAGCGTTAGCGTACGGGTTAGGATTAGGGGACGAGTGAGGGTCAGGCTTCTGGGAAGGGTTAGGGTTAGGGTTCGGGCTAGGGTTAGGGTTAGGGGACGGGGACGGTTTAGGGTCCAGGTGAGGGTATGACAACGCTTTAGGGGGAGCGTACGTGTGAGGTCGTGGGTTAGCGTTAGCGTAAAGGTTAGCATTAGGGGCCGGGTGAGTGTCATGCTTCGGGGAAGGCTTAGGGTTAGGGTTCGTGCTAGTGTTAGGGTTGGGGGACGGGGACGGTTTAGGGTCCAGGTGAGGGTACAGCAACGCTTTAGGGGGAGCGTACGTGTGAGGGCGCGGGTTAGCATTAGCGTACGGGTTAGGATTAGGGGACGGGTGAGGGTCAAGCTTCGGGGAAGTGTTAGGGTTAGGGTTCGGGCTAGGGTTAGGGTTAGGGGACGGGGACGGTTTAGGGTCCAGGTGAGGGTATGACAACGCTTTAGGGGGAGTGTACGTGTGAGGGCGCGGGTTAGCGTTAACGTACGGGTTAGGATTAGGGAACGGGTGAGGGTCAGGCTTCGGGCAAGGGTTAGGGTTAGGGTTCGGGCTAGGGTTAGGGTTAGGGGATGGCGACGGTTTAGGGTCCAGGTGAGGGTACGAGAACGCTTTAGGGGGAGCGTACGTGTGAGGGCGTGGGTTAGCGTTAGCGTACGGGTTAGGATTAGGGGACGGGTGAGGGTCAGGCTTCGGGGAAGGGTTAGGGTTAGGGTTCGGGCTAGGGTTAGGGTTAGGGGACGGGGACGGTTTAGTGTCCAGGTGAGGGTACGACAACACTTTAGGGGGAGCGTACATTTGAGGGCGCGGGTTAGCGTTAGCGTACGATTTAGGATTAGGGGACGGGTGAGGGTCAGGTTTCGGGGAAGGGTTAGTGTTAGGGTTCGGGCTTGGGTTAGGGGACGGGGACGGTTTACGGTCCAGGTGAGTGTACGACAACACTTTAGGGGGAGCGTACGTGTGAGGGCGGGTTATAGTTAGCGTTCGGGTTAGGATTAGGGGACGGGTGAGGGTCACGCTTCGGGGAAGGGTTATGGTTAGGGTTCGGGCTAGGGTCAGGGTTAGGGGACGGGGACGGTTTAGGGTCCAGGTGAGGGTACGACAACGCTTTAGGGGGGCATACGTGTGAGGGTGCGGGTTAGCGTTAGCGTACGGGTTAGGATTAGGGGACGGGTGAGGGTCAGGCTTCGGGGAAGGGCTAGGGTTAGGGCTAGGGTTAGGGTTAGGGACGTGGACGGTTTAGGATCCAGGTGAGGGTACGACAACGCTTTAGGGGGAGCGTACGTGTGAGGGCGCGGGTTCACGTTACTGTACGGGTTAGGATTAGGGGACGGGTGAGGGTCAAGCTTCGGGGAAGGGTTAGGGTTAGGGTTCGGGCTAGGGTTAGGGTTAGGGGACGGGGACGGTTTAGGGTCCAGGTGAGGGTACGACAACGGTTTAGGGGGAGCGTACGTGTGAGGGCACGGGTTAGCGTTAGCGTACGGGTTAGGATTAGGGGACGGGAGAGGGTCAGGCTTCGGGGAAGTGTTAGGGTTAGGGTTCGGGCTAGGGTTAGGGTTAGGGGACGGGGACGGTTTAGGGTCCAGGTGAGGGTACGACAACGCTTTAGGGGTAGCGTACGTGTGAGGGCGCGGGTTAGCGTTAGCGTACGGGTTAGGATTAGGGGACGGGTGAGGTTCAGGCTTCGGGCAAGGGTTAGGGTTAGGGTTCGGGCTAGGGTTAGGGTTAGGGGACGGGGACGGTTTAGGGTCCAGGTGAGGGTACGACAACGCTTTAGGGGGAGCGTACGTGTGAGGGCGCGGGTTCACGTTAGCGTACGGGTTAGGATCAGGGGACGGGTGAGGGTTAGTTTTCTGGGAAGGGTTAGGGTTAGGGTTCGGGCTAGGGTTAGGGTTAGGGGACGGGGACGGTTTAGGGTCCAGGTGAGGGTAAGACAACGCTTTAGGGGGAGCGTACGTGTGAGGGTGCGGGTTAGCGTTAGCGTACTTGTTAGGATTAGGGGACGGGTGAGGGTCAGGCTTCGGGGAAGGGTTAGGGTTAGGGTTTGGGCTAGGGTTAGGGTTAGGGGACGGGGACGGTTTAGGGTACAGGTGAGGGTACGACAACGCTTTAGGCGGAGCGTACGTGTGGGGGCGCGGGTTAGCGTTAGCGTACGGGTTCGGATTAGGGGATGGGTGAGGGTCAGGCTTCGGGGAAGGGTTAGGGTTAGGGTTCGGGCTAGGGTTAGGGTTAAGGGACGGGGACGGTTTAGGGTCCACGTGAGGGTACGACAACGCTTTAGGGGGAGGGTACGTGTGAGGGCGCGGGTTAGCGTTAGCGTACGGGTTAGGATTAGGGGACGGGTGAGGGTCAGGCTTCGGGGAATGGTTAGGGTTAGGGTTCGGGCTAGGGTTAGGGTTAGGGGACGGGGACGGTTAAGGGTCCAGGTGAGGGTACAACGCTTTAGGGGGAGCGTACGTGTGAGGGCGCGGGTTAGCGTTAGCGTACTGGTTAGGATTAGGGGACGGGTGAGGTTCGGGCTTCGGGCAACGGTTAGGGTTAGGGTTCGGGCTAGGGTTAGGGTTAGGGGACGGGGACGGTTTAGGGTCCAGGTGAGGGTACGACAACGCTTTAGGGGGAGCGTACGTGTGAGGGCGCGGGTTCACATTAGCGTACGGGTTAGGATCAGGGGACGGGTGAGGGTTAGTTTTCGGGGAAGGGTTAGGGTTAGGGTTCGGGCTAGGGTTAGGGTTAGGGGACGGGGACGGTTTAGGGTCCAGGTGAGGGTAAGACAACGCTTTAGGGGGAGCGTACGTGTGAGGGTGCGGGTTAGCGTTAGCGTACTTGTTAGGATTAGGGGACGGGTGAGGGTCAGGCTTCGGGGAAGGGTTAGGGTTAGGGTTCGGGCTAGGGTTAGGGTTAGGGGACGGGGACGGTTTAGGGTACAGGTGAGGGTACGACAACGCTTTAGGCGGAGCGTACGTGTGGGGGCGCGGGTTAGCGTTAGCGTACGGGTTCGGATTAGGGGATGGGTGAGGGTCAGGCTTCGGGGAAGGGTTAGGGTTAGGGTTCGGGCTAGGGTTAGGGTTAAGGGACGGGGACGGTTTAGGGTCCACGTGAGGGTACGACAACGCTTTAGGGGGAGGGTACGTGTGAGGGCGCGGGTTAGCGTTAGCGTACGGGTTAGGATTAGGGGACGGGTGAGGGTCAGGCTTCGGGGAATGGTTAGGGTTAGGGTTCGGGCTAGGGTTAGGGTTAGGGGACGGGGACGGTTAAGGGTCCAGGTGAGGGTACAACGCTTTAGGGGGAGCGTACGTGTGAGGGCGCGGGTTAGCGTTAGCGTACTGGTTAGGATTAGGGGACGGGTGAGGTTCGGGCTTCGGGCAACGGTTAGGGTTAGGGTTCGGGCTAGGGTTAGGGTTAGGGGACGGGGACGGTTTAGGGTCCAGGTGAGGGTACGACAACGCTTTAGGGGGAGCGTACGTGTGAGGGCGTGGGTTAGCGTTAGCGTACGGGTCAGGATTAGGGGACGGGTGAGGGTCAGGCTTCGGGGAAGGGTTAGGGTTAGGGTTCGGGCTAGGGTTAGGGTTAGGGGACGGGGACGGTTAAGGGTCCAGGTGAGGGTACAACGCTTTAGGGCGAGCGTACGTGTGAGGGCGCGGGTTAGCGTTAGCGTACGGGTTAGGATTAGGGGTCGTGTGAGTGTCAGGCTTTGGGGAAGGGTTAGGGTTAGGGTTCGGGCTAGGGTTAGGGTTAGGGGACGGGGACGGTTTAGGGTCCAGGTGAGGGTATGACAACCCTTTAGGGGGAGCGTACGTGTGAGGGCGCGGGTTAGCGTTAGCGTACGGGTTAGGATTAGGGGACGGGTGAGGGTCAGACTTCGGGCAAGGGTTATGGTTAGGGTTCGGGCTAGGGTTAGGGTTAGGGGACGGGGACGGTTTAGGGTCCAGGTGAGGGTATGACAACGCTTTAGGGGGAGCGTACGTGTGAGGGCGTGGGTTAGCGTTAGTGTACGGGTTAGGATTAGGGGACGGGTGAGGGTCATGCTTCGGGGAAGGGTTAGGGTTAGGGTTCGGGCTAGGGTTAGGGTTAGGGGACGGGGACGGTTTAGGGGCCAGGTGAGGGTACGACAACGCTTTAGGGGGAGCGTACGTGTGAGGGCGCGGGTTAGCGTTAGCGTACGGGTTAGGATTAGAGGACGGGTGAGGTTCAGGCTTTGGGCAAGGGTTAGGGTTAGGGTTCGGGCTAGGGTTAGGATTATGGGATGGGGACGGTTTAGGGTCCAGGTGAGGGTATGACAACGCTTTAGGGGGAGCGTACGTGTGAGGTCGTGGGTTAGCGTTAGCGTACGGGTTAGCATTAGGGGACGGGTGAGGGTCAGGCTTCGGGGAAGGGTTAGGGTTAGGGTTCGGGCTAGGGTTAGGGTTAGGGGACGGGGACGGTTTAGGGTCCAGGTGAGGGTACAACAACGCTTTAGGGGGAGCGTACGTGTGAGGGCGCGGGTTAGCATTAGCGTACGGGTTAGGATTAGGGGACGGGTGAGGGTCAGGCTTCGGGGAAGGGTTAGGGTTAGGGTTCGGGCTAGGGTTAGGGTTAGGGGACGGGGACGGTTTAGGGTCCAGGGGAGGGTACGACAACGGTTTAGGGGGAGCGTACGTGTGAGGGCGCGGGTTAGCGTTAGCGTACGGGTTAGTATTAGGGGACGGGTGAGGTTCAGGCTTCGGGCAAGGTTTAGGGTTAGGGTTCGGGCTAGGGTTAGGGTTAGGGGACGGGGACGGTTTAGGGTCCAGGTGAGGGTACGACAACGCTTTAGGGGGAGCGTACGTGTGAGGGCGCGTGTTCACGTTAGCGTACGGGTTAGGATCAGGGGACGGGTGAGGGTCAGGCTTCGGGCAAGGGTTAGGGTTAGGGTTCGGGCTAGGGTTAGGGTTATCGGATGGGGACGGTTTAGGGTCCAGGTGAGGGTACGACAACGCTTTAGGGGGAGCGTACGTGTGAGGGCGCGGGTTAGCGTTAGCGTACGGGTTAGGATTAGGGGACGGGTGAGGGTCATGCTTCGGGGAAGGGTTAGGGTTAGGGTTCGGGCTAGGGTTAGGGTTAGGGGACGGGGACGGTTTAGGGTCCAGGTGAGGGTACGACAACGCTTTAGGGGGAGCGTACGTGTGAGGGCGCGGGTTAGCATTAGCGTACGGGTTAGGATTAGGGGACGAGTGAGGGTCAGGCTTCTGGGAAGGGTTAGGGTTAGGGTTCGGGCTAGGGTTAGGGTTAGGGGACGGGGACGGTTTAGGGTCCAGGTGAGGGTATGACAACGCTTTAGGGGGAGCGTACGTGTGAGGGCGCGGGTTAGCATTAGCGTACGGGTTAGGATTAGGGGACGGGTGAGGGTCAGGCTTCGGGGAAGTTTTAGGGTTAGGGTTCGGGCTAGGGTTAGGGTTAGGGGACGGGGACGGTTTAGGGTCCAGGTGAGGGTACGAGAACGCTTTAGGGGGAGCGTACGTGTGAGGGCGCGGGTTAGCGTTAGCGTACGGGTTAGGATTAGGGGACGGGTGAGGGTCAGACTTCGGGCAAGGGTTATGGTTAGGGTTCGGGCTAGGGTTAGGGTTATGGGACGGGGACGGTTTAGGATCCCGGTGAGGGTATGACAACGCTTTAGGGGGAGCGTACGTGTGAGGGCGCGGGTTAGCGTTAGTGTACGGGTTAGGATTAGGGGACGGGTGAGGGTCAGGCTTCGGGGAAGGGTTAGGGTTAGGGTTCGGCCTAGGATTAGGGTTAGGGGACGGGGACGGTTTATGGTCCAGGTGAGGGGACGAGAACGCTTTAGGGGGAGCGTACGTGTGAGGGCGCGGGTTAGCATTAGCGTACGGGTTAGGATTAGGGGACGGGTGAGGGTCAGGCTTCGGGGAAGGGTTAGGGTTAGGGTTCGGGCTAGGGCTAGTGTTAGGGGATGGGGACGGTTTAGGGTACAGGTGAGGGTACGACAACGCTTTAGGGGGAGCGTACGTGTGAGGGCGCGGGTTAGCGTTAGCGTACGGGTTCGGATTAGGGGATGGGTGAGGGTCAGGCTTCGGGGAAGGGTTAGGGTTAGGGTTCGGGCTAGGGTTAGGGTTAAGGGACGGGGACGGTTTAGGGTCCAGGTGAGGGTACGACAACGCTTTAGGGGGAGGGTACGTGTGAGGGTGCGGGTTAGCGTTAGCTTACGGGTTAGGATTAGGGGACGGGTGAGGGTCAGGCTTCGGGGAAGGGTTAGGGTTAGGGTTCGGGCTAGGTTTAGGGTTAGGGCACGGGGACGGTTAAGGGTCCAGGTGAGGGTACAACGCTTTAGGGGGAGCGTACGTGTGAGGGCGCGGGTTAGCGTTAGCGTACGGGTTAGGATTAGGGGACGGGTGAGGGTCATGCTTCGGGGAAGGGTTAGGGTTAGGGTTCGGGCTAGGGTTAGGGTTAGGGGACGGGGACGGTTTAGGGTCCAGGTGAGGGTACGACAACGCTTTAGGGGGAGCGTACGTGTGAGGGCGTGGGTTAGCGTTAGCGTACGGGTTAGGATTAGAGGACGGGTGAGGTTCAGGCTTCGGGCAAGGGTTAGGGTTAGGGTTCGGGCTAGGGTTAGGGTTATGGGATGGGGACGGTTTAGGGTCCAGGTGAGGGTACGACAACGCTTTAGGGGGAGCGTACGTGTGAGGGCGCGGGTTAGCGTTAGCGTACGGGTTAGGATTAGGGGACGGGTGAGGGTCATGCTTCGGGGAAGGGTTAGGGTTAGGGTTCGGGCTAGGGTTAGGCTTAGGGGACGGGGACGGTTTAGGGTCCAGGTGAGGGTATGACAACGCTTTAGGGGGAGCGTACGTGTGAGGTCGTGGGTTAGCGTTAGCGTAAAGGTTAGCATTAGGGGCCGGGTGAGTGTCATGCTTCGGGGAAGGGTTAGGGTTAGGGTCGTGCTAGTGTTAGGGTTGGGGGACGGGGATGGTTTAGGGTCCAGGTGAGGGTACAGCAACGCTTTAGGGGGAGCGTACGTGTGAGGGCGCGGGTTAGCATTAGCGTACGGGTTAGGATTAGGGAACGGGTGAGGGTCAGGCTTCGGGCAAGGGTTAGGGTTAGGGTTCGGGCTAGGGTTAGGGTTAGGGGACGGCGACGGTTTAGGGTCCAGGTGAGGGTACGAGAACGCTTTAGGTGGAGCGTACTTATGAGGGCGTGGGTTAGCGTTAGCGTACGGGTTAGGATTATGGGACGGGTGAGGGTCAGGCTTCGGGGAACGGTTAGGGTTAGGGTTCGGGCTAGGGTTAGGGTTAGGGTTAGGGGACGGTTTAGGGTCCAGGTGAGGGTACGACAACACTTTAGGGGGAGCGTACATTTGAGGGCGCGGGTTAGCGTTAGCGTACGGTTTAGGATTAGGGGACGGGTGAGGGTCAGGTTTCGGGGAAGGGTTAGTGTTAGGGTTCGGGCTTGGGTTAGGGGACGGGGACGGTTTAGGGTCCAGGTGAGTGTACGACAACACTTTAGGGGGAGCGTACGTGTGAGGGTGGGTTATAGTTAGCGTTCGGGTTAGGATTAGGGGACGGGTGAGGGTCAGGCTTCGGGGAAGGGTTATGGTTAGGGTTCGGGCTAGGGTCAGGGTTAGGGGACGGGGACGCTTTAGGGTCCAGGTGAGGGTACGACAACGCTTTAGGGGGGCGTACGTGTGAGGGTGCGGGTTAGCGTTAGCGTACGGGTTAGGATTAGGGGACGGGTGAGGGTCAGGCTTCTGGGAAGGGTTAGGGTTAGGGTTCGGGCTACGGTTAGGGTTAGGGACATGGACGGTTTAGGATCCAGGTGAGGGTACGACAACGCTTTAGGGGGAGCGTACGTGTGAGGGCGCGGGTTCACGTTACTGTACGGGTTAGGATTAGGGGACGGGTGAGGGTCAAGCTTCGGGGAAGGGTTAGGGTTAGGGTTCGGGCTAGGGTTAGGGTTAGGGGACGGGGACGGTTTAGGGTCCAGGTGAGGGTACGACAACGGTTTAGGGGGAGCGTACCTGTGAGGGCGCGGGTTAGCGTTAGCGTACGGGTTAGGATTAGGGGACGGGTGAGGTTCAGGCTTCGGGCAAGGGTTAGGGTTAGGGTTCGGGCTAGGGTTAGGGTTATGGGATGGGGACGGTTTAGGGTCCAGGTGAGGGTACGACAATGCTTTAGGGGGAGCGTACGTGTGAGGGCGCGGGTTAGCGTTAGCGTACGGGTTAGGATTAGGGGACGGGTGAGGGTCATGCTTCGGGGAAGGGTTAGGGTTAGGGTTCGGGCTAGGGTTAGGGTTAGGGGACGGGGACGGTTTAGGGTCCAGGTGAGGGTACGACAACGCTTTAGGGGGAGCGTACGTGTGAGGGCGCGGGTTAGCGTTAGCGTACGGGTTAGGATTAGGGGACGGGTGAGGTTCAGGCTTCGGGCAAGGGTTAGGGTTAGGGTTCGGGCTAGGGTTAGGGTTATGGGACGGGGACGGTTTAGGGTCCAGGTGAGGGTACGACAACGCTTTAGGGGGAGCGTACGTGTGAGGGCGCGGGTCAGCGTTAGCGTACGGGTTAGGATTAGGGGACGAGTGAGGGTCAGGCTTCTGGGAAGGGTTAGGGTTAGGGTTCGGGCTAGGGTTAGGGTTAGGGGACGGGGACGGTTTAGGGTCCAGGTGAGGGTATGACAACGCTTTAGGGGGAGCGTACGTGTGAGGTCGTGGGTTAGCGTTAGCGTAAAGGTTAGCATTAGGGGCCGGGTGAGTGTCATGCTTCGGGGAAGGGTTAGGGTTAGGGTTCGTGCTAGTGTTAGGGTTGGGGGACGGGGACGGTTTAGGGTCCAGGTGAGGGTACAGCAACGCTTTAGGGGGAGCGTACGTGTGAGGGCGCGGGTTAGCATTAGCGTACGGGTTAGGATTAGGGGACGGGTGAGGGTCAAGCTTCGGGGAAGTGTTAGGGTTAGGGTTCGGGCTAGGGTTAGGGTTAGGGGACGGGGACGGTTTAGGGTCCAGGTGAGGGTACGACAACGCTTTAGGGGGAGTGTACGTGTGAGGGCGCGGGTTAGCGTTAGCGTACGGGTTAGGATTAGGGAACGGGTGAGGGTCAGGCTTCGGGCAAGGGTTAGGGTTAGGGTTCGGGCTAGGGTTAGGGTTAGGGGACGGCGACGGTTTAGGGTCCAGGTGAGGGTACGAGAACGCTTTAGGGGGAGCGTACGTGTGAGGGCGTGGGTTAGCGTTAGCGTACGGGTTAGGATTAGGGGACGGGTGAGGGTCAGGCTTCGGGGAAGGGTTAGGGTTAGGGTTCGGGCTAGGGTTAGGGTTATGGGATGGGGACGGTTTAGGGTCCAGGTGAGGGTACGACAACACTTTAGGGGGAGCGTACATTTGAGGGCCCGGGTTAGCGTTAGCGTACGGTTTAGGATTAGGGGACGGGTGAGGGTCAGGTTTCGGGGAAGGGTTAGTGTTAGGGTTCGGGCTTGGGTTAGGGGACGGGGACGGTTTAGGGTAGAGGTGAGTGTACGACAACACTTTAGGGGGAGCCTACGTGTGAGGGCGGGTTATAGTTAGCGTTCGGGTTAGGATTAGGGGACGGGTGAGGGTCACGCTTCGGGGAAGGGTTAGGGTTAGGGTTCGGGCTAGGGTCAGGGTTAGGGGACGGGGACGGTTTAGGGTCCAGGTGAGGGTACGGCAACGCTTTAGGGGGGCATACGTGTGAGGGTGCGGGTTAGCGTTAGCGTACGGGTTAGGATTAGGGGACGGGTGAGGGTCAGGCTTCGGGGAAGGGTTAGGGTTAGGGTTCGGGCTACGGTTAGGGTTAGGGACGTGGACGGTTTAGGATCCAGGTGAGGGTACGACAACGCTTTAGGGGGAGCGTACGTGTGAGGGCGCGGGTTCACGTTACTGTACGGGTTAGGATTAGGGGACGGGTGAGGGTCAAGCTTCGGGGAAGGGTTAGGGTTAGGGTTCGGGCTAGGGTTAGGGTTAGGGGACGGGGACGGTTTAGGGTCCAGGTGAGTGTACGACAACGGTTTAGGGGGAGCGTACGTGTGAGGGCGCGGGTTAGCGTTAGCGTACGGGTTAGGATTAGGGGACGGGTGAGGTTCAGGCTTCGGGCAAGGGTTAGGGTTAGGCTTCGGGCTAGGGTTAGGGTTAGGGGACGGGGACGGTTTAGGGTCCAGGTGAGGGTACGACAACGCTTTAGGGGGAGCGTACGTGTGAGGGCGCGGGTTCACGTTAGCGTACGGGTTAGGATCAGGGGACGGGTGAGGGTCAGGCTTCGGGCAAGGGTTTGGGTTAGGGTTCGGGCTAGGGTTAGGGTTATGGGATGGGGACGGTTTAGCGTCCAGGTGAGGGTACGACAACGCTTTAGGGGGAGCGTACGTGTGAGGGCGCGGGTTAGCGTTAGCGTACGGGTTAGGATTAGGGGACGGGTGAGGTTCAGGCTTCGGGCAAGGGTTAGGGTTAGGGTTCGGGCTAGGGTTAGGGTTATGGGACGGGGACGGTTTAGGGTCCAGGTGAGGGTACGACAACGGTTTAGGGGGAGCGTACCTGTGAGGGCGCGGGTTAGCGTTAGCGTACGGGTTAGGATTAGGGGACGGGTGAGGTTCAGGCTTCGGGCAAGGGTTAGGGTTAGGGTTCGGGCTAGGGTTAGGGTTAGGGGACGGGGACGGTTTAGGGTCCAGGTGAGGGTACGACAACGCTTTAGGGGGAGCGTACGTGTGAGGGCGCGGGTTCACGTTAGCGTACGGGTTAGGATCAGGGGACGGGTGAGGGTCAGGCTTCGGGCAAGGGTTAGGGTTAGGGTTCGGGCTAGGGTTAGGGTTATGGGATGGGGACGGTTTAGGGTCCAGGTGAGGGTACGACAATGCTTTAGGGGGAGCGTACGTGTGAGGGCGCGGGTTAGCGTTAGCGTACGGGTTAGGATTAGGGGACGGGTGAGGGTCATGCTTCGGGGAAGGGTTAGGGTTAGGGTTCGGGCTAGGGTTAGGGTTAGGGGACGGGGACGGTTTAGGGTCCAGGTGAGGGTACGACAACGCTTTAGGGGGAGCGTACGTGTGAGGGCGCGGGTTAGCGTTAGCGTACGGGTTAGGATTAGGGGACGGGTGAGGTTCAGGCTTCGGGCAAGGGTTAGGGTTAGGGTTCGGGCTAGGGTTAGGGTTATGGGACGGGGACGGTTTAGGGTCCAGGTGAGGGTACGACAACGCTTTAGGGGGAGCGTACGTGTGAGGGCGCGGGTCAGCGTTAGCGTACGGGTTAGGATTAGGGGACGAGTGAGGGTCAGGCTTCTGGGAAGGGTTAGGGTTAGGGTTCGGGCTAGGGTTAGGGTTAGGGGACGGGGACGGTTTAGGGTCCAGGTGAGGGTATGACAACGCTTTAGGGGGAGCGTACGTGTGAGGTCGTGGGTTAGCGTTAGCGTAAAGGTTAGCATTAGGGGCCGGGTGAGTGTCATGCTTCGGGGAAGGGTTAGGGTTAGGGTTTGTGCTAGTGTTAGGGTTGGGGGACGGGGACGGTTTAGGGTCCAGGTGAGGGTACAGCAACGCTTTAGGGGGAGCGTACGTGTGAGGGCGCGGGTTAGCATTAGCGTACGGGTTAGGATTAGGGGACGGGTGAGGGTCAAGCTTCGGGGAAGTGTTAGGGTTAGGGTTCGGGCTAGGGTTAGGGTTAGGGGACGGGGACGGTTTAGGGTCCAGGTGAGGGTACGACAACGCTTTAGGGGGAGTGTACGTGTGAGGGCGCGGGTTAGCGTTAGCGTACGGGTTAGGATTAGGGAACGGGTGAGGGTCAGGCTTCGGGCAAGGGTTAGGGTTAGGGTTCGGGCTAGGGTTAGGGTTAGGGGACGGCGACGGTTTAGGGTCCAGGTGAGGGTACGAGAACGCTTTAGGGGGAGCGTACGTGTGAGGGCGTGGGTTAGCGTTAGCGTACGGGTTAGGATTAGGGGACGGGTGAGGGTCAGGCTTCGGGGAAGGGTTAGGGTTAGGGTTCGGGCTAGGGTTAGGGTTATGGGATGGGGACGGTTTAGGGTCCAGGTGAGGGTACGACAGCACTTTAGGGGGAGCGTACATTTGAGGGCGCGGGTTAGCGTTAGCGTACGGTTTAGGATTAGGGGACGGGTGAGGGTCAGGTTTCGGGGAAGGGTTAGTGTTAGGGTTCGGGCTTGGGTTA
This sequence comes from Delphinus delphis, assembly GCF_949987515.2. NCBI lineage: Eukaryota > Metazoa > Chordata > Mammalia > Artiodactyla > Delphinidae > Delphinus > Delphinus delphis. The sequence goes on from NC_082699.1 coordinate 53,637,193, forward strand.
GGGGACGGGGACGGTTTAGGGTCCAGGTGAGTGTACGACAACACTTTAGGGGGAGCGTACGTGTGAGGGCGGGTTATAGTTAGCGTTCGGGTTAGGATTAGGGGACGGGTGAGGGTCACGCTTCGGGGAAGGGTTATGGTTAGGGTTCGGGCTAGGGTCAGGGTTAGGGGACGGGGACGGTTTAGGGTCCAGGTGAGGGTACGGCAACGCTTTAGGGGGGCATACGTGTGAGGGTGCGGGTTAGCGTTAGCGTACGGGTTAGGATTAGGGGACGGGTGAGGGTCAGGCTTCGGGGAAGGGTTAGGGTTAGGGTTCGGGCTACGGTTAGGGTTAGGGACGTGGACGGTTTAGGATCCAGGTGAGGGTACGACAACGCTTTAGGGGGAGCGTACGTGTGAGGGCGCGGGTCAGCGTTAGCGTACGGGTTAGGATTAGGGGACGAGTGAGGGTCAGGCTTCTGGGAAGGGTTAGGGTTAGGGTTCGGGCTAGGGTTAGGGTTAGGGGACGGGGACGGTTTAGGGTCCAGGTGAGGGTATGACAACGCTTTAGGGGGAGCGTACGTGTGAGGTCGTGGGTTAGCGTTAGCGTAAAGGTTAGCATTAGGGGCCGGGTGAGTGTCATGCTTCGGGGAAGGCTTAGGGTTAGGGTTCGTGCTAGTGTTAGGGTTGGGGGACGGGGACGGTTTAGGGTCCAGGTGAGGGTACAGCAACGCTTTAGGGGGAGCGTACGTGTGAGGGCGCGGGTTAGCATTAGCGTACGGGTTAGGATTAGGGGACGGGTGAGGGTCAAGCTTCGGGGAAGTTTTAGGGTTAGGGTTCGGGCTAGGGTTAGGGTTAGGGGACGGGGACGGTTTAGGGTCCAGGTGAGGGTACGACAACTCTTTAGGGGGAGTGTACGTGTGAGGGCGCGGGTTAGCGTTAGCGTACGGGTTAGGATTAGGGAACGGGTGAGGGTCAGGCTTCGGGCAAGGGTTAGGGTTAGGGTTCGGGCTAGGGTTAGGGTTAGGGGACGGCGACGGTTTAGGGTCCAGGTGAGGGTACGAGAACGCTTTAGGGGGAGCGTACGTGTGAGGGCGTGGGTTAGCGTTAGCGTACGGGTTAGGATTAGGGGACGGGTGAGGGTCAGGCTTCGGGGAAGGGTTAGGGTTAGGGTTCGGGCTAGGGTTAGGGTTAGGGGACGGGGACGGTTTAGTGTCCAGGTGAGGGTACGACAACACTTTAGGGGGAGCGTACATTTGAGGGCGCGGGTTAGCGTTAGCGTACGATTTAGGATTAGGGGACGGGTGAGGGTCAGGTTTCGGGGAAGGGTTAGTGTTAGGGTTCGGGCTTGGGTTAGGGGACGGGGACGGTTTACGGTCCAGGTGAGTGTACGACAACACTTTAGGGGGAGCGTACGTGTGAGGGCGGGTTATAGTTAGCGTTCGGGTTAGGATTAGGGGACGGGTGAGGGTCACGCTTCGGGGAAGGGTTATGGTTAGGGTTCGGGCTAGGGTCAGGGTTAGGGGACGGGGACGGTTTAGGGTCCAGGTGAGGGTACGACAACGCTTTAGGGGGGCATACGTGTGAGGGTGCGGGTTAGCGTTAGCGTACGGGTTAGGATTAGGGGACGGGTGAGGGTCAGGCTTCGGGGAAGGGCTAGGGTTAGGGTTCGGGCTAGGGTTAGGGTTAGGGACGTGGACGGTTTAGGATCCAGGTGAGGGTACGACAACGCTTTAGGGGGAGCGTACGTGTGAGGGCGCGGGTTCACGTTACTGTACGGGTTAGGATTAGGGGACGGGTGAGGGTCAAGCTTCGGGGAAGGGTTAGGGTTAGGGTTCGGGCTAGGGTTAGGGTTAGGGGACGGGGACGGTTTAGGGTCCAGGTGAGGGTACGACAACGGTTTAGGGGGAGCGTACGTGTGAGGGCACGGGTTAGCGTTAGCGTACGGGTTAGGATTAGGGGACGGGAGAGGGTCAGGCTTCGGGGAAGGGTTAGGGTTAGGGTTCGGGCTAGGGTTACGGTTAGGGGACGGGGACGGTTTAGGGTCCAGGTGAGGGTACGACAACGCTTTAGGGGGAGTGTACGTGTGAGGGCGCGGGTTAGCATTAGCATACGGGTTAGGATTAGGGGACGGGTGAGGGTCAGGCTTCGGGGAAGGGTTAGGGTTAGGGTTCGGGCTAGGGTTAGGGTTAGGGGACGGGGACGGTTTAGGGTCCAGGTGAGGGTACGACAACGCTTTAGGGGTAGCGTACGTGTGAGGGCGCGGGTTAGCGTTAGCGTACGGGTTAGGATTAGGGGACGGGTGAGGTTCAGGCTTCGGGCAAGGGTTAGGGTTAGGGTTCGGGCTAGGGTTAGGGTTATGGGACGGGGACGGTTTAGGGTCCAGGTGAGGGTACGACAACGCTTTAGGGGGAGCGTACGTGTGAGGGCGCGGTTTCACGTTAGCGTACGGGTTAGGATCAGGGGACGGGTGAGGGTTAGTTTTCGGGGAAGGGTTAGGGTTAGGGTTCGGGCTAGGGTTAGGGTTAGGGGACGGGGACGGTTTAGGGTCCAGGTGAGGGTACGACAACGCTTTAGGGGGAGCGTACGTGTGAGGGCGTGGGTTAGCGTTAGCGTACGGGTCAGGATTAGGGGACGGGTGAGGGTCAGGCTTCGGGGAAGGGTTAGGGTTAGGGTTCGGGCTAGGGTTAGGGTTAGGGGACGGGGACGGTTAAGGGTCCAGGTGAGGGTACAACGCTTTAGGGCGAGCGTACGTGTGAGGGCGCGGGTTAGCGTTAGCGTACGGGTTAGGATTAGGGGACGTGTGAGTGTCAGGCTTCGGGGAAGGGTTAGGGTTAGGGTTCGGGCTAGGGTTAGGGTTAGGGGACGGGGACGGTTTAGGGTCCAGGTGAGGGTATGACAACCCTTTAGGGGGAGCGTACGTGTGAGGGCGCGGGTTAGCGTTAGCGTACGGGTTAGGATTAGGGGACGGGTGAGGGTCAGACTTCGGGCAAGGGTTATGGTTAGGGTTCGGGCTAGGGTTAGGGTTAGGGGATGGGGACGGTTTAGGGTCCAGGTGAGGGTATGACAACGCTTTAGGGGGAGCGTACGTGTGAGGGCGTGGGTTAGCGTTAGTGTACGGGTTAGGATTAGGGGACGGGTGAGGGTCAGGCTTCGGGGAAGGGTTAGGGTTAGGGTTCGGGCTAGGGTTAGGTTTAGGGGACGGGGACGGTTTAGGGTCCAGGTGAGGGTATGACAACCCTTTAGGGGGAGCGTACGTGTGAGGGCGCGGGTTAGCGTTAGCGTACGGGTTAGGATTAGGGGACGGGTGAGGGTCATGCTTCGGGGAAGGGTTAGGGTTAGGGTTCGGGCTAGGGTTAGGGTTAGGGGACGGGGACGGTTTAGGGGCCAGGTGAGGGTACGACAACGCTTTAGGGGGAGCGTACGTGTGAGGGCGCGGGTTAGTGTTAGCGTACGGGTTAGGATTAGAGGACGGGTGAGGTTCAGGCTTTGGGCAAGGGTTAGGGTTAGGGTTCGGGCTAGGGTTAGGGTTAGGGGACGGGGACGGTTTAGGGTCCAGGTGAGGGTACGACAACGCTTTAGGGGGAGCGTACGTGTGAGGGCGTGGGTTAGCGTTAGCGTACGGGTCAGGATTAGGGGACGGGTGAGGGTCAGGCTTCGGGCAAGGGTTATGGTTAGGGTTCGGGCTAGGGTTAGGGTTAGGGGACGGGGACGGTTTAGGGTCCAGGTGAGGGTACAACAACGCTTTAGCGGGAGCGTACGTGTGAGGGTGCGGGTTAGCGTTAGCGTACGGGTTAGGATTAGGGGACGGGTGAGGTTCATGCTTCGGGGAAGGGTTAGGGTTAGGGTTCGGGCTAGGGTTAGGGTTAGGGGACGGGGACGGTTTAGGGTCCAGGTGAGGGTACGACAACGCTTTAGGGGGAGCGTACGTGTGAGGGCGCGGGTTAGCGTTAGCGTACGGGTTAGGATTAGGTGATGGGTGAGGTTCAGGCTTCGGGCAAGGGTTAGGGTTAGTGTTCGGGCTAGGGTTAGGGTTATGGGACGGGGACGGTTTAGGGTCCAGGTGAGGGTACGACAACGCTTTAGGGGTAGCGTACGTGTGAAGGCGCGGGTTAGCGTTAGCGTACGGGTTAGGATTAGGGGAAGGGTGAGGGTCAGACTTCGGGGAAGATTCAGGGTTAGGGTTCGGGCTAGGGTTAGGTTTAGGGGACGGGGACGGCTTAGGGTACAGGTGAGGGTACAACAACGCTTTAGGGGGAGCGTACGTGTGAGGGCGCGGGTTAGCGTTAGCGTACGGGTTAGGATTAGGGGACGGGTGAGGGTCAGGCTTCGGGGAAGGGTTAGGGTTAGGGTTCGGGCTAGGGTTAGGGGATGGGTACGGTTTAGGGTCCAGGTGAGGGTACGACAACGCTTTAGGGGGAGCGTACGTGTGAGGGCGCGGGTTAGCGTTAGCGTACGGGTTAGGATTAGGAGACGGGTGAGGGTCAGGCTTCGGGGAAGGGTTAGTGTTAGGATTTGGGCTAGGGTTAGGTTTAGGGGACGGGGAAGGATTAGGGTCCAGGTGAGGGTATGACAACCCTTTAGGGGGAGCGTACGTGTGAGGGCGCGGGTTAGCGTTAGCGTACGGGTTAGGATTAGGGGACGGGTGATGGTCAGACTTCGGGCAAGGGTTATGGTTAGGGTTCGGGCTAGGGTTAGGGTTAGGGGACGGGGACGGTTTAGGGTCCAGGTGAGGGTACGACAACGCTTTAGCGGGAGCGTACGTGTGAGGGTGCGGGTTAGCGTTAGCGTACGGGTTAGGATTAGGGGACGGGTGAGGTTCATGCTTCGGGGAAGGGTTAGTGTTAGGGTTCGGGCTAGGCTTAGGGTTATGGGACGGGGACGGTTTAGGGTCCAGGTGAGGGTACGACAACGCTTTAGGGGGAGCGTACGTGTGAGGGCACGGGTTAGCGTTAGCGTACGGGTTAGGATTAGGTGACGGGTGAGGTTCAGGCTTCGGGCAAGGGTTAGGGTTAGGGTTCGGGCTAGGGTTAGGGTTATGGGACGGGGACGGTTTAGGGTCCAGGTGAGGGTACGACAACGCTTTAGGGGGAGCGTACGTTTGAGGGCGCGGGTTAGCGTTAGCGTACGGGTTAGGATTAGGGGACGGGTGAGGGTCAGACTTCGGGCAAGGGTTATGGTTAGGGTTCGGGCTAGGGTTAGGGTTATGGGACGGGGACGGTTTAGGGTCCCGGTGAGGGTATGACAACGCTTTAGGGGGAGCGTACGTGTGAGGGCGCGGGTTAGCGTTAGTGTACGGGTTAGGATTAGGGGACGGGTGAGGGTCAGGCTTCGGGGAAGGGTTAGGGTTAGGGTTCGGCCTAGGATTAGGGTTAGGGGACGGGGACGGTTTATGGTCCAGGTGAGGGGACGAGAACGCTTTAGGGGGAGCGTACGTGTGAGGGCGCGGGTTAGCATTAGCGTACGGGTTAGGATTAGGGGACGGGTGAGGGTCAGGCTTCGGGGAAGGGTTAGGGTTAGGGTTCGGGCTAGGGCTAGTGTTAGGGGATGGGGACGGTTTAGGGTACAGGTGAGGGTACGACAACGCTTTAGGGGGAGCGTACGTGTGAGGGCGCGGGTTAGCGTTAGCGTACAGGTTCGGATTAGGGGATGGGTGAGGGTCAGGCTTCGGGGAAGGGTTAGGGTTAGGGTTCGGGCTAGGGTTAGGGTTAAGGGACGGGGACGGTTTAGGGTCCAGGTGAGGGTACGACAACGCTTTAGGGGGAGGGTACGTGTGAGGGTGCGGGTTAGCGTTAGCTTACGGGTTAGGATTAGGGGACGGGTGAGGGTCAGGCTTCGGGGAAGGGTTAGGGTTAGGGTTCGGGCTAGGTTTAGGGTTAGGGCACGGGGACGGTTAAGGGTCCAGGTGAGGGTACAACGCTTTAGGGGGAGCGTACGTGTGAGGGCGCGGGTTAGCGTTAGCGTACGGGTTAGGATTAGGGGACGGGTGAGGGTCATGCTTCGGGGAAGGGTTAGGGTTAGGGTTCGGGCTAGGGTTAGGGTTAGGGGACGGGGACGGTTTAGGGTCCAAGTGAGGGTACGACAACGCTTTAGGGGGAGCGTACGTGTGAGGGCGCGGGTTAGCGTTAGCGTACGGGTTAGGATTAGAGGACGGGTGAGGTTCAGGCTTCGGGCAAGGGTTAGGGTTAGGGTTCGGGCTAGGGTTAGGGTTATGGGATGGGGACGGTTTAGGGTCCAGGTGAGGGTACGACAACGCTTTAGGGGGAGCGTACGTGTGAGGGCGCGGGTTAGCGTTAGCGTACGGGTTAGGATTAGGGGACGGGTGAGGGTCAGGTTTCGGGGAAGGGTTAGTGTTAGGGTTCGGGCTTGGGTTAGGGGACGGGGACGGTTTAGGGTCCAGGTGAGTGTACGACAACACTTTAGGGGGAGCGTACGTGTGAGGGTGGGTTATAGTTAGCGTTCGGGTTAGGATTAGTGGACGGGTGAGGGTCAGGCTTCGGGGAAGGGTTATGGTTAGGGTTCGGGCTAGGGTCAGGGTTAGGGGACGGGGACGCTTTAGGGTCCAGGTGAGGGTACGACAACGCTTTAGGGGGGCGTACGTGTGAGGGTGCGGGTTAGCGTTAGCGTACGGGTTAGGATTAGGGGACGGGTGAGGGTCAGGCTTCGGGGAAGGGTTAGGGTTAGGGTTCGGGCTACGGTTAGGGTTAGGGACGTGGACGGTTTAGGATCCAGGTGAGGGTACGACAACGCTTTAGGGGGAGCGTACGTGTGAGGGCGCGGGTTCACGTTACTGTACGGGTTAGGATTAGGGGACGGGTGAGGGTCAAGCTTCGGGGAAGGGTTAGGGTTAGGGTTCGGGCTAGGGTTAGGGTTAGGGGACGGGGACGGTTTAGGGTCCAGGTGAGGGTACGACAACGGTTTAGGGGGAGCGTACCTGTGAGGGCGCGGGATAGCGTTAGCGTACGGGTTAGGATTAGGGGACGGGTGAGGTTCAGGCTTCGGGCAAGGGTTAGGGTTAGGGTTCGGGCTAGGGTTAGGGTTAGGGGACGGGGACGGTTTAGCGTCCAGGTGAGGGTACGACAACGCTTTAGGGGGAGCGTACGTGTGAGGGCGCGGGTTCACGTTAGCGTACGGGTTAGGATCAGGGGACGGGTGAGGGTCAGGCTTCGGGCAAGGGTTAGGGTTAGGGTTCGGGCTAGGGTTAGGGTTATGGGATGGGGACGGTTTAGGGTCCAGGTGAGGGTACGACAATGCTTTAGGGGGAGCGTACGTGTGAGGGCGCGGGTTAGCGTTAGCGTACGGGTTAGGATTAGGGGACGGGTGAGGGTCATGCTTCGGGGAAGGGTTAGGGTTAGGGTTCGGGCTAGGGTTAGGGTTAGGGGACGGGGACGGTTTAGGGTCCAGGTGAGGGTACGACAACGCTTTAGGGGGAGCGTACGTGTGAGGGCGCGGGTTAGCGTTAGCGTACGGGTTAGGATTAGGGGACGGGTGAGGTTCAGGCTTCGGGCAAGGGTTAGGGTTAGGGTTCGGGCTAGGGTTAGGGTTATGGGACGGGGACGGTTTAGGGTCCAGGTGAGGGTACGACAACGCTTTAGGGGGAGCGTACGTGTGAGGGCGCGGGTCAGCGTTAGCGTACGGGTTAGGATTAGGGGACGAGTGAGGGTCAGGCTTCTGGGAAGGGTTAGGGTTAGGGTTCGGGCTAGGGTTAGGGTTAGGGGACGGGGACGGTTTAGGGTCCAGGTGAGGGTATGACAACGCTTTAGGGGGAGCGTACGTGTGAGGTCGTGGGTTAGCGTTAGCGTAAAGGTTAGCATTAGGGGCCGGGTGAGTGTCATGCTTCGGGGAAGGGTTAGGGTTAGGGTTCGTGCTAGTGTTAGGGTTGGGGGACGGGGACGGTTTAGGGTCCAGGTGAGGGTACAGCAACGCTTTAGGGGGAGCGTACGTGTGAGGGCGCGGGTTAGCATTAGCGTACGGGTTAGGATTAGGGGACGGGTGAGGGTCAAGCTTCGGGGAAGTGTTAGGGTTAGGGTTCGGGCTAGGGTTAGGGTTAGGGGACGGGGACGGTTTAGGGTCCAGGTGAGGGTACGACAACGCTTTAGGGGGAGTGTACGTGTGAGGGCGCGGGTTAGCGTTAGCGTACGGGTTAGGATTAGGGGACGGGTGAGGGTCAGGCTTCGGGGAAGGGTTAGGGTTAGGGTTCGGGCTAGGGTTAGGGTTAGGGGACGGGGACGGTTTAGGGTCCAGGGGAGGGTACGACAACGCTTTAGGGGGAGCGTACGTGTGAGGGCGCGGGTTAGTGTTAGCGTACGGGTTAGGATTAGAGGACGGGTGAGGTTCAGGCTTTGGGCAAGGGTTAGGGTTAGGGTTCGGGCTGGGGTTAGGATTGTGGGATGGGGACGGTTTAGGGTCCAGGTGAGGGTATGACAACGCTTTAGGGGGAGCGTACGTGTGAGGTCGTGGGTTAGCGTTAGCGTACGGGTTAGGATTAGGGGACGGGTGAGGGTCAGGCTTCGGGGAAGGGTTAGGGTTAGGGTTCGGGCTAGGGTTAGGGTTAGGGGACGGGGACGGTTTAGGGTCCAGGTGAGGGTACGACAACGCTTTAGGGGGAGCGTACGTGTGAGGGCGCGGGTTAGCATTAGCGTACGGGTTAGGATTAGGGGACGGGTGAGGGTCAGGCTTCGGGGAAGGGTTAGGGTTAGGGTTCGGGCTAGGGTTAGGGTTAGGGGACGGGGACGGTTTAGGGTCCAGGTGAGGGTACGACAACGCTTTAGGGGGAGTGTACGTGTGAGGGCGCGGGTTAGCGTTAGCGTACGGGTTAGGATTAGGGAACGGGTGAGGGTCAGGCTTCGGGCAAGGGTTAGGGTTAGGGTTCGGGCTTGGGTTAGGGGACGGGGACGGTTTAGGGTCCAGGTGAGTGTACGACAACACTTTAGGGGGAGCGTACGTGTGAGGGCGGGTTATAGTTAGCGTTCGGGTTAGGATTAGGGGACGGGTGAGGGTCACGCTTCGGGGAAGGGTTATGGTTAGGGTTCGGGCTAGGGTCAGGGTTAGGGGACGGGGACGGTTTAGGGTCCAGGTGAGGGTACGACAACGCTTTAGGGGGGCATACGTGTGAGGGCGCGGGTTAGCGTTAGCGTACTGGTTAGGATTAGGGGACGGGTGAGGTTCGGGCTTCGGGCAACGGTTAGGGTTAGGGTTCGGGCTAGGGTTAGGGTTAGGGGACGGGGACGGTTTAGGGTCCAGGTGAGGGTACGACAACGCTTTAGGGGGAGCGTACGTGTGAGGGCGTGGGTTAGCGTTAGTGTACGGGTTAGGATTAGGGGACGGGTGAGGGTCAGGCTTCGGGGAAGGGTTAGGGTTAGGGTTCGGGCTAGGGTTAGGTTTAGGGGACGGGGACGGTTTAGGGTCCAGGTGAGGGTATGACAACCCTTTAGGGGGAGCGTACGTGTGAGGGCGCGGGTTAGCGTTAGCGTACGGGTTAGGATTAGGGGACGGGTGAGGGTCATGCTTCGGGGAAGGGTTAGGGTTAGGGTTCGGGCTAGGGTTAGGGTTAGGGGACGGGGACGGTTTAGGGGCCAGGTGAGGGTACGACAACGCTTTAGGGGGAGCGTACGTGTGAGGGCGCGGGTTAGTGTTAGCGTACGGGTTAGGATTAGAGGACGGGTGAGGTTCAGGCTTTGGGCAAGGGTTAGGGTTAGGGTTCGGGCTTGGGTTAGGGGACGGGGACGGTTTAGGGTCCAGGTGAGTGTACGACAACACTTTAGGGGGAGCGTACGTGTGAGGGCGGGTTATAGTTAGCGTTCGGGTTAGGATTAGGGGACGGGTGAGGGTCAGGCTTCGGGGAAGGGTTATGGTTAGGGTTCGGGCTAGGGTCAGGGTTAGGGGACGGGGACGGTTTAGGGTCCAGGTGAGGGTACGACAACGCTTTAGGGGGGCATACGTGTGAGGGTGCGTGTTAGCGTTAGCGTACGGGTTAGGATTAGGGGACGGGTGAGGGTCAGGCTTCGGGCAAGGGTTAGGGTTAGGGTTCGGGCTAGGGTTAGGGTTAGGGGACGGCGACGGTTTAGGGACCAGGTGAGGGTACGAGAACGCTTTAGGGGGAGCGTACATGTGAGGGCGTGGGTTAGCGTTAGCGTACGGGTTAGGATTAGGGGACGGGTGAGGGTCAGGCTTCGGGCAAGGGTTAGGGTTAGGGTTCGGGCTTGGGTTAGGGGACGGGGATGGTTTAGGGTCCAGGTGAGGGTACGACAACGCTTTAGGGGGAGCGTACGTGTGAGGGCGCGGGTCAGCGTTAGCGTACGCGTTAGGATTAGGGGACGAGTGAGGGTCTGGCTTCTGGGAAGGGTTAGGGTTAGGGTTCGGCCTAGGGTTAGGGTTAGGGGACGGGTACGGTTTAGGGTCCAGGTGAGGGTATGACAACGCTTTAGGGGGAGCGTACGTGTGAGGTCGTGGGTTAGCGTTAGCGTAAAGGTTAGCATTAGGGGCCGGGTGAGTGTCATGCTTCGGGGAAGGGTTAGGGTTAGGGTTCGTCCTAGTGTTAGGGTTGGGGGACGGGGACGGTTTAGGGTCCAGGTGAGGGTACAGCAACGCTTTAGGGGGAGCGTACGTGTGAGGGCGCGGGTTAGCATTAGCGTACGGGTTAGGATTAGGGGACGGGTGAGGGTCAAGCTTCGGGGAAGTGTTAGGGTTAGGGTTCGGGCTAGGGTTAGGGTTAGGGGACGGGGACGGTTTAGGGTCCAGGTGAGGGTACGACAACGCTTTAGGGGGAGTGTACGTGTGAGGGCGCGGGTTAGCGTTAGCGTACGGGTTAGGATTAGGGAACGGGTGAGGGTCAGGCTTCGGGCAAGGGTTAGGGTTAGGGTTCGGGCTAGGGTTAGGGTTAGGGGACGGCGACGGTTAGGGTCCAGGTGAGGGTACGAGAACGCTTTAGGGGGAGCGTACGTGTGAGGGCGTGGGTTAGCGTTAGCGTACGGGTTAGGATTAGGGGACGGGTGAGGGTCAGGCTTCGGGGAAGGGTTAGGGTTAGGGTTCGGGCTAGGGTTAGGGTTAGGGGACGGGGACGGTTTAGGGTCCAGGTGAGGGTACGACAACACTTTAGGGGGAGCGTACATTTGAGGGCGCGGGTTAGCGTTAGCGTACGGTTTAGGATTAGGGGACGGGTGAGGGTCAGGTTTCGGGGAAGGGTTAGTGTTAGGGTTCGGGCTTGGGTTAGGGGACGGGGACGGTTTAGGGTCCAGGTGAGTGTACGACAACACTTTAGGGGGAGCGTACGTGTGAGGGCGGGTTATAGTTAGCGTTCGGGTTAGGATTAGGGGACGGGTGAGGGTCACGCTTCGGGGAAGGGTTATGGTTAGGGTTCGGGCTAGGGTCAGGGTTAGGGGACGGGGACGGTTTAGGGTCCAGGTGAGGGTACGACAACGCTTTAGGGGGGCATACGTGTGAGGGCGCGGGTTAGCGTTAGCGTACTGGTTAGGATTAGGGGACGGGTGAGGTTCGGGCTTCGGGCAACGGTTAGGGTTAGGGTTCGGGCTAGGGTTAGGGTTAGGGGACGGGGACGGTTTAGGGTACAGGTGAGGGTACGACAACGCTTTAGGGGGAGCGTACGTGTGAGGGCGTGGGTTAGCGTTAGCGTACGGGTCAGGATTAGGGGACGGGTGAGGGTCAGGCTTCGGGGAAGGGTTAGGGTTAGGGTTCGGGCTAGGGTTAGGGTTAGGGGACGGGGACGGTTAAGGGTCCAGGTGAGGGTACAACACTTTAGGGCGAGCGTACGTGTGAGGGCGCGGGTTAGCGTTAGCGTACGGGTTAGGATTAGGGGACGTGTGAGTGTCAGGCTTCGGGGAAGGGTTAGGGTTAGGGTTCGGGCTAGGGTTAGGGTTAGGGGACGGGGACGGTTTAGGGTCCAGGTGAGGGTATGACAACCCTTTAGGGGGAGCGTACGTGTGAGGGCGCGGGTTAGCGTTAGCGTACGGGTTAGGATTAGGGGACGGGTGAGGGTCAGACTTCGGGCAAGGGTTATGGTTAGGGTTCGGGCTAGGGTTAGGGTTAGGGGATGGGGACGGTTTAGGGTCCAGGTGAGGGTATGACAACGCTTTAGGGGGAGCGTACGTGTGAGGGCGTGGGTTAGCGTTAGTGTACGGGTTAGGATTAGGGGACGGGTGAGGGTCAGGCTTCGGGGAAGGGTTAGGGTTAGGGTTCGGGCTAGGGTTAGGTTTAGGGGACGGGGACGGTTTAGGGTCCAGGTGAGGGTATGACAACCCTTTAGGGGGAGCGTACGTGTGAGGGCGCGGGTTAGCGTTAGCGTACGGGTTAGGATTAGGGGACGGGTGAGGGTCATGCTTCGGGGAAGGGTTAGGGTTAGGGTTCGGGCTAGGGTTAGTGTTAGGGGACGGGGACGGTTTAGGGTCCAGGTGAGGGTACGACAACGCTTTAGGGGGAGCGTACGTGTGAGGGCGCGGGTTAGTGTTAGCGTACGGGTTAGGATTAGAGGACGGGTGAGGTTCAGGCTTTGGGCAAGGGTTAGGGTTAGGGTTCGGGCTGGGGTTAGGATTATGGGATGGGGACGGTTTAGGGTCCAGGTGAGGGTATGACAACGCTTTAGGGGGAGCGTACGTGTGAGGTCGTGGGTTAGCGTTAGCGTACGGGTTAGGATTAGGGGACGGGTGAGGGTCAGGCTTCGGGGAAGGGTTAGGGTTAGGGTTCGGGCTAGGGTTAGGGTTAGGGGACGGGGACGGTTTAGGGTCCAGGTGAGGGTACGACAACGCTTTAGGGGGAGCGTACGTGTGAGGGCGCGGGTTAGCATTAGTGTACGGGTTAGGATTAGGGGACGGGTGAGGGTCAGGCTTCGGGGAAGGGTTAGGGTTAGGGTTCGGACTAGGGTTAGGGTTAGGGGACGGGGACGGTTTAGGGTCCAGGGGAGGGTACGACAACGGTTTAGGGGGAGAGTACGTGTGAGGGCGCGGGTTAGCGTTAGCGTACGGGTTAGGATTAGGGGACGGGTGAGGTTCAGGCTTCGGGCAAGGGTTAGGGTTAGGGTTCGGGCTAGGGTTAGGGTTAGGGGACGGGGACGGTTTAGGGTCCAGGTGAGGGTACGACAACGCTTTAGGGGGAGCGTACGTGTGAGGGCGCGGGTTCATGTCAGCGTACGGGTTAGGATCAGGGGACGGGTGAGGGTCAGGCTTCGGGCAAGGGTTAGGGTTAGGGTTCGGGCTAGGGTTAGGGTTATGGGATGGGGACGGTTTAGGGTCCAGGTGAGGGTACGACAACGCTTTAGGGGGAGCGTACGTGTGAGGGCGCGGGTTAGCGTTAGCGTACGGGTTAGGATTAGGGGACGGGTGAGGGTCATGCTTCGGGGAAGGGTTAGGGTTAGGGTTCGTGCTAGGGTTAGGGTTAGGGGACGGGGACGGTTTAGGGTCCAGGTGAGGGTACGACAACACTTTAGGGGGAGCGTACGTGTGAGGGCGCGGGTTAGCGTTAGCGTACGGGTTAGGATTAGGGGACGGGTGAGGTTCAGGCTTCGGGCAAGGGTTAGGGTTAGGGTTCGGGCTAGGGTTAGGGTTATGGGACGGGGACGGTTTAGGGTCCAGGTGAGGGTACGACAACGCTTTAGGGGGAGCGTACGTGTGAGGGCGCGGGTCAGCGTTAGCGTACGGGTTAGGATTAGGGGACGAGTGAGGGTCAGGCTTCTGGGAAGGGTTAGGGTTAGGGTTCGGGCTAGGGTTAGGGTTAGGGGACGGGGACGGTTTAGGGTCCAGGTGAGGGTATGACAACGCTTTAGGGGGAGCGTACGTGTGAGGTCGTGGGTTAGCGTTAGCGTCAAGGTTAGCATTAGGGGCCGGGTGAGTGTCATGCTTCGGGGAAGGGTTAGGGTTAGGGTTCGTGCTAGTGTTAGGGTTGGGGGACGGGGACGGTTTAGGGTCCAGGTGAGGGTACAGCAACGCTTTAGGGGGAGCGTACGTGTGAGGGCGCGGGTTAGCATTAGCGTACGGGTTAGGATTAGGGGACGGGTGAGGGTCAGGCTTCGGGGAAGGGTTAGGGTTAGGGTTCGGGCTAGGGTTAGGGTTAGGGGACGGGGACGGTTTAGGGTCCAGGCGAGGGTACGACAACACTTTAGGGGGAGCGTACATTTGAGGGCGCGGGTTAGCGTTAGCGTACGGTTTAGGATTAGGGGACGGGTGAGGGTCAGGTTTCGGGGAAGGGTTAGTGTTAGGGTTCGGGCTTGGGTTAGGGGACGGGGACGGTTTAGGGTCCAGGTGAGTGTACGACAACACTTTAGGGGGAGCGTACGTGTGAGGGCTGGTTATAGTTAGCGTTCGGGTTAGGATTAGGGGACGGGTGAGGGTCAGGCTTCGGGGAAGGGTTATGGTTAGGGTTCGGGCTAGGGTCAGGGTTAGGGGACGGGGACGGTTTAGGGTCCAGGTGAGGGTACGACAACGCTTTAGGGGGGCATACGTGTGAGGGTGCGTGTTAGCGTTAGCGTACGGGTTAGGATTAGGGGACGGGTGAGGGTCAGGCTTCGGGCAAGGGTTAGGGTTAGAGTTCGGGCTAGGGTTAGGGTTAGGGGACGGCGACGGTTTAGGGTCCAGGTGAGGGTACGAGAACGCTTTAGGGGGAGCGTACATGTGAGGGCGTGGGTTAGCGTTAGCGTACGGGTTAGGATTAGGGGACGGGTGAGGGTCAGGCTTCGGGCAAGGGTTAGGGTTAGGGTTCGGGCTTGGGTTAGGGGACGGGAACGGTTTAGGGTCCAGGTGAGGGTACGACAACGCTTTAGGGGGAGCGTACGTGTGAGGGCGCGGGTCAGCGTTAGCGTACGCGTTAGGATTAGGGGACGAGTGAGGGTCAGGCTTCTGGGAAGGGTTAGGGTTAGGGTTCGGCCTAGGGTTAGGGTTAGGGGACGGGGACGGTTTAGGGTCCAGGTGAGGGTATGACAACGCTTTAGGGGGAGCGTACGTGTGAGGTCGTGGGTTAGCGTTAGCGTAAAGGTTAGCATTAGGGGCCGGGTGAGTGTCATGCTTCGGGGAAGGGTTAGGGTTAGGGTTCGTCCTAGTGTTAGGGTTGGGGGACGGGGACGGTTTAGGGTCCAGGTGAGGGTACAGCAACGCTTTAGGGGGAGCGTACGTGTGAGGGCGCGGGTTAGCATTAGCGTACGGGTTAGGATTAGGGGACGGGTGAGGGTCAAGCTTCGGGGAAGTGTTAGGGTTAGGGTTCGGGCTAGGGTTAGGGTTAGGGGACGGGGACGGTTTAGGGTCCAGGTGAGGGTACGACAACGCTTTAGGGGGAGTGTACGTGTGAGGGCGCGGGTTAGCGTTACCGTACGGGTTAGGATTAGGGAACGGGTGAGGGTCAGGCTTCGGGCAAGGGTTAGGGTTAGGGTTCGGGCTAGGGTTAGGGTTAGGGGACGGCGACGGTTAGGGTCCAGGTGAGGGTACGAGAACGCTTTAGGGGGAGCGTACGTGTGAGGGCGTGGGTTAGCGTTAGCGTACGGGTTAGGATTAGGGGACGGGTGAGGGTCAGGCTTCGGGGAAGGGTTAGGGTTAGGGTTCGGGCTAGGGTTAGGGTTAGGGGACGGGGACGGTTTAGGGTCCAGGTGAGGGTACGACAACACTTTAGGGGGAGCGTACATTTGAGGGCGCGGGTTAGCGTTAGCGTACGGTTTAGGATTAGGGGACGGGTGAGGGTCAGGTTTCGGGGAAGGGTTAGTGTTAGGGTTCGGGCTTGGGTTAGGGGACGGGGACGTTTTAGGGTCCAGGTGAGTGTACGACAACACTTTAGGGGGAGCGTACGTGTGAGGGCGGGTTATAGTTAGCGTTCGGGTTAGGATTAGGGGACGGGTGAGGGTCACGCTTCGGGGAAGGGTTATGGTTAGGGTTCGGGCTAGGGTCAGGGTTAGGGGACGGGGACGGTTTAGGGTCCAGGTGAGGGTACGACAACGCTTTAGGGGGGCATACGTGTGAGGGCGCGGGTTAGCGTTAGCGTACTGGTTAGGATTAGGGGACGGGTGAGGTTCGGGCTTCGGGCAACGGTTAGGGTTAGGGTTCGGGCTAGGGTTAGGGTTAGGGGACGGGGACGGTTTAGGGTCCAGGTGAGGGTACGACAACGCTTTAGGGGGAGCGTACGTGTGAGGGCGTGGGTTAGCGTTAGCGTACGGGTCAGGATTAGGGGACGGGTGAGGGTCAGTCTTCGGGGAAGGGTTAGGGTTAGGGTTCGGGCTAGGGTTAGGGTTAGGGGACGGGGTCGGTTAAGGGTCCAGGTGAGGGTACAACGCTTTAGGGCGAGCGTACGTGTGAGGGCGCGGGTTAGCGTTAGCGTACGGGTTAGGATTAGGGGACGTGTGAGTGTCAGGCTTCGGGGAAGGGTTAGGGTTAGGGTTCGGGCTAGGGTTAGGGTTAGGGGACGGGGACGGTTTAGGGTCCAGGTGAGGGTATGACAACCCTTTAGGGGGAGCGTACGTGTGAGGGCGCGGGTTAGCGTTAGCGTACGGGTTAGGATTAGGGGACGGGTGAGGGTCAGACTTCGGGCAAGGGTTATGGTTAGGGTTCGGGCTAGGGTTAGGGTTAGGGGATGGGGACGGTTTAGGGTCCAGGTGAGGGTATGACAACGCTTTAGGGGGAGCGTACGTGTGAGGGCGTGGGTTAGCGTTAGTGTACGGGTTAGGATTAGGGGACGGGTGAGTGTCAGGCTTCGGGAAAGTGTTAGGGTTAGGGTTCGGGCTAGGGTTAGGTTTAGGGGACGGGGACGGTTTAGGGTCCAGGTGAGGGTATGACAACCCTTTAGGGGGAGCGTACGTGTGAGGGCGCGGGTTAGCGTTAGCGTACGGGTTAGGATTAGGGGACGGGTGAGGGTCATGCTTCGGGGAAGGGTTAGGGTTAGGGTTCGGGCTAGGGTTAGGGTTAGGGGACGGGGACGGTTTAGGGGCCAGGTGAGGGTACGACAACGCTTTAGGCGGAGCGTACGTGTGAGGGCGCGGGTTAGTGTTAGCGTACGGGTTAGGATTAGAGGACGGGTGAGGTTCAGGCTTTGGGCAAGGGTTAGGGTTAGGGTTCGGGCTGGGGTTAGGATTATGGGATGGGGACGGTTTAGGGTCCAGGTGAGGGTATGACAACGCTTTAGGGGGAGCGTACGTGTGAGGTCGTGGGTTAGCGTTAGCGTACGGGTTAGCATTAGGGGACGGGTGAGGGTCAGGCTTCGGGGAAGGGTTAGGGTTAGGGTTCGGGCTAGGGTTAGGGTTAGGGGACGGGGACGGTTTAGGGTCCAGGTGAGGGTACGACAACGCTTTAGGGGGAGCGTACGTGTGAGGGCGCGGGTTAGCATTAGCGTACGGGTTAGGATTAGGGGACGGGTGAGGGTCAGGCTTCGGGGAAGGGTTAGGGTTAGGGTTCGGGCTAGGGTTAGGGTTAGGGGACGGGGACGGTTTAGGGTCCAGGGGAGGGTACGACAACGGTTTAGGGGGAGAGTACGTGTGAGGGCGCGGGTTAGCGTTAGCGTACGGGTTAGGATTAGGGGACGGGTGAGGTTCAGGCTTCGGGCAAGGGTTAGGGTTAGGGTTCGGGCTAGGGTTAGGGTTAGGGGACGGGGACGGTTTAGGGTCCAGGTGAGGGTACGACAACGCTTTAGGGGGAGCGTACGTGTGAGGGCGCGGGTTCATGTTAGCGTACGGTTTAGGATCAGGGGACGGGTGAGGGTCAGGCTTCGGGCAAGGGTTAGGGTTAGGGTTCGGGCTAGGGTTAGGGTTATGGGATGGGGACGGTTTAGGGTCCAGGTGAGGGTACGACAACGCTTTAGGGGGAGCGTACGTGTGAGGGCGTGGGTTAGCGTTAGCGTACGGGTTAGGATTAGGGGACGGGTGAGGGTCATGCTTCGGGGAAGGGTTAGGGTTAGGGTTCGTGCTAGGGTTAGGGTTAGGGGACGGGGACGGTTTAGGGTCCAGGTGAGGGTACGACAACGCTTTAGGGGGAGCGTACGTGTGAGGGCGCGGGTTAGCATTAGCGTACGGGTTAGGATTAGGGGACGGGTGAGTTTCAGGCTTCGGGCAAGGGTTAGGGTTAGGGTTCGGGCTAGGGTTAGGGTTATGGGACGGGGACGGTTTAGGGTCCAGGTGAGGGTACGACAACGCTTTAGGGGGAGCGTACGTGTGAGGGCGCGGGTCAGCGTTAGCGTACGGGTTAGGATTAGGGGACGAGTGAGGGTCAGGCTTCTGGGAAGGGTTAGGGTTAGGGTTTGGGCTAGGGTTAGGGTTAGGGGACGGGGACGGTTTAGGGTCCAGGTGAGGGTATGACAACGCTTTAGGGGGAGCGTACGTGTGAGGGCGTGGGTTAGCGTTAGCGTAAAGGTTAGCATTAGGGGCCGGGTGAGTGTCATGCTTCGGGGAAGGGTTAGGGTTAGGGTTCGTGCTAGTGTTAGGGTTGGGGGACGGGGACGGTTTAGGGTCCAGGTGAGGGTACAGCAACGCTTTAGGGGGAGCGTACGTGTGAGGGCGCGGGTTAGCATTAGCGTACGGGTTAGGATTAGGGGACGGGTGAGGGTCAGGCTTCGGGGAAGGGTTAGGGTTAGGGTTCGGGCTAGGGTTAGGGTTAGGGGACGGGGACGGTTTAGGGTCCAGGTGAGGGTACGACAACGCTTTAGGGGGAGTGTACGTGTGAGGGCGCGGGTTAGCGTTAGCGTACGGGTTAGGATTAGGGAACGGGTGAGGGTCAGGCTTCGGGCAAGAGTTAGGGTTAGGGTTCGGGCTAGGGTTAGGGTTAGGGGACGGCGACGGTTTAGGGTCCAGGTGAGGGTACGAGAACGCTTTAGGGGGAGCGTACGTGTGAGGGCGTGGGTTAGCGTTAGCGTACGGGTTAGGATTAGGGGACGGGTGAGGGTCAGGCTTCGGGGAAGGGTTAGGGTTAGGGTTCGGGCTAGGTTTGGGTTAGGGGACGGGGACGGTTTAGGGTCCAGGTGAGGGTACGACAACACTTTAGGGGGAGCGTACATTTGAGGGCGCGGGTTAGCGTTAGCGTACGGTTTAGGATTAGGGGACGGGTGAGGGTCAGGTTTCGGGGAAGGGTTAGTGTTAGGGTTCGGGCTTGGGTTAGGGGACGGGGACGGTTTAGGGTCCAGGTGAGTGTACGACAACACTTTAGGGGGAGCGTACATGTGAGGGCGGGTTATAGTTAGTGTTCGGGTTAGGATTAGGGGACGGGTGAGGGTCACGCTTCGGGGAAGGGTTATGGTTAGGGTTCGGGCTAGGGTCAGGGTTAGGGGACGGGGACGGTTTAGGGTCCAGGTGAGGGTACGACAACGCTTTAGGGGGGCATACGTGTGAGGGTGCGGGTTAGCGTTAGCGTACGGGTTAGGATTAGGGGACGGGTGAGGGTCAGGCTTCGGGGAAGGGCTAGGGTTAGGGTTCGGGCTAGGGTTAGGGACGTGGACGGTTTAGGATCCAGGTGAGGGTACGACAACGCTTTAGGGGGAGCGTACGTGTGAGGGCGCGGGTTCACGTTACTGTACGGGTTAGGATTAGGGGACGGGTGAGGGTCAAGCTTCGGGGAAGGGTTAGGGTTAGGGTTCGGGCTAGGGTTAGGGTTAGGGGACGGGGACGGTTTAGGGTCCAGGTGAGGGTACGACAACGGTTTAGGGGGAGCGTACGTGTGAGGGCGCGGGTTAGCGTTAGCGTACGGGTTAGGATTAGGGGACGGGAGAGGGTCAGGCTTCGGGGAAGGGTTAGGGTTAGGGTTCGGGCTAGGGTTACGGTTAGGGGACGGGGACGGTTTAGGGTCCAGGTGAGGGTACGACAACGCTTTAGGGGGAGCGTACGTGTGAGGGCGCGGGTTAGCGTTAGCGTACGGGTTAGGATTAGGGGACGGGTGAGGTTCAGGCTTCGGGCAAGGGTTAGTGTTAGGGTTCGGGCTAGGGTTAGGGTTAGGGGACGGGGACGGTTTAGGGTCCAGGTGAGGGTACGACAACGCTTTAGGGGGAGCGTACGTGTGAGGGCGCGAGTTCACGTTAGCGTACGGGTTAGGATCAGGGGACGGGTGAGGGTTAGGTTTCGGGGAAGGGTTAGGGTTAGGGTTCGGGCTAGGGTTAGGGTTAGGGGACGGGGACGGTTTAGGGTCCAGGTGAGGGTAAGACAACGCTTTAGGGGAAGCGTACGTGTGAGGGTGCGGGTTAGCGTTAGCGTACTTGTTAGGATTAGGGGACGGGTGAGGGTCAGGCTTCGGGGAAGGGTTAGGGTTAGGGTTCGGGCTAGGGTTAGGGTTAGGGGACGGGGACGGTTTATGGTCCAGGTGAGGGGACGAGAACGCTTTAGGGGGAGCGTACGTGTGAGGGCGCGGGTTAGCGTTAGCGTACGGGTTAGGATTAGGGGACGGGTGAGGGTCAGGCTTCGGGGAAGGGTTAGGGTTAGGGTTCGGGCTAGGGTTAGGGTTAGGGGACGGGGACGGTTTACGGTCCAGGTGAGGGTACTACAACGCTTTAGGCGGAGCGTACGTGTGGGGGCGCGGGTTAGCGTTAGCGTACGGGTTCGGATTAGGGGATGGGTGAGGGTCAGGCTTCGGGGAAGGGTTAGGGTTAGGGTTCGGGCTAGGGTTAGGGTTAAGGGACGGGGACGGTTTAGGGTCCACGTGAGGGTACGACAACGCTTTAGGGGGTGGGTACGTGTGAGGGCGCGGGTTAGCGTTAGCGTACGGGTTAGGATTAGGGGACGGGTGAGGGTCAGGCTTCGGGGAATGGTTAGGGTTAGGGTTCGGGCTAGGGTTAGGGTTAGGGGACGGGGACGGTTAAGGGTCCAGGTGAGGGTACAACGCTTTAGGGGGAGCGTACGTGTGAGGGCGCGGGTTAGCGTTAGCGTACTGGTTAGGATTAGGGGACGGGTGAGGTGCGGGCTTCGGGCAACGGTTAGGGTTAGGGTTCGGGCTAGGGTTAGGGTTAGGGGACGGGGACGGTTTAGGGTCCAGGTGAGGGTACGACAACGCTTTAGGGGGAGCGTACGTGTGAGGGCGTGGGTTAGCGTTAGCGTACGGGTCAGGATTAGGCGACGGGTGAGGGTCAGGCTTCGGGGAAGGGTTAGGGTTAGGGTTCGGGCTAGGGTTAGGGTTAGGGGACGGGGACGGTTAAGGGTCCAGGTGAGGGTACAACGCTTTAGGGCGAGCGTACGTGTGAGGGCGCGGGTTAGCGTTAGCGTAAAGGTTAGCATTAGGGGCCGGGTGAGTGTCATGCTTCGGGGAAGGGTTAGGGTTAGGGTTCGTGCTAGTGTTAGGGTTGGGGGACGGGGACGGTTTAGGGTCCAGGTGAGGGTACAGCAACGCTTTAGGGGGAGCATACGTGTGAGGGCGCGGGTTAGCATTAGCGTACGGGTTAGGATTAGGGGACGGGTGAGGGTCAAGCTTCGGGGAAGGGTTAGGGTTAGGGTTCGGGCTAGGGTTAGGGTTAGGGGACGGGGACGGTTTAGGGTCCAGGTGAGGGTACGACAACGCTTTAGGGGGAGTGTACGTGTGAGGGCGCGGGTTAGCGTTAGAGTACGGGTTAGGATTAGGGAACGGGTGAGGGTCAGGCTTCGGGCAAGGGTTAGGGTTAGGGTTCGGGCTAGGGTTAGGGTTAGGGGACGGCGACGGTTTAGGGTCCAGGTGAGGGTACGAGAACGCTTTAGGGGGAGCGTACGTGTGAGGGCGTGGGTTAGCGTTAGCGTACGGTTTAGGATTAGGGGACGGGTGAGGGTCAGGCTTCGGGGAAGGGTTAGGGTTAGGGTTCGGGCTAGGGTTAGGGTTAGGGGACGGGGACGGTTTAGGGTCCAGGTGAGGGTACGACAACACTTTAGGGGGAGCGTACATTTGAGGGCGCGGGTTAGCGTTAGCGTACGGTTTAGGATTAGGGGACGGGTGAGGGTCAGGTTTCGGGGAAGGGTTAGTGTTAGGGTTCGGGCTTGGGTTAGGGGACGGGGACGGTTTAGGGTCAGGGTGAGTGTACGACAACACTTTAGGGGGAGCGTACGTGTGAGGGCGGGTTATAGTTAGCGTTCGGGTTAGGATTAGGGGACGGGTGAGGGTCACGCTTCGGGGAAGGGTTATGGTTAGGGTTCGGGCTAGGGTCAGGGTTAGGGGACGGGGACGGTTTAGGGTCCAGGTGAGGGTACGACAACGCTTTAGGGGGAGCGTACATGTGAGGGCGCGGGTTAGCGTTAGCGTACGGGTTAGGATTAGGGGACGGGTGAGGGCAAGGCTTCGGGGAAGGGTTAGGGTTAGGGTTCGGGCTAGGGTTAGGGTTAGGGGACGGGGACGGTTTAGGGTCCAGCTGAGGGTACGACAACGCTTTAGGGGGAGCGTACGTGTGAGGGCGTGGGTTAGCGTTAGCGTACGGGTTAGGATTAGGGGAAGGGTGAGGGTCAGGCTTCGGGAATTATTAGGGTTAGGGTTCGGGCCAGGGTTAGGGTCAGGGGACGGGGACGGTTTAGGGTCCAGGTGAGGTTATGACAACGCTT
Source organism: Delphinus delphis (assembly GCF_949987515.2). Classification (NCBI taxonomy): domain Eukaryota; kingdom Metazoa; phylum Chordata; class Mammalia; order Artiodactyla; family Delphinidae; genus Delphinus; species Delphinus delphis. Next base: position 53,659,618 of record NC_082699.1, read on the forward strand.
TAGGAGGAGCGTACATGTGAGGGCGCGGGTTAGCGTTAGCGTAAGGGGTAGGATTAGGGGACGGGTGAGGGTCAGGCTTCGGGGAAGGGTTAGGGTTAGGGTTCGGGCTAGGTTTAGTGTTAGGGGACGGGGTCGGTTTAGGGTCCAGGTGAGGGTACGACAACGCTTTAGGGGGAGCGTACGTGTGAGGGCGTGGGTTAGCGTTAGTGTACGGGTTAGGATTAGGGGACGGGTGAGGGTCAGGCTTCGGGGAAGGGTTAGGGTTAGGGTTCGGGCTAGGGTTAGGGTTAGGGGACGGGGACGGTTTAGGGTCCAGGTGAGGGTACGACAACGCTTTAGGGGGAGCGTACGTGTGAGGGCGTGGGTTAGCGTTAGCGTACGGGTTAGGATTAGGGGACGGGTGAGGGTCAGGCTTCTGGGAAGGGTTAGGGTTAGTGTTCGGGCTAGGGTTAGGGTTAGGGGACGGGGCCGTTTTAGTTTCCAGGTGAGGGTACGACAACGCTTTAGGAGGAGCGTACGTGTGAGGGCGCGGGTTTGCGTTAGTGTACGGGTTAGGATTAGGGGACGGGTGAGGGTCAGGCTTCTGGGAAGGGTTAGGGTTAGTGTTCGGGCTAGGGTTAGGGTTAGGGGACGGGGACGGTTTAGGGTCCAGGTGAGGGTACGACAACGCTTTAGGGGGAGCGTACGTGTGAGGGTGCATGTTAGCGTTAGCGTAAGGTTTAGGATTAGGGGACGGGTAAGGGTCAGGCTTCGGGGAACGGTTAGGGTTAGGGTTCGGGCTAGGGTTAGGGTTAGGGGACGGGGACGGTTTAGGGTCCAGGTGAGTGTAGCACAACGCTTTAGGGGGAGCGTACGTGTGAGGGCACTGGTTAGCGTTCGCGTACGGGTTAGGATTTGGGGACGGGTGAGGTTCAGGCTTCGGGGAAGGGTTAGGGTTAGGATTCGGGCTACGGATAGGGATAGGGCACTGGGACGGTTTAGGTTCCAGCTGAGGGTATGACAACGCTTTAGGGGGAGCGTACGTGTGAGGGCGCGGGTTAGCATTAGCGTACGGGTTAGGATTAGGGGACGGGTGAGGGTCAGGCTTCGGGGAAGTTTTAGGGTTAGGGTTTGGGTTAGGGTTAGGGGACGGGGACGGTTTAGGATCCAGGTGAGGGTACGACAACGCTTTAGAGGGAACGTACGTGTGAGGGAGCGGGTTAGCGTTAGTGTACGGGTTAGGATTAGGGGACGGGTGAGGGTCAGGCTTCGGGGAAGGGTTAGGGTGAGGGTTTGGGCTAGGGTTAGGGTTAGGGGACGGGGACGGTTTAGGGTCCAGGTGAGGGTACGACAACAGTTTAGGGGGAGCGTACGTGTGAGGGCGCGGGTTAGCGTTAGCGTACGGGTTAGGATTAGGGGACGGGTGAGGGTCAGGCTTCGGGGAAGGGTTAGGGTTAGGGTTCGGGCTACGGTTAGGGTTACGGGACGGGGACGGTTTAGGTTCCAGGTGAGGGTACGACAACGCTTTAGGGGGAGCGTACGTGTGAGGGCGCGGGTTAGCGTTAGCGTACAAGTTAGACTTAGAGGATGGGTGAGGGTCAGATTCGGGGAAGGGTTAAGGTTAGGGTTCGGGCTAGGGTTAGGGTTAGGGGACGGGGCCGGTTTAGGGTCCAGGTGAGGGTACGACAATGCTTTAGGGGGAGCGTACGTGTGAGGGCACGGTTTAGCGTTAGCGTACGGGTTAGGATTAGGGGACGGGTGAGGGTCAGGCTTCGGGGAAGGGTTAGGGTTAGGGTTCGGGCTAGGGTTAGGCTTAGGGGACGGGGACGGTTTAGGGTCCAGGTGAGGGTACGACAACGCTTTAGGGGGAGCGTACGTGTGAGGGCGCGGGTTAGCGTTAGCGTACGGGTTAGGATTAGGGGACGGGTGAGGGTCAGGCTTCGGGGAAGGGTTAGGGTTAGGGTTCGGGCTAGGGTTAGGGGTAGGGGACGGGGACGGTATAGGGTCCAGGTGAGGGTACGACAACACTTCAGGGGGAGCGTACGTGTGAGGACGCGGGTTAGCGTTAGCGTACGGGATAGGATTAGGGGACGGGTGAGGGTCAGGCTTCGGGGAAGGGTTAGGGTTAGGGTTCGGAATAGGTTTAGGGTTAGGGGACGGGGACGGTTTAGGGTCCAGGTGAGGGTACGACAACGCTTTAGGGGGAGCGTAAATGTGAAGGCACGAGTTAACGTTAGCGTACGGGTTAGGATTAGGGGTCGAGGGAGGGTCAGGCTTCGGGCAAGGGTTAGGGTTAGGGTTCGGGCTAGGGTTAGGGTTAGGGGACGGGGACGGTTTTGGGTCCAGGTGAGGGTACGACAACGCTTTAGGGGGAGCGTACGTGTGAGGGCGCGGGTTAGCGTTAGCGTACGGGTTAGGATTAGGGTACGGGTGAGGGTCAGGCTTCGGGGAAGGTTTAGGGTTAGGGTTCGGGCTAGGGTTAGGGTTAGGGGACGGAGACGGTTTAGGGTCCAGGTGACGGTATGACAACGCTTTAGGGGGAGCGTACGTGTGAGGGCGCGGTTTAGCGTTAGTGTACGGGTTAGGATTAAGGGACGGGTGAGGGTCAGGCTTCGGGGAAGGGTTAGGATTAGGGTTCGGGCTAGGGTTAGGGTTAGGGGACGCGGACGGTTTAGGGTCCAGGTGAGGGTACGAGAACGCTTTAGGAAGAGCATGCGTGTGAGTGCGCGGGTTAGCGTTAGCGTACGGGTTAAGATTAGGGGACGGGTGGGGGTCAGGCTTCGGGGAAGGGTTAGGGTTAGGGTTCGGGCTAGGGTTAGGGTTAGGGGACGGGGACGGTTTAGGGTCCAGGTGAGGGTACGACAACGCTTTAGGGGGAGCGTACGTGTGAGGGCGTGGGTTAGCGTTAGCGTACGGGTTAGGATTAGGGGACGGGTGAGGGTCAGGCTTCTGGGAAGGGTTAGGGTTAGGGTTCGGGCTAGGGTTAGGGTTAGGGGACGGGGACGGTTTAGGGTCCAGGTGAGGGTACGACAACGCTTTAGGGGGAGCGTACGTGTGAGGGCGAGGGTTAGCGTTAGCGTACGGGTTAGGATTAGGGGACGGGAGAGTGTCAGGCTTCGGGGAAGGGTTAGGGTTAGGGTTCGGGCTAGGGTTAGGGTTAGGGGACGGGGCCGGTTTAGGGTCCAGGTGAGGGTACGACAATGCTTTAGGGGGAGCGTACGTGTGAGGGCCTGGGTTAGCATTAGCATACGGGTTAGGATTAGGGGACAGGTGAGCGTCAGGCTTCGGGGAAGGGTTAGGGTTAGGGTTCGGCCTAGGGTTAGGGTTAGGGGACGGGGACGGTTTAGGGTCCAGGTGAGGGTACGACAACGCTTTAGGGGGAGCGTACGTGTGAGGGCGCAGGTTAGCGTTAGCGTACGGGTTAGGATTAGGGGACGGGTGAGGGTCAGGCTTCGGGGAACGGTTAGGGTTAGGGTTCGGGCTAGGGTTAGGGTTAGGGGACGGGGACGGTTTAGGGTCCAGGTGAGGGTACAACAACGTTTTAGGGGTAGCGTACGGGTGAGGGCGTGGGTTAGCGTTAGCATACGGGTTAGGATTAGGGGACGGGTGAGGGTCAGGCTTCGGGGAAGTGTTAGGGTTAGGATTCGGGCTAGGGTTAGGGTTAGGGGACGGGGACGGTTTAGGGTCCAGGTGAGGGTATGACAACGCTTTAGGGCGAGCGTACGTGTGAGGGTGCGTGTTTGCGTTAGCGTACGGGTTAGGATTAGGGGACGGGTAAGGGTCAGGCTTCGGGGAACGGTTAGGGTTAGGGTTCGGGCTAGGGTTAGGGTTAGGGGACGGGGACGGTTTAGGGTCCAGGTGAGGGTACGACAACGCTTTAGGGGGAGCGTACGTGTGAGGGCGCGGGTTAGCGTTAGCGTACGGGTTAGGATTAGGGGACGGGTGAGGGTCAGGCTTCGGGGAAGGGTTAGGGTTAGGGTTCGGGCTAGGGTTAGGGTTAGGGGACGGGGACGGTTTAGGGTCCAGGTGAGGGTACGACAACGCTTTAGGGGGAGCGTACGTGTGAGGGCGCGGGTTAGCGTTAGCGTACGGGTTAGGATTTGGGGACGGATGAGGGTCAGGCTTCGGGGAAGGGTTAGGGTTAGGGTTCGGGCTACGGATAGGGATAGGGCACTGGGACGGTTTAGGTTCCAGCTGAGGGTACGACAACGCTTTAGGGGGAGCGTACGTGTGAGGGCGCGGGTTAGCATTAGCGTACGGGTTAGGATTAGGGTACGGGTGAGGGTCAGGCTTCGGCGAAGGGTTAGGGTTAGGGTTCGGGTTCCGGTTAGGGGACGGGGACGGTTTAGGATCCAGGTGAGGGAACGACAACGCTTTAGTGGGAACGTACGTGTGAGGGAGCGGGTTAGCGTTAGCATACGGGTTAGGATTAGGGTACGGGTGAGGGTCAGGCTTCGGGGAAGGGTTAGGGTGAGGGTTCGGGCTGGGGTTAGGGTTAGGGGATGGGGACGGTTTAGGGTCCAGGTGAGGGTACGACAACGCTTTAGGGGGAGCGTACGTGTGAGGGCGCGGGTTAGCGTTAGCGTACGGGTTAGGATTAGGGGACGGGTGAGGGTCAGGCTTCGGGGAAGGGTTAGGGTTAGGGTTCGGGCTAGGGTTAGGGTTACGGGACTGGGACGGTTTAGGGTCCAGGTGAGGGTACGACAATGCTTTAGGGGGAGCGTACGTGTGAGGGCGCGGGTTAGCGTTAGCGTACGGGTTAGGATTAGGGGACGGGTGAGGGTCAGGATTCGGGGAAGCGTTAGGGTTCGGGCTAGGGTTAGGTTTAGGGGACGGGGACGGTTTAGGGTCCAGGTGAGGGTACGACAACGCTTTAGGGGGAGCGTACGTGTGAGGGCGCGGGTTAGCGTTATCGTACGGGTTAGGATTAGGTGATGGGTGAGGGTCAGGCTTCGGGGAAGTGTTAGGGTTAGGGTTCGGGCTAGGGTTAGGGTTAGGGGACGGGGACGGTTTAGGGTCCAGGTGAGGATACGACAACGCTTTAGGGGGAGCGTACGTGTGAGGGCGCGGGTTAGCGTTAGCGTCCGGGTTAGGATTAGGGGACGGGTGAGGGTCAGGCTTCGGGGAAGGGTTAGTGTTAGGGTTGGGGCTAGGGTTAGGGTTAGGGGACGGGGACGGTTTAGGGTCCAGGTGAGGGTACGACAACGCTTTAGGGGGAGCGTACGTGTGAGGGCGCGGGTTAGCGTTAGCGTATGGGTTAGGATTGGGAGACGGGTGAGGGTCAGGCTTAGGGAAAGTGTTAGTGTTAGGGTTCGGGCTAGGGTTAGGGTTAGGGGACGAGGACGGTTTAGGGTCCAGGTGAGGGTACGACAACGCTTTAGGGGGAGCGTACGTGTGAGGGCGCGGGTTAGCGTTAGCATAGGGGTTAGGATTAGGGGACGGGTGAGGGTCAGGCTTCGGGGAAGGGTTAGGGTCAGGGTTCGGGCTAGGGTTAGGGTTAGGGGACGGGGACGGGGACGGTTTAGGGTCCATGTGAGGGTACGACAACGCTTTAGGGTGAGCGTACGTGTGAGGGTGCGGGTTAGCGTTAGCGTATGGGTTAGGATTAGGAGACGGGTGAGGGTCAGGCTTCGGGAAAGGGTTAGTGTTAGGGTTCGGGCTAGGGTTAGGGTTAGGGGACGGGGACGGTTTAGGGTCCAGGTGAGGGTACGATAACGCTTTAGGGGGAGCGTACGTGTGAGGGCGCGGGTTAGCGTTAGCGTACGGGTTAGGATTAGGGGACGGGTGAGGGTCAGGCTTCGGGGAAGGTTTAGGGTTAGGGTTCGGGCTAGGGTTAGGGTTAGGGGACGGGGACGGTTTAGGGTCCAGGTGAGGGTACGACAACGCTTTAGGGGGAGCGTACGTGTGAGGGCGTGGGTTAGCGTTAGCGTACGGGTTAGGATTAGGGGACGGGTGAGGGTCAGGCTTCGGGAAAGGGTTAGGGTTAGGGTTCGGGCTAGGGTTAGGGTTAGGGGACGGGGACGGTTTAGGGTCCAGGTGAGGGTACGACAATGCCTTAGGGGGAGCGTACGTGTGAGGGCGCGGGTTAGCGTTAGCGTACGGTTTAGGATTAGGGGACGGGTGCGGGTCAGGTTTCGGAGAAGTGTTAGGGTTAGGGTTCGGGCTAGGGTTAGGGGACGGGGACGGTTTAGGGTCCAGGTGAGCGTACGACAACGCTTTAGGGGGAGCGTACGTGTGAGGGCGCGGGTTAGCGTTAGCGTACAGGTTAGGATTAGGGGACGGGTGAGGGTCAGGCTTCGGGGAAGGGTTAGGCTTAGGGTTCAGGCTAGGGTTAGGTTTAGGGGACGGGGATGGTTTAGGGTCCAGGTGAGGGTACGAGAACGCTTTAGGGGGAGCGTACGTGTGAGGGCGTGAGTTACCGTTAGCGTAAGGGTTAGGATTAGGGGACGGGTGAGGGTCAGGCTTTGGGGAAGGTTTAGGGTTAGGGTTCGGGCTAGGGTTAGGGTTAGGGGACGGGGATGGTTTAGGGTCCAGGTGAGGGTACGACAACGCTTTAGGGGTAGCGTACGTGTGAGGGCGCGGGTTAGCATTATTGTACTGGTTAGGATTAGGGGACGGGTGAGGTTCAGTCTTCGGGCAAGGGTTAGGGATAGGGTTCGGGCTAGGATTAGGGTTAGGGGACGGGGACGGTTTAGGGTCCAGGTGAGGGTACGACAACGCTTTAGGGGGAGCGTACGTGTGAGGGTGCAGGTTAGCGTTAGCGTACGGGTTAGGATTAGGGGACGGGTGAGGGTTAGGTTTCGGGGAAGGGTTAGGGTTAGGGTTCGGGCTAGGGTTAGGGTTAGGGGACGGGGACGGTTTAGGGTCCAGGTGAGGGTAAGACAACGCTTTAGGGGGAGCGTACGTGTGAGGGCGCGGGTTAGCGTTAGCGTACTTGTTAGGATTAGGGGACGGGTGAGGGTCAGGCTTCGGGGAAGGGTTAGGGTTAGGGTTCGGGCTAGGGTTAGGGTTAGGGGACGGGGACGGTTTATGGTCCAGGTGAGGGGACGAGAACGCTTTATGGGGAGCGTACGTGTGAGGGCGTGGGTTAGCATTAGTGTAAAGGTTAGCATTAGGGCACGGGTGAGTGTCAGGCTTCGGGGAAGGGTTAGGGTTAGGGTTCGGGCTATGGTTAGGGTTATGGGACGGGGACGGTTTAGGGTCCAGGTGAGGGTAAGACAACGCTTTAGGGGAAGCGTACGTGTGAGGGCGCGGGTTAGCGTTAGCGTACGGGTTAGGATTAGGGGACGGGAGAGGGTCAGGCTTCGGGGAAGGGTTAGGGTTAGGGTTCGGGCTAGGGTTAGGGTTAGGGGACGGGGACGGTTTAGGGTCCAGTTGAGGGTACGACAACGCTTTAGGGGGAGGGTACGTGTGAGGGCGCGGGTTTGTGTTAGCGTACGGGTTAGGATTAGGGGACGGGTGAGGGTCAGGCTTCGGGGAAGGGTTAGGGTTAGGGTTCGGGCTAGGGTTAGGGTTAGGGGACGGGGACGGTTTAGGGTCCAGGTGAGGGTACGACAACGCTTTAGGGGGATCGTACGTGTGAGGGCGCGGGTTAGCGTTACCGTACGGGTTACGATTAGGGAACGCGTGAGGGTCAGGCTTCGGGCAAGGGTTAGGGTTAGGGTTTGTGCTAGGGTTAGGGTTAGGGGACGGGGACGGTTTAGGGTCCAGGTGAGGGTACGACAACGCTTTAGGGGGAGCGTACGTGTGAGGGCGCGGGTTAGCGTTAGCGTACGGGTTCGGATTAGGGGACGGGTGAGGGTCAGGCTTCGGGGAAGGGTTAGGGTTAGGGTTCGGGCTAGGGTTAGGGTTAGGGGACGGGGACGGTTTAGGGTCCAGGTGAGGGTACGACAACGCTTTAGGGGGAGCGTACGTGTGAGGGTGCGGGTTAGCGTTAGCGTACGGGTTAGGATTAGGGGACGGGTGAGGGTCAGGCTTCGGGGAAGGGTTAGGGTTAGGGTTCGAGCTAGGGTTAGGGTTAGGGGACGGGGACGGTTTAGGGTCCAGGTGAGGGTACGACAATGATTTAGGGGGAGCGTACGTTTGAGGTCGTGGGTTAGCGTTAGCGTAAAGTTTAGCATTAGGGGACGGGTGAGTGTCAGGCTTCGGGGAAGGGTTAGGGTTAGGGTTCGGGCTACGGTTAGGGTTAGGGGACGGGGACGGTTTCGGATCCAGGTGAGGGTACGACAACGCTTTAGGGGGAGAGTACGTGTGAGGGCGCGGGTTAGCGTTATTGTACGGGTTAGGGTTAGGGGACGGGTGAGGGTCAGGCTTCGGGGAAGGGTTAGGGTTAGGGTTCGGGCTAGGGTTAGGGTTATGGGACGGGGACGGTTTAGGGTCCAGGTGTGGGTACGACAATGCTTTAGGGGTAGCGTATGTGTGAGGGCGCGGGTTAGCGTTAGCGTACGGGTTAGGATTAGGGGACGGGTGAGGGTCAGGCTTCGGGGAAGGGTTAGGGTTAGGGTTCGGTCTAGGGTTAGGGTTAGGGTACGGGGACGGTTTAGGGTCCAGGTGAGGGTACGAGAACGCTTTAGGGGGAGCGTTCGTGTGAGGGCGCGGGTTAGCGTTAGCCTACGGGTTAGGATTAGGGGCGGGTGAGGGTCAGGCTCGGGGAAGGTTTAGGGTTAGGGTTCGGGCTAGGGTTAGGGTTAGGGGACGGGGAACGTTTAGGGTCCAGGTGAGGGTAGGACAGCGCTTTAGGGGGAGCGTACGTGTGAGGGCGCGGGTTAGCGTTAGCGTACGGGTTAGGATTAGGAGACGGGTGAGGGTCAGGCTTCGGGGAAGGGTTAGGGTTAGGGTTCGGGCTAGGGTTAGGGTTAGGGGATGGGGACGGTTTACGGTCCAGGGGAGGGTACGACAACGCTTTATGGGGAGCGTACGTGTGAGGGCGCGGGTTAGCATTAGCGTACGGGTTAGGATTAGGGGACGGATGAGGGTCAGGCTTCGGCAAAAGGTTAGGGTTAGGGTTCGGGCTACGGTTAGGGTTAGGGGACGGGGACGGTTTAGGGTGCAGGTGAGGGTATGACAACGCTTTAGGGGGAGCATACGTGTGAGGGTGCAGGTTAGCATTAACGTACGGATTAGGATTAGAAGACGGGTGAGGGTCAGGCTTCGGGGAAGTGTTAGGGTTAGGGTTCGGGCTAGGGTTAGGGTTAGGGGACGGGGACTGTTTAGGGTCCAGGTGAGGGTACGAGAACGCTTTATTGGGAGCGTACGTGTGAGGGTGAGGGATAGCGTTAGCGTACGGGTTAGGATTAGGGGACGGGTGAGGGTCAGGCTTCGGGGAAGGGTTAGGGTTAGGGTTCTGGCTAGGGTTAGGGTTAGGGGATGGGGACGGTTTAGGGTCCAGGTGAGGGTACGACAACGCTTTAGGGGGAGCGTACGTGTGAGGGCGCGGGTTAGCGTTACCATACGGGTGAGGATTAGGGGACGGGTGAGGGTCAGGCTTCGGGGAACGGTTAGGGTTAGGGTTCGGGCTAGGGTTAGGGATAGGGGACGGGGACGGTTTAGGGTCCAGGTGAGGGTACGACAACGCTTTAGGGGGAGCGTACGTGTGAGGGCGCGGGTTAGCATTAGCGTACGGGTTAGGATTAGGGGACGGGTGAGGGTCAGGCTTCGGGGAAGGGTTAGGGTTAGGGTTTGGGCTAGGGTTAGGGTTAGGGGACGGGGACGGTTTAGGGTCCAGGTGAGGGTACGACAACGCTTTAGGGGGAGCGTACGTGTGAGGGCGTGGGTTAGCGTTAGCGTACGTTTACGATTAGGGGACGGGTGAGGGTCAGGTTTCGGGGAAGGGTTAGGATTAGGGTTCGGGCTAGGGTTAGGGTTAGGGGACGGGGACGGTTTAGGGTTCAGGTGAGGGTAAGACAACGCTTTAGGGGGAGCGTACGTGTGAGGGCGCGGGTTAGCATTAACGTACGGGTTAGGATTAGAGGACGGGTGAGGGTCAGGCTTCGGGGAAGGGTTAGGGTTAGGGTTCGGGTTAGGGTTAGGGTTAGGGGATGGGGATGGTTTAGGGTCCAGGTGAGGGTAAGAGAACGCTGTAGGGGGAGCGTACGTGTGAGGGCGTGGGTTAGCGTTAGCGTACGGTTTAGGATTAGGGGACGGGTGAGGGTCAGGCTTCGGGGAAGGGTTAGGTTTAGGGTTCGGGCTAGGGTTAGGGTTAGGGGACGGGGACGGTTTAGGGTCCAGGTGAGGGTACGACAACGCTTTAGGGGGAGCGTACGTGTGAGGGCGCGGGTTAGCGTTAGCGTACGGGTTAGGATTAGGGGACGGGTGAGGGTCAGGCTTCGGGGAAGCGTTAGGGTTAAGGTTCGGGCTAGGGTTAGGGTTAGGGGACGGGGACGGTTTAGGGTCCAGGTGAGGGTACGACAACGCTTTAGGGGGAGCGTACGTGTGAGGGCGTGGGTTAGCGTTAGCGTACGGGTTAGGATTAGGGGACGGGTGAGGGTCAGGCTTCGGGGAAGGGTTAGGGTTAGGGTTCGGGCTAGGGTTAGGGTTAGGGGACGGGGACGGTTTAGGGTCCAGGTGAGGGTACGACAACGCTTTAGGGGGAGCGTACGTGTGAGGGCGTGGGTTAGCGTTAGCGTACGGGTTAGGATTAGGGGACGGGTGAGGGTCAGGCTTCGGGGAAGGTTTAGGGTTAGGGTTCGGGCTAGGGTTAGGGTTAGGGGACGGGGACGGTTTAGGGTCCAGGTGAGGGTACGACAACGCTTTAGGGGGAGCGTACGTGTGAGGGCGTGGGTTAGCGTTAGCGTACGGGTTAGGATAAGGGGACGGGTGAGGGTCAGGCTTCGATGAAAGTTAGTGTTAGGGTTTGGGCTAAGGTTAGGTTTAGGGGACGGGGACGGTTTAGGGTCCAGGTGAGGGTACAACAGCGCTTTAGGGGGAGCGTACGTGTGAGGGCGCGGGTTAGCGTTAGCGTACGGGTTAGGATTAGGAGACGGGTGAGGGTCAGGTTTCGGGGAAGGTTTAGAGTTAGGGTTCGGGCTAGGGTTAGGGTTAGGGGACGGGGACGGTTTAGGGTCCAGGTGAGGGTACGACAATTCTTTAGGAGTAGCGTACGTGTTAAGGCGCAGGTTAGTGTTATTGTACGGGTTAGGGTTAGGGGACTAGTGAGGGTAAGGTTTCGGGGAAGGGTTAGGGTTAGAGTTCGGGCTAGGGTTTGGGTTAGGGGACGGGGACGGTTTAGGGTCCAGGTGAGGGTAAGACAATGCTTTAGGGGGAGCGTACGTGTGAGGGCGCGGGTTAGCGTTAGCGTACGGGTAAGGATTAGGGGACGGGTGAGGTTCAGGCTTCGGTCAAGGTTTAGGGTTAGGGTTTGGGCTGGGGTTAGGGTTAGGTGACGGGGACGGTTTAGGGTCCAGGTGAGGGTACGACAACGCTTTAGGGGGAGCGTACGTGTGAGGGCGCGGGTTAGCGTTAGCGTACGGGTTAGGAATAGGTGACGGGTGAGGGTCAGGCTTCGGGGAAGGGTTAGGGTTAGGGTTCGGGCTAGGGTTAGGGTTAGGGTACAGGGACGGTTTAGGGTCCGGGTGAAGGGTACGAAAACGCTTTAGGGGGAGCGTACGTGTGAGGGTGCGGGTTAGCGTTAGCGTACGGGTTAGGATTAGGGAACGGGTGAGGGTCAGGCTTCGGGGAAGGGTTAGGGTTAGGGTTCGGGCTAGGGTTAGGGTTAGGGGACGGGGACGGTTTAGGGTCCAGGTGAGGGTACGACAAACATTTAGGGGGAGCGTACGTGTGAGGGCGCGGGTTAGCGTTAGCGTACGGGTTAGGATTAGGGGACGGGTGAGGGTCAGGCTTCGGGGAAGGGTTAGGGTTAGGGTTCCGGCTAGGGTTAGGGTTAGGGGATGGGGACGGTTTATGATCCAGGTGAGGGTACGACAACGCTTTAGGGGGAGCGTACATGTGAGGGCGCGGATTAGCGTTAGCGTACGGGTTAGGATTAGGGGACGGGTGAGGGTCAGGCTTCGGGGAAGGGTTAGGGTTAGGGTTCGGGCTAGGGTTAGGGTTAGGGGACAGGGACGGTTTAGGGTCCAGGTGAGTGTACGACAACGCTTTAGGGGGAGTGTACGTGTGAGGGCGCGGGTTAGCGTTAGCGTACGGGTTAGGATTACGGGACGGGTGAGGGTCATGCTTCGGGGAAGGGTTATGGTAGGGTTCGGGCTAGGGTTAGGGTTAGGGGACGGGGACGGTTTAGGGTCCAGGTGAGGGTACGACAACGCTTTAGGGGGAGCGTACGTGTGAGGGCGCGGGTTAGCGTTAGCGTAGGGGTTAGGATTAGGGGACTGGTGAGGGTCAGGCTTCGGGGAAGGGTTAGGGTTAGGGTTCGGGCTAGGGTTAGGGTTAGGGGACGGGGACGGTTTAGGGTCCAGGTGAGGGTACGAGAACGCTTTAGGGGGAGCGTACGTGTGAGGGCGCGGGTTAGCGTTAGCGTACGGGTTGGGATTAGGGGACGGGTGAGGGTCAGGCTTCGCGGAAGGGTTAGGGTTAGGGTTCGGGCTAGGGTTAGGGTTAGGGGACGGGGACGGTTTAGGGTCCAGGTGAGGGTACGACAACGCTTCAGGGGGAGCGTACGTGTGAGGGCGCGGGTTAGCGTTAGCGTACGGGTTAGGAATAGGAGACGGGTGAGGGTCACGCTTCGGAGAAGGGTTGGTGTTAGGGTTCAGGCTAGGGTTAGGGTTAGGGGACGGGGACGGTTTAGGATCTAGGTGAGGGTACGACAACGCTTTAGGGGGAGCATACGTGTGAGGGCGCGGGTTAGCATTAACGTACGGGTTAGGATTAGAGGACGGGTGAGGGTCAGGCTTCGGGGAAGGGTTGGGGTTAGGGTTCGGGCTAGGGTTAGGGTTAGGGGACGGGGACGGTTTAGGGTCCAGGTGAGGGTACGAGAACGCTTTAGGGGGAGCGTACGTGTGAGGGCGCGGGTTAGCGTTAGCGTACGGGTTAGGATTAGGGGACGGGTGAGGGTCAGGCTTCGGGGAAGGGTTAGGGTTAGGGTTCGGGCTAGGGTTAGGGTTAGGGGACGGGGACGGTTTAGGGTCCAGGTGAGGGTACGACAACGCTTTAGGGGGAGCGTACGTGTGAGGGTGTGGGTTAGCGTTAGCGTACGGGTTAGGATTAGGGGACGGGTGAGGGTCAGGCTTCGGGGAAGGGTTAGGGTTAGGGTTCGGGCTAGGGTTAGGGTTAGGGGACGGGGACAGTTTAGGGTCCAGGAGAGTGTACGACAACGCTTTATGCGGAGCGTACGTGTGAGGGCGCGGGTTAGCGTTAGCGTACGGGTTAGGATTAGGGGACGGGTGAGGGTCAGGCTTCGGGGAAGAGTTAGGGTTACGGTTCGGGCTAGGGTTAGCGTTAGGGGACGGGGACGTTTTAGGGTCCAGGTGAGGGTACGACAACGCTCTAGGGGGAGCGTACGTGTGAGGGCGCGGGTTAGCGTTAGCGTACGGGTTAGGATTAGGGGACGGGTGAGTGTCAGGCTTCGATGAAAGGTTAGTGTTAGGGTTTGGGCTAAGGTTAGGTTTAGGGGACGGGGACGGTTTAGGGTCCAGGTGAGGGTACAACAGCGCTTTAGGCGGAGCGTACGTGTGAGAGCGCGGGTTAGCGTTAGCGTACGGGTTAGGATTAGGGGACGGGTGAGGGTCAGGCTTCGGGGAAGGGTTAGGGTTAGGGTTCGGGCTAGGGTTAGGGTTAGGGGATGGGGACGGTTTAGGGTCCAGGTGAGGGTACGACAACGCGTTAGGGGGAGCGTACGTGTGAGAGCGCGGGTTAGCGTTAGCGTACGGGTTAGGATTCGGGGACGGGTGAGGGTCAGGTTTCGAGGAAGGATAAGGGTTAGGGTTCGGGCTAGGGTTAGGGTTAGGGGACGGGGACGGTTTAGGGTCCAGGTGAGGGTACGACAATGCTTTAGGAGTAGCGTACGTGTTAAGGCGCAGGTTAGCGTTATTGTACGGGTTAGGGTTAGGGGACTAGTGAGGGTAAGGTTTCGGGGAAGGGTTAGGGTTAGAGTTCGGGCTAGGGTTAGGGTTAGGGGACGGGGACGGTTTAGGGTCCAGGTGAGGGTAAGACAACGCTTTAGGGGCAGCGTACGTGTGAGGGCGCGGGTTAGCGTTAGCGTACGGGTAAGGATTAGGGGACGGGTGAGGTTCAGGCTTCGGGCAAGGTTTAGGGTTAGGGTTTGGGCTGGGGTTAGGGTTAGGTGACGGGGTCGTTTTAGGGTCCAGGTGAGGGTACGACAACGCTTTAGGGGGAGCGTACGTGTGAGGGCGCGGGTTAGCGTTAGCGTACGGGTTAGGAATAGGGGACGGGTGAGGGTCAGGCTTCGGGGAAGGGTTAGGGTTAGGGTTCGGGCTAGGGTTAGGTTTAGGGGACAGGGACGGTTTAGGGTCCAGGTGAGGGTACGACAACGCTTTAGGGGGAGCATACGTGTGAGGGCGCAGGTTAGCATTAACGTACGGGTTAGGATTAGAGGACGGGTGAGGGTCAGGCTTCGGGGAAGGGTTAGGGTTAGGGTTCGGGCTAGGGTTAGGGTTAGGGGACGGGGACGGTTTAGGATCCAGGTGAGGGTACGACAATGCTTTAGGGGGAGCGTACGTGTGAGGGTGCAGGTTAGCGTTAGCGTACGGGTTAGGATTAGGGGTCGGGTGAGGGTCAGGCTTCGGGGAAGGGTTAGGGTTAGGGTTCGGGCTAGGGTTATGGTTAGGGGACGGGGACGGTTTAGGGTCCACGTGCGGGTACGAGAACGCTTTTGGGGGAGCGTACGTGTGAGGGCGTGGGTTAGCGTTACAGTACGGGTTAGGATTAGGGGACGGGTGAGGGTCAGGCTTCGGGGAAGGGTTAGGGTTAGGGTTCGGGCTAGGGTTAGGGTTAGGGGATGGGGACGGTTTAGGGTCCAGGTGAGGGTACGAGAACGCTTTAGGGGGAGCGTACGTGTGAGGGCGCGGGTTAGCGTTAGCGTACGGGTTAGGATTAGGGAACGAGTGAGGGTCAGGCTTCGGGGAAGGG
The DNA here is from genome assembly GCF_949987515.2 of Delphinus delphis. Taxonomy (NCBI): domain Eukaryota; kingdom Metazoa; phylum Chordata; class Mammalia; order Artiodactyla; family Delphinidae; genus Delphinus; species Delphinus delphis. Next base: position 53,674,636 of record NC_082699.1, read on the forward strand.
TTAGGGTTAGGGTTCGGGCTAGGGTTAGGGTTAGGCGACGGGGACGGTTTAGGGTCCAGGTGAGGGTAAGACAACGCTTTAGGGGGAGCGTACGTGTGAGGGCGCGGGTTAGCGTTAGCGTACGGGTAAGGATTAGGGGACGGGTGAGGTTCAGGCTTCGGGCAAGGTTTAGGGTTAGTGTTTGGGCTGGGGTTAGGGTTAGGGGACGGGGACGGTTTAGGATCCAGGTGAGGGTACGAGAACGCTTTATGGGGAGCGTACGTGTGAGGGCGCGGGTTAGCGATAGCGTACGGGTTAGGAATAGGGGACGGGTGAGGGTCAGGCTTCGGGGAAGGGTTAGGGTTAGGGTTCGGGCTAGGGTTAGGGTTAGGGGACGGGGACGGTTTAGGGTCCAGGTGAGGGTACGATAATGCTTTAGGGGGAGCGTACGTGTGAGGTTGCGGGTTAGCGTTAGCGTACGGGTTAGGATTAGGGAACGGGTGAGGGTCAGGCTTCGGGGAAGGGTTAGGGTTAGGGTTCGGGCTAGGGTTAGGGTTAGGTGACGGGGACGGTTTAGGGTCCAGGTGAGGGTACGACAACCATTTAGGGGGAGCGTACGTGTGAGGGCGCGGGTTAGCGTTAGCGTACGGGTTAGGATTAGGGGACGGGTGAGGGTCAGGCTTCGGAGAAGGGTTAGGGTTAGGGTTCGGTCTAGGGTTAGGGTTAGGGGACGAGGACGGTTTAGGGTCCAGGTGAGGGTACGACAACGCTTTAGGGGGACCGTACGTGTGAGAGCGCGGGTTAGCGTTAGCGTACGGGTTAGGATTAGGAGACGGGTGAGGGTCAGGCTTCGGGGAAGGGTTAGGGTTAGGGTTCTGGCTAGGGTTAGGGTTAGGGGACGGGGACGGTTTAGGGTCCAGGTGAGGGTACGACAAGGCTTTAGGGGGAGCGTACGTGTGAGGGCGCGGGTTAGCGTTAGCGTACGGGTTAGGATTAGGGGACGGGTGAGGGTCAGGCTTCGGGGAAGGGTTAGGGTTCGGGTTCGGGCTAGGGTTAGGGTTAGGGGACGGGGACGGTTTAGGGTCCAGGTGAGGGTACGACAACGCTTTAGGGGGAGCATACGTGTGAGGGCGCGGGTTAGCAATAACGTACGGGTTAGGATTAGAGGACGGGTGAGGGTCAGGCTTCGGGGAAGGGTTAGGGTTAGGGTTCGGGCTAGGGTTAGGGTTAGGGGACGGGGACGGTTTAGGGTCCAGGTGAGGGTACGAGAACGCTTTAGGGGGAGCGAACGTGTGAGGGCGCGGGTTAGCGTTAGCGTACGTGTTAGGATTAGGGGACGGGTGAGAGTCAGGCTTCGGGGAAGGGTTAGGGTTAGGGTTCGGGCTAGGGTTAGGGTTAGGGGACGGGGACGGTTTAGGGTCCAGGTGAGGGTACAACAACGCTTTAGGGGGAGCGTACGTGTGAGGGCGTGGGTTAGCGTTAGCGTACGGGTTAGGATTAGGGGACGGGTGAGGGTCAGGCTTCGGGGAAGGGTTAGGGTTAGGGTTCGGGCTAGGGTTAGGGTTAGGGGACGGGGACGGTTTAGGGTCCAGGTGAGGGTACGACAACGCTTTAGGGGGAGCGTACGTGTGAGGTTGCGCGTTAGCGTTAGCGTACGGGTTAGGATTAGGGGACGGGTGAGGGTCAGGCTTCGGGGAAGGGTTAGGGTTAGGGTTCGGGCTAGGGTTAGGGTTAGGGGACGGGGACGGTTTAGGGTCCAGGTGAGGGTACGACAACCATTTAGGGGGAGCGTACGTGTGAGGGCGCGGGTTAGCGTTAGCGTACGGGTTAGGATTAGGGGACGGGTGAGGGTCAGGCTTCGGGGAAGGGTTAGGGTTAGGGTTCGGGCTAGGGTTAGGGTTAGGGGACGGGGACAGTTTAGGGTCCAGGTTAGTGTACGACAACGCTTTATGCGGAGCGTACGTGTGAGGGCGCGGGTTAGCGTTAGCGTACGGGTTAGGATTAGGGGACGGGTGAGGGTCAGGCTTCGGGGAAGAGTTAGGGTTACGGTTCGGGCTAGGGTTAGCGTTAGGGGACGGGGACGTTTTAGGGTCCAGGTGAGGGTACGACAACGCTCTAGGGGGAGCGTACGTGTGAGGGCGTGGGTTAGCGTTAGCGTACGGGTTAGGATTAGGGGACGGGTGAGGGTCAGGCTTCGGGGAAGGGTTAGGGTTAGGGTTCGGGCTAGGGTTAGGGTTAGGGGACGGGGACAGTTTAGGGTCCAGGAGAGTGTACGACAACGCTTTATGCGGAGCGTACGTGTGAGGGCGCGGGTTAGCGTTAGCGTACGGGTTAGGATTAGGGGACGGGTGAGGGTCAGGCTTCGGGGAAGAGTTAGGGTTACGGTTCGGGCTAGGGTTAGCGTTAGGGGACGGGGACGTTTTAGGGTCCAGGTGAGGGTACGACAACGCTCTAGGGGGAGCGTACGTGTGAGGGCGTGGGTTAGCGTTAGCGTACGGGTTAGGATTAGGGGACGGGTGAGGGTCAGGCTTCGGGGAAGGGTTAGGGTTAGGGTTTGGGCTAGGGTTAGGGTTAGGGGACGGGGACGGTTTAGGGTCCATGTGAGGGTACGACAACGCTTTAGGGGGAGCGTACGTGTGAGGGCGCGGGTTAGCGTTAGCGTACGGGTTAGGATTAGGGGACGGGTGAGGGTCAGGCTTCGGGGAAGGGTTAGGGTTAGGGTTCGGGCTAGGGTTAGGGTTAGGGGACGGGGACGGTTTAGGGTCCACATGCGGGTACGACAACGCTTTAGGGGGAGCGTACGTGTGAGGGCGTGGGTTAGCGTTACAGTACGGGTTAGGATTAGGGGACGGGTGAGGGTCAGGCTTCGGGGAAGGGTTAGGGTTAGGGTTCGGGCTAGGGTTAGGGTTAGGGGATGGGGACGGTTTAGGGTCCAGGTGAGGGTACGAGAACGCTTTAGGGGGAGCGTACGTGTGAGGGCGCGGGTTAGCGTTAGCGTACGGGTTAGGATTAGGGAACGAGTGAGGGTCAGGCTTCGGGGAAGGGTTAGGGTTAGGGTTCGGGCTAGGGTTAGGGTTAGGCGACGGGGACGGTTTAGGGTCCAGGTGAGGGTAAGACAACGCTTTAGGGGGAGCGTACGTGTGAGGGCGCGGGTTAGCGTTAGCGTACGGGTAAGGATTAGGGGACGGGTGAGGTTCAGGCTTCGGGCAAGGTTTAGGGTTAGTGTTTGGGCTGGGGTTAGGGTTAGGGGACGGGGACGGTTTAGGATCCAGGTGAGGTTACGAGAACGCTTTATGGGGAGCGTACGTGTGAGGGCGCGGGTTAGCGATAGCGTACGGGTTAGGAATAGGGGACGGGTGAGGGTCAGGCTTCGGGGAAGGGTTAGGGTTAGGGTTCGGGCTAGGGTTAGGGTTAGGGGACGGGGACGGTTTAGGGTCCAGGTGAGGGTACGATAATGCTTTAGGGGGAGCGTACGTGTGAGGTTGCGGGTTAGCGTTAGCGTACGGGTTAGGATTAGGGAACGGGTGAGGGTCAGGCTTCGGGGAAGGGTTAGGGTTAGGGTTCGGGCTAGGGTTAGGGTTAGGGGACGGGGACGGTTTAGGGTCCAGGTGAGGGTACGACAACCATTTAGGGGGAGCGTACGTGTGAGGGCGCGGGTTAGCGTTAGCGTACGGGTTAGGATTAGGGGACGGGTGAGGGTCAGGCTTCGGAGAAGGGTTAGGGTTAGGGTTCGGTCTAGGGTTAGGGTTAGGGGACGAGGACGGTTTAGGGTCCAGGTGAGGGTACGACAACGCTTTAGGGGGACCGTACGTGTGAGAGCGCGGGTTAGCGTTAGCGTACGGGTTAGGATTAGGAGACGGGTGAGGGTCAGGCTTCGGGGAAGGGTTAGGGTTAGGGTTCTGGCTAGGGTTAGGGTTAGGGGACGGGGACGGTTTAGGGTCCAGGTGAGGGTACGACAAGGCTTTAGGGGGAGCGTACGTGTGAGGGCGCGGGTTAGCGTTAGCGTACGGGTTAGGATTAGGGGACGGGTGAGGGTCAGGCTTCGGGGAAGGGTTAGGGTTCGGGTTCGGGCTAGGGTTAGGGTTAGGGGACGGGGACGGTTTAGGGTCCAGGTGAGGGTACGACAACGCTTTAGGGGGAGCATACGTGTGAGGGCGCGGGTTAGCAATAACGTACGGGTTAGGATTAGAGGACGGGTGAGGGTCAGGCTTCGGGGAAGGGTTAGGGTTAGGGTTCGGGCTAGGGTTAGGGTTAGGGGACGGGGACGGTTTAGGGTCCAGGTGAGGGTACGAGAACGCTTTAGGGGGAGCGAACGTGTGAGGGCGCGGGTTAGCGTTAGCGTACGTGTTAGGATTAGGGGACGGGTGAGAGTCAGGCTTCGGGGAAGGGTTAGGGTTAGGGTTCGGGCTAGGGTTAGGGTTAGGGGACGGGGACGGTTTAGGGTCCAGGTGAGGGTACAACAACGCTTTAGGGGGAGCGTACGTGTGAGGGCGTGGGTTAGCGTTAGCGTACGGGTTAGGATTAGGGGACGGGTGAGGGTCAGGCTTCGGGGAAGGGTTAGGGTTAGGGTTCGGGCTAGGGTTAGGGTTAGGGGACGGGGACGGTTTAGGGTCCAGGTGAGGGTACGACAACGCTTTAGGGGGAGCGTACGTGTGAGGTTGCGCGTTAGCGTTAGCGTACGGGTTAGGATTAGGGGACGGGTGAGGGTCAGGCTTCGGGGAAGGGTTAGGGTTAGGGTTCGGGCTAGGGTTAGGGTTAGGGGACGGGGACGGTTTAGGGTCCAGGTGAGGGTACGACAACCATTTAGGGGGAGCGTACGTGTGAGGGCGCGGGTTAGCGTTAGCGTACGGGTTAGGATTAGGGGACGGGTGAGTGTCAGGCTTCGATGAAAGGTTAGTGTTAGGGTTTGGGCTAAGGTTAGGTTTAGGGGACGGGGACGGTTTAGGGTCCAGGTGAGGGTACAACAGCGCTTTAGGCGGAGCGTACGTGTGAGAGCGCGGGTTAGCGTTAGCGTACGGGTTAGGATTAGGGGACGGGTGAGGGTCAGGCTTCGGGGAAGGGTTAGGGTTAGGGTTCGGGCTAGGGTTAGGGTTAGGGGATGGGGACGGTTTAGGGTCCAGGTGAGGGTACGACAACGCGTTAGGGGGAGCGTACGTGTGAGAGCGCGGGTTAGCGTTAGCGTACGGGTTAGGATTCGGGGACGGGTGAGGGTCAGGTTTCGAGGAAGGATAAGGGTTAGGGTTCGGGCTAGGGTTAGGGTTAGGGGACGGGGACGGTTTAGGGTCCAGGTGAGGGTACGACAATGCTTTAGGAGTAGCGTACGTGTTAAGGCGCAGGTTAGCGTTATTGTACGGGTTAGGGTTAGGGGACTAGTGAGGGTAAGGTTTCGGGGAAGGGTTAGGGTTAGAGTTCGGGCTAGGGTTAGGGTTAGGGGACGGGGACGGTTTAGGGTCCAGGTGAGGGTAAGACAACGCTTTAGGGGCAGCGTACGTGTGAGGGCGCGGGTTAGCGTTAGCGTACGGGTAAGGATTAGGGGACGGGTGAGGTTCAGGCTTCGGGCAAGGTTTAGGGTTAGGGTTTGGGCTGGGGTTAGGGTTAGGTGACGGGGTCGTTTTAGGGTCCAGGTGAGGGTACGACAACGCTTTAGGGGGAGCGTACGTGTGAGGGCGCGGGTTAGCGTTAGCGTACGGGTTAGGAATAGGGGACGGGTGAGGGTCAGGCTTCGGGGAAGGGTTAGGGTTAGGGTTCGGGCTAGGGTTAGGTTTAGGGGACAGGGACGGTTTAGGGTCCAGGTGAGGGTACGACAACGCTTTAGGGGGAGCATACGTGTGAGGGCGCAGGTTAGCATTAACGTACGGGTTAGGATTAGAGGACGGGTGAGGGTCAGGCTTCGGGGAAGGGTTAGGGTTAGGGTTCGGGCTAGGGTTAGGGTTAGGGGACGGGGACGGTTTAGGATCCAGGTGAGGGTACGACAATGCTTTAGGGGGAGCGTACGTGTGAGGGTGCAGGTTAGCGTTAGCGTACGGGTTAGGATTAGGGGTCGGGTGAGGGTCAGGCTTCGGGGAAGGGTTAGGGTTAGGGTTCGGGCTAGGGTTATGGTTAGGGGACGGGGACGGTTTAGGGTCCACGTGCGGGTACGAGAACGCTTTTGGGGGAGCGTACGTGTGAGGGCGTGGGTTAGCGTTACAGTACGGGTTAGGATTAGGGGACGGGTGAGGGTCAGGCTTCGGGGAAGGGTTAGGGTTAGGGTTCGGGCTAGGGTTAGGGTTAGGGGATGGGGACGGTTTAGGGTCCAGGTGAGGGTACGAGAACGCTTTAGGGGGAGCGTACGTGTGAGGGCGCGGGTTAGCGTTAGCGTACGGGTTAGGATTAGGGAACGAGTGAGGGTCAGGCTTCGGGGAAGGGTTAGGGTTAGGGTTCGGGCTAGGGTTAGGGTTAGGCGACGGGGACGGTTTAGGGTCCAGGTGAGGGTAAGACAACGCTTTAGGGGGAGCGTACGTGTGAGGGCGCGGGTTAGCGTTAGCGTACGGGTAAGGATTAGGGGACGGGTGAGGTTCAGGCTTCGGGCAAGGTTTAGGGTTAGTGTTTGGGCTGGGGTTAGGGTTAGGGGACGGGGACGGTTTAGGATCCAGGTGAGGGTACGAGAACGCTTTATGGGGAGCGTACGTGTGAGGGCGCGGGTTAGCGATAGCGTACGGGTTAGGAATAGGGGACGGGTGAGGGTCAGGCTTCGGGGAAGGGTTAGGGTTAGGGTTCGGGCTAGGGTTAGGGTTAGGGGACGGGGACGGTTTAGGGTCCAGGTGAGGGTACGATAATGCTTTAGGGGGAGCGTACGTGTGAGGTTGCGGGTTAGCGTTAGCGTACGGGTTAGGATTAGGGAACGGGTGAGGGTCAGGCTTCGGGGAAGGGTTAGGGTTAGGGTTCGGGCTAGGGTTAGGGTTAGGGGACGGGGACGGTTTAGGGTCCAGGTGAGGGTACGACAACCATTTAGGGGGAGCGTACGTGTGAGGGCGCGGGTTAGCGTTAGCGTACGGGTTAGGATTAGGGGACGGGTGAGGGTCAGGCTTCGGAGAAGGGTTAGGGTTAGGGTTCGGTCTAGGGTTAGTGTTAGGGGACGAGGACGGTTTAGGGTCCAGGTGAGGGTACGACAACGCTTTAGGGGGACCGTACGTGTGAGAGCGCGGGTTAGCGTTAGCGTACGGGTTAGGATTAGGAGACGGGTGAGGGTCAGGCTTCGGGGAAGGGTTAGGGTTAGGGTTCTGGCTAGGGTTAGGGTTAGGGGACGGGGACGGTTTAGGGTCCAGGTGAGGGTACGAGAACGCTTTAGGGGGAGCGAACGTGTGAGGGCGCGGGTTAGCGTTAGCGTACGTGTTAGGATTAGGGGACGGGTGAGGGTCAGGCTTCGGGGAAGGGTTAGGGTTAGGGTTCGGGCTAGGGTTAGGGTTAGGGGACGGAGACGGTTTAGGGTCCAGGTGAGGGTACAACAACGCTTTAGGGGGAGCGTACGTGTGAGGGCGTGGGTTAGCGTTAGCGTACGGGTTAGGATTAGGGGACGGGTGAGGGTCAGGCTTCGGGGAAGGGTTAGGGTTAGGGTTCGGGCTAGGGTTAGGGTTAGGGGACGGGGACGGTTTAGGGTCCAGGTGAGGGTACGACAACGCTTTAGGGGGAGCGTACGTGTGAGGTTGCGCGTTAGCGTTAGCGTACGGGTTAGGATTAGGGGACGGGTGAGGGTCAGGCTTCGGGGAAGGGTTAGGGTTAGGGTTCGGGCTAGGGTTAGGGTTAGGGGACGGGGACGGTTTAGGGTCCAGGTGAGGGTACGACAACCATTTAGGGGGAGCATACGTGTGAGGGCGCGGGTTAGCGTTAGCGTACGGGTTAGGATTAGGGGACGGGTGAGGGTCAGGCTTCGATGAAAGGTTAGTGTTAGGGTTTGGGCTAAGGTTAGGTTTAGGGGACGGGGACGGTTTAGGGTCCAGGTGAGGGTACAACAGCGCTTTAGGCGGAGCGTACGTGTGAGAGCGCGGGTTAGCGTTAGCGTACGGGTTAGGATTAGGGGACGGGTGAGGGTCAGGCTTCGGGGAAGGGTTAGGGTTAGGGTTCGGGCTAGGGTTAGGGTTAGGGGACGGGGACGGTTTAGGGTCCAGGTGAGGGTACGACAACGCGATAGGGGGAGCGTACGTGTGAGAGCGCGGGTTAGCGTTAGCGTACGGGTTAGGATTCGGGGACGGGTGAGGGTCAGGTTTCGGGGAAGGATTAGGGTTAGGGTTCGGGCTAGGGTTAGGATAGGGGACGGGGACGGTTTAGGGTCCAGGTGAGGGTACGACAATGCTTTAGGAGTAGCGTACGTGTTAAGGCACAGGTTAGCGTTATTGTACGGGTTAGGGTTAGGGGACTAGTGAGGGTAAGGTTTCGGGGAAGGGTTAGGGTTAGAGTTCGGGCTAGGGTTAGGGTTAGGGGACGGGGACGGTTTAGCGTCCAGGTGAGGGTAAGACAACGCTTTAGGGGGAGCGTACGTGTGAGGGCACGGGTTAGCGTTAGCGTACGGGTTGGGATTAGGGGATGGGTGAGGGTCAGGCTTCGGGGAAGGATTAGGGTTAGGGTTCGGGCTAGGGTTAGGGTTAGGGGACGGGGACGATTTAGGGTCCAGGTGAGGGTACGACAACGCTTTAGGGGGAGCGTACGTGTGAGGGCGTGGGTTAGCGTTAGCGTACGGGTTAGGAATAGGAGACAGGTGAGGGTCACGCTTCGGAGAAGGGTTAGGGTTAGGGTTCAGGCTAGGGTTAGGGTTAGGGGACGGGGACGGTTTAGGATCTAGGTGAGGGTACGACAACGCTTTAGGGGGAGCATACGTGTGAGGGCGCGGGTTAGCATTAACGTACGGGTTAGGATTAGTGGACGGGTGAGGGTCAGGCTTCGGGGAAGGGTTAGGGTTAGGGTTCGGGCTAGGGTTAGGGTTAGGGGACGGGGACGGTTTAGGGTCCAGGTGAGGGTACGACAACGCTTTAGGGGGAGCGTACGTGTGAGGGCGCGGGTTAGCGTTAGTGTACGGGTTAGGATTAGGGGACGGGTGAGGGACAGGCTTCGGGGAAGGGTTAGTGTTAGGGTTCGGGCTAGGGTTAGGGTTAGGGGACGGGGAAGGTTTCGGGTCCAGGTGAGGGTACGACAACGCTTTAGGGGGAGCGTACGTGTGAGGGCGTGGGTTAGCATTAGCGTACGGGTTAGGATTAGGGGACGGGTGAGGGTCAGGCTTCGGGGAAGGGTTAGGGTTAGGGTTCGGGCTAGGGTTAGGGTTAGGGGACGGGGACGGTTTAGGGTCCAGGTGAGGGTACGACAACCATTTAGGGGGAGCGTACGTGTGAGGGCGCGGGTTAGCGTTAGCGTATGGGTTAGGATTAGGGGACGGGTGAGGGTCAGGCTTCGGGGAAGGGTTAGGGTTAGGGTTCGGTCTAGGGTTAGGGTTAGGGGACGAGGACGGTTTAGGGTCCAGGTGAGGGTACGACAACGCTTTAGGGGGAGCGTACGTGTGAGAGCGCGGGTTAGCGTTAGCGTACGGGTTAGGATTAGGAGACGGGTGAGGGTCAGGCTTCGGGGAAGGGTTAGGGTTAGGGTTCGGGCTAGGGTTAGGGTTAGGGGACGGGGACGGTTTAGGGTCCAGGTGAGGGTACGACAAGGCTTTAGGGGGAGCGTACGTGTGAGGGCGCGGGTTAGCGTTAGCGTACGGGTTAGGATTAGGGGACGGGTGAGGGTCAGGCTTCGATGAAAGGTTAGTGTTAGGGTTTGGGCTAAGGTTAGGTTTAGGGGACGGGGACGGTTTAGGGTCCAGGTGAGGGTACAACAGCGCTTTAGGCGGAGCGTACGTGTGAGAGCGCGGGTTAGCGTTAGCGTACGGGTTAGGATTAGGGGACGGGTGAGGGTCAGGCTTCGGGGAAGGGTTAGGGTTAGGGTTCGGGCTAGGGTTAGGGTTAGGGGACGGGGACGGTTTAGGGTCCAGGTGAGGGTACGACAACGCGTTAGGGGGAGCGTACGTGTGAGAGCGTGGGTTAGCGTTAGCGTACGGGTTAGGATTCGGGGACGGGTGAGGGTCAGGTTTCGGGGAAGGATTAGGGTTAGGGTTCGGGCTAGGGTTAGGATAGGGGACGGGGACGGTTTAGGGTCCAGGTGAGGGTACGACAATGCTTTAGGAGTAGCGTACGTGTTAAGGCGCAGGTTAGCGTTATTGTACGGGTTAGGGTTAGGGGACTAGTGAGGGTAAGGTTTCGGGGAAGGGTTAGGGTTAGAGTTCGGGCTAGGGTTAGGGTTAGGGGACGGGGACGGTTTAGGGTCCAGGTGAGGGTAAGACAACGCTTTAGGGGCAGCGTACGTGTGAGGGCGCGGGTTAGCGTTAGCGTACGGGTAACGATTAGGGGACGGGTGAGGTTCAGGCTTCGGGCAAGGTTTAGGGTTAGGGTTTGGGCTGGGGTTAGGGTTAGGTGACGGGGTCGTTTTAGGGTCCAGGTGAGGGTACGACAACGCTTTAGGGGGAGCGTACGTGTGAGGGCGCGGGTTAGCGTTAGCGTACGGGTTAGGAATAGGGGACGGGTAAGGGTCAGGCTTCGGGGAAGGGTTAGGGTTAGGGTTCGGGCTAGGGTTAGGTTTAGGGGACAGGGACGGTTTAGGGTCCAGGTGAGGGTACGACAACGCTTTAGGGGGAGTGTACGTGTGAGGGCGCGGGTTAGCGTTAGCGTACGGGTTAGGATTAGGGGACGGGTGAGGGTCATGCTTCGGGGAAGGGTTAGGGTAGGGTTCGGGCTAGGGTTAGGGTTAGGGGACGGGGACGGTTTAGGGTCCAGGTGAGGGTACGACAACGCTTTAGGGGGAGCGTACGTGTGAGGGCGCGGGTTAGCGTTAGCGTACGGGTTAGGATTAGGGGACTGGTGAGGGTCAGGCTTCGGGGAAGGGTTAGGGTTAGGGTTCGGGCTAGGGTTAGGGTTAGGGGACGGGGACGGTTTAGCGTCCAGGTGAGGGTAAGACAACGCTTTAGGGGGAGCGTACGTGTGAGGGCACGGGTTAGCGTTAGCGTACGGGTTGGGATTAGGGGATGGGTGAGGGTCAGGCTTCGGGGAAGGATTAGGGTTAGGGTTCGGGCTAGGGTTAGGGTTAGGGGACGGGGACGATTTAGGGTCCAGGTGAGGGTACGACAACGCTTTAGGGGGAGCGTACGTGTGAGGGCGTGGGTTAGCGTTAGCGTACGGGTTAGGAATAGGAGACAGGTGAGGGTCACGCTTCGGAGAAGGGTTAGGGTTAGGGTTCAGGCTAGGGTTAGGGTTAGGGGACGGGGACGGTTTAGGATCTAGGTGAGGGTACGACAACGCTTTAGGGGGAGCATACGTGTGAGGGCGCGGGTTAGCATTAACGTACGGGTTAGGATTAGTGGACGTGTGAGGGTCAGGCTTCGGGGAAGGGTTAGGGTTAGGGTTCGGGCTAGGGTTAGGGTTAGGGGACGGGGACGGTTTAGGGTCCAGGTGAGGGTACGACAACGCTTTAGGGGGAGCGTACGTGTGAGGGCGCGGGTTAGCGTTAGTGTACGGGTTAGGATTAGGGCACGGGTGAGGGACAGGCTTCGGGGAAGGGTTAGGGTTAGGGTTCGGGCTAGGGTTAGGGTTAGGGGACGGGGAAGGTTTCGGGTCAAGGTGAGGGTACGAAAACGCTTTAGGGGGAGCGTACGTGTGAGGGCGTGGGTTAGCATTAGCGTACGGGTTAGGATTAGGGGACGGGTGAGGGTCAGGCTTCGGGGAAGGGTTAGGGTTAGGGTTCGGGCTAGGGTTAGGGTTAGGGGACGGGGACGGTTTAGGGTCCAGGTGAGGGTACGACAACCATTTAGGGGGAGCGTACGTGTGAGGGCGCGGGTTAGCGTTAGCGTATGGGTTAGGATTAGGGGACGGGTGAGGGTCAGGCTTCGGGGAAGGGTTAGGGTTAGGGTTCGGTCTAGGGTTAGGGTTAGGGGACGAGGACGGTTTAGGGTCCAGGTGAGGGTACGACAACGCTTTAGGGGGAGCGTACGTGTGAGAGCGCGGGTTAGCGTTAGCGTACGGGTTAGGATTAGGAGACGGGTGAGGGTCAGGCTTCGGGGAAGGGTTAGGGTTAGGGTTCGGGCTAGGGTTAGGGTTAGGGGACGGGGACGGTTTAGGGTCCAGGTGAGGGTACGACAAGGCTTTAGGGGGAGCGTACGTGTGAGGGCGCGGGTTAGCGTTAGCGTACGGGTTAGGATTAGGGGACGGGTGAGGGTCAGGCTTCGGGGAAGGGTTAGGGTTCGGGTTCGGGCTAGGGTTAGGGTTAGGGGACGGGGACGGTTTAGGGTCCAGGTGAGGGTACGACAACGCTTTAGGGGGAGCGTACGTGTGAGGGCGCGGGTTAGCGTTAGCGTACGGGTTAGGATTAGGGGACGGGTGAGGGTCAGGCTTCGGGGAAGGGTTAGGGTTAGGGTTCGGGCTAGGGTTAGGGTTAGGGGACGGGGACGGTTTAGGGTCCAGGTGAGGGTACGACAACGCTTTAGGGGGAGCGTACGTGTGAGGGCGTGGGTTAACGTTAGCGTACGGGTTAGGCTTAGGGGACGGGTGAGGGTCAGGCTTCGGGGAAGGGTTAGGGTTAGGGTTCGGGCTAGGGTTAGGGTTAGGGGACGGGGACGGTTTAGGGTCCAGGTGAGGGTACGAGAACGCTTTAGGGGGAGCGTACGTGTGAGGGCGCGGGTTAGCGTTATCGTATGGGTTAGGATTAGGGGACGGGTGAGGGTCAGGCTTCGGGGAAGGGTTAGTGTTAGGGTTCGGGCTAGGGTTAGGGTTAGGGGACGGGGACGGTTTAGGGTCCAGGTGAGGGTAGGACAGTGCTTTAGGGGGAGCGTACGTGTGAGGGCGCGGGTTAGCGTTAGCGTTCGGGTTAGGATTAGGAGACGGGTGAGGGTCAGGCTTCGGGGAAGGGTTAGGGTTAGGGTTCGGGCTAGGGTTAGGGTTAGGGGATGGGGACGGTTTAGGGTCCAGGTGAGGGTACGACAACGCTTTATGGGGAGCGTACGTGTGAGGGCGTGGGTTAGCGTTAGCGTACGGGTTAGGATTAGGGGACGGGTGAGGGTCAGGCTTCGGGGAAGGGTTAGGGTTAGGGTTCGGGCTAGGGTTAGGGTTAGGGGACGGGGACGGTTTAGGGTCCAGGTGAGGGTACGACAACGCTTTAGGGGGAACATACGTGTGAGGGCGCGGGTTAGCGTTAGCGTACGGGTTAGGATTATGGGACGGGTGAGGGTCAGGCTTCGGGGAAGGGTTAGGGTTAGGGTTCGGGCTAGGGTTAGGGTTAGGGGACAGGGACGGTTTAGGGTCCAGGTGAGGGTACGACAACGCTTTAGGGGGAGCATACGTGTGAGGGCGCAGGTTAGCATTAACGTACGGGTTAGGATTAGAGGACGGGTGAGGGTCAGGCTTCGGGGAAGGGTTAGGGTTAGGGTTCGGGCTAGGGTTAGGGTTAGGGGACGGGGACGGTTTAGGATCCAGGTGAGGGTACGACAATGCTTTAGGGGGAGCGTACGTGTGAGGGTGCAGGTTAGCGTTAGCGTACGGGTTAGGATTAGGGGTCGGGTGAGGGTCAGGCTTCGGGGAAGGGTTAGGGTTAGGGTTCGGGCTAGGGTTAGGGTTAGGGGACGGGGACGGTTTAGGGTCCACGTGCGGGTACGAGAACGCTTTTGGGGGAGCGTACGTGTGAGGGCGTGGGTTAGCGTTACAGTACGGGTTAGGATTAGGGGACGGGTGAGGGTCAGGCTTCGGGTAAGGGTTAGGGTTAGGGTTCGGGCTAGGGTTAGGGTTAGGGGATGGGGACGGTTTAGGGTCCAGGTGAGGGTAAGACAACGCTTTAGGGGGAGCGTACGTGTGAGGGCGCGGGTTAGCGTTAGCGTACGGGTTAGGATTAGGGAACGAGTGAGGGTCAGGCTTCGGGGAAGGGTTAGGGTTAGGGTTCGGGCTAGGGTTAGGGTTAGGCGACGGGGACGGTTTAGGGTCCAGGTGAGGGTAAGACAACGCTTTAGGGGGAGCGTACGTGTGAGGGCGCGGGTTAGCGTTAGCGTACGGGTAAGGATTAGGGGACGGGTGAGGTTCAGGCTTCGGGCAAGGTTTAGGGTTAGTGTTTGGGCTGGGGTTAGGGTTAGGGGACGGGGACGGTGTAGGATCCAGGTGAGGGTACGAGAACGCTTTATGGGGAGCGTACGTGTGAGGGCGCGGGTTAGCGATAGCGTACGGGTTAGGAATAGGGGACGGGTGAGGGTCAGGCTTCGGGGAAGGGTTAGGGTTAGGGTTCGGGCTAGGGTTAGGGTTAGGGGACGGGGACGGTTTAGGGTCCAGGTGAGGGTACGATAATGCTTTAGGGGGAGCGTACGTGTGAGGTTGCGGGTTAGCGTTAGCGTACGGGTTAGGATTAGGGAACGGGTGAGGGTCAGGCTTCGGGGAAGGGTTAGGGTTAGGGTTCGGGCTAGGGTTAGTGTTAGGGGACGGGGACGGTTTAGGGTCCAGGTGAGGGTACGACAACCATTTAGGGGGAGCGTACGTGTGAGGGCGCGGGTTAGCGTTAGCGTACGGGTTAGGATTAGGGGACGGGTGAGGGTCAGGCTTCGGAGAAGGGTTAGGGTTAGGGTTCGGTCTAGGGTTAGGGTTAGGGGACGAGGACGGTTTAGGGTCCAGGTGAGGGTACGACAACGCTTTAGGGGGACCGTACGTGTGAGAGCGCGGGTTAGCGTTAGCGTACGGGTTAGGATTAGGAGACGGGTGAGGGTCAGGCTTCGGGGAAGGGTTAGGTTTAGGGTTCTGGCTAGGGTTAGGGTTAGGGGACGGGGACGGTTTAGGGTCCAGGTGAGGGTACGACAAGGCTTTAGGGGTAGCGTACGTGTGAGGGCGCGGGTTAGCGTTAGCGTACGGGTTAGGATTAGGGGACGGGTGAGGGTGAGGCTTCGGGGAAGGGTTAGGGTTCGGGTTAGGGCTAGGGTTAGGGTTAGGGGACGGGGACGGTTTAGGGTCCAGGTGAGGGTACGACAACGCTTTAGGGGGAGCATACGTGTGAGGGCGCGGGTTAGCAATAACGTACGGGTTAGGATTAGAGGACGGGTGAGGGTCAGGCTTCGGGGAAGGGTTAGGGTTAGGGTTCGGGCTAGGGTTAGTGTTAGGGGACGGGGACGGTTTAGGGTCCAGGTGAGGGTACGAGAACGCTTTAGGGGGAGCGAATGTGTGAGGGCGCGGGTTAGCGTTAGCGTACGTGTTAGGATTAGGGGACGGGTGAGGGTCAGGCTTCGGGGAAGGGTTAGGGTTAGGGTTCGGGCTAGGGTTAGGGTTAGGGGACGGGGACGGTTTAGGGTCCAGGTGAGGGTACAACAACGCTTTAGGGGGAGCGTACGTGTGAGGGCGTGGGTTAGCGTTAGCGTACGGGTTAGGATTAGGGGACGGGTGAGGGTCAGGCTTCGGGGAAGGGTTAGGGTTAGGGTTCGGGCTAGGGTTAGGGTTAGGGGACGGGGACGGTTTAGGGTCCAGGTGAGGGTACGACAACGCTTTAGGGGGAGCGTACGTGTGAGGTTGCGCGTTAGCGTTAGCGTACGGGTTAGGATTAGGGAACGGGTGAGGGTCAGGCTTCGGGGAAGGGTTAGGGTTAGGGTTCGGGCTAGGGTTAGGGTTAGGGGACGGGGACGGTTTAGGGTCCAGGTGAGGGTACGACAACCATTTAGGGGGAGCGTACGTGTGAGGGCGCGGGTTAGCGTTAGCGTACGGGTTAGGATTAGGGGACGGGTGAGGGTCAGGCTTCGGGGAAGGGTTAGGGTTAGGGTTCAGTCTAGGGTTACGGTTAGGGGACGAGGACGGTTTAGGGTCCAGGTGAGGGTACGACAACGCTTTAGGGGGAGCGTACGTGTGAGAGCGCGGGTTAGCGTTAGCGTACGGGTTAGGATTAGGAGACGGGTGAGGGTCAGGCTTCGGGGAAGGGTTAGGGTTAGGGTTCTGGCTAGGGTTAGTGTTAGGGGACGGGGACGGTTTAGGGTCCAGGTGAGGGTACGACAAGGCTTTAGGGGGAGGGTACGTGTGAGGACGCGGGTTAGCGTTAGCGTACGGGTTAAGATTAGGGAACGGGTGAGGGTCAGGCTTCGGGGAAGGGTTAGGGTTCGGGTTAGGGCTAGGGTTAGGGTTAGGGGACGGGGACGGTTTAGGGTCCAGGTGAGGGTACGACAACGCTTTAGGGGGAGCGTACGTGTGAGGGCGCGGGTTAGCGTTAGCGTACGGGTTAGGATTAGGAGACGGGTGAGGGTCACGCTTCGGAGAAGGGTTAGGGTTAGGGTTCAGGCTAGGGTTAGGGTTAGGGGATGGGGACGGTTTAGGGTCCAGGTGAGGGTACGAGAACGCTTTAGGGGGAGCGTACGTGTGAGGGCGCGGGTTAGCGTTAGCGTACGGGTTAGGATTAGGGAACGAGTGAGGGTCAGGCTTCGGGGAAGGGTTAGGGTTAGGGTTCGGGCTAGGGTTAGGGTTAGGCGACGGGGACGGTTTAGGGTCCAGGTGAGGGTAAGACAACGCTTTAGGGGGAGCGTACGTGTGAGGGCGCGGGTTAGCTTTAGCGTACGGGTAAGGATTAGGGGACGGGTGAGGTTCAGGCTTCGGGCAAGGTTTAGGGTTAGTGTTTGGGCTGGGGTTAGGGTTAGGGGACGGGGACGGTTTAGGATCCAGGTGAGGGTACGAGAACGCTTTATGGGGAGCGTACGTGTGAGGGCGCGGGTTAGCGATAGCGTACGGGTTAGGAATAGGGGACGGGTGAGGGTCAGGCTTCGGGGAAGGGTTAGGGTTAGGGTTCGGGCTAGGGTTAGGGTTAGGGGACGGGGACGGTTTAGGGTCCAGGTGAGGGTACGATAATGCTTTAGGGGGAGCGTACGTGTGAGGTTGCGGGTTAGCGTTAGCGTACGGGTTAGGATTAGGGAACGGGTGAGGGTCAGGCTTCGGGGAAGGGTTAGGGTTAGGGTTCGGGCTAGGGTTAGGGTTAGGGGACGGGGACGGTTTAGGGTCCAGGTGAGGGTACGACAACCATTTAGGGGGAGCGTACGTGTGAGGGCGCGGGTTAGCGTTAGCGTACGGGTTAGGATTAGGGGACGGGTGAGGGTCAGGCTTCGGAGAAGGGTTAGGGTTAGGGTTCGGTCTAGGGTTAGGGTTAGGGGACGAGGACGGTTTAGGGTCCAGGTGAGGGTACGACAACGCTTTAGGGGGAGCGTACGTGTGAGAGCGCGGGTTAGCGTTAGCGTACGGGTTAGGATTAGGAGACGGGTGAGGGTCAGGCTTCGGGGAAGGGTTAGGGTTCTGGTTCGGGCTAGGGTTAGGGTTAGGGGACGGGGACGGTTTAGGGTCCAGGTGAGGGTACGACAACGCTTTAGGGGGAGCGTACGTGTGAGGGCGCGGGTTAGCGTTAGCGTACGGGTTAGGATTAGGAGACGGGTGAGGGTCATGCTTCGGAGAAGGGTTAGGGTTAGGGTTCAGGCTAGGGTTAGGGTTAGGGGACGGGGACGGTTTAGGATCTAGGTGAGGGTACGACAACGCTTTAGGGGGAGCATACGTGTGAGGGCGCGGGTTAGCAATAACGTACGGGTTAGGATTAGAGGACGGGTGAGGGTCAGGCTTCGGGGAAGGGTTAGGGTTAGGGTTCGGGCTAGGGTTAGGGTTAGGGGACGGGGACGGTTTAGGGTCCAGGTGAGGGTACGAGAACGCTTTAGGGGGAGCGAACGTGTGAGGGCGCGGGTTAGCGTTAGCGTACGTGTTAGGATTAGGGGACGGGTGAGGGTCAGGCTTCGGGGAAGGGTTAGGGTTAGGGTTCGGGCTAGGGTTAGGGTTAGGGGACGGGGACGGTTTAGGGTCCAGGTGAGGGTACGACAACGCTTTAGGGGGAGCATACGTGTGAGGGCGTGGGTTAGCGTTAGCGTACGGGTTAGGATTAGGGGACGGGTGAGGGTCAGGCTTCGGGGAAGGGTTAGGGTTAGGGTTCGGGCTAGGGTTAGGGTTAGGGGACGGGGACGGTTTAGGGTCCAGGTGAGGGTACGACAACGCTTTAGGGGGAGCGTACGTGTGAGGTTGCGCGTTAGCGTTAGCGTACGGGTTAGGATTAGGGGACGGGTGAGGGTCAGGCTTCGGGGAAGGGTTAGGGTTAGGGTTCGGGCTAGGGTTAGGGTTAGGGGACGGGGACGGTTTAGGGTCCAGGTGAGGGTACGACAACCATTTAGGGGGAGCGTACGTGTGAGGGCGCGGGTTAGCGTTAGCGTACGGGTTAGGATTAGGGGACGGGTGAGGGTCAGGCTTCGGGGAAGGGTTAGGGTTAGGGTTCGGTCTAGGGTTAGGGTTAGGGGACGAGGACGGTTTAGGGTCCAGGTGAGGGTACGACAACGCTTTAGGGGGAGCGTACGTGTGAGAGCGCGGGTTAGCATTAGCGTACGGGTTAGGATTAGGAGACGGGTGAGGGTCAGGCTTCGGGGAAGGGTTAGGGTTAGGGTTCTGGCTAGGGTTAGGGTTAGGGGACGGGGACGGTTTAGGGTCCAGGTGAGGGTACGACAAGGCTTTAGGGGGAGGGTACGTGTGAGGACGCGGGTTAGCGTTAGCGTACGGGTTAGGATTAGGGGACGGGTGAGGGTCAGGCTTCGGGGAAGGGTTAGGGTTCGGGTTCGGGCTAGGGTTAGGGTTAGGGGACGGGGACGGTTTAGGGTCCAGGTGAGGGTACGACAACGCTTTAGGGGGAGCGTACGTGTGAGGGCGCGGGTTAGCGTTAGCGTACGGGTTAGGATTAGGAGACGGGTGAGGGTCACGCTTCGGAGAAGTGTTAGGGTTAGGGTTCAGGCTAGGGTTAGGGTTAGGGGACGGGGACGGTTTAGGATCTAGGTGAGGGTACGACAACACTTTAGGGGGAGCATACGTGTGAGGGCGCGGGTTAGCATTAACGTACGGGTTAGGATTAGAGGACGGGTGAGGGTCAGGCTTCGGGGAAGGGTTAGGGTTAGGGTTCGGGCTAGGGTTAGGGTTAGGAGACGGGGACGGTTTAGGGTCCAGGTGAGGGTACGAGAACGCTTTAGGGGGAGCGTACGTGTGAGGGCGCTGGTTAGCGTTAGCGTACGGGTTAGGATTAGGGGACGGGTGAGGGTCAGGCTTCGGGGAAGGTTTAGGGTTAGGGTTCGGGCTAGGGTTAGGGTTAGGGGACGGGGACGGTTTAGGGTCCAGGTGAGGGTACGACAACGCTTTAAGGGGCGCGTACGTGTGAGGGCGTGGGTTAGCGTTAGCGTACGGGTTAGGATTAGGGGACGGGTGAGGGTCAGGCTTCGGGGAAGGGTTAGGGTTAGGGTTCGGGCTAGGGTTAGGGTTAGGGGACGGGGACGGTTTAGGGTCCAGGTGAGGGTACGAGAACGCTTTAGGGGGAGCGTACGTGTGAGGGCGCGGGTTAGCGTTAGCGTACGGGTTAGGATTAGGGGACGGGTGAGGGTCAGGCTTCGGGGAAGGGTTAGTGTTAGGGTTCGGGCTAGGGTTAGGGTTAGGGGACGGGGACGGTTTAGGGTCCAGGTGAGGGTAGGACAGTGCTTTAGGGGGAGCGTACGTGTGAGGGCGCGGGTTAGCGTTAGCGTTCGGGTTAGGATTAGGAGACGGGTGAGGGTCAGGCTTCGGGGAAGGGTTAGGGTTAGGGTTCGTGCTAGGGTTAGGGTTAGGGGACGGGGACGGTTTAGGGTCCAGGTGAGGGTACGACAACGCTTTAGGGGGAGCATACGTGTGAGGGCGCAGGTTAGCATTAACGTACGGGTTAGGATTAGAGGACGGGTGAGGGTCAGGCTTCGGGGAAGGGTTAGGGTTAGGGTTCGGGCTAGGGTTAGGGTTAGGGGACGGGGACGGTTTAGGATCCAGGTGAGGGTACGACAATGCTTTAGGGGTAGCGTACGTGTGAGGTTGCGCGTTAGCGTTAGCGTACGGGTTAGGATTAGGGGACGGGTGAGGGTCAGGCTTCGGGGAAGGGTTAGGGTTAGGGTTCCGGCTAGGGTTAGGGTTAGGGGACGGGGACGGTTTAGGGTCCAGGTGAGGGTACGACAACTATTTAGGGGGAGCGTACGTGTGAGGGCGCGGGTTAGCGTTAGCGTACGGGTTAGGATTAGGGGACGGGTGAGGGTCAGGCTTCGGGGAAGGGTTAGGGTTAGGGTTCGGTCTAGGGTTAGGGTTAGGGGACGAGGACGGTTTAGGGTCCAGGTGAGGGTACGACAACGCTTTAGGGGGAGCGTACGTGTGAGAGCGCGGGTTAGCGTTAGCGTACGGGTTAGGATTAGGAGACGGGTGAGGGTCAGGCTTCGGGGAAGGGTTAGGGTTAGGGTTCTGGCTAGGGTTAGGGTTAGGGGACGGGGACGGTTTAGGGTCCAGGTGAGGGTACGACAAGGCTTTAGGGGGAGGGTACGTGTGAGGACGCGGGTTAGCGTTAGCGTACGGGTTAGGATTAGGGGACGGGTGAGGGTCAGGCTTCGGGGAAGGGTTAGGGTTCGGGTTCGGGCTAGGGTTAGGGTTAGGGGACGGGGACGGTTTAGGGTCCAGGTGAGGGTACGACAACGCTTTAGGGGGAGCGTACGTGTGAGGGCGCGGGTTAGCGTTAGCGTACGGGTTAGGATTAGGAGACGGGTGAGGGTCACGCTTCGGAGAAGGGTTAGGGTTAGGGTTCAGGCTAGGGTTAGGGTTAGGGGACGGGGACGGTTTAGGATCTAGGTGAGGGTACGACAACGCTTTAGGGGGAGCATACGTGTGAGGGCGCGGGTTAGCATTAACGTACGGGTTAGGATTAGAGGACGGGTGAGGGTCAGGCTTCGGGGAAGGGTTAGGGTTAGGGTTCGGGCTAGGGTTAGGGTTAGGGGACGGGGACGGTTTAGGGTCCAGGTGAGGGTACGAGAACGCTTTAGGGGGAGCGTACGTGTGAGGGCGCTGGTTAGCGTTAGCGTACGGGTTAGGATTAGGGGACGGGTGAGGGTCAGGCTTCGGGGAAGGTTTAGGGTTAGGGTTCGGGCTAGGGTTAGGGTTAGGGGACGGGGACGGTTTAGGGTCCAGGTGAGAGTACGACAACGCTTTAGGGGGCGCGTACGTGTGAGGGCGTGGGTTAGCGTTAGCGTACGGGTTAGGATTAGGGGACGGGTGACGGTCAGGCTTCAGGGAAGGGTTAGGGTTAGGGTTCGGTCTAGGGTTAGGGTTAGGGGACGAGGACGGTTTAGGGTCCAGGTGAGGGTACGACAACGCTTTAGGGGGAGCGTACGTGTGAGAGCGCGAGTTAGCGTTAGCGTACGGGTTAGGATTAGGAGACGGGTGAGGGTCAGGCTTCGGGGAAGGGTTAGGGTTAGGGTTCTGGCTAGGGTTAGGGTTAGGGGACGGGGACGGTTTAGGGTCCAGGTGAGGGTACGACAAGGCTTTAGGGGGAGCGTACGTGTGAGGGCGCGGGTTAGCGTTAGCGTACGGGTTAGGATTAGGGGACGGGTGAGGGTCAGGCTTCGGGGAAGGGTTAGTGTTAGGGTTCGGGCTAGGGTTAGGGTTAGGGGACGGGGACGGTGTAGGGTCCAGGTGAGGGTAGGACAGTGCTTTAGGGGGAGCGTACGTGTGAGGGCGTGGGTTAGCGTTAGCGTTCGGGTTAGGATTAGGGGACGGGTGAGGGTCAGGCTTCGGGGAAGGGTTAGGGTTAGGGTTCGGGCTAGGGTTAGGGTTAGGGGACGGGGACGGTTTATGGTCCAGGTGAGGGTACGAGAACGCTTTAGGGGGAGCGTACGTGTGAGGGCGCGGGTTAGCGTTAGCGTACGGGTAAGGATTAGGGGACGGGTGAGGTTCAGGCTTCGGGGAAGGGTTAGGGTTAGGGTTCGGGCTAGGGTTAGGGTTAGGGGACGGGGACGGTTTAGGGTCCAGGTGAGGGTACGAGAACGCTTTATGGGGAGCGAACGTGTGAGGGTGCGGGTTAGCGTTAGCGTACGGGTTAGGATTAGGGGACGGGTGACGGTCAGGCTTCGGAGAAGGGTTAGGGTTAGGGTTCGGGCTAGGGTTAGGGTTAGGGGACGGGGACGGTTTAGGGTCCAGGTGAGGGTACGACAACGCTTTAGGGGGAGCGTACGTGTGAGAGCGCGGGTTAGCGTTAGCGTACGGGTTAGGATTAGGAGACGGGTGAGGGTCAGGCTTCGGGGAAGGGTTAGGGTTAGGGTTCGGGCTAGGGTTAGGGTTAGGGGATGGGGACGGTTTAGGGTCCAGGTGAGGGTACGACAAGGCTTTAGGGGGAGCGTACGTGTGAGGGCGCGGGTTAGCGTTAGCGTACGGGTTAGGATTAGGGGACGGGTGAGGGTCAGGCTTCGGGGAAGGGTTAGGGTTAGTGTTTGGGCTGGGGTTAGGGTTAGGGGACGGGGACGGTTTAGGGTCCAGGTGAGGGTACGACAACGCTTTAGGGGGAGCGTACGTGTGAGGGCGCGGGTTAGCGTTAGCGTACGGGTTAGGATTAGGAGACGGGTGAGGGTCACGCTTCGGAGAAGGGTTAGGGTTAGGGTTCAGGCTAGGGTTAGGGTTAGGGGACGGGGACGGTTTAGGGTCCAGGTGAGGGTACGACAACGCTTTAGGGGGAGCGTACGTGTGAGAGCGCGGGTTAGCGTTAGCGTACGGGTTAGGATTAGGAGACGGGTGAGGGTCAGGCTTCGGGGAAGGGTTAGGGTTAGGGTTCTGGTTAGGGTTAGGGTTAGGGGACGGGGACGGTTTAGGGTCCAGGTGAGGGTACGACAAGGCTTTAGGGGGAGCGTACGTGTGAGGGCGCGGGTTAGCGTTAGCGTACGTGTTAGGATTAGGGGACGGGTGAGGGTCAGGCTTCGGGGAAGGGTTAGGGTTCGGGTTCCGGCTAGGGTTAGGGTTAGGGGACGGGGACGGTTTAGGGTCCAGGTGAGGGTACGACAAGCTTTAGGGGGAGCATACGTGTGAGGGCGTGGGTTAGCGTTAGCGTACGGGTTAGGATTAGGGGACGGGTGAGGGTCAGGCTTCGGAGAAGGGTTAGGGTTAGGGTTCGGGCTAGGGTTAGGGTTAGGGGACGGGGACGGTTTAGGGTCCAGGTGAGGGTACGACAACGCTTTAGGGGGAGCGTACGTGTGAGGGCGCGGGTTAGCGTTAGCGTACGGGTAAGGATTAGGGGACTGGTGAGGGTCAGGCTTCGGGGAAGGGTTAGTGTTAGGGTTCGGGCTAGGGTTAGGGTTAGGGGACGGGGACGCTTTAGGGTCCAGGTGAGGGTAGGACAGGGCTTTAGGGGGAGCGTACGTGTGAGGTCGCGGGTTAGCGTTAGCGTACGTGTTAGGATTAGGGGACGGGTGAGGGTCAGGCTTCGGGGAAGGGTTAGGGTTAGGGTTCGGGCTAGGGTTAGGGTTAGGGGACGGGGACGGTTTAGGGTCCAGGTGAGGGTACGACAACGCTTTAGGGGGAGCGTACGTGTGAGGGCGTGGGTTAGCGTTAGCGTACGGGTTAGGATTAGGGGACGGGTGAGGGTCAGGCTTCGGGGAAGGGTTAGGGTTAGGGTTCGGGCTAGGGTTAGGGTTAGGGGACGGGGACGGTTTAGGCTCCAGGTGAGGGTGCGACAACGCTTTAGGGGGAACATACGTGTGAGGGCGCGGGTTAGCGTTAGCGTACGGGTTAGGATTATGGGACGGGTGAGGGTCAGGCTTCGGGGAAGGGTTAGGGTTCGGGTTCGGGCTAGGGTTAGGGTTAGGGGACGGGGACGGTTTAGGGTCCAGGTGAGGGTAGGACAGTGCTTTAGGGGGAGCGTACGTGTGAGGTCGCGGGTTAGCGTTAGCGTTCGGGTTAGGATTAGGAGACGGGTGAGGGTCAGGCTTCGGAGAAGGGTTAGGGTTAGGGTTCAGGCTAGGGTTAGGGTTAGGGGACGGGGACGGTTTAGGATCTAGGTGAGGGTACGACAACGCTTTAGGGGGAGCATACGTGTGAGGGCGCGGGTTAGCAATAACGTACGGGTTAGGATTAGGGGACGGGTGAGGGTCAGGCTTCGGGGAAGGGTTAGGGTTAGGGTTCCTGCTAGGGTTAGGGTTAGGGGACGGGGACGGTTTAGGGTCCAGGTGAGGGTACGACAACGCTTTAGGGGGAACGTACGTGTGAGGGCGCGGGTTAGCGTTAGCGTACGGGTTAGGATTAGGGGACGGGTGAGGGTCAGGCTTCGGGGAAGGGTTAGGGTTCGGGTTCGGGCTAGGGTTAGGGTTAGGGGACGGGGACGGTTTAGGGTCCAGGTGAGGGTACGACAACGCTTTAGGGGGAGCGTACGTGTGAGGGCGTGGGTTAGCGTTAGCGTACGGGTTAGGATTAGGGGACGGGTGAGGGTCAGGCTTCGGAGAAGGGTTAGGGTTAGGGTTCGGGCAGGGTTAGGTTTAGGGGACGGGGACGGTTTAGGGTCCAGGTGAGGGTACGACAACGCTTTAGGGGGAGCGTACGTGTGAGGGCGCGGGTTAGCG
Organism: Delphinus delphis; assembly: GCF_949987515.2. Classification (NCBI taxonomy): domain Eukaryota; kingdom Metazoa; phylum Chordata; class Mammalia; order Artiodactyla; family Delphinidae; genus Delphinus; species Delphinus delphis. Next base: position 53,699,105 of record NC_082699.1, read on the forward strand.
TTAGCGTACGGGTAAGGATTAGGGGACTGGTGAGGGTCAGGCTTCGGGGAAGGGTTAGTGTTAGGGTTCCGGCTAGGGTTAGGGTTAGGGGACAGGGACGGTTTAGGGTCCAGGTGAGGGTACGAGAACGCTTTAGGGGGAGCGTACGTGTGAGGGCGCGGGTTAGCGTTAGCGTTCGGGTTAGGATTAGGAGACGGGTGAGGGTCAGGCTTCGGGGAAGGGTTAGGGTTAGGGTTCGGGCTAGGGTTAGGGTTAGGGGACGGGGACGGTTTAGGGTCCAGGTGAGGGTACGACAACGCTTTAGGGGGAGCGTACGTGTGAGGGCGTGGGTTAGCGTTAGCGTACGGGTTAGGATTAGGGGACGGGTGAGGGTCAGGCTTCGGGGAAGGGTTAGGGTTAGGGTTCGGGCTAGGGTTAGGGTTAGGGGACGGGGACGGTTTAGGGTCCAGGTGAGGGTACGACAACGCTTTAGGGGGAGCGTACGTGTGAGGGCGCGGGTTAGCGTTAGCGTACGGGTTAGGATTATGGGACGGGTGAGGGTCAGGCTTCGGGGAAGGGTTAGTGTTAGGGTTCGGGCTAGGGTTAGGGTTAGGGGACGGGGACGCTTTAGGGTCCAGGTGAGGGTATGACAACGCTTTAGGGGGAGCATACGTGTGAGGGCGCAGGTTAGCATTAACGTACGGGTTAGGATTAGAGGACGGGTGAGGGTCAGGCTTCGGGGAAGGGTTAGGGTTAGGGTTCGGGCTAGGGTTAGGGTTAGGGGACGGGGACGGTTTAGGGTCCAGGTGAGGGTACGACAACGCTTTACGGGGAGCGTACGTGTGAGGGCGTGGGTTAGCGTTAGCGTACGGGTTAGGATTAGGGGTCGGGTGAGGGTCAGGCTTCGGGGAAGGGTTAGGGTTAGGGTGCGGGCTAGGGTTAGGGTTAGGGGACGGGGACGGTTTAGGGTCCAGGTGAGGGTACGACAACGCTTTAGGGGGAACATACGTGTGAGGGCGCGGGTTAGCGTTAGCGTACGGGTTAGGATTAGGGGACGGGTGAGGGTCAGGCTTCGGGGAAGGTTTAGGGTTAGGGTTCGGGCTAGGGTTAGGGTTAGGGGACGGGGACGGTTTAGGGTCCAGGTGAGGGTACGACAACGCTTTAGGGGGCGCGTACGTGTGAGGGCGCGGGTTAGCGTTAGCGTACGGGTTAGGATTAGGGGACGGGTGAGGGTCAGGCTTCGGGGAAGGGTTAGGGTTAGGGTTCGGGCTAGGGTTAGGGTTAGGGGACGGGGACGGTTTAGGATCCAGGTGAGGGTACGACAATGCTTTAGGGGGAGCGTACGTGTGAGTGCGCGGGTTAGCGTTAGCGTACGGGTTAGGATTAGAGGGCAGGTGAGGGTCAAGCTTCGGGGAAGGTTTAGGGTTAGGGTTCGGGCTAGGGTTAGGGTTAGGGGACGGGGACGGTTTAGGGTCCAGGTGAGGGTACGACAACGCTTTAGGGGGAGCGTACGTGTGAGGGCGCGGTTTCACGTTAGCGTACGGGTTCGGATTAGGGGACGGGTGAGGGTCAGGCTTCGGGGAAGGGTTAGGTTTAGGCTTCGGGCTAGGGTCAGGGTTAGGGGACGGGGACGGTTTAGGGTACAGGTGAGGGTACGACAACGTTTTAGGGGGAGCGTACGTGTGAGGGCACGGTTTAGCGTTAGCGTACGGGTTAGGATTAGGGGACGGGAGAGGGTCAGGCTTCGGGGAACTGTTAGGGTTAGGGTTCGGGCTAGGGTTAGGGTTAGGGGACGGGGACGGTTTAGGGTCCAGGTGAGGGTACGACAACGCTTTAGGGGGAGCGTACGTGTGAGGTCGTGGGTTAGCGTTAGCGTACGGGTTAGGATTAGGGGACGGGTGAGGGTCAGGCTTCGGGGAAGGGTTAGGGTTAGGGTTCGGGCTAGGGTTAGGGTTAGGGGACGGGGACGGTTTAGGGTCCAGGTGAGGGTACGACAACGCTTTAGGGGGAGCGTACGTGTGAGTGCGCGGGTTAGCATTAACATACGGTTTAGGATTAGAGGGCAGGTGAGGGTCAGGCTTCGGGGAAGGTTTAGGGTTAGGGTTCGGGCTAGGGTTAGGGTTAGGGGACGGGGACGGTTTAGGGTCCAGGTGAGGGTACGACAACGCTTTAGGGGCAGCGTACGTGTGAGGGCGCGGGTTAGCGTTAACGTACGGTTTAGGATTAGGGGACGGGTGAGGGTCAGGCTTCGGGGAAGGGTTAGGGTTAGGGTTCGGGCTAGGGTTAGGGGACGGGGACGGTTTAGGGTCCAGGTGAGGGTATGACAACGCTTTAGGGGGAGCGTACGTGTGAGGGCGCGGGTTAGCATTAACATACGGTTTAGGATTAGAGGACGGGTGAGGGTCAGGCTTCGGGGAAGGGTTAGGGTTAGGCTTCGGGCTAGGGTTAGGGTTAGGGTTAGGGGACGGGGACAGTTTAGGGTCCAGGTGAGGGTACGAGAATGATTTAGGGGGAGCATACGTGTGAGGGCGCGGGTTAGCGTTAACGTACGGTTTAGGATTAGGGGACAGGTGAGGGTCAGGCTTCGGGGAAGGGTTAGGGTTAGGCTTCGGGTAGGGTTAGGGTTAGGGACGGGGACGGTTTAGGGTCCAGGTGAGGGTACGACAACGCTTTAGGGGGAGCGTACGTGTGAGGGCGCGGGTTAGCATTAACATACGGTTTAGGATTAGAGAACGGGTGAGGGTCAGGCTTCGGGGAAGGGTTAGGGTTAGGGTTTTGGCTGGGGTTAGGGTTAGGGGACGGGGAAGTTTTAGGGTCCAGGTGAGGGTACGACAATGCGTTAGGGGGAGCGTATGTGTGAGGGCGCAGGTTAGCGTTTGCGTATGGGTTAGGATTAGGGGACGGGTGAGGTTCAGGCTTCGGGGAAGGGTTAGGGTTAGGGTTCGGGCTAGGGTTAGGGTTAGGGGACGGGGACGGTTTAGGGACCAGGTGAGGGTACGACAACGCTTTAGGGGGAGCGTACGTGTGAGGGCGCGGGTTAGCGTTAGCGTACGTGTTAGGATTAGGAGACGGGTGAGGGTCAGGCTTCGGGGAAGGGTTAGGGTTACGGTTCGGGCTAGGGTTAGGGTTAGGGGACTGGGACGGTTTAGGGTCCAGGTGAGGGTACGTCAACGCTTTAGGGGGAGCGTACGTGTGAGGGCGCAGGTTAGCGTTAGCGTACGGGTTAGGATTAGGGGACGGGTGAGGGTCAGGCTTCGGGGAAGTGTTAGGGTTAGGGTTTTGGCTGGGGTTAGGGTTAGGGGACGGGGAAGTTTTAGGGTCCAGGTGAGGGTACGACAATGCGTTAGGGGGAGCGTATGTGTGAGGGCGCAGGTTAGCGTTAGCGTACGGGTAAGGATTAGGGGACTGGTGAGGGTCAGGCTTCGGGGAAGGGTTAGTGTTAGGGTTCCGGCTAGGGTTAGGGTTAGGGGACAGGGACGGTTTAGGGTCCAGGTGAGGGTACGAGAACGCTTTAGGGGGAGCGTACGTGTGAGGGCGCGGGTTAGCGTTAGCGTTCGGGTTAGGATTAGGAGACGGGTGAGGGTCAGGCTTCGGGGAAGGGTTAGGGTTAGGGTTCGGGCTAGGGTTAGGGTTAGGGGACGGGGACGGTTTAGGGTCCAGGTGAGGGTACGACAACGCTTTAGGGGGAGCGTACGTGTGAGGGCGTGGGTTAGCGTTAGCGTACGGGTTAGGATTAGGGGACGGGTGAGGGTCAGGCTTCGGGGAAGGGTTAGGGTTAGGGTTCGGGCTAGGGTTAGGGTTAGGGGACGGGGACGGTTTAGGGTCCAGGTGAGGGTACGACAACGCTTTAGGGGGAGCGTACGTGTGAGGGCGCGGGTTAGCGTTAGCGTACGGGTTAGGATTATGGGACGGGTGAGGGTCAGGCTTCGGGGAAGGGTTAGTGTTAGGGTTCGGGCTAGGGTTAGGGTTAGGGGACGGGGACGCTTTAGGGTCCAGGTGAGGGTATGACAACGCTTTAGGGGGAGCATACGTGTGAGGGCGCAGGTTAGCATTAACGTACGGGTTAGGATTAGAGGACGGGTGAGGGTCAGGCTTCGGGGAAGGGTTAGGGTTAGGGTTCGGGCTAGGGTTAGGGTTAGGGGACGGGGACGGTTTAGGGTCCAGGTGAGGGTACGACAACGCTTTACGGGGAGCGTACGTGTGAGGGCGTGGGTTAGCGTTAGCGTACGGGTTAGGATTAGGGGTCGGGTGAGGGTCAGGCTTCGGGGAAGGGTTAGGGTTAGGGTGCGGGCTAGGGTTAGGGTTAGGGGACGGGGACGGTTTAGGGTCCAGGTGAGGGTACGACAACGCTTTAGGGGGAACATACGTGTGAGGGCGCGGGTTAGCGTTAGCGTACGGGTTAGGATTAGGGGACGGGTGAGGGTCAGGCTTCGGGGAAGGTTTAGGGTTAGGGTTCGGGCTAGGGTTAGGGTTAGGGGACGGGGACGGTTTAGGGTCCAGGTGAGGGTACGACAACGCTTTAGGGGGCGCGTACGTGTGAGGGCGCGGGTTAGCGTTAGCGTACGGGTTAGGATTAGGGGACGGGTGAGGGTCAGGCTTCGGGGAAGGGTTAGGGTTAGGGTTCGGGCTAGGGTTAGGGTTAGGGGACGGGGACGGTTTAGGATCCAGGTGAGGGTACGACAAGCTTTAGGGGGAGCGTACGTGTGAGTGCGCGGGTTAGCGTTAGCGTACGGGTTAGGATTAGAGGGCAGGTGAGGGTCAAGCTTCGGGGAAGGGTTAGGGTTAGGGTTCGGGCTAGGGTTAGGGTTAGGGGACGGGGACGGTTTAGGGTCCAGGTGAGGGTACGACAACGCTTTAGGGGGAGCGTACGTGTGAGGGCGCGGTTTCACGTTAGCGTACGGGTTCGGATTAGGGGACGGGTGAGGGTCAGGCTTCGGGGAAGTGTTAGGTTTAGGCTTCGGGCTAGGGTCAGGGTTAGGGGACGGGGACGGTTTAGGGTACAGGTGAGGGTACGACAACGTTTTAGGGGGAGCGTACGTGTGAGGGCACGGTTTAGCGTTAGCGTACGGGTTAGGATTAGGGGACGGGAGAGAGTCAGGCTTCGGGGAACTGTTAGGGTTAGGGTTCGGGCTAGGGTTAGGGTTAGGGGACGGGGACGGTTTAGGGTCCAGGTGAGGGTACGACAACGCTTTAGGGGGAGCGTACGTGTGAGGTCGTGGGTTAGCGTTAGCGTACGGGTTAGGATTAGGGGACGGGTGAGGGTCAGGCTTCGGGGAAGGGTTAGGGTTAGGGTTCGGGCTAGGGTTAGGGTTAGGGGACGGGGACGGTTTAGGGTCCAGGTGAGGGTACGACAACGCTTTAGGGGGAGCGTACGTGTGAGTGCGCGGGTTAGCATTAACATACGGTTTAGGATTAGAGGGCAGGTGAGGGTCAGGCTTCGGGGAAGGTTTAGGGTTAGGGTTCGGGCTAGGGTTAGGGTTAGGGGACGGGGACGGTTTAGGGTCCAGGTGAGGGTACGACAACGCTTTAGGGGCAGCGTACGTGTGAGGGCGCGGGTTAGCGTTAACGTACGGTTTAGGATTAGGGGACGGGTGAGGGTCAGGCTTCGGGGAAGGGTTAGGGTTAGGGTTCGGGCTAGGGTTAGGGGACGGGGACGGTTTAGGGTCCAGGTGAGGGTATGACAACGCTTTAGGGGGAGCGTACGTGTGAGGGCGCGGGTTAGCATTAACATACGGTTTAGGATTAGAGGACGGGTGAGGGTCAGGCTTCGGGGAAGGGTTAGGGTTAGGCTTCGGGCTAGGGTTAGGGTTAGGGTTAGGGGACGGGGACAGTTTAGGGTCCAGGTGAGGGTACGAGAATGATTTAGGGGGAGCATACGTGTGAGGGCGCGGGTTAGCGTTAACGTACGGTTTAGGATTAGGGGACAGGTGAGGGTCAGGCTTCGGGGAAGGGTTAGGGTTAGGGTTCGGGTAGGGTTAGGGTTAGGGACGGGGACGGTTTAGGGTCCAGGTGAGGGTACGACAACGCTTTAGGGGGAGCGTACGTGTGAGGGCGCGGGTTAGCATTAACATACGGTTTAGGATTAGAGAACGGGTGAGGGTCAGGCTTCGGGGAAGGGTTAGGGTTAGGGTTTTGGCTGGGGTTAGGGTTAGGGGACGGGGAAGTTTTAGGGTCCAGGTGAGGGTACGACAATGCGTTAGGGGGAGCGTATGTGTGAGGGCGCAGGTTAGCGTTTGCGTATGGGTTAGGATTGGGGGACGGGTGAGGTTCAGGCTTCGGGGAAGGGTTAGGGTTAGGGTTCGGGCTAGGGTTAGGGTTAGGGGACGGGGACGGTTTAGGGACCAGGTGAGGGTACGACAACGCTTTAGGGGGAGCGTACGTGTGAGGGCGCGGGTTAGCGTTAGCGTACGTGTTAGGATTAGGAGACGGGTGAGGGTCAGGCTTCGGGGAAGGGTTAGGGTTACGGTTCGGGCTAGGGTTAGGGTTAGGGGACTGGGACGGTTTAGGGTCCAGGTGAGGGTACGTCAACGCTTTAGGGGGAGCGTACGTGTGAGGGCGCAGGTTAGCGTTAGCGTACGGGTTAGGATTAGGGGACGGGTGAGGGTCAGGCTTCGGGGAAGGGTTAGGGTTAGGGTTCGGGCTAGGGTTAGGGTTAGGGGACGGGGACGGTTTAGGGTCCAGGTGAGGGTACGACAAGGCTTTAGGGGGAGCGTACGTGTGAGGGCGCGGGTTAGCATTAACATACGGTTTAGGATTAGAGGACGGGTGAGGGTCAGGCTTCGGGGAAGGGTTAGGGTTAGGGTTCGGGCTAGGGTTAGGGTTAGGGGACGGGGACGGTTTAGGGACCAGGTGAGGGTACGACAACGCTTTAGGGGGAGCGTACGTGTGAGGGCGCGGGTTAGCGTTAGCGTACGGGTTAGGATTAGGGGACGGGTGAGATCAGGCTACGGGGAAGGGTTAGGGTTAGGGTTCGGGCTAGGGTTAGGGTTAGGGGACGGGGACGGTTTAGGGTCCAGGTGAGGGTACGACAACGCTTTAGGGGGAGCGTTCGTGTGAGGGCGCAGGTTAGCGTTAGTGTACGGGTTAGGATTAGGGGACGGGTGAGTGTCAGGCTTTGGGGAAGTGTTAGGGTTAGGGTTCGGGCTAGGGTTAGCGTTAGGGGATGGGGACGGTTTAGGGTCCAGGTGAGGGTACGACAACGCTTTAGGGGGAGCGTACGTGTGAGGGCGCGGGTTAGCGTTAGCGTACGTGTTAGGATTAGGGGACGGGTGAGGGTCAGGCTTCGGGGAAGGGTTAGGGTTAGGGTTCGGGCTAGGGTTAGGGTTAGGGGACGGGGACAGTTTAGGGTCCAGGTGAGGGTAGGACAGCGCTTTAGGGGGAGCGTACGTGTGAGGGCGTGGTTTAGCGTTAGCGTACGGGTTAGAATTAGGGGACGGGTGAGGGTCAGGCTTCGGGGAAGGGTTAGGGTTAGGGTTCGGGCTAGGGTTAGGGTTAGGGGACGGGGACGGTTTAGGGTCCAGGTGAGGGTACGACAACGCTTTAGGGGGAGGGTACGTGTGAGGGCGCGGGTTAGCATTAACATACGGTTTAGGATTAGAGGACGGGTGAGTGTCAGGCTTCGGGGAAGGGTTAGGGTTAGGGTTCGGGCTAGTGTTAGGGTTAGGGGACGGGGACGGTTTAGGGTCCAGGTGAGGGTACGAGAACGCTTTAGGGGGAGCGTACGTGTGAGGGCGCGGGTTAGCGTTAACGTACGGTTTAGGATTAGGCGACGGGTTAGGGTCAGGCTCTGGGGAAGGGTTAGGGTTAGGGTTCGGGCTAGGGTTAGGGTTAGGGGACGGGGACGGTTTAGGGTCCAGGTGAGGGTACGACAACGCTTTAGGGGGAGCGTACGTGTGAGGGCGCGGGTTAGCGTTAGCGTACGGTTTAGGATTAGGGGACGGGTGAGTGTCAGGCTTCGGGGAAGGGTTAGGGTTAGGGTTCGGGCTAGGGTTACGGTTAGGGGACGGGGACGGTTTAGGGTCCAGGTGAGGGTACGACAACGCTTTAGGGGGAGCGTACGTGTGAGGGCGTGGGTTAGCATTAGCGTAAAAGTTAGCATTAGGGAACGAGTGAGTGTCAGGCTTCTGGGAAGGGTTAGGGTTAGGGTTCGGGCTAGGGTTAGGGTTAGGGGACGGGCACGGTTTAGGGTCCAGGTGAGGGTAGGACAGCGCTTTAGGGGGAGCGTACGTGTGAGGGCGCGGTTTAGTGTTAGCGTACGTGTTAGGATTAGAGGACGGGTGAGGGTCAGGCTTCGGGGAAGGGTTAGGGTTAGGGTTCGGGCTAGGGTTAGGGTTAGGGGACGGGGACGGTTTAGGGTCCAGGTGAGGGTAGGACAGCGCTTTAGGGGGAGCGTACGTGTGAGGGCGCGGTTTAGTGTTAGCGTACGTGTTAGGATTAGGGGACGGGTGAGGGTCAGGCTTCGGGGAAGGATTAGGGTTAGGGTTCGAGCTAGGGTTAGGGGATGGGGACGGTTTAGGGTCCAGGTGAGGGTACGACAACGCTTTAGGGGGAGCGTACGTGTGAGGGCGCGGGTTAGCGTTAGCGTACGGGTTAGGATTAGGGGACGGGTGAGGGTCAGGCTTCGGGGAAGGGTTAGGGTTAGGGTTCGGGCTAGGGTTAGGGTTAGGGGACGGGGACGGTTTAGGGTCCAGGTGAGGGTACGACAACGCTTTAGGGGGAGCGTACGTGTGAGGGCGCGGGTTAGCGTTAGCGTATGGGTTAGGATTAGGGGACGAGTGAGGGTCAGGCTTCGGGCAAGGGTTAGGGTTAGGGTTCGGGCTAGGGTTAGGGTTAGGAGACGGGGACGGTTTAGGGTCCAGGTGAGGGTACGAGAACGCTTTAGGGGGAGCGTACGTGTGAGGGCGTGGGTTAGCATTAACATATGGTTTAGGATTAGAGGACGGGTGAGGGTCAGGCTTCGGGGAAGTGTTAGGGTTAGGGTTCGGGCTAGGGTTAGGGTTAGGGGACGGGGACGGTTTAGGGTCCAGGTGAGGGTAGGACAGCGCTTTAGGGGGAGCGTACGTGTGAGGGCGCGGTTTAGTGTTAGCGTACGTGTTAGGATTAGAGGACGGGTGAGGGTCAGGTTCGGGGAAGGGTTAGGGTTAGGGCTCGGGCTAGGGTTAGGGTTAGGGGACGGGGACGGTTTAGGGTCCAGGTGAGGGTACGACAACGCTTTAGGGGGAGCGTACGTGTGACGGCGCGGGTTAGCGTTAGCGTACGGGTTAGGTTTAGGGAACGGGTGAGGGTCAGGCTTCGGGGAAGGGTTAGGGTTAGGGTTCGGGCTAGGATTAGGGTTAGGGGACGGGGACGGTTTAGGGTCCAGGTGAGGGTACGACAACGCTTTAGGGGGAGCGTACGTGTGAGGGCACGGGTTAGCGTTAGCGTACGGGTTAGGATTAGGGGACGGGTGAGGGTCAGGCTTCGGGGAAGGGTTAGGGTTAGGGTTCGGGCTAGGGTTAGGGTTAGGGGACGGGGACGGTTTAGGGTCCAGGTGAGGGTACGACAACGCTTTAGGGGCAGCGTACGTGTGAGGGCGCGGGTTAGCGTTAACGTACGGTTTAGGATTAGGGGACGGGTGAGGGTCAGGCTTCGGGGAAGGGTTAGGGTTAGGGTTCGGGCTAGGGTTAGGGGACGGGGACGGTTTAGGGTCCAGGTGAGGGTATGACAACGCTTTAGGGGGAGCGTACGTGTGAGGGCGCGGGTTAGCATTAACATACGGTTTAGGATTAGAGGACGGGTGAGGGTCAGGCTTCGGGGAAGGGTTAGGGTTAGGCTTCGGGCTAGGGTTAGGGTTAGGGTTAGGGGACGGGGACAGTTTAGGGTCCAGGTGAGGGTACGAGAATGATTTAGGGGGAGCATACGTGTGAGGGCGCGGGTTAGCGTTAACGTACGGTTTAGGATTAGGGGACAGGTGAGGGTCAGGCTTCGGGGAAGGGTTAGGGTTAGGGTTCGGGTAGGGTTAGGGTTAGGGACGGGGACGGTTTAGGGTCCAGGTGAGGGTACGACAACGCTTTAGGGGGAGCGTACGTGTGAGGGCGCGGGTTAGCATTAACATACGGTTTAGGATTAGAGAACGGGTGAGGGTCAGGCTTCGGGGAAGGGTTAGGGTTAGGGTTTTGGCTGGGGTTAGGGTTAGGGGACGGGGAAGTTTTAGGGTCCAGGTGAGGGTACGACAATGCGTTAGGGGGAGCGTATGTGTGAGGGCGCAGGTTAGCGTTTGCGTATGGGTTAGGATTGGGGGACGGGTGAGGTTCAGGCTTCGGGGAAGGGTTAGGGTTAGGGTTCGGGCTAGGGTTAGGGTTAGGGGACGGGGACGGTTTAGGGACCAGGTGAGGGTACGACAACGCTTTAGGGGGAGCGTACGTGTGAGGGCGCGGGTTAGCGTTAGCGTACGTGTTAGGATTAGGAGACGGGTGAGGGTCAGGCTTCGGGGAAGGGTTAGGGTTACGGTTCGGGCTAGGGTTAGGGTTAGGGGACTGGGACGGTTTAGGGTCCAGGTGAGGGTACGTCAACGCTTTAGGGGGAGCGTACGTGTGAGGGCGCAGGTTAGCGTTAGCGTACGGGTTAGGATTAGGGGACGGGTGAGGGTCAGGCTTCGGGGAAGGGTTAGGGTTAGGGTTCGGGCTAGGGTTAGGGTTAGGGGACGGGGACGGTTTAGGGTCCAGGTGAGGGTACGACAAGGCTTTAGGGGGAGCGTACGTGTGAGGGCGCGGGTTAGCATTAACATACGGTTTAGGATTAGAGGACGGGTGAGGGTCAGGCTTCGGGGAAGGGTTAGGGTTAGGGTTCGGGCTAGGGTTAGGGTTAGGGGACGGGGACGGTTTAGGGTCCAGGTGAGGGTACGACAACGCTTTAGGGGGAGCGTACGTGTGAGGGCGCGGGTTAGCGTTAGCGTATGGGTTAGGTTTAGGGCACGGGTGAGGGTCAGGCTTCGGGGAAGGGTTAGGGTTAGGGTTCGGGTAGGGTTAGGGTTAGGGACGGGGACGGTTTAGGGTCCAGGTGAGGGTACGACAACGCTTTAGGGGGAGCGTACGTGTGAGGGCGCGGGTTAGCATTAACATACGGTTTAGGATTAGAGAACGGGTGAGGGTCAGGCTTCGGGGAAGGGTTAGGGTTAGGGTTTTGGCTGGGGTTAGGGTTAGGGGACGGGGAAGTTTTAGGGTCCAGGTGAGGGTACGACAATGCTTTAGGGGGAGCGTATGTGTGAGGGCGCAGGTTAGCGTTAGCGTATGGGTTAGGATTAGGGGACGGGTGAGGGTCAGGCTTCGGGGAAGGGTTAGGGTTAGGGTTCGGGCTAGGGTTAGGGTTAGGGGACGGGGACGGTTTAGGGACCAGGTGAGGGTACGACAACGCTTTAGGGGGAGCGTACGTGTGAGGGCGCGGGTTAGCGTTAGCGTACGGGTTAGGATTAGGGGACGGGTGAGATCAGGCTACGGGGAAGGGTTAGGGTTAGGGTTCGGGCTAGGGTTAGGGTTAGGGGACGGGGACGGTTTAGGGTCCAGGTGAGGGTACGACAACGCTTTAGGGGGAGCGTTCGTGTGAGGGCGCAGGTTAGCGTTAGTGTACGGGTTAGGATTAGGGGACGGGTGAGTGTCAGGCTTTGGGGAAGTGTTAGGGTTAGGGTTCGGGCTAGGGTTAGCGTTAGGGGATGGGGACGGTTTAGGGTCCAGGTGAGGGTACGACAACGCTTTAGGGGGAGCGTACGTGTGAGGGCGCGGGTTAGCGTTAGCGTACGTGTTAGGATTAGGGGACGGGTGAGGGTCAGGCTTCGGGGAAGGGTTAGGGTTAGGGTTCGGGCTAGGGTTAGGGTTAGGGGACGGGGACAGTTTAGGGTCCAGGTGAGGGTAGGACAGCGCTTTAGGGGGAGCGTACGTGTGAGGGCGTGGTTTAGCGTTAGCGTACGGGTTAGAATTAGGGGACGGGTGAGGGTCAGGCTTCGGGGAAGGGTTAGGGTTAGGGTTCGGGCTAGGGTTAGGGTTAGGGGACGGGGACGGTTTAGGGTCCAGGTGAGGGTACGACAACGCTTTAGGGGGAGGGTACGTGTGAGGGCGCGGGTTAGCATTAACATACGGTTTAGGATTAGAGGACGGGTGAGGGTCAGGCTTCGGGGAAGGGTTAGGGTTAGGGTTCGGGCTAGTGTTAGGGTTAGGGGACGGGGACGGTTTAGGGTCCAGGTGAGGGTACGAGAACGCTTTAGGGGGAGCGTACGTGTGAGGGCGCGGGTTAGCGTTAACGTACGGTTTAGGATTAGGCGACGGGTTAGGGTCAGGCTCTGGGGAAGGGTTAGGGTTAGGGTTCGGGCTAGGGTTAGGGTTAGGGGACGGGGACGGTTTAGGGTCCAGGTGAGGGTACGACAACGCTTTAGGGGGAGCGTACGTGTGAGGGCGCGGGTTAGCGTTAGCGTACGGTTTAGGATTAGGGGACGGGTGAGTGTCAGGCTTCGGGGAAGGGTTAGGGTTAGGGTTCGGGCTAGGGTTACGGTTAGGGGACGGGGACGGTTTAGGGTCCAGGTGAGGGTACGACAACGCTTTAGGGGGAGCGTACGTGTGAGGGCGTGGGTTAGCATTAGCGTAAAAGTTAGCATTAGGGAACGAGTGAGTGTCAGGCTTCTGGGAAGGGTTAGGGTTAGGGTTCGGGCTAGGGTTAGGGTTAGGGGACGGGCACGGTTTAGGGTCCAGGTGAGGGTAGGACAGCGCTTTAGGGGGAGCGTACGTGTGAGGGCGCGGTTTAGTGTTAGCGTACGTGTTAGGATTAGAGGACGGGTGATGGTCAGGCTTCGGGGAAGGGTTAGGGTTAGGGTTCGGGCTAGGGTTAGGGTTAGGGGACGGGGACGGTTTAGGGTCCAGGTGAGGGTAGGACAGCGCTTTAGGGGGAGCGTACGTGTGAGGGCGCGGTTTAGTGTTAGCGTACGTGTTAGGATTAGGGGACGGGTGAGGGTCAGGCTTCGGGGAAGGATTAGGGTTAGGGTTCGAGCCAGGGTTAGGGGATGGGGACGGTTTAGGGTCCAGGTGAGGGTACGACAACGCTTTAGGGGGAGCGTACGTGTGAGGGCGCGGGTTAGCGTTAGCGTACGGGTTAGGATTAGGGGACGGGTGAGGGTCAGGCTTCGGGGAAGGGTTAGGGTTAGGGTTCGGGCTAGGGTTAGGGTTAGGGGACGGGGACGGTTTAGGGTCCAGGTGAGGGTACGACAACGCTTTAGGGGGAGCGTACGTGTGAGGGCGCGGGTTAGCGTTAGCGTATGGGTTAGGATTAGGGGACGAGTGAGGGTCAGGCTTCGGGCAAGGGTTAGGGTTAGGGTTCGGGCTAGGGTTAGGGTTAGGAGACGGGGACGGTTTAGGGTCCAGGTGAGGGTACGAGAACGCTTTAGGGGGAGCGTACGTGTGAGGGCGTGGGTTAGCATTAACATATGGTTTAGGATTAGAGGACGGGTGAGGGTCAGGCTTCGGGGAAGTGTTAGGGTTAGGGTTCGGGCTAGGGTTAGGGTTAGGGGACGGGGACGGTTTAGGGTCCAGGTGAGGGTAGGACAGCGCTTTAGGGGGAGCGTACGTGTGAGGGCGCGGTTTAGTGTTAGCGTACGTGTTAGGATTAGAGGACGGGTGAGGGTCAGGTTCGGGGAAGGGTTAGGGTTAGGGCTCGGGCTAGGGTTAGGGTTAGGGGACGGGGACGGTTTAGGGTCCAGGTGAGGGTACGACAACGCTTTAGGGGGAGCGTACGTGTGACGGCGCGGGTTAGCGTTAGCGTACGGGTTAGGTTTAGGGAACGGGTGAGGGTCAGGCTTCGGGGAAGGGTTAGGGTTAGGGTTCGGGCTAGGATTAGGGTTAGGGGACGGGGACGGTTTAGGGTCCAGGTGAGGGTACGACAACGCTTTAGGGGGAGCGTACGTGTGAGGGCACGGGTTAGCGTTAGCGTACGGGTTAGGATTAGGGGACGGGTGAGGGTCAGGCTTCGGGGAAGGGTTAGGGTTAGGGTTCGGGCTAGGGTTAGGGTTAGGGGACGGGGACGGTTTAGGGTCCAGGTGAGGGTACGACAACGCTTTAGGGGGAGCGTACGTGTGAGGGCACGGGTTAGCGTTAGCGTACGGGTTAGGATTAGGGGACGGGTGAGGGTCAGGCTTCGGGGAAGGGTTAGGGTTAGGGTTCGGGCTAGGGTTAGGGTTAGGGGATGGGGACGGTTTAGGGTCCAGGTGAGGGTACGACAACGCTTTAGGGGGAGCGTACGTGTGAGGGCGCGGGTTAGCATTAACATACAGTTTAGGATTAGAGGACGGGTGAGGGTCAGGCTTCGGGGAAGGGTTAGGGTTAGGGTTCGGGCTAGGGTTAGGGTTAGGGGACGGAAACAGTTTAGGGTCCAGTTGAGGGTACGAGAATGCTTTAGGGGGAGCATACGTGTGAGGGTGCGGGTTAGCGTTAACGTACGGTTTAGGATTAGGGGACAGGTGAGGGTCAGGCTTCGGGGAAGGGTTAGGGTTAGGGTTCGGGCTAGGGTTAGGGTTAGGGGACGGGGACGGTTTAGGGTCCAGGTGAGGGTACGAGAACGCTTTTGGGGGAGCGTACGTGTGAGGGCGTGGGTTAGCGTTAGCGTACGGGTTAGGATTCGGGGACGGGTGAGGGTCAGGTTTCGGGGAAGGTTTAGGTTTAGGGTTCGGGCTAGGGTTAGAGTTAGGGGATGGGGACGGTTTAGGGTCCAGGTGAGGGTACGACAATGCTTTAGGAGTAGCGTACGTGTTAAGGCGCAGGTTAGCGTGATTGTACGGGTTAGGGTTGGGGACTAGTGAGGGTCAGGCTTCGGGGAAGGGTTAAGGTTAGGGTTCGGGCTAGGGTTAGGGTTAGGGGACGGGGACGGTTTAGGGTCCAGGTGAGGGTACGACAACGCTTTAGGGGGAGCGTACGTGTGAGGGCGCGGGTTAGCGTTAGCGTATGGGTTAGGATTAGGGGACGGGTGAGGGTCAGGCTTCGGGGAAGGGTTAGGGTTAGGGTTCGGGCTAGGGTTAGGGTTAGGGGACGGGGACGGTTTAGGGTCCAGGTGAGGGTACGACAACGCTTTAGGGGGAGCGTACCTGTGAGGGCATGGGTTAGCGTTAGCGTACGGGTTAGGATTAGGGGACGGGTGAGGGTCAGGCTTCGGGGAAGGGTTAGGGTTAGGGTTCGGGCTGGGGTTAGGGTTAGGGGACGTGGACGGTTTAGGATCCAGGTGAGGGTACGACAACGCTTTAGGGGGATTGTACGTGTGAGGGCGCGGTTTCACGTTAGCGTACGGGTTCGGATTAGGGGACGGGTGAGGGTCAGGCTTCGGGGAAGGGTTAGGTTTAGGCTTCGGGCTAGGGTCAGGGTTAGGGGACGGGGACGGTTTAGGGTCCAGGTGAGGGTACGACAACGCTTTAGGGGGAGCGTACGTGTGAGTGCGCGGGTTAGCGTTAGCGTACGGGTTAGGATTAGAGGGCAGGTGAGGGTCAAGCTTCGGGGAAGGTTTAGGGTTAGGGTTCGGGCTAGGGTTAGGGTTAGGGGACGGGGACGGTTTAGGGTCCAGGTGAGGGTACGACAACGCTTTAGGGGGAGCGTACGTGTGAGGGCGCGGTTTCACGTTAGCGTACGGGTTCGGATTAGGGGACGGGTGAGGGTCAGGCTTCGGGGAAGGGTTAGGTTTAGGCTTCGGGCTAGGGTCAGGGTTAGGGGACGGGGACAGTTTAGGGTACAGGTGAGGGTACGACAACGTTTTAGGGGGAGCGTACGTGTGAGGGCACGGTTTAGCGTTAGCGTACGGGTTAGGATTAGGGGACGGGAGAGGGTCAGGCTTCGGGGAACTGTTAGGGTTAGGGTTCGGGCTAGGGTTAGGGTTAGGGGACGGGGACGGTTTAGGGTCCAGGTGAGGGTACGACAACGCTTTAGGGGGAGCGTACGTGTGAGGGCGCGGGTTAGCGTTAGCGTACGGGTTAGGATTAGGGGACGGGTGAGGGTCAGGCTTCGGGGAAGGGTTAGGGTTAGGCTTCGGGCTAGGGTCAGGGTTAGGGGACGGGGACGGTTTAGGGTACAGGTGAGGGTACGACAACGTTTTAGGGGGAGCGTACGTGTGAGGGCACGGTTTAGCGTTAGCGTACGGGTTAGGATTAGGGGACGGGAGAGGGTCAGGCTTCGGGGAACTGTTAGGGTTAGGGTTCGGGCTTGGGTTAGGGTTAGGGGACGGGGACGGTTTAGGGTCCAGGTGAGGGTACGACAACGCTTTAGGGAGAGCGTACGTGTGAGGGCGTGGGTTAGCGTTAGCGTACGGGTTAGGATTAGGGGACGGGTGAGGGTCAGGCTTCGGGGAAGGGTTAGGGTTAGGGTTCGGGCTAGGGTTAGGGTTAGGGGACGGGGACGGTTTAGGGTCCAGGTGAGGGTACGACAACGCTTTAGGGGGAGCGTACGTGTGAGTGCGTGGGTTAGCATTAACATACGGTTTAGGATTAGAGGGCAGGTGAGGGTCAGGCTTCGGGGAAGGTTTAGGGTTAGGGTTCGGGCTAGGGTTAGGGTTAGGGGACGGGGACGGTTTAGGGTCCAGGTGAGGGTACGACAACGCTTTAGGGGCAGCGTACGTGTGAGGGCGCGGGTTAGCGTTAACGTACGGTTTAGGATTAGGGGACGGGTGAGGGTCAGGCTTCGGGGAAGGGTTAGGGTTAGGGTTCGGGCTAGGGTTAGGGTTAGGGGACGGGGACGGTTTAGGGTCCAGGTGAGGGTACGACAACGCTTTAGGGGGAGCGTACGTGTGAGGGCGCGGTTTAGCGTTAGCGTACGGGTTAGGATTAGAGGACGGGTGAGGGTCAGGCTTCGGGGAAGGGTTAGGGTTAGGGTTCGGGCTAGGGTTAGGGTTAGGGGACGGTTTAGGGTCCAGGTGAGGGTATGACAACGCTTTAGGGGGAGCGTACGTGTGAGGGCGCGGGTTAGCATTAACATACGGTTTAGGATTAGAGGACGGGTGAGGGTCAGGCTTCGGGGAAGGGTTAGGGTTAGGGTTCGGGCTAGGGTTAGGGTTAGGGTTAGGGGACGGGGACAGTTTAGGGTCCAGGTGAGGGTACGAGAATGATTTAGGGGGAGCATACGTGTGAGGGCGCGGGTTAGCGTTAACGTACGGTTTAGGATTAGGGGACAGGTGAGGGTCAGGCTTCGGGGAAGGGTTAGGGTTAGGGTTCGGGTAGGGTTAGGGTTAGGGACGGGGACGGTTTAGGGTCCAGGTGAGGGTACGACAACGCTTTAGGGGGAGCGTACGTGTGAGGGCGCGGGTTAGCATTAACATACGGTTTAGGATTAGAGAACGGGTGAGGGTCAGGCTTCGGGGAAGGGTTAGGGTTAGGGTTTTGGCTGGGGTTAGGGTTAGGGGACGGGGAAGTTTTAGGGTCCAGGTGAGGGTACGACAATGCGTTAGGGGGAGCGTATGTGTGAGGGCGCAGGTTAGCGTTTGTGTATGGGTTAGGATTAGGGGACGGGTGAGGGTCAGGCTTCGGGGAAGGGTTAGGGTTAGGGTTCGGGCTAGGGTTAGGGTTAGGGGACGGGGACGGTTTAGGGACCAGGTGAGGGTACGACAACGCTTTAGGGGGAGCGTACGTGTGAGGGCGCGGGTTAGCGTTAGCGTACGTGTTAGGATTAGGAGACGGGTGAGGGTCAGGCTTCGGGGAAGGGTTAGGGTTACGGTTCGGGCTAGGGTTAGGGTTAGGGGACTGGGATGGTTTAGGGTCCAGGTGAGGGTACGTCAACGCTTTAGGGGGAGCGTACGTGTGAGGGCGCAGGTTAGCGTTAGCGTACGGGTTAGGATTAGGGGACGGGTGAGGGTCAGGCTTCGGGGAAGGGTTAGGGTTAGGGTTCGGGCTAGGGTTAGGGTTAGGGGACGGGGACGGTTTAGGGTCCAGGTGAGGGTACGACAACGCTTTAGGGGGAGCGTACGTGTGAGGGCGCGGGTTAGCATTAACATACGGTTTAGGATTAGAGGACGGGTGAGGGTCAGGCTTCGGGGAAGGGTTAGGGTTAGGGTTCGGGCTAGGGTTAGGGTTAGGGGACGGGGACGGTTTAGGGTCCAGGTGAGGGTACGACAACGCTTTAGGGGGAGCGTACGTGTGAGGGCGCGGGTTAGCGTTAGCGTATGGGTTAGGTTTAGGGGACGGGTGAGGGTCAGGCTTCGGGGAAGGGTTAGGGTTAGGGTTCGGGTAGGGTTAGGGTTAGGGACGGGGACGGTTTAGGGTCCAGGTGAGGGTACGACAACGCTTTAGGGGGAGCGTACGTGTGAGGGCGCGGGTTAGCATTAACATACGGTTTAGGATTAGAGAACGGGTGAGGGTCAGGCTTCGGGGAAGGGTTAGGGTTAGGGTTTTGGCTGGGGTTAGGGTTAGGGGACGGGGAAGTTTTAGGGTCCAGGTGAGGGTACGACAATGCTTTAGGGGGAGCGTATGTGTGAGGGCGCAGGTTAGCGTTAGCGTATGGGTTAGGATTAGGGGACGGGTGAGGGTCAGGCTTCGGGGAAGGGTTAGGGTTAGGGTTCGGGCTAGGGTTAGGGTTAGGGGACGGGGACGGTTTAGGGACCAGGTGAGGGTACGACAACGCTTTAGGGGGAGCGTACGTGTGAGGGCGCGGGTTAGCGTTAGCGTACGGGTTAGGATTAGGGGACGGGTGAGATCAGGCTACGGGGAAGGGTTAGGGTTAGGGTTCGGGCTAGGGTTAGGGTTAGGGGACGGGGACGGTTTAGGGTCCAGGTGAGGGTACGACAACGCTTTAGGGGGAGCGTTCGTGTGAGGGCGCAGGTTAGCGTTAGTGTACGGGTTAGGATTAGGGGACGGGTGGGTGTCAGGCTTTGGGGAAGTGTTAGGGTTAGGGTTCGGGCTAGGGTTAGCGTTAGGGGATGGGGACGGTTTAGGGTCCAGGTGAGGGTACGACAACGCTTTAGGGGGAGCGTACGTGTGAGGGCGCGGGTTAGCGTTAGCGTACGGGTTAGGATTAGGGGACGGGTGAGGGTCAGGCTTCGGGGAAGGTTTAGGGTTAGGGTTCGGGCTAGGGTTAGGGTTAGGGGACGGGGACGGTTTAGGGTCCAGGTGAGGGTAGGACAGCGCTTTAGGGGGAGCGTACGCGTGAGGGCGTGGTTTAGCGTTAGCGTACGGGTTAGAATTAGGGGACGGGTGAGGGTCAGGCTTCGGGGAAGGGTTAGGGTTAGGGTTCGGGCTAGGGTTAGGGTTAGGGGACGGGGACGGTTTAGGGTCCAGGTGAGGGTACGACAACGCTTTAGGGGGAGGGTACGTGTGAGGGCGCGGGTTAGCATTAACATACGGTTTAGGATTAGAGGACGGGTGAGGGTCAGGCTTCGGGGAAGGGTTAGGGTTAGGGTTCGGGCTAGTGTTAGGGTTAGGGGACGGGGACGGTTTAGGGTCCAGGTGAGGGTACGAGAACGCTTTAGGGGGAGCGTACGTGTGAGGGCGCGGGTTAGCGTTAACGTACGGTTTAGGATTAGGCGACGGGTTAGGGTCAGGCTCTGGGGAAGGGTTAGGGTTAGGGTTCGGGCTAGGGTTAGGGTTAGGGGACGGGGACGGTTTAGGGTCCAGGTGAGGGTACGACAACGCTTTAGGGGGAGCGTACGTGTGAGGGCGCGGGTTAGCGTTAGCGTACGGTTTAGGATTATGGGACGGGTGAGTGTCAGGCTTCGGGGAAGGGTTAGGGTTAGGGTTCGGGCTAGGGTTACGGTTAGGGGACGGGGACGGTTTAGGGTCCAGGTGAGGGTACGACAACGCTTTAGGGGGAGCGTACGTGTGAGGGCGTGGGTTAGCGTTAGCGTAAAGGTTAGCATTAGGGGACGGGTGAGTGTCAGGGTTCGGGGAAGGGTTAGGGTTAGGGTTCAGGCTAGGGTTAGGGTTAGGGGACGGGGACGGTTTAGGGTCCAGGTGAGGGTAAGACAACACTTTAGGGGGAGCGTACGTGTGAGGGCGCGGGTTAGCGTTAGCGTACGGGTAAGGATTAGGGGACGGGTGAGGTTCAGGCTTCGGGCAAGGGTTAGGGTTAGGGTTTGGGCTGGGGTTAGGGTTAGGGGACGGGGACGGTTTAGGGTCCAGGTGAGGGTACGAGAACGCTTTAGGGGGAGCGTACGTGTGAGGGCGTGGGTTAGCATTAACATATGGTTTAGGATTAGAGGACGGGTGAGGGTCAGGCTTCGGGGAAGTGTTAGGGTTAGGGTTCGGGCTAGGGTTAGGGTTAGGGGACGGGGACGGTTTAGGGTCCAGGTGAGGGTAGGACAGCGCTTTAGGGGGAGCGTACGTGTGAGGGCGCGGTTTAGTGTTAGCGTACGTGTTAGGATTAGAGGACGGGTGAGGGTCAGGCTTCGGGGAAGGGTTAGGGTTAGGGTTCGGGCTAGGGTTAGGGTTAGGGGACGGGGACGGATTAGGGTCCAGGTGAGGGTAGGACAGCGCTTTAGGGGGAGCGTACGTGTGAGGGCGCGGTTTAGTGTTAGCGTACGTGTTAGGATTAGAGGACGGGTGAGGGTCAGGCTTCGGGGAAGGATTAGGGTTAGGGTTCGAGCTAGGGTTAGGGGATGGGGACGGTTTAGGGTCCAGGTGAGGGTACGACAACGCTTTAGGGGGAGCGTACGTGTGAGGGCGCGGGTTAGCGTTAGCGTACGGGTTAGGATTAGGGGACGGGTGAGGGTCAGGCTTCGGGGAAGGGTTAGGGTTAGGGTTCGGGCTAGGGTTAGGGTTAGGGGACGGGGACGGTTTAGGGTCCAGGTGAGGGTACGACAACGCTTTAGGGGGAGCGTACGTGTGAGGGCGCGGGTTAGCGTTAGCGTATGGGTTAGGATTAGGGGACGAGTGAGGGTCAGGCTTCATGGAAGGGTTAGGGTTAGGGTTCGGGCTAGGGTTAGGGTTAGGAGACGGGGACGGTTTAGGGTCCAGGTGAGGGTACGAGAACGCTTTAGGGGGAGCGTACGTGTGAGGGCGTGGGTTAGCATTAACATATGGTTTAGGATTAGAGGACGGGTGAGGGTCAGGCTTCGGGGAAGTGTTAGGGTTAGGGTTCGGGCTAGGGTTAGGGTTAGGGGACGGGGACGGTTTAGGGTCCAGGTGAGGGTAGGACAGCGCTTTAGGGGGAGCGTACGTGTGAGGGCGCGGTTTAGTGTTAGCGTACGTGTTAGGATTAGAGGACGGGTGAGGGTCAGGTTCGGGGAAGGGTTAGGGTTAGGGTTCGGGCTAGGTTTAGGGTTAGGGGAAGGGGACGGTTTAGGTTTCAGGTGAGGGTACGATAACGCTTTAGGGGGAGCGTACGTTTGAGGGTGCGGGTTAGCATTAACATACGGTTTAGGATTAGAGGACGGGTGAGGGTCAGGCTTCGGGGAAGGGTTAGGGTTAGGGCTCGGGCTAGGGTTAGGGTTAGGGGACGGGGACGGTTTAGGGTCCAGGTGAGGGTACGACAACGCTTTAGGGGGAGCGTACGTGTGACGGCGCGGGTTAGCGTTAGCGTACGGGTTAGGTTTAGGGGACGGGTGAGGGTCAGGCTTCGGGGAAGGGTTAGGGTTAGGGTTCGGGCTAGGGTTAGGGTTAGGGGACGGGGACGGTTTAGGGTCCAGGTGAGGGTACGACAACGCTTTAGGGGGAGCGTACGTGTGAGGGCGCGGGTTAGCGTTAGCGTACGGGTTAGGATTAGGGGACGGGTGAGGGTCAGGCTTCGGGGAAGGGTTAGGGTTAGGGTTCGGGCTAGGGTTAGGGTTAGGGGATGGGGACGGTTTAGGGTCCAGGTGAGGGTACGACAACGCTTTAGGGGGAGCGTACATGTGAGGGCGCGGGTTAGCATTAACATACGGTTTAGGATTAGAGGACGGGTGAGGGTCAGGCTTCGGGGAAGGGTTAGGGTTAGGGTTCGGGCTAGGGTTAGGGTTAGGGGACGGGGACAGTTTAGGGTCCAGTTGAGGGTACGAGAATGCTTTAGGGGGAGCATACGTGTGAGGGTGCGGGTTAGCGTTAACGTACGGTTTAGGATTAGGGGACAGGTGAGGGTCAGGCTTCGGGGAAGGGTTAGGGTTAGGGTTAGGGGACGGGGACGGTTTAGGGTCCAGGTGAGGGTACGACAACGCTTTAGGGGGAGCGTACCTGTGAGGGCGCGGGTTAGCGTTAGCGTACGTGTTAGGATTAGGAGACGGGTGAGGGTCAGGCTTCGGGGAAGGGTTAGGGTTACGGTTCGGGCTAGGGTTAGGGTTAGGGGACTGGGACGGTTTAGGGTCCAGGTGAGGGTACGTCAACGCTTTAGGGGGAGCGTACGTGTGAGGGCGCAGGTTAGCGTTAGCGTACGGTTTAGGATTAGGGGACGGGTGAGGGTCAGGCTTCGGGGAAGGGTTAGGGTTAGGGTTCGGGCTAGGGTTAGGGTTAGGGGACGGGGATGGTTTAGGGTCCAGGTGAGGGTACGACAACGCTTTAGGGGGAGCGTACGTGTGAGGGCGTGGGTTAGCATTAACATACGGTTTAGGATTAGAGGACGGGTGAGGGTCAGGCTTCGGGGAAGGGTTAGGGTTAGGGTTCGGGCTAGGGTTAGGGTTAGGGGACGGGGACGGTTTAGGGTCCAGGTGAGGGTACGACAACGCTTTAGGGGGAGCGTATGTGTGAGGGCGCGGGTTAGCGTTAGCGTATGGGTTAGGTTTAGGGGACGGGTGAGGGTCAGGCTTCGGGGAAGGGTTAGGGTTAGGGTTCGGGTAGGGTTAGGGTTAGGGACGGGGACGGTTTAGGGTCCAGGTGAGGGTACGACAACGCTTTAGGGGGAGCGTACGTGTGAGGGCGCTGGTTAGCGTTAGCGTACGGGTTAGGATTAGGGGACGGGTGAGATCAGGCTACGGGGAAGGGTTAGGGTTAGGGTTCGGGCTAGGGTTAGGGTTAGGGGACGGGGACGGTTTAGGGTCCAGGTGAGGGTACGAGAACGCTTTAGGGGGAGCGTACGTGTGAGGGCGTGGGTTAGCATTAACATATGGTTTAGGATTAGAGGACGGGTGAGGGTCAGGCTTCGGGGAAGTGTTAGGGTTAGGGTTCGGGCTAGGGTTAGGGTTAGGGGACGGGGACGGTTTAGGGTCCAGGTGAGGGTAGGACAGCGCTTTAGGGGGAGCGTACGTGTGAGGGCGCGGTTTAGTGTTAGCGTACGTGTTAGGATTAGAGGACGGGTGAGGGTCAGGCTTCGGGGAAGGGTTAGGGTTACGGTTCGGGCTAGGGTTAGGGTTAGGGGACGGGGACGGTTTAGGGTCCAGGTGAGGGTAGGACAGCGCTTTAGGGGGAGCGTACGTGTGAGGGCGCGGTTTAGTGTTAGCGTACGTGTTAGGATTAGAGGACGGGTGAGGGTCAGGCTTCGGGGAAGGATTAGGGTTAGGGTTCGAGCTAGGGTTAGGGGATGGGGACGGTTTAGGGTCCAGGTGAGGGTACGACAACGCTTTAGGGGGAGCGTACGTGTGAGGGCGCGGGTTAGCGTTAGCGTACGGGTTAGGATTAGGGGACGGGTGAGGGTCAGGCTTCGGGGAAGGGTTAGGGTTAGGGTTCGGGCTAGGGTTAGGGTTAGGGGACGGGGACGGTTTAGGGTCCAGGTGAGGGTACGACAACGCTTTAGGGGGAGCGTACGTGTGAGGGCGCGGGTTAGCGTTAGCGTACGGGTTAGGATTAGGGGACGAGTGAGGGTCAGGCTTCGGGGAAGGGTTAGGGTTAGGGTTCGGGGTAGGGTTAGGGTTAGGAGACGGGGACGGTTTAGGGTCCAGGTGAGGGTACGAGAACGCTTTAGGGGGAGCGTACGTGTGAGGGCGTGGGTTAGCATTAACATATGGTTTAGGATTAGAGGACGGGTGAGGGTCAGGCTTCGGGGAAGTGTTAGGGTTAGGGTTCGGGCTAGGGTTAGGGTTAGGGGACGGGGACGGTTTAGGGTCCAGGTGAGGGTAGGACAGCGCTTTAGGGGGAGCGTACGTGTGAGGGCGCGGGTTAGCGTTAGCGTACGGGTTAGGATTAGGGGACGGGTGAGGGTCAGGCTTCGGGGAAGGGTTAGGGTTAGGGTTCGGGCTAGAGTTAGGGTTAGGGGACGGGGACGGTTTAGGGTCCAGGTGAGGGTAAGACAACGCTTTAGGGGGAGCGTACGTGTGAGGGCGCGGGTTAGCGTTAGCGTACGGGTTAGGATTAGGGGACGGGTGAGGGTCAGGCTTCGGGGAAGGGTTAGGGTTAGGGTTCGGGCTAGGGTTAGGGTTAGGGGACGGGGACGGTTTAGGGTCCAGGTGAGGGTACGACAACGCTTTAGGTGGAGCGTACATGTGAGGGAGCGGGTTAGGGTTAGCGTACGGGTTAGTATTAGGGGACGGGTGAGGTTCAGGCTTCATGCAAGGGTTAGGGTTAGGGTTCGGGCTACGGTTAGGGTTAGGGGATGGGGACGGTTTATGGTCCAGGTGAGGGTACGACAACGCTTTAGGGGGAGTGTACGTGTGAGGGTGCGGGTTAGCGTTAGCGTACGGGTTAGGATTAGGGGACGGGTGAGGGTCAGGCTTCGGGGAAGGATTAGGTTTAGGGTTCGGGCTAGGGTTAGGGTTAGGGGACGGGGAAGGTTTAGGGTCCAGGTGAGGGTACGACAACGCTTTAGGGGGAGCATACGTGTGAGCGCGCGGGTTAGCGTTAGCGTACGGGTTAGGATTACGGGACGGGTGAGGGTCAGGCTTCGGGGAAGGGTTAGGGTTAGGGTTCGGGCTAGGGTTAGGGTTAGGGGACGGGGACCGTTTAGGGTCCAGGTGAGGTTACGACAATGCTTTAGGGGGAGCGTGCGTGTGAGGGCGCGGGTTAGCGTGAGCGTACGGGTTAGGATTAGGGGACGGGTGAGGGTCAGGCTTCGGGGAAGGGTTAGGGTTAGGGTTCGGGCTAGGGTTAGGGTTAGCGGATGGGGACGGTTTAGGGTCCAGGTGAGGGTACGACAACGCTTTAGGGGGAGCGTACGTGTGAGGGCGCGGGTTAGCGTTAGCCTTCGGGTTAGGATTAGGGGACGGGTAAGGGTCAGGCTTCGGGGAAGGGTTAGGGTTAGGATTCGGGCTAGGGTTAGGGTTAGGGGACGGGGACGGTTTAGGGTCCAGGTGAGGGTATCACAACGCTTTAGGGGGAGTGTACGTTGAGGGCGCGGGTTAGCATTATCCTACATGTTAGGATTAGGGGACGGGTGAGGGTCAGGCTTCGGGGAAGGGTTAGGGTTAGGGTTCGGGCTAGGGTTAGGGTTAGGGGACGGGGACGGTTTAGGGTCCAGGTGAGGGTACGGCAACGCTGTAGGGGGAGCGTACGTGTGAGGGCGAGGGTTAGCGTTTGCCTACGGGTTAGGATTAGGGGACAGTTGAGGGTCAGGCTTCGGGGAAGGGTTAGGGTTAGGGTTCGGGCTAGGGTTAGGGGACGGGGACGGTTTAGGGTCCAGGTGAGGGTACAACAATGCTTTAGGGGGAGCATACGTGTGAGGGCGCGGGTTAGCGTTAGCGTACGGGTCGGGATTCGGGGACGGGTGAGGGTCAGGTTTCAGGGAAGGTTTAGGGTTAGAGTTGGTGCTAGGGTTAGGGTTAGGGGACGGGGACAGTTTAGGGTCCAGGTGAGTGTACGACAACGCTTTAGGGGGAGCGTACGTGTGAGGGCGCGGGTTAGCGTTAGCGTACGGGTTAGGATTAGGGGACGGGTGAGGGTCAGGCTTCGGGGAAGGGTTAGGGTTAGGGTTCGGGCTAGGGTTAGGGTTAGGGGACGGGGAAGGTTTAGGGTCCATGTGAGGGTACGACAACGGTTTAGGGGGAGCATACGTGTGAGGGCGCGGGTTAGCGTTAGTGTACGGGTTAGGATTAGGGGACAGGTTACGGTCAGGGTTCAGGGAAGGGTTAGGGTTAGTGTTCGGGCTACGGTTAGGGTTAGGGGACGGGGACGGTTTAGGGTCCAGGTGAAGGTACGAGAATGCTTTAGGGGGAGCATACGTGTGAGGGCGCGGGTTAGCGTTAGCGTACGGGTTAGGATTAGGGGACGGGTGAGGGTCAGGCTTCGGGGAAGGGTTAGGGTTAGGGTTCGGGCTAGGGTTAGGGGTAGGGGACGGGGACGGTTTAGGGTCCAGGTGAGGGTACGAGAACGCTTTAGGGGGAGCATACGTGTGAAGGCGTGGGTTAGCGTTAGCGTCCGGGTTAGAATTAGAGGACGGGTGAGTGTCAGGCTTCGGGGAAGGGTTACGGTTAGGGTTCGGGCTAGGGTTAGGGTTAGGGGACGGGGACGGTTTAGGGTCCAGGTGAGGGTACGACAACGCTTTAGCGGGAGCGTACGTGTGAGGGCGCGGGTTAGAGTTAACGTACTGGTTAGGATTAGGGGACGGGTGAGGGTCAGGCTTCGGGGAAGGGTTAGGGTTAGGGTTCGGGCTAGGGTTAGGGTTAGGGGACGGGGACGGTTTAGGGTCCAGGTGAGGGCACGACAACGCTTTAGGGGGAGCGTACGTGTGAGGGCGCGGGTTAGCGTTAGCGTATGGGTTAGGATTAGGGGACGGGTGAGGGTCAGGCTTCGGGGAAGTGTTAGGGTTAGGGTTAGGGTTAGGGCTAGGGTTAGGGTTAGGGGACGGGGACGGTTTAGGGTCCAGGTGAGGGTACGACAACGCTTTAGGGGGAGCGTACGTGTGAGGGCGCGGGTTAGCGTTAGCGTACTGTTTGGGATTAGGGGACGGGTGAGGGTCAGGCTTCGGGGAAGCGTTAGGGTTAGGGTTAGGGCTAGGGTTAGGGTTAGGGGACGGGGATGGTTTAGGGTCCAGTTGAGGGTACGACAACGCCTTTGGGGGAACGTACGTGTGAGGGCGTGGGTTAGCGTTAGCGTACGGGTTAGGATTAGGGGACGGGTAAGGGTCAGGCTTCGGGGAAGGGTTAGGTTTAGGGTTCGGGCTAGGGTTAGGGTTAGGGGACGGGGAAGGTTTAGGGTCCAGGTGAGGGTACGACAACGCTTTAGGGGGAGCATACGTGTGAGCGCGAGGGTTAGCGTTAGCGTACGGGTTAGGATTACGGGACGGGTGAGGGTCAGGCTTCGGGGAAGGGTTAGGGTTAGGGTTCGGGCTAGGGTTAGGGTTAGGGGACGGGGACCGTGTAGGGTCCAGGTGAGGGTACGACAATGCTTTAGGGGGAGCGTGCGTGTGAGGGCGCGGGTTAGCGTTAGCGTACGGGTTAGGATTAGGGGACGGGTGAGGGTCAGGCTTCGGGGAAGGGTTAGGGTTAGGGTTCGGGCAAGGGTTAGGGTTAGGGGCGGGGACGGTTTAGGGTCCAGGTGAGGGTACGACAACACTTTAGGGGGAGCGTATGTGTGAGGGCGCAGGTTAGCGTTAGCGTACTGTTTCGAATTAGGGGACGGGTGAGGGTCAGGCTTCGGGGAAGGGTTAGGGTTAGGGTTCGGGCTAGGGTTAGGGTTAGGGGACCGGGACGATTTAGGGTCCAGGTGAGGGTACGACAACGCTTTAGGGGGAGCGTACGTGTGAGGGCGCGGGTTAGAGTTAGCGTACGGGTTAGGATTAGGGGACGGGTGAGGGTCAGGCTTCGGGGAAGGGTTAGTGTTAGGGTTCGGTCTAGGGTTAGGGTTAGGGGACGGGGACGGTTTAGGGTCCAGGTGAGGGTACGACAACGCTTTAGGGGGAGCGTACGTGTGAGGGCGTGGGTTAGCCTTAGTGTACGGGTTAGGATTAGAGGACGGGTGAGGGTCAGGCTTCGGGGAAGGTTTAGGGTTAGGGTTCGGGCTAGGGTTAGGGTTAGGGGACGGGGACGGTTTAGGGTCCAGGTGAGGGTACGACAACGCTTTAGGGGGAGTGTACGTGTGAGGGCGCGGGTTAGAGTTAGCGTACGGGTTAGGATTAGGGGACGGATGAGGGACAGGCTTCGGGGAAGGGTTAGGGTTAGGGTTCGGGCTAGGGTTAGGGTTAGGGGACGGGGACGGTTTAGGGTCCAGGTGAGGGTACGACAACGCTTTAGGGGGAGCGTACGTGTGAGGGCGCGGGTTAGCGTTAGCGTACGGGTTAGGATTAGGGGAAGGGTGAGGGTCAGGCTTCGGGGAAGGGTTAGGGTTAGGGTTCGGGCTAGGGTTAGGGTTAGGGGACGGGGACGGTTTAGGGTCCAGGTGAGGGTACGACAACGCTTTAGGGGGAGCGTACGTGTGAGGGCGCGGGTTAGCATTAGCGTGCGAGTTGGGATTAGGGGACGGGTGAGGGTCAGGCTTCGGGGAAGGGTTAGGGTTAGGGTTCGGGCTAGGGTTAGGGTTAGGGGACGGAGACGGTTTAAGGTCCAGGTGAGGGTACGACAACGCTTTAGGGGGAGCGTACGTGTGAGGGTGTGGCTTAGCGTTAGCGTGCAGGTTAGCATTAGGGGATGGGTGAGTATCAGGCTTCGGAGAAGTGTTAGGGTTAGGGTTCGGGCTAGAGTTAGGGTTAGGTGACGGGGACGGTTTAGGGTCCAGGTGAGGGTACGACAACGCTTTAGGGGGTGCGTACGTGTGAGGGCGCGGGTTAGAGTTAGCGTACGTGTTAGGATTAGGGGACGGGTGAGGGTCAGGCTTCGGGGAAGGGTTAGGGTTAGGGTTCGGTCTAGGGTTAGGGGTAGGGGACGGGGACGGTTTAGGGTCCAGGTGAGGGTACGAGAACGCTTTAGGGGGAGCATACGTGTGAAGGCGTGGGTTAGCGTTAGCGTCCGGGTTAGAATTAGAGGACGGGTGAGTGTCAGGCTTCGGAGAAGGGTTACGGTTAGGGTTCGGGCTAGGGTTAGGGTTAGGGGACGGGGACGGTTTAGGGTCCAGGTGAGGGTACGACAATGCTTTAGGGGGAGCGTACGTGTGAGGGCGCGGGTTAGAGTTAACGTACTGGTTAGGATTAGGGGACGGGTGAGGGTCAGGCTTCGGGGAAGGGTTAGGGTTAGGGTTCGGGCTAGGGTTAGGGTTAGGGGACGGGGACGGTTTAGGGTCCAGGTGAGGGCACGACAACGCTTTAGGGGGAGCGTACGTGTGAGGGCGCGGGTTAGCGTTAGCGTATGGGTTAGGATTAGGGGACAGGTGAGGGTCAGGCTTCGGGGAAGGGTTACGGTTAGGGTTCGGGCTAGGGTTAGGGTTAGGGGACGGGGACGGTTTAGGGTCCAGGTGAGGGTACGACAAGGCTTTAGGGGGAGCGTACGTGTGAGGGCGCGGGTTAGCGTTAGCGTGCGAGTTGGGATTAGGGGACGGGTGAGGGTCAGGCTTCGGGGAAGGGTTAGGGTTAGGGTTCGGGCTAGGGTTAGGGTTAGGGGACGGGGACGGTTTAGGGTCCAGGTGAGGGTACGACAATGCTTTACGGGGAGCGTACGTGTGAGGTGGCGGGTTAGCGTAAGCGTGCAAGTTGGGATTAGGGGACGGGTGAGGGTCAGGCTTCGGGGAAGTGTTAGGGTTAGGTTTCGGGCTAGGGTTAGGGTTAGGGAACGGGGACGGTTTAGGGTCCAGGTGAGGGTACAACAACGCTTTAGGGGGACCGTACGTGTGAGGGCGCAGGCTAGCGTTAGCGTACGGGTTCGGATTAGGGGACGGGTGAGGGTCAGGCTTCGGGGAAGGGTTAGGGTTAGGGTTCGGGCTAGGGTTAGGGTTAGGGGACGGGGACGGTTTAGGGTCCAGGTGAGGGTACGACAACGCTTTAGGGGGAGCGTACGTGTGAGGGCGCGGGTTAGCGTTAGCGTACGGATTAGGATTAGGGGACGGGTGAGGGTCAGGCTTCGGGGAAGGGTTAGGGTTAGGGTTCGGGCTAGGGTTAGGGTTAGGGGACGGGGACGGTTTAGGGTCCAGGTGAGGGTACGACAACGCTTTAGGGGGAGCGTACGTGTGAGGGCGCGGGTTAGCGATAGCGTACGGATTAGGATTAGGGGAAGGGTGAGGGTCAGGCTTCGGGGAAGTGTTAGGGTTAGGGTTCAGGCTAGGGTTAGGGTTAGGGGCGGGGACGGTTTAGGGTGCAGGTGAAGGTACGACAACGCTTTGGGGGAGTGTACGTGTGAGGGCGCGGGTTAGCGTTAGCGTACGGGTTAGGATTAGGGGACGGGTGAGGGTCAGGCTTCGGGGAAGGGTTATGGTTAGGGTTCGGGCTAGGGTTAGGGTTAGGGGCGGGGACGGTTTATGGTCCAGGTGAGGGTACGACAACGCTTTAGGGGGAGCGTACGTGTGAGGGCGCGGGTTAGCGTTAGCGTACTGTTTGGGATTAGGGCACGGGTGAGGGTCAGGCTTCGGGGAAGCGTTAGGGTTAGGGTTTGGGCTAGGGTTAGTGTTAGGGGACGGGGATGGTTTAGGGTCCAGTTGAGGGTACGACAACGCCTTTGGGGGAACGTACGTGTGAGGGCGTGGGTTAGCGTTAACGTACGGGTTAGGATTAGGGGACGGGTGAGGGTCAGGTTTCGGGGAAGGGTTAGGGTTAGGGTTCGGGCTAGGGTTAGGGTTAGGGGACGGGGACGGTTTAGGGTCCAGGTGAGGGTACGACAACGCTTTAGGGGGAGCGTACGTGTGAGGGCGCGGGTTAGCGTTAGCGTGCGGGTTAGGATTTCGGGACGGGTGAGGGTCAGGCTTCTGGGAAGGGTTAGGGTTAGGGTTCGCGCTAGGGTTAGGGTTAGGGGATGGGGACCGTTTAGGGTCTATGTGAGGGTACGACAATGCTTTAGGGGGAGCGTGCGTGTGAGGGCGCGGGTTAGCGTTAGCGTACGGGTTAGGATTAGGGGACGGGTGAGGGTCAGGCTTCGGGGAAGGTTTAGGGTTAGGGTTCGGGCTAGGGTTAGGGTTAGGGGCGGGGACGGTTTATTGTCCAGGTGAGGGTACGACAACGCTTTATGGGGAGCGTACGTGTGAGGGCGCGGGTTAGCGTTTGCGTACTGTTTGGGATTAGGGGACGGGTGAGGGTCAGGCTTCGGGGAAGGGTTAGGGTTAGGGTTCGGGCTAGGGTTAGGGTTAGGGGACGGGGACGATTTAGGGTCCAGGTGAGGGTACAACAATGCTTTAGGGGGAGCGTACGTGTGAGGGCGCGGGTTAGCGTTAACGTACGGGTTAGGAAGGGGACGGGTGAGGGTCAGGCTTCGGGGAAGGGTTAGGGTTAGGGTTCGGGCTAGGGTTAGGGTTAGGGTACGGGGACGGTTTAGGGTCCAGATGAGGGTACGACAGCGCTTCAGGGGGAGCGTACGTGTGAAGGCGCGGATTAGCGTTAGCGTACGGGTTAGGATTAGGGGACAGGTGAGTGTCACGCTTCGGGGAAGTGTTAGGGTTAGGGTTCGGGCTAGGGTTAGGGTTAAGGGACAGGGACGGTTTAGGGTCCAGGTGAGGGTACGACAACGCTTTAGGTTGAGCGTACGTGTGAGGGCACGGGCTAGTGTTAGCGTACGGGTTAGGATTAGGGGACGGGTGAGGGTAAGGCTTCGGGGAAGGGTTAGGGTTAGGGTTCGGGCTAGGGTTAGGGTTAGGGGACGGGGACGGTGTAGGGTCCAGATGAGGGTACGACAAATCTTTAGGGTGAGCGTACGTTTGAGGGCGCTGGTTAGTGTTAGCGCACGGGTTAGGATTAGGGGACGGGTGAGGGTAAGGCTTCGGGGAAGGGTTAGGGTTAGGGTTCGGGCTAGGGTTAGGGTTAGGGGAAGGAGACAGTTTAGGGTCCAGGTGAGGGTACGAAAACGCTTTAGGGTGAGCGTACGTGTGAGGGCTCGGGTTAGTGTTAGCGTACGGGTTAGAATTAGGGGACGGGTGAGGGTAAGGCTTCGGTTAAGAGTTAGGGTTAGGGTTAAGATTAGGGTTATGGTTAGGGTTTTCGTTTTTGGTTTAAGGTAGATTTTATTCCTCTTTTTTTATTTAAAGATATAATCATGGAAATTATTTATTCATAAAAATACATGTATGTGAAGGGAAGAATTTTTTTCTGTTTTACTGTTTAATTTTTTTAAATTTTTAATTTAATTTTATTTTTTTATACAGCAGTTTGTTATCGGTTATCTATTTTATACATGTAAATGTATACATGCCAATCCCAATCTCTCAACTCCTCCCACCACCACCACCCCAACAGCTTTCCCCCCTTGGTGTCCATACGTTTGTTGTCTACATCTGTTGCTCTATTTCTGCCTTGCAAAACGGTTCATCTGTACAAGTTTTCTAGGTTCCAGATATATGCATTAATATACA
The DNA here is from genome assembly GCF_949987515.2 of Delphinus delphis. Lineage (NCBI taxonomy): Eukaryota > Metazoa > Chordata > Mammalia > Artiodactyla > Delphinidae > Delphinus > Delphinus delphis. Next base: position 53,731,248 of record NC_082699.1, read on the forward strand.
AGATTTGTTTTTCTCTTTCTGACTTACTTCACTCTGTATGACAGTCTCTAGATCCATCGACGTCTGTACAAGTGATCCAATTTCATTCCTTTTTATGGTTTAATAATATTCCATTTTATATATGTACCACATCTTTATGCATTCGTCTGTCTGTGGGCATTTAGGTTGCTTCCATTACCTGGATATTGTAAATAGTGATGCAATGAACATTGCGGTGAATGTCTCTTTTTGATTTATGGTTTTGTCTGGGTGTATGCCCAGTAGTGGGATTGCTGTATCATATGGTAATTCTATTGTTAGGTTTTTAAGAAACTCCATATTGTTCTCCATAGTGACTGTATCAATTTACATTCCCAAAAATAGTGGAAGAGGGTTCCTTTCCTCCACACCCTTTTCAGCATTTGTTCTTTGTAGATTTTCTGATGATGCCCATACTAACAGGTGTGAGGTGATGCCTCATTGTTGAGTCTATTTCGTTGAGCAAGGAGTAGGTATTGTCTATTACATATTTGGCTTATGGAACGGTATCTGTGCTAATTTCAATCTCTGGTTTTATACAGCACCGCAACTCAACTGTCCCCTTAAACAAGCATGTTTTTTATCTAAATGTGAGACTCTGTTTGGTTTTGTAATTCAGTTCATGTGTAGCCAAGTTTACACTCCCTCTATTAGTGGTATCTTATGATAACTTTCTTTCTCTATGTGACATATTTCTCTTAGAATCATCGTACTTAAATCCACTCAGTTTGCTGCTACAAGCCTGATGACATTGATTTCATTGCTGAGTGATATTCCATTGTATGTAAGTAGCACAACTTCTTTATCCATTTTTTTCTTTCTGGGATATTTAAGTTGTACTGGACTCGAGGTTCTTGGAAACACAGCAGCCCTAAATTTTGGGTTGGCTGTGTCTTGTTGATTTTAATTTTCCTAAGCTATAGGGCCATAAGTGGAAGTGCCCTAGGCTCTGTAGCTTTGTTTTTTAGATGTTTCAGGAACCACCATACACTTCTCCAGAGTGGCTCTCGGCAGTTCACACACCACCCATCAGCGTATAAAGGCTCCCTGTTCTCCATGGCCTGTCCTGCATTCCTGGTTTTTACAATTTTTTAGGATGGCCCTTTTGACCGGTGGGAAATGAGACTTCTTTGTTGTGCACATTTGCATTGTTGCTTGCTTGGTTGCCCATAAAGTGCGTATGCGTTTTTTCCTGAATATATTCAGGAAAAAACGCATATGCCCTTTTTGGCCAACTGCATCATTGTTGAAATTCTGCCACTTTTCATGTGCTTTAAAGACGAGTGCAATCTATCTCTTGAAATCTGTTTCTTGCAATTCTGTCTTGCATTCAGATCCTCTTCTTTGCCTTACCTCAACATATTTTTGGACGTTGGTTTTCATTTATAACTCTGCAGGTTTGTGAATTGCAGTGACCCTGAGCTCCATTTTTTAAGTTGTTCTTTTGTGAGCTGGCCTCAAACCCGCAGGATTGCTTCGGGCCCTATTTTGGCTCCGGCGTGGCGGGCTGAGCCTTTTTAAAATTCTTATTCTTAATGGGAAATTAGAGTGACATGTGCCCGTCCAAACCCCTACAACTATTCTCTCATTGGTTCCCCCTCTTCCCATTCATCCTCCTCACAATTTGCAAAATGTGCGAAACAGAAGTTTAAATGTGCTGATTCTCCAAGTGGGGAGATTCTAAGTAACGTGGCTGGAATGGTGAACAGGAGCACCAGGAGAGGATAAATGAGCTGCATTTTAGACACATCTCCCGATCACATGGTGTACAGTCCTCTGGGTTTTCCATGCATGTTTTAGCTGTAGGAAGATCCCTTGAACCTGCAGATTTGGGACCCATTGAATGGGTACCAGGTAGTATTACTTTAAAGGGTGTGCATTTCCTCATCCAACCTCACATTTCTCTTAGCACGAACAGTTTCCAGCCTTATGTCTCATCTTGCTGTGGGTCTAGATGTGTTCAATCCATGTTGCATCACCGTCCCTGAGGAAAAGTTGTAAGAGGTTTTCTCTGTCTCTCTGTCGTTTATTTTTTTCAATTTATTATTATATTGGTTACAGCTGATTTTCAAAGCTCTGTTTCTTGCTGCTCTACATCCACTTGATTCACGTACAGAGAGACATCAATAAATTCTTTTTCGGATTCTTACCAGTCGTATATATTCTTTTCCAGTGACTTGAGTGTGCTGAGTGCAGTTCTTTTAGCTACTGTGTAGGCCTTGTTGATTATCAATTTGGTATTTGGAATGGTATCTTTGCTAATTTCAACCTCCTGGATAATGCCTCACCCCTCCCCACCTTTCCTGTTTAGCAGCCTTATGCGTGTTTTCTACATATTTGACTATGTTTTTGTTTTGTAATTTATTTCATGTGTAGCCATTTTGGATTCCACCTTTAAGTGATATCTTATGATATGTGTCTTTTTCTTTTTGAATTATGTCACTTAGAATGATCATACGTAACTCCTCCGGAGTTGTTACAACTGGCCGTATTTCATTGATTTCCAGGCTGAGTAATATTCCACTCTACCTAAGTACCACATCTCTATCCATTTTTTCCCTCCAGAGACATTTAAGTTATATCCTAGTCGAGGATCTTTTAAACAGAGAGGCGGTAAACATTGGGGTGCCTGTGTCCTGTCGATTTTTGTTTTTCCCAAGATATATGCCCATGAGTGCAAGTGCCCTATGCTCTGTAGCTCATTTTTTAGATGCTTTAGTAAACACAATACACTTCTCCAGAGTGGCCGTTGGCAATATACATTTCCACTATAAGCCTCACAGGGCTCCCTTTTCTCCTTGCCCTGTCCTGCATTTCTGGGGTTTACAGTTTATGAGGACGGCTCTTCTGACTGATGCGAAGTGATATCTTTTGTAGTATTGATTTCCAGTGCCCACCTGTTTGGTTGGCTAAAAAAGTGTATGCCCTTTTCTTGAATATATACAGAAAAAACGCATACACCCTTTTTGGCCAACTGCAATGTTGGCAATGTTCAGCCCCTTTTCTTGTGCTTAATGGCGAGTCCTTTCTACCTCTTCAAATCCCTTTCCTGCCATTCTCCCTTGCTTACAAGTCCTTTTCTCTGATTTTCCTCAAGACATTTTTCAGTGATAGATATTTTCAACTCTTCAGTTTCATGAATTTTACTGCCCCTGAGTTCCATTGTTCAACTTGTGTTTATGGGAACTGGCCACAAAGCAGCGGGATTTCCTCAAGCCCTATACTGTTTCCATGGGCAACCCTAGCCTTTGGTCAATTCGTCTTCCTGATTGGAAATTAGAGTGACATGTGCCTGTCCAAACACCTAGGACTTGTCTCTCATTGTTCCTCATCCTTCCGCTTCATCCTCTGGACAAACTCCAAACTGTATGCAACAGGATGTTGACAGTGCTGACATTTCCAAGTGGGGAGACTGTTAGTAAAGACGCTGGAGGGGTGAACCCGAGAACCAGGAGATGAGGAGATGAGATGCCTTTTCCACACTCTTCCCGATCAGACGGTATACCATCCTCTGGGTGTGACAGGCATGTTTTAGCAGTAGGAAGGGTCCCATTCATGTAAGGAGAACACCAGGGCTTTTTCAAAATCAGTGTCTCCCCGAAACCCAAACTGGGGAATTTTTTAGGCTACGGCTACACATATGTTCATTAAGGGCCTTGGGAAGTAGGCAGAGTCCAAACTTTAGATGATTGAAGTCTTCAGGGTCAGAAGCACTCACCACCGGCTTCCCTTAGGTTACATTTTAACTGTCATTGATAGATGATGTCAATAAAAATATCTATTCTTTTTCAGATTATTTCCCCTTATAGGTTATTGCAAAATATTGAGTGTAGTTCCCTGTGCTATATAGTAGTTCCTTGTTGATGATCTATTTTATACATAGCAGTGTGTATGTGTTAATCCCAAACTGTTAATTTATCCCTCCTCCCACCTTTCCCCTTTGGTAATAATAAATTATAAGATTTTATACTTCTCAGAAATGGGGGAGCTGAAAGAGAGGTATCATTTTCCATGGAAAAGCATTTAAAACAAGATTGAAGCTTTAACCAAGATTATTAGATGTACATCCTTGTAAAGAAATCACTTCGTTTCTCTAACATTGACCTGACAAATAAGACAAACCTTTTCACTGAACTTGCTTATAATAAAGTGATGGAAATATCAAATGGAAGTGTTAGAAACATCTTACTTTACCCGTGCCTTATACACTGTTCTATGTTAATTACAGTTTGGCTCACACATCTGTTCATTGAAGTTACAATGTTCTCAAATTCTGTTACTGATCCTCCAGAGTGGACCCCAACAAGTGTCCCCCTGCCCAGTGTCATTGGAGCCAACAGATCGAGACTGAGTTTGGTTCAGAAGCAAAGGAAACTTTATATTTTGATCAGAGAATGGAGAGGTGAGAGCATGCGCTACCCCGCGGGCTGTGGGCTGGGCTGTTGTGTAGAGATCCTGTCAGAGTCAGTGGGAGGGAGGGGGCGGAGCTCTCGAGGGCCGGGTTGGCTGCAGCTCAGGCTCTATATCGCGGAGTCTGCACTGGGCCCCAGGAGCTGAGGTGTCGACCCAGCCATTCTGCACTAGGAAATCTGGTCTGAAGTGCCGGGTGTGGAACCTCTGCATGCGGGACCCTAGGAGCACATGAAATTAGACAAAGCACAAAGGATAAAAAAAGGTTAGACTTTATTTTATTGCCCAGATTCTATTTTTATCTCCCAGGGATTTTTAATGGGCTTTGCTGGGGACAAACCCCTCCTCTGCCTTTTGTCCCGTTCCTCATTCTTGGAGTGCTGAGGGTGCAGACCCTTCTTCTGTAACTGCTGAGTGCTGAGTTGGGAGCCCTCATACCCAGGGGCGAGGGTCAGAACGTCTCCCCAGCAGCCTCCAGGTGACGTTGATTGTCCCCAGGCCTCCTGCCTCCCTGCTCGTCTGCCTGAGCACCAGCATTGGAAGTGTTATAGATTCTAATGACCTTTAAGGGTCCAGGAAAGAGATGTGCAGAGACGCTGTGGGGGCCGGTTTCACCCCGCCCCACATTTGTTCGGCCAACTTAGGCTGACCGTTTCTGCCAGCCTAGATGCTCTGACCAGTAGTCTGTGCTTTCTTCAATTAGGCCCCTGAATTAACGTAAAAACAGCACCAGGTGTCAGAGCCCTGCCCGCTCAGCTCCCAGACAGTCCAGGGTCAGTGGTGATCAAGGACCATGATGGCCACTGAGTCAACAGCCTTTTGAAGTAAACAGGAGTCCAGCCGGTCTTATTGGCCACCATCATCACGGTGTCTGTAGGCTTTTCTATGGTGACAGCATGATATACGGTTCCCCCGCCAAGATTATTAGCTCCCCTCTGGGTGCAGTAAGTCCTGCAAGCAGTAGTCTACTCTTTTGGGACACACTCTTGTTGTTTTATGAGAGAAACTCCAGGTCAAGTGATGGTCACACGAGTCGTCATGGTGCCCCGTTGCCCCCGGTTATCTCTCTGGATGTTGGAGTTGGAGGGCCTCCTCACTCGAGGTCGGTGTGCTCACAGAGCGAACCCTGCAACTTCAGGGCATGGTTGGTGGTTAGGATCACCACGTGGGGTCCTTTTCCCTTAGGAGGGAGGTGGCCTTTTGGGCTGCTGATTTCAGGTTTTTAGATACCGCCAGTATCTTGGCCAGATGTGGCAGTGGGCCAAGCCCCTTGGTGACCGTAGTTTATCCTACCTGGATGGCATTCTTGCATTGTTCCATTTCAAGTGGTCCCAGTTTTTGCACTAATGCTCCAATGGCGATTCACCTTTCACCGGGAATGTAAAGGTCAAAGGGTTTAGCTCAATTAGGGAGTTCCAGGGCAAGGGTCTGAATTGACTGCTCTTTCCATTCTTGAAAGGCCACTTCTGGATTCTATTCAAAAGGATCATCATCTTTTCCTTTCAGTGTTTCATATAGAGGCCCAGCTAGTAGACTGTAGTTAGGGATCCAGAAGCAGCAAACCCTGGCCTCCCCAGGAACCCCTAAGCTGTCTTCTAGTTTTAGAAAGGGGTAAGGCTGCAAATGGTTTCTTCCCTTTCCTGGGATGGGCTTCTCCGACCTTCTGTGAGAATGAAGCCCAGGCAGGTCACCATAGTCTGTGATATTTGAGCTTTTTCTTGGACAACTTCTATCCTTTATTGGCTTGGTAGTTCAGAGGCCTCCTTAGTAGGGCTGGCGATCAGAATGTCGTCTGCATATTGAAGGAGGGTTTCCTTTTCCAGAGGTAGAACTTTTAGGTCTTTAGCTAAGCTTTCCCCAAAGATGGTGTGGGAATTTTTGAACCCTTGGGGCAAGACGGACCGGAAGTATTGTTTTAGTTGTGTGTTGAGTCCTGCCACTCACAAGCCAAAATTTCTTGTGACTCTGGGACTAATGCAATACAAAAGAAGGCATCATTGAAGACTAATACAGAATACCATGTCCTGGTGGTTGGTAGAATGACCAGCAGGGTGTAGGAATTAGGAACTACTGGAGGTATATCCTCGGTGGCTTCACTGACTGTCCTGACATCCTTTATCAGGTCCCCAGCAGCCCATGGGGCTCTGGTGGTCAGGCCAATCCCAGGATATGGAGCTCACCTGGGCAGGTACCCCACTCCCACCCCAGCCCACGGGGCTCTCGTGGTCAGGCCCCTCCCAGGATACAGAGCTACCCTTGCAGGTACCATGGCAGGGCTGGGCACACAGGAACCGTGCACATAGCCCTCATTGCAGAGCACCCCCAGCTCACCTGTCGCTCAGAGCTGACACAGAGCACCTCAGAGCAGGACTTGAACTAACAAACAGCAGCTCCAACAGGTCTGTGACCCTGGGCATCACTCTGTGAGGCCTCCCTCCACCTGGTCTTCCAGAGACTTCCACTGCACCCGGGGCACCAGACCTCTGTCTCCACCCACCACCCACCCCTCCTCTCCCTGACTCCTGGGTTCCTCTCATTAGGAGAGGGTTTCCTGGAAGTTGTCTCCCACTCATGGGCCAGATAAAATGATTAGAAAACAAGCCAGAGCTGCAGCCCCTTGTCTATCCTGACTCTCAGGAGCCCACACCTGTTCCTTGGACCTGGCTGGTTCAGCAAGTTCCATTTTCTGCAACTGTGAGCCCCTGAGGGGTGATGATTGGCTGACCTGGGCAGCCTGACCGTGCCGGCCAGCCCTTCCCAGGTGTGCCTGAGTTGAGATCAATATAAACACCGCTCCAGGCAGCAGGAGCCCCTGCAGCTGTGCCTGACGCCATTTTCTCTGCCCTGTCAGCAGTCTCGGAGCTGGGCTGGTGGGAGGGGGTGAGAGGCCACGGCTTTGTGGGTGGCCCAGTGTGAGTGGAGGGGGCTCTGCTGGACTTTCTGCAGCAGTTGCCAGGCTGCCACCTGCTAAAGAAGAGGATGTGTCACCCATACCTGCTGCTGGAATTTCTCCCAGGGCAGAGGTGAGGCAGGAAAAAAGCAGTGGGGGCCGGGACAGGAGGGGTATCACAGGCAGGGAAATGGAAATCTTCCAGAAGAGCACCAAGGGCCAGGACCATCCTGGCTGGCCTGCAGACACCAAGTCGGCCAGCATGCTGTTGCTTGTGTGGCTCCATGGCCCTTCCTCTAGGCTTTCAAGTCCTTGTACATATTCAGGTGTTTTACCTGGGAAGGGTGGGAACAGTTCAACAGCAGCTGGCCTGGGGCTCAGCTCACGTTTACTCGCAGATGCCTCGGCACGGTCCCCCAGCTTAGCAATGAGGACGCTGTTGCATGGGGGCTGCTGGCTGAATGGGGGACAATTCCCCACCACTGACCAACTTCAGAATTGTTTACAACTGGAGCAAATGCCCTGATACGGTTTTCTTCTGTGTAACTGGTGGGTTCTGTTTTTTTTTTTTCTTTTTTTCATTTTTGGTTCAAGGTAGATTTTATTCCTCTTTTTTGTATTTACAGATATAAGCAAGGAAATAATTTATTGATATAAATACATGTATGTGAAGGGAAGAAATTTTTTCTGTTTTACTATTTTAAATTTTATTTTTTTTAATTTTGAATTTTATTTTATTATTTTATACAGCAGGTTCTTATTGGTTATCTATTTTATACATATAAATGTATACATGCCAATCCCAACCTCTCAACTCCTCCCACCACCACCACCCCAACAGCTTTCCCCCCTTGGTGTCCATACGTTTGTTGTCTACATCTGTTGCTCTATTTCTGCCTTGCAAAACGGTTCATCTGTACAATTTTTCTAGGCTCCACATATATGCATTAATATACAAGATTTGTTTTTCTCTTTCTGACTTACTTCACTCTGTATGACAGTCTCTAGATCCATCGACGTCTCTACAAATGACCCAATTTCATTCCTTTTTATGGCTTAGTAATATTCCATTTTATATATGTACCACATCTTTATGCATTCGTCTGTCTGTGGGCATTTAGGTTGCTTCCATTACCTGGATATTGTAAATAGTGATGCAATGAACATTGCGGTGAATGTCTCTTTTTGATTTATGGTTTTGTCTGGGTGTATGCCCAGTAGTGGGATTGCTGTATCATATGGTAATTCTATTGTTAGGTTTTTAAGAAACTCCATATTGTTCTCCATAGTGACTGTATCAGTTTACATTCCCAACAATAATAGAATAGGGTTCCTTTTCTCCACACCCTTCCCAGCATTTGTTGTTTGTAGATTTTCTGATGATGCCCATTCTAACAGGTGTGAGGAGATGCCTCATTGATGAGTGTGTTTCGTTGAGCAAGGAGTAGGTATTGTCTATTACATATTTGGCTTATGGAACGGTATCTGTGCTAATTTCAATCTCTGGTTTTATACAGCACCCCAACTCAACTTTCCCCTTAAGCAAGCATAAGTTTTTTATCTAAATGTGAGACTCTGTTCGGCTTTGCAGTTCAGTTCATGTGTAGCCAAGTTTACACTCCCTCTATTAGTGGTATCTTATGATAACTTTCTTTCTCTGTGTGACATATTTCTCTTAGAATCATCGTACTTAAATCCACTCAATTTGCTGCTACAGGCCTGATGACATTGATTTCATTGCTGAGTGATATTCCATTGTACGTAAGTAACACAACTTCTTTATCCATTTTTTTTCTTTCTGGGATATTTAAGTTGTACTGCACTCGAGGTTCTTGTAAACACAGCAGCCCTAAATTTTGGGTTGGCTGTGTCTTGTTGATTTTAATTTTCCTAAGCTATAGGGACATAAGTGGAAGTGCCCTAGGCTCTGTAGCTTTGTTTTTTAGATGTTTCAGGATACACCATACACTTCTCCAGAGTGGCTGTTGGCAATTGACATCCAGCCAATCAGCATAACAAGGCTCCCTGTTCTCCATGGCCTGTCAAGCGTTTCTGGTTTTTACACTTTATTCAGAAGGCCCTTTTGACCGATGGGAAATGAGAGTTCATTGTAGTGCGGATTTCCATTGCTCGATTGCTTGGTTGGCCAAAATGGGCGTATGCGTTTTTTCCTGAATATATTCAGGAAAAAACGCATACGCCCATTTTGGCCAAGTGCATCATTGTCAAAGATCTGCCGCTTTTCATATGCTTTAAATGCAATTCCAGTCTACCTCCTGAAATCTGATTCCTGCAATTCTGCCTCGCATTCAAGTCCTCTTGGCAGCCTTACTTCAATATATTTTTGGAAGATAGCTGTCATTTATAACTGCACGTTTGTGAATTACACTGCCCCTGAGCTCCTTTCCTCAACTCGCTTTCTTGTGAGCTGGCCGAAAAACCACAGGATTGCTTCAGGCCCTAATCTGGTTCCGGCACGGCACGCTGAGCCTTTGGTGAATTCCTCTTTCTGGTGGGAAATTAGAGTTAAATGTGCCCGTCCAGACACCTACAGCTATTCTCTCATTGGTTCTCCCTATTCCCTTTCATCTTCCGCAGAAATTGCAAACAGTGCCAAACAGGAGGTTAAAGGCACTGACTCTCCAAGTGGGGAGAGTGTTAGTAAAGCATCTGGAATAGCGAACCCGAGTACCAGGGGACAAAAACTGAGATGCGTTTATAAACGTTTCCCGATCACACGGTGGACCATACTCTGGGTTCCCCATGCATGTTTTAACTGAAGGAAGAATCCCTTAAACCTGGAGAGTTGGGACCCATGGAGTGGGTACCATGCAGTATTACTTCAAAGGGTCTGCATTTGCTCACCGAACCTCACCAATCCTATCAGCCCCAAGTGTCCAGCCTTATGTCTCACCCAGCTGTGGGTGTAGATGTGGTAAATCCAGGATTCATCACAAGCCCTGAATGAATTATTTAAGAATTGCTCTGTATTTCACTGTGATTGTGTTCTGTTTTTGAAATTTATTTTTATAATGGGATTTAGCTGATTTTCACTGCTGCATTTATGCCGCTGTACACACACTTGATTCTCTTACGGAGACATATAAATACATAGGTTTTAAGATTCTTACTAGTCAGGTATATTCCTAGGCGTTGAATATGGGGTGTTGAGTCCATTTCGTTGAGCAAGGAGTAGGTCTTTGTCTATTACATATTTGGCTTATGGAACGGTATCTGTGCTAATTTCAATCTCTGGTTTTATGCAGCACCCCAACTCACATTTCGCCTTAAGCAAGCATAAGTTGGTTTTCTAAATTTGAGACTCTGTTTTGTAATTCAGTTCATGTGTAGCCAAGTTTACATTCCGTGTATTAGTGATATCTTATGATGTTTCTTTTTCTGTGTGACTTATATCACTTAGAATCATCTTACGTGAATCCACTCCTTATGCTGCTATGGGCCTGAGGACATAGATTTCATTGCTGAGTGATATTCCGTTGTATGTAAGTACCACAACTTCTTTATCCATTTTTCGCTTTCTGGGATATTTAACTTGTACCGTGGACGAGGTTCTTGTAAACAGAGCCGTCCCAAACTTTGGGGTGGCCGTGTCTTTTTGATTTTAATTTCCCTAAGCTATAGGACCATAAGTGGAAGTGCCCTAGGCTCTGTAGCTTTGTTTTTTAGATGTTTCAGGAAACACCATACACTTCTCCAGAGTGGCTGTTGGCAATTTACAGCCCGCCCATCAGCATAACAAGGCTCCCTGTTCTCCATGGCCTGTCCTGCCTTTGTGGATTTTACACTTTTTTCAGATGGCCCTTTTGACCGTGGGGAAGTGAGACTTCCTTGTAGTGCGGATTTCCATTGCACGCTTGCTTGGTTGGCCAAATACGCCCTTTTTGGCCAAGTGCATCATTGTCGACGTTCTGCCTCTTTTCATATGCTTTAAATGCAATTCCAGTCTACCTCCTGAAATCGGTTTCCTGCAATTCTGCCCCGCATTCAAGTCCTCTTCGCAGCCTTACTTCAATATATTTTTGGACGATAGCTGTCATTTATAACTGTGCAGGTTGTGAATTACAGTGCCCCTGAGCTCCTTTCTTCAACTCGCTTTCTTTTGAGCTGGCCGCAAAACCGCAGGATTGCTTCAGACCGTAATCTTGTTCCGGCACGGCTCGCTGAGCCTTTGGTGAATTCCTCTTTCTGGTGGGAAATTAGAGTTAAATGTGCCCATCCAGACGCCTGCAGCTAGTCTCTCATTGGTTCTCCCTATTCCTGTTCATCTTGCGCAGAAATTGCAAACTGTGGCAAACAGGAGGTTAAAGGCACTGACTCTCCAAGTGGGGAGAGTGTTAGTAAAGCGTCTGGAATGGTGAACCCGAGTACCAGGGGACAAAAACTGAGATGCATTTAAAAACGTATCCCGATCACACGGTGGACCATACTCTGGGTTCCCCATGCATGTTTTAGCTAAAGGAAGAATCCCTTAAACCTGGAGACTTGTGACCCATGGAATGGGTACCATGCAGTATTACTTCAAAGGGTCTGCATTTGCTCACCGAACCTCACCAATCCTATCAGCCCCAAGTGTCCAGCCTTATGTCTCACCCAGCTGTGGGTGTCGATGTGGTAAATCCAGGTTTTATCACAAGCCCTGAATGAATTATTTAAGAATTGCTCTCTATTTCACTGTGATTGTGTTTTGTTTTTGAAATTTATTTTTATAATGGGATTTAGCTGATTTTCCCTGCTGCGTTTATGCCGTTTTACTCACACTTGATTTTCCTATGGAAACGTATAAATACATAGGTTTTAAGATTCTTACTAGTCAGGTATATTCCTAGGCATTGAATATGGGGTGTTGCGTGCATTTCGCTGTGCAAGGAGTAGGTCTTGTCTATTACATATTTGGCTTATGGTGCTAATTTCAACCTCTGGTTTTATGCAGCACCCCAACTCACCTTTCCCCTTAAGCAAGCATACGTTCGTTTTCTAAATTTGAGACCCTGTTCTGTTTTGTAATTCAGTTAATGTGTAGGGAAGGTTACATTCTGAGTATTAGTGATATCTTATGATGTTTCTTGTTGTGTGTGACTTATTTCACTTAGAATCATCGTACATGAATCCACTCATTATGCTGCTAAGGGCATGATGACATAGACTTCATTGCTGAGTGATAATCCATTGTACGTAAGTAGCACATCTTCTTTATCCATTTTTCGCTATCTGGGATATTTAACGTGTATCATACGTGTTAGGGTATGGGTTAGTGTTAGCGTACGGGTTAGGATTAGGTGACGGGTTAGGGTAAGGCTTCAGGTAAGGGTTAGTTTTAGGGTTCGGGTTAGGGGACGGTGACTGTTTATGGTACAGTTTAGGGTACGACAACGATTTAGGGTGAGCGTACGTGTTAGGGTATGGGTTAGTGTTAGCGTACGGGTTAGGATTAGGGGACGGGTGAGGGTAAGGCTTCGGGTAAGGGGTAGGATTAGGGTTAGGGCTAGGGTTAGGGTTAGGGGATGGGGACGGTTTAGGGCAAAGTTGAGGGTACAACAACGGTTTAGGGTGACCGTACGTGTTAGGGTACAGATAGATGTTAACATACGGGTTAGGATAAGGGGACCGGTTAGGGTAAGGCTTCGGGTGAGGTTTAGGGTTAGGGTTAGGGCTAGGGTTAGGGTTAGGGGACGGGGAAAGTTTAGGGTACAGGGTAGGGTACGACAACGGTTTAGGGTGAGCGTACGTGTTAGGGTATGGGTTAGTTTTAGCGTACGGGTTAGGATTTGAGGATGGCTTAGGGTAAGGCTTCGGGTAAGGGTTAGGATTAGGGTTAGGGCTAGGGTTAGGGTTAGGGGATGGGGTCGGTTTACGGTACTGGTTAGGGTATGACAGTGGTTTAGGGTGAGCGTACGTGTTAGGGTATGGTTTAGTGTTAGCGTATGGGTTAGGATTAGGGTACGGGTTAGGGTAAGGCATCTGGTAATGGTAAGGGTTAGGGTTAGGGCTAGGGTTAGGGTTAGGGGACGGGGACATTTTAGGGTACATGTTTAGGGTACGACAATGGTTTAGGGTGAGCGTATGTGTTAGGGTACAGGTTAGTGTTAGCGTACGTGTTAGGATTAGGGGACGGGTTATGGTAAGGCTTCGGGTAAGGGGTAGGGTTAGGGTTAGGGCTAGGGTTAGGGATAGGGGATGGGGATGGTTTAGGGCAAAGGTGAGTGTACGACAACGGTTTAGGGTGAGCGTACGTGTTAGGGTACAGATAGGCGTTAGCATACGGGTTAGGATAAGGGGACGGTTTAGGGTAAGGCTTCGGGTAAGGTTTAGGGTTACGGTTAGGGCTAGGGTTAGGGTTAGGGGATGGGGACGGTTTAGGATACAGGTTAGGGTATGACAGTGGTTTAGGGTGAGCGTACGTGTTAGGGTATGGTTTAGTGTTAGCGTACGGGTTAGGATTAGGGGACGGGTTAGGGTAAGGCTTCGAGTAATGGTTAGGGTTAGTTTTAGGTCTAGCGATAGTGTTAGGGGACGGGGACAGTTTAGGGTACAGGTTAGGGTACGACAACTGTTTAGGGTGAGCGTACGTGTTAGGGTATGGGTTAGTGTTAGCGTACGGGTTAGGATTTGGGGATGGCTTAGGGTAAGGCTTCGGGTAAGGGTTAGGGTTAGGGATACGGCTAGGGTTATGTTTAGGGGATGGGGATGGTTTACGGTACAGGTTAGGGTATGACAATGGTTTACGGTGAGCGTACGTGTTAGGGTATGATGTAGTGTTAGCGTATGGGTTAGGATTAGGGGACGGGTTAGGGTAAGGATTCGGGTAATGGTTAGGGTTAGTGTTAGGGCTAGGGTTAGGGAACGGGGACAGTTTAGGGTACAGGGTAGGGTACGACAACGGTTTTGGGTGAGCTTATGTGTTAGGGTACGGGTTAGCGTTAGCGTACGGGTTATTATTAGGGGACGTGTTAGGGTAAGCCTTCGGGTAAGGGGTAGAATTAGGGTTAGGGCTAGGGTTAGGGATAGGGGATGGGGACGGTTTAGGGCAACGGTGAGGGTACGACAACGGTTTAGGGTGACCGTACGTGTTATGGTACAGATAGGTGTTAGCATACGCGTTAGGATAAGGGTACGGTTTAGGGTAAGGCTTCGGGTAAGTATTAGGGTTAGGATTAGGGGATGGGGACGGTTTAGGGTACAGGTTAGGGTATGACAACGGTTTAGGGTGAGCGTACGTGATAGGGTATGGTTTAGTGTTAGCATACGGGTTAGGATTAGGGTACGGGTTAGGGTAAGGCTTCGGGTAAGGGTTAGGGTTAGGGTTAGGGCTACGGTTAGGGTTAAGGGACGGGGACGGTTTAGGATACAGGTTAGGGTATGACAACGGTTTAGGGTGAGCGTACGTGTTAGTGTATGTGTTAGTGTTAGCGTACGGGTTAGGATTAGGGGACGGGTTAGGCTGAGGCTTCGGGTAAGTGTTAGGGTTAGGGTTAGGGGACTGGGACGTTTAGGGTATAGGTTAGGGTATCACAACGGTTTAGGGTGAGCGTATATGTTAGGGTATGTGTTAGTGTTAGAGGACGGGTTAGGATTAGGGGACGGGTTAGGGTAATGCTTCGGGTAAGAGGTAGGGTTAGGGCTAGGGTTAGGGATAGGGAATGGGGACGGATCTGGACAAAGGTGAGGGTATGACAACGGTTTATGGTGAGTGTACATGACAGGGTACAGATAGGTGTTAGCATACGGGTTAGAATAAGGGGACGGTTTATGGTAAGGTTTTAGGTAAGGGTTAGGGTTACGGTTAGGGCTAGGGTTAGGGTTAGGGGATGGGGACAGTTTAGGGTACAGGTTAGTGTATGTCAACGGGTTAGGATGAGCGTACGTGTTAGGGTACGGGTTAGTGTTAGCTTACAGGTTAGGATTAGGGGACGGGTTAGGGTAAGGCTTCAGGTAAGGGTTAGGGTTAGGGTTAGGGCTAGGGTTAGGGTTAGGGGATGGGGACGGTTTAGGGCAAAGGTGAGGGTACGACAAAGATTTAGGGTGAGTGTACGTGTTAGGGTACAGAGGTGTTAGCATACGGGTTAGGATAAGTGGACAGTTTAGGGTAATGCTCCGGTTAAGGGTTAGGGTTAGGGTTAGGGCTAGGGTTAGGGTTAGGGGATGGGGACTGTTTAGGATTCAGGTTAGGGTATGACAATGGTTTAGGGTGAGCGTACGTGTTAGTGTATGGTTTAGTGTTAGCGTATGGGTTAGGGTTAGGGGATGGGTTAGGGTAAGCCTTCAGATAATGGTTAGGGTTAGGGTTAGGGCTAGGGTTACCGTTAGGGGACGGGGACAGTTTAGGGTACAGGTTAGGGTACGACAACTGTTTACGGTAAGCGTACGTGTTAGGGTAGGGGTTACTGTTAGCGTATGGGTTAGGATTTGGGGATGGCTTAGGGTAAGGCTTCGGGTAAGGGTTAGGATTAGGGCTAGGGTTAGGGTTAGGGGACGGGGACATTTAAGTGTACAGGTTAGGGTACGACAACGGTTTAGGGTGAGCGTATGTTTTAGGGTACGGGTTAGTGTTAGCGTACCTGTTAGGATTAAGGGACGGGTTATGGTAAGGCTTTGGGTAAGAATAAGGGTAGGGTTAGGGCTAGGGTTAGGGATAGGGGATGGGGACGGTTTAGGGCAAAGGTGAGGGTTCGACAACGGTTTAGGGTGAGCGTACGTGTTAGGGTACAGATAGGAAATGGTATACGGGTTAGGATAAGGGGACGGTTTAAGGTAAGGCTTCGGGTAAGGTTTAGGGTTAGGGTTCGGGCTAGGATTAGGGTTAGGGGATGGGGACGGTTTAGGATCCAGGTGAGGGTACGACAACGCTTTAGGGTGAGCGTACGTGTGAGGGCGCGGGTTAGCATTAGCCTACGGGTCAGGATTAGGGGACGGGTGAGGGTAAGGCTTCGGGGAAGGGTTAGGGTTAGGGTTCGGGCTAGGGTTAGGGTTAGGGGAGGGGGACGGTTTGAAGTCCAGGTGAGGGTACGGCAACACTTTAGGGTGAGCGTACGTTTCAGGGCGTGGGTTAGTGTTAGCGTACGGGTTAGGACTAGGGGACGGGTGAGGGTAAGGCTTCGGGGAAGGGTTAGGGTTAGGGTTCGGGCTAAGGTTAGGTTTGGGGACGGGACCGGTTTAGGGTCCAGGTGAGGGTATGACAACGCTTTAGGGGGAGCGTACGTGTGAGGGCGCAGGTTAGCGTTAGCGTACGGGTTAGGATTAGGGGACGGGTGAGGGTCAGGCTTCGGGGAAGGGTTAGGCTTAGGGTTCAGGCTAGGTGTAGGGTTAGGGGACGGGGACGGTTTTGGGTCCAGGTGAGGGTACGACAACGCTTTAGGGGGAGCGTACGTGTGAGGGCGCGGGTTAGCGTTAGCGTACGGGTTAGGATTAGGGGATGGGTGAGGGTCATGCTTCGGGGAAGGTTTAGGGTTAGGGTTCGGGCTAGGGTTAGGGTTAGGGGACGGGGATGGTTTAGGGTCCAGATGAGGGTACGACAACGCTTTAGCGGGAGCGTACGTGTGAGGGCGCGGGTTATCGTTAGTGTACAGTTTAAGATGAGGGGATGGGTGAGGGTCAGGCTCGGGGAAGGGTTAGGGTTAGGGTTCGGGCTAGGGTTAGGGTTAGGGGACGGGGACGGTTTAGGGTCCAGGTGAGGGTACGACAGCGCTTTAGGGGGAGCGTACGTGTGACGGCGCGGGTTAGCGTTAGCGTATGGGTTAGGATTAGGGGACGGGTGAGGGGAAGGCTTCGGGGAAGGGTTAGGGTTAGGGTTCGGGCTAGGGTTAGGGTTAGGGGACTGGGACTGTTTAGGGTCCAGCTGAGCGTAGGATAACGCTTTAGGGGTAGCGTACGTGTGAGGGCGTGGGTTAGCGTTAGCGTACGGGTTAGGATTAGGGGATGGGTGAGGGTCATGCTTCGGGGAAGGATTAGGGTTAGGGTTCGGGCTAGGGTTAGGGTTAGGGGACGGGGACGGTTTAGAGTCCAGGTGAGGGTACGACAACGCTTTAGGGGGAGCGTACGTGTGAGGGCGCGGGTTATCGTTAGTGTACAGTTTAAGATGAGGGGATGGGTGAGGGTCAGGCTCGGGGAAGGGTTAGGGTTAGGGTTCGGGCTAGGGTTAGGGTTAGGGGACGGGGACGGTTTAGGGTCCAGGTGAGGGTACGACAGCGCTTTAGGGGGAGCGTACGTGTGACGGTGTGGGTTAGCGTTAGCGTACGGGTTAGGATTAGGGGACGGGTGAGGGTCAGGCTTCGGGGAAGGGTTAGGGTTTGGTTTCGGGCTAGGGTTAGGGTTAGGGGACGGGGACGGTTTAGGGTCCAGGTGAGGGTACGACAACGCTTTAGGGGGAGCGTACGTGTGAGGGCGCGGGTTAGCGTTAGCATACGGTTTAGGATTAGGGGACGAGTGAGGGTCAGGCTTCGGGGAAGTGTTAGGGTTAGGGTTCGGGCTAGGGTTAGGGTTAGGGTACGGAGACGGTTTAGGGTCCAGGTGAGGGTACGACAACGCTTTAGGGGGAGCGTACATGTGAGGGCGCGGGTTAGCGTTATCGTACGGGTTAGGATTAGGGGACGGGTGAGGGCAAGGCTTCGGGGAAGTGTTAGGGTTAGGGTTCGGGCTAGGGTTAGGGTTAGGGGACGGGGACGGTTTAGGGTCCAGCTGAGTGTACGACAACGCTTTAGGGGGAGCGTACGTGTGAGGGCGTGGGTTAGCGTTAGCGTACGGGTTAGGATTAGGGGAAGGGTGAGGGTCAGGCTTCGGGAATTGTTAGGGTTAGGGTTCGGGCCAGGGTTAGGGTCAGGGGACGGGGACGGTTTAGGGTCCAGGTGAGGTTATGACAACGCTTTAGGGGGAGCGTACATGTGAGGGCGCGGGTTAGCGTTAGCGTACGGGGTAGGATTAGGGGACGGGTGAGGGTCAGGCTTCGGGGAAGGGTTAGGGTTAGGTTCGGGCTAGGTTTAGTGTTAGGGGACGGGGACGGTTTAGGGTCCAGGTGAGGGTACGACAACGCTTTAGGGGGAGCGTACGTGTGAGGGCGCGGGTTAGCGTTAGTGTACGGGTTAGGATTAGGGGACGGGTGAGGGTCAGGCTTCGGGGAAGGGTTAGGGTTAGGGTTCGGGCTAGGGTTAGGGTTAGGGGACGCGGACGGTTTAGGGTCCAGGTGAGGGTACGACAACGCTTTAGGGGGAGCGTACGTGTGAGTGCGTGGGTTGGCGTTAGCGTACGGTTTAGGATTAGGGGACGGGTGAGGGTCAGGCTTCTGGGAAGGGTTAGGGTTAGTGTTCGGGCTAGGGTTAGGGTTAGGGGACGGGGCCGTTTTAGTTTCCAGGTGAGGGTACGACAACGCTTTAGGAGGAGCGTACGTGTGAGGGCGCGGGTTAGCGTTAGTGTACGGGTTAGGATTAGGGGACGGGTGAGGGTCAGGCTTCGGGGAAGGGTTAGGGTTAGGGTTCAGGCTAGGGTTAGGGTTAGGGGACGGGGACGGTGTAGGGTCCAGGTGAGGGTACGACAACGCTTTAGGGGGAGCGTACGTGTGAGGGCGAGGGTTAGCGTTAGTGTACGGGTTAGGATTAGGGGACGGGAGAGTGTCAGGCTTCGGAGAAGGGTTAGGGTTAGGGTTCGGGCTAGGGTTAGGGTTAGGGGACGGGGCCGGTTTAGGGTCCAGTTGAGGGTACGACAACGCTTTAGGGGGAGCGTACGTGTGAGGGCCTGGGTTAGCATTAGCATACGGGTTAGGATTAGGGGACGGGTGAGGGTCAGGCTTCGGGGAAGGGTTAGGGTTAGGGTTCGGGCTAGGGTTAGGGTTAAGGGACGGGGACGGTTTAGGGTCCAGGTGAGGGTACGACAACGCTTTAGGGGGAGCGTACGTGTGAGGGCGCGGGTTAGCGTTAGCGTACGGGTTAGGATTAGGGGACGGGTGAGGGTCAGGCTTCGGGGAAGGGTTAGGGTTAGGGTTCGGGCTAGGGTTAGGGTTAGGGGACGGGGACGGTTTAGGGTCCAGGTGAGGGTACGACAACGTTTTAGGGGTAACGTACGGGTGAGGGCGTGGGTTAGCGTTAGCGTACGGGTTAGGATTAGGGGACGGGTGAGGGTCAGGCTTCGGGGAAGGGTTAGGGTTAGGGTTCGGGCTAGGGTTAGGGTTAGAGGACGGAGACGGTTTAGGGTCCAGGTGAGGGTACGACAACGCTTTAGGGGGAGCGTACGTGTGAGGGGGCGGGTTATCGTTTGCGTACGGGTTAGGATTAGGGGACGGGTGAGGGTCAGGCTGCGGGGAAGTGTTAGGGTTAGGGTTCGGGCTAGGGTTAGGGTTAGGGGACGGGGACGGTTTAGGGTCCAGGTGAGCGTAGGGCAACGCTTTAGGGGGAGCGTACGTGTGAGGGCGTGGGTTAGCGTTAGCGTACGGGTTAGGATTAGGGGACGGGTGAGGGTCAGGCTTCGGGGAAGGTTTAGGGTTAGGGTTCGGGCTAGGGTTAGGTTTAGGGGACGGGGACGGTTTAGGGTCCAGGTGAGGGTACGACAACACTTTAGGGGGAGCGTACGTGTGAGCGCGCGGGTTGGCGTTAGGGTACGGGTTAGGATTAGGGGACGGGTGAGGGTCAGGCTTCGGGGAAGTGTTAGAGTGAGGATTCGGGCTAGGGTTAGGGTTAGGGGACGGGGACGGTTTAGGGTCCATGTGAGGGTACGACAACGCTTTAGGGGGAGCGTACGTGTGAGGGTGCGTGTTAGCGTTAGCGTACGGTTTAGGATTAGGGGACGGGAAAGGGTCAGGCTTCGGGGAACGGTTAGGGTTAGGGTTCGGGCTAGGGTTAGGGTTAGGGGACGGGGACGGTTTAGGGTCCAGGTGAGGGTAGCACAACGCTTTAGGGGGAGCGTACGTGTGAGGGCACGGGTTAGCGTTAGCGTACGGGTTAGGATTTGGGGACGGGTGAGGGTCAGGCTTCGGGGAAGGGTTAGGGTTAGGATTCGGGCTACGGATAGGGATAGGGCACTGGGACGGTTTAGGTTCCAGCTGAGGGTATGACAACGCTTTAGGGGGAGCGTACGTGTGAGGGCGCGGGTTAGCATTAGCGTACGGGTTAGGATTAGGGGACGGGTGAGGGTCAGGCTTCGGGGAAGTTTTAGGGTTAGGGTTCGGGCTAGGGTTAGGGTTAAGGGATGGGGACGGTTTAGGGTCCAGTTGAGGGTATACAACGCTTTAGGGGGAGCGTTCGTGTGAAGGCGCGGTTTAGCGTTAGCGTACGGGTTAGGATTAGGGTACGGGTGAGGGTCAGGCTTCGGGGAAGTGTTAAGGTTAGGGTTCGGGCTAGGGTTAGGGTTAGGGGACGGGGACGGTTCAGGGTCCAGGTGAGGGTACGACAACGCTTTAGGGGGAGCGTACGTGTGAGGTCGCGGGTTAGCGTTAGCGTACGGGTTAGGATTAGGGGACGGGTGAGGGTCAGGCTTCGGGGAAGTGTTAGGGTTAGGGTTTGGGTTAGGGTTAGGGGACAGGGACGGTTTAGGATCCAGGTGAGGGTACGACAACGCTTTAGAGGGAACGTACGTGTGAGGGAGCGGGTTAGCGTTAGCGTACGGGTTAGGATTAGGGGACGGGTGAGGGTCAGGCTTCGGGGAAGGGTTAGGGTGAGGGTTCGGGCTAGGGTTAGGGTTAGGGGACGGGGACGGTTTAGGGTCCAGGTGAGGGTACGACAACGCTTTAGGGGGAGCGTACATGTGAGGGCGCGGGTTAGCGTTAGCGTACTGGCTAGGATTAGGGGACGGGTGAGGGTCAGGCTTCGGGGAAGGGTTAGGGTTAGGGTTCGGGCTAGGGTTAGGGTTAGGGGACGGGGACGGTTTAGGGTCCAGGTGAGGGTACGACAACGCTTTAGGGGGAGCGTACGTGTGAGGGCGCGGGTTAGCGTTAGCGTACGGGTTAGGATTAGGGGACGGGTGAGGGTCAGGCTTCGGGGAAGGGTTAGGGTTAGGGTTCGGGCTAGGGTTAGGGTTACGGGACGGGGACGGTTTAGGTTCCAGGTGAGGGTACGACAACGCTTTAGGGGGAGCGTACGTGTGAGGGCGCGGGTTAGCGTTAGCGTACAAGTTAGACTTAGGGGATGGGTGAGGGTCAGATTCGGGGAAGGGTTAAGGTTAGGGTTCGGGCTAGGGTTAGGGTTAGGGGACGGGGCCGGTTTAGGGTCCAGGTGAGGGTACGACAACGCTTTAGGGGGAGCGTACGTGTGAGGGCACGGTTTAGCGTTAGCGTACGGGTTAGGATTAGGGGACGGGTGAGGGTCAGGCTTCGGGGAAGGGTTAGGGTTAGGGTTCGGGCTAGGGTTAGGGTTAGGGGACGGGGACGGTTTAGGGTCCAGGTGAGGGTACGACAACGCTTTAGGGGGAGCGTACGTGTGAGGGCGCGGGTTAGCGTTAGCGTACGGGTTAGGATTAGGGGACGGGTGAGGGTCAGGCTTCGGGGAAGGGTTAGGGTTAGGGTTCGGGCTAGGGTTAGGGTCAGGGGACGGGGACAGTTTAGGGTCCAGGTGATGGTACGACAACGCTTTAGGGGGAGCGTGCGTGTGAGGGCACGGGTTAGCGTTAGTGTACGGGTTAGGATTAGGGGACGGGTGAGGGTCAGGCTTCGGGGGAGGGTTAGGGTTAGGGTTCGGGTTAGGGTTAGGGTTAGGGGACGGGGACGGTTTAGGGTCCAGGTGAGGGTACGACAACGCTTTAGGGGGAGCGTACGTGTGAGGCCGAGGGTTAGCGTTAGCGTACGGGTTAGGATTAGGGGACGGGAGAGTGTCAGGCTTCGGGGAAGGGTTAGGGTTAGGGTTCGGGCTAGGGTTAGGGTTAGGGGACGGGGCCGGTTTAGGGTCCAGGTGAGGGTACGACAACGCTTTAGGGGGAGCGTACGTGTGAGGGCCTGGGTTAGCATTAGCATACGGGTTAGGATTAGGGGACGGGTGAGGGTCAGGCTTCGGGGAAAGGTTAGGGTTAGGGTTCGGGCTAGGGTTAGGGTTAGGGGACGGGGACGGTTTAGGGTCCAGGTGAGGGTACGACAACGCTTTAGGGGGAGCGTATGTGTGAGGGCGCGGGTTAGCGTTAGTGTACGGGTTAGGATTAGGGGACGGGTGAGGGTCAGGCTTCGGGGAAGGGTTAGGGTTAGGGTTCGGGCTAGGGTTAGGGTTAGGGGACGGGGACGGTTTAGGGTCCAGGTGAGGGTACAACAACGTTTTAGGGGTAGCGTACGGGTGAGGGCGTGGGTTAGCGTTAGCGTACGGGTTAGGATTAGTGGATGGGTGAGGGTCAGGCTTCGGGGACGGATTAGGGTTAGGGTTCGGGCTAGGGTTAGGGTTAGGGGACGGAGACGGTTTAGGGTCCAGGTGAAGGTACGACAACGCTTTAGGGGGAGCGTACATGTGAGGGGGCGGGTTAGCGTTAGCGTACGGGTTAGGATTAGGGGACGGGTGAGGGTCACGCTTCGAGGAAGGGTTAGGGTTAGGGTTCAGGCTAGGGTTAGGGTTAGGGGACGGGGTCGGTTTAGGGTCCAGGTGAGCGTAGGATAACTCTTTAGGGGGAGCGTACGTGTGAGGGCGTGGGTTAGCGTTAGCGTACGGGTTAGGATTAGGGGACGGGTGAGGGTCAGGCTTCGGGGAAGGTTTAGGGTTAGGGTTCGGGCTAGGGTTAGGTTTAGGGGACGGGGACGGTTTAGGGTCCAGGTGAGGGTACGACAACACTTTAGGGGGAGCGTACGTGTGAGCGCGCGGGTTGGCGTTAGCGTACGGGTTAGGATTAGGGGACGGGTGAGGGTCAGGCTTCGGGGAAGTGTTAAGTTTAGGGTTCGGGCTAGGGTTAGGGTTAGGGGACGGGGACGGTTCAGGGTCTAGGGAGGGTACGACAACGCTTTCGAGGGAGCGTACGTGTGAGGTCGCGGGTTAGCATTAGCGTACGGGTTAGGATTAGGGGAGGGGTGAGGGTCAGGCTTCGGGGAAGGGTTAGGGTTAGGGTTCGGGCTAGGGTTAGGGTTAGGGGACGGGGACGGTTTAGGGTTCAGGTGAGGGTACGAGAACACTGTACGGGGAGAGTACGTGTGAGGGCGCGGGTTAGCGTTAGCGTATGGGTTAGGATTAGCGGACGGGTGAGGGTCAGGCTTCGGGGAAGGGTTAGGATTAGGGTTCGGGCTAGGGTTAGGGTTAGGGGACGCGGACGGTTTAGGGTCCAGGTGAGGGTACGACAACGCTTTAGGGAGAGCGTGCGTGTGAGTGCGCGGGTTAGCGTTAGCGTACGGGTTAAGATTAGGGGACGGGTGGGGGTCAGGCTTCGGGGAAGGGTTAGGGTTAGGGTTCGGGCTAGGGTTAGGGTTAGGGGACGGGGACGGTTTAGGGTCCAGGTGAGGGTACGAGAACGCTTTAGGCGGAGCGTACGTGTGAGGGCGTGGGTTAGCGTTAGCGTACGGGTTAGGATTAGGGGACGGGTGAGGGTCAGGCTTCTGGGAAGGGTTAGGGTTAGGGTTCGGGCTAGGGTTAGGGTTAGGGGACGGGGCCGGTTTAGGGTCCAGGTGAGGGTACGACAACGCTTTAGGGGGAGCGTACGTGTGAGGGTGCCGGTTAGCGTTAGTGTGCGGGTTAGGATTAGGGGACGGGTGAGGGTCAGGCTTCGGGGAAGGGTTAGGGTTAGGGTTCGGGCTAGGGTTAGGGTTAGGGGACGGGGACGGTTTAGGGTCCAGGTGAGGGTACGACAACGCTTTAGGGGGAGAGTACGTGTGAGGGCGAGGGTTAGCGTTAGCGTACGGGTTAGGATTAGGGGACGGGAGAGGGTCAGGCTTCGGGGAAGGGTTAGGGTTAGGGTTCGGGCTAGGGTTAGGGTTAGGGGACGGGGCCGGTTTAGGGTCCAGGTGAGGGTACGACAATGCTTTAGGGGGAGCGTACGTGTGAGGGCCTGGATTAGCATTAGCATACGGGTTAGGATTAGGGGACAGGTGAGGGTCAGGCTTCGGGGAAGGGTTAGGGTTAGGGTTCGGGCTAGGGTTAGGGTTAAGGGACGGGGACGGTTTAGGGTCCAGGTGAGGGTACGACAACGCTTTAGGGGGAGCGTACGTGTGAGGGCGCGGGTTAGCGTTAGCGTACGGGTTAGGATTAGGGGACGGGTGAGGGTCAGGCTTCGGGGAAGTGTTAGGGTTAGGATTCGGGCTAGGGTTAGGGTTAGGGGACGGGGACGGTTTAGGGTCCAGGTGAGGGTACAACAACGTTTTAGGGGTAGCGTACGGGTGAGGGCGTGGGTTAGCGTTAGCATACGGGTTAGGATTAGGGGACGGGTGAGGGTCAGGCTTCGGGGAAGTGTTAGGGTTAGGATTCGGGCTAGGGTTAGGGTTAGGGGACGGGGACGGTTTAGGGTCCAGGTGAGGGTACGACAACGCTTTAGGGGGAGCGTACGTGTGAGGGTGCGTGTTTGTGTTAGCGTACGGGTTAGGATTAGGGGACGGGTAAGGATCAGGCTTCGGGGAACGGTTAGGGTTAGGGTTCGGGCTAGGGTTAGGGTTAGGGGACGGGGACGGTTTAGGGTCCAGGTGAGGGTACGACAACGCTTTAGGGGGAGCGTACGTGTGAGGGCGCGGGTTAGCGTTAGCGTACGGGTTAGGATTAGGGGACGGGTGAGGGTCAGGCTTCGGGGAAGGGTTAGGGTTAGGGTTCGGACTAGGGTTAGGGTTAGGGGACGGGGACGGTTTAGGGTCCAGGTGAGGGTACGACAACGCTTTAGGGGGAGCGTACGTGTGAGGGCGCGGGTTAGCGTTAGCATAGGGGTTAGGATTAGGGGACGGGTGAGGGTCAGGCTTCGGGGAAGGGTTAGGGTTAGGGTTCGGGCTACGGATAGGGATAGGGCACTGGGACGGTTTAGGTTCCAGCTGAGGGTACGACAACGCTTTAGGGGGAGCGTACGTGTGAGGGCGCGGGTTAGCATTAGCGTACGGGTTAGGATTAGGGGACGGGTGAGGGTCAGGCTTCGGGGAAGTTTTAGGGTTAGGGTTCGGGCTAGGGTTAGGGTTAGGGGACGGGGACGGTTTAGGGTCCAGGTGAGGGTACGACAACGCTTTAGGGGGAGCGTAGGTGTGAGGGCGTGGTTTAGCATTAGCGTACGGGTTAGGATTAGGGTACGGGTGAGGGTCAGGCTTCGGGGAAGGGTTAGGGTTAGGGTTCGGGTTCGGGTTAGGGGACGGGGACGCTTTAGGATCCAGGTGAGGGTACGACAACGCTTTAGAGGGAACGTACGTGTGAGGGAGAGGGTTAGCGTTAGCGTACGGGTTAGGATTAGGGTACGGGTGAGGGTCAGGCTTCGGGGAAGGGTTAGGGTGAGGGTTTGGGCTGGGGTTAGGGTTAGGGGATGGGGACGGTTTAGGGTCCAGGTGAGGGTACGACAACGCTTTAGGGGGAGCGTACGTGTGAGGGCGCGGGTTAGCGTTAGCGTACGGGTTAGGATTAGGGGACGGGTGAGGGTCAGGCTTCGGGGAAGGGTTAGGGTTAGGGTTCGGGCTAGGGTTAGGGTTACGGGACTGGGACGGTTTAGGGTCCAGGTTAGGGTACCACAGTGCTTTAGGGGGAGCGTACGTGTGAGGGCGCGGGTTAGCGTTAGCGTACGGGTTAGGATTAGGGGACGGGTGAGGGTCAGGATTCGGGGAAGCGTTAGGGTTCGGGCTAGGGTTAGGTTTAGGGGACGGGGACGGTTTAGGGTCCAGGTGAGGGTACGACAACGCTTTAGGGGGAGCGTACGTGTGAGGGCGCGGGTTAGCGTTATCGTACGGGTTAGGATTAGGGGATGGGTGAGGGTCAGGCTTCGGGGAAGGGTTAGGGTTAGGGTTCGGGCTAGGGTTAGGGTTAGGGGACGGGGACGGTTTAGGGTCCAGGTGAGGATACGACAACGCTTTAGGGGGAGCGTACGTGTGAGGGCGCGGGTTAGCGTTAGCGTCCGGGTTAGGATTAGGGGACGGGTGAGGGTCAGGCTTCGGGGAAGGGTTAGTGTTAGGGTTGGGGCTAGGGTTAGGGTTAGGGGACGGGGACGGTTTAGGGTCCAGGTGAGGGTACGACAACGCTTTAGGGGGAGCGTACGTGTGAGGGCGCGGGTTAGCGTTAGCATAGGGGTTAGGATTAGGGGACGGGTGAGGGTCAGGCTTCGGGGAAGGGTTAGGGTCAGGGTTCGGGCTAGGGTTAGGGTTAGGGGACGGGGACGGGGACGGTTTAGGGTCCATGTGAGGGTACGACAACGCTTTAGGGTGAGCGTACGTGTGAGGGTGCGGGTTAGCGTTAGCGTATGGGTTAGGATTAGGAGACGGGTGAGGGTCAGGCTTCGGGAAAGGGTTAGTGTTAGGGTTCGGGCTAGGGTTAGGGTTAGGGGACGGGGACGGTTTAGGGTCCAGGTGAGGGTACGATAACGCTTTAGGGGGAGCGTACGTGTGAGGGCGCGTGTTAGCGTTAGCGTACGGGTTAGGATTAGGGGACGGGTGAGGGTCAGGCTTCGGGGAAGGTTTAGGGTTAGGGTTCGGGCTAGGGTTAGGGGACGGGGACGGTTTAGGGTCCAGGTGAGGGTACGACAACGCTTTAGGGGGAGCGTACGTGTGAGGGCGCGGGTTAGCGTTAGCGTACGGGTTAGGATTAGGGGACGGGTGAGGGTCAGGCTTCGGGGAAGGGTTAGGGTTAGGGTTCGGGCTAGGGTTAGAGTTAGGGGACAGGGACGGTTTAGGGTCCAGGTGAGGGTACGACAACGCTTTAGGGGGAGTGTACGTGTGAGGGCGCGGGTTAGCGTTAGCGTACGGTTTAGGATTAAGGGATGGGTGAGGGTCAGGCTTCGGGGAAGGGTTAGGGTTAGGGTTCGGGCTAGGGTTAGGGTTAGGGGACGGGGACGGTTTAGGGTCCAGGTGAGGGTACGACAATGCCTTAGGGGGAGCGTACGTGTGAGGGCACGGGTTAGCGTTTGCGTACGGTTTAGGATTAGGGGACGGGTGCGGGTCAGGTTTCGGAGAAGGGTTAGGGTTAGGGTTCGGGCTAGGGTTACGGTTAGGGGAAGGGGACGGTTTAGGGTCCAGGTGAGGGTACGACAACGCTTTAGGGGGAGCGTACGTGTGAGGGCGCGGGTTAGCGTTAGCGTACGGGTTAGGATTAGGGGACGGGTGAGGGTCAGGCTTCGGGGAAGGTTCAGGGTTAGGGTTCGGGCTAGGGTTAGGGTTAGGGGACGGGGACGGCTTAGGGTACAGGTGAGGGTACGACAACGCTTTAGGGGGAGCGTACGTGTGAGGGCGCGGGTTAGCGTTAGCGTACGGGTTAGGATTAGGGGACGGGTGAGGGTCAGGCTTCGGGGAAGGGTTAGGGTTAGGGTTCGGGCTAGGGTTAGGGGACGCGGACGGTTTAGGGTCCAGGTGAGGGTACGACAACGCTTTAGGGGTAGCGTACGTGTGAGGGCGCGGGTTAGCGTTATTGTACTGGTTAGGATTAGGGGTCGGGTGAGGTTCAGTCTTCGGGCAAGGGTTAGGGATAGGGTTCGGGCTAGGGTTAGGGTTAGGGGACGGGGACGGTTTAGAGTCCAGGTGAGGGTACGACAACGCTTTAGGGGGAGCGTACGTGTGAGGGTGCAGGTTAGCGTTAGCGTACGGGTTAGGATTAGGGGACGGGTGAGGGTTAGGTTTCGGGGAAGGGTTAGGGTTAGGGTTCGGGCTAGGGTTAGGGTTAGGGGACGGGGACGGTTTAGGGTCCAGGTGAGGGTAAGACAACGCTTTAGGGGGAGCGTACGTGTGAGGGCGCGGGTTAGCGTTAGCGTACTTGTTAGGATTAGGGGACGGGTGAGGGTCAGGCTTCGGGGAAGGGTTAGGGTTAGGGTTCGGGCTAGGGTTAGGGTTAGGGGACGGGGACGGTTTAGGGTCCAGCTGAGGGTAAGACAACGCTTTATGGGGAGCGTACGTGTGAGGGCGCGGGTTAGCGTTAGCGTACGGGTTAGGATTAGGGGACGGGTGAGGGTCAGGCTACGGGAAAGGGTTAGGGTCAGGTTTCGGGCTAGGGTTAGGGTTAGGGGACGGGGACGGTTTAGGGTCCAGGTGAGGGTACGACAATGCTTTAGGAGTAGCGTACGTGTTAGGGCGCTGGTTAGCGTTATTGTACGGGTTAGGGTTAGGGGACTGGTGAGGGTCAGGCAAAGGAGAAGGGTTAGGGTTAGGGTTCGGGCTAGGGTTAGGGTTAGGGGATGGGGACGGTTTAGGGTCCAGGTGAGGGTACGAGAATGCTTTAGGGGGAGCGTACGTGTGAGGGCGCGGGTTAGCGTTAGCATACGGGTTAGGATTAGGGGACGGGTGAGGGTCAGGCTTCGGGGAAGTGTTAGGGTTAGGGTTCGGGCTAGGGTTAGGGTTAGGGGACGGGGTCGGTTTAGGGTCCAGGTGAGGGTACGAGAACGCTTTAGGGGGAGCGTACGTGTGAGGGCGCGTGTTAGCGTTAGCGTACGGGTTAGGATTAGGGGACGGGTGAGGGTCAGGCTTCGGGGAAGGGTTAGGGTTAGGGTTCAGGCTAGGGTTAGGGTTAGGGGACGGGGACGGTTTAGGGTCCAGGTGAGGGTACGACAACGCTTTAGGGGGAGCGTACGTGTGAGGGCGCGGGTTGGCGTTAGCGTACGGGTTAGGATTAGGGGACGGGAGAGGGTCAGGTTTCGGGGAAGGGTTAGGGTTAGGGTTCTGGCTAGGGATAGGGTTAGGGGACGGGGACGGTTTAGGGTCCAGGTGAGGGTAAGACAACGCTTTATGGGGAGCGTACGTGTGAGGGCGCGGGTTAGCGTTAGCTTACGGGTTAGCATTAGGGGACGGGTGAGGGTCAGGCTTCCGGGAAGGGTTAGGGTTAGGGTTCGGGCTAGGGTAAGGGTTAGGGGACGGGGACGGTTTAGGGTCCAGGTGAGGGTACGACAATGCTTTAGGAGTAGCGTACGTGTTAGGGCACTGGTTAGCGTTATTGTACGGGTTAGGGTTAGGGGACTGGTGAGGGTCAGGCTTCGTAGAGGGGTTAGGGTTAGGGTTCGGGCTAGGGTTAGGGTTAGGGGACGGGGACGGTTTAGGGTCCAGGTGAGGGTACGAGAACGCTTTAGTGGGAGCGTACGTGTGAGGACGCGGGTTAGCGTTAGCGTACGGATTAGGATTAGGGGACGGGTGAGGGTCAGGCTTCGGGGAAGGGTTAGGGTTAGGGTTCGGTCTAGGGTTAGGGATAGGGGACGGGATCGGTTTAGGGTCCAGGTGAGGGTACGTGAACGCTTTAGGGGGAGAGTACGTGTGAGGGCGCGGGTTAGCGTTAACGTACGGGTTAGGATTAGGGGACGGCTGAGGGTCAGGCTTCGGGGAAGGGTTAGGGTTAGGGTTCGGGTTAGGGGATGCGGATAGTTTAGGGTCCAGGTGAGGGTACTACAATGCTTTAGGGGGAGCGTACGTGTGAGGGCGCGGGTTAGCGTTAGCGTACGGGTTAGGATTAGGGGACGGGTGAGGGTCAGGCTTCGGGGAAGGGTTAGGGTTAGGGTTCGGGCTAGGGTTAGGGTTAGGGGACGGGGACGGTTTAGGGTCCAGGTGAGGGTACGACAACGCTTTAGGGGGAGCGTACGTGTGAGGGCGCGGGTTAGCGTTAGCGTACGGGTTAGGATTAGGGGACGGGTGAGGGTCAGGCTTCGATGAAGGGTTAGTGTTAGGGTTCGGGCTAGGGTTACGGTTAGGGGACGGGGACGGTTTAGGGTCCAGGTGAGGGTAGGACAGCGCTTTAGGGGGAGCGTACGTGTGAGGGCGCGGGTTAGCGTTAGCGTACGGGTTAGGATTAGGAGACGGGTGAGGGTCAGGCTTCGTGGAAATGTTAGGGTTAGGGTTCGGGCTAGGGTTCGGTTTACGGGACGGGGACGGTTTAGGGTCCAGGTGAGGGTACGGCAACGCTTTAGGGGTAGCGTACGTGTGAGGGCGCGGGTTGGCGTTAGCGTACGGGTTAGGATTAGGGGACGTGTGAGGGTCAGGTTTCGGGGAAGGGTTAGGGTTAGGGTTCGGGCTAGGGTTAGGGTTAGGGGACGGGGATGGTTTAGGGTCCAGGTGAGGGTAAGACAACGCTTTAGGGGGAGCGTACATGTGAGGGCGCGGATTAGCGTTAGCGTACGGGTTAGGATTAGGGGACGGGTGCGGGTCAGGTTTCAGAGAAGGGTTAGGGTTAGGGTTCGGGCTAGGGTTACGGTTAGGGGACGGGGACGGCTTAGGGTACAGGTGAGGGTACGACAACGCTTTAGGGGGAGCGTACGTGTGAGGGCGCGGGTTAGCGTTAGCGTACGGGTTAGGATTAGGGGACGGGTGAGGGTCAGGCTTCGGGGAAGGGTTAGGGTTAGGGTTCGGGCTAGGGTTAGGGGACGCGGACGGTTAGGGTCCAGGTGAGGGTACGACAACGCTTTAGGGGTAGCGTACGTGTGAGCGCGCGGGTTAGCGTTATTGTACTGGTTAGGATTAGGGGTCGGGTGAGGTTCAGTCTTCGGGCAAGGGTTAGGGATAGGGTTCGGGCTAGGGTTAGGGTTAGGGGACGGGGACGGTTTAGAGTCCAGGTGAGGGTACGACAACGCTTTAGGGGGAGCGTACGTGTGAGGGTGCAGGTTAGCGTTAGCGTACGGGTTAGGATTAGGGGACGGGTGAGGGTTAGGTTTCGGGGAAGGGTTAGGGTTAGGGTTCGGGCTAGGGTTAGGGTTAGGGGACGGGGACGGTTTAGGGTCCAGGTGAGGGTAAGACAACGCTTTAGGGGGAGCGTACGTGTGAGGGCGCGGGTTAGCGTTAGCGTACTTGTTAGGATTAGGGGACGGGTGAGGGTCAGGCTTCGGGGAAGGGTTAGGGTTAGGGTTCGGGTTAGGGTTAGGGTTAGGGGACGGGGACGGTTTAGGGTCCAGCTGAGGGTAAGACAACGCTTTATGGGGAGCGTACGTGTGAGGGCGCGGGTTAGCGTTAGCGTACGGGTTAGGATTAGGGGACGGGTGAGGGTCAGGCTACGGGGAAGGGTTAGGGTTAGGTTTCGGGCTAGGGTTAGGGTTAGGGGACGGGGACGGTTTAGGGTCCAGGTGAGGGTACGACAATGCTTTAGGAGTAGCGTACGTGTTAGGGCGCTGGTTAGCGTTATTGTACGGGTTAGGGTTAGGGGACTGGTGAGGGTCAGGCAAAGGAGAAGGGTTAGGGTTAGGGTTCGGGCTAGGGTTAGGGTTAGGGGATGGGGACGGTTTAGGGTCCAGGTGAGGGTACGAGAATGCTTTAGGGGAAGCGTACGTGTGAGGGCGCGGGTTAGCGTTAGCATACGGGTTAGGATTAGGGGACGGGTGAGGGTCAGGCTTCGGGGAAGTGTTAGGGTTAGGGTTCGGGCTAGGGTTAGGGTTAGGGGACGGGGTCGGTTTAGGGTCCAGGTGAGGGTACGAGAACGCTTTAGGGGGAGCGTACGTGTGAGGGCGCGTGTTAGCGTTAGCGTACGGGTTAGGATTAGGGGACGGGTGAGGGTCAGGCTTCGGGGAAGGGTTAGGGTTAGGGTTCAGGCTAGGGTTAGGGTTAGGGGACGGGGACGGTTTAGGGTCCAGGTGAGGGTACGACAACGCTTTAGGGGGAGCGTACGTGTGAGGGCGCGGGTTGGCATTAGCGTACGGGTTAGGATTAGGGGACGGGAGAGGGTCAGGTTTCGGGGAAGGGTTAGGGTTAGGGTTCTGGCTAGGGATAGGGTTAGGGGACGGGGACGGTTTAGGGTCCAGGTGAGGGTAAGACAACGCTTTATGGGGAGCGTACGTGTGAGGGCGCGGGTTAGCGTTAGCTTACGGGTTAGCATTAGGGGACGGGTGAGGGTCAGGCTTCCGGGAAGGGTTAGGGTTAGGGTTCGGGCTAGGGTAAGGGTTAGGGGACGGGGACGGTTTAGGGTCCAGGTGAGGGTACGACAATGCTTTAGGAGTAGCGTACGTGTTAGGGCACTGGTTAGCGTTATTGTACGGGTTAGGGTTAGGGGACTGGTGAGGGTCAGGCTTCGTAGAGGGGTTAGGGTTAGGGTTCGGGCTAGGGTTAGGGTTAGGGGACGGGGACGGTTTAGGGTCCAGGTGAGGGTACGAGAACGCTTTAGGGGGAGCGTACGTGTGAGGACGCGGGTTAGCGTTAGCGTACGGATTAGGATTAGGGGACGGGTGAAGGTCAGGCTTCGGGGAAGTGTTAGGGTTAGGGTTCGGGCTAGGGTTAGGGTTAGGGGACGGGGACGGTTTAGGGTCCAGGTGACGGTACGACAACACTTTAGGGGGAGCACACGTGTGAGGGCGCGGGTTAGCGTTAGCGTACTGGTTAGGATTAGGGGACGGGTGAGGGTCAGGCTTCGGGGAAGGGTTAGGGTTAGGGTTCAAGCTAGGGTTAGGGTTAGGGGACGGGGACGGTTTAGGGTCCAGGTGAGGGTACGAGAACGCTTTAGGGGGAGCGTACGTATGAGGGCGCGGGTTAGCGTTAGCGTACGGGTTAGGATTAGGGGACGGGTGAGGGTCAGGCGTCGGGGAAGGGTTAGGGTTAGGGTTCGGGCTAGGGTTAGGGTTAGGGGACGGGGACGGTTTAGGGTCCAGGTGAGGGTACGACAACGCTTTACGGGGAGCGTACGTGTGAGGGCGCGGGTTA
Organism: Delphinus delphis; assembly: GCF_949987515.2. Taxonomy (NCBI): domain Eukaryota; kingdom Metazoa; phylum Chordata; class Mammalia; order Artiodactyla; family Delphinidae; genus Delphinus; species Delphinus delphis. The sequence continues at coordinate 53,764,214 of NC_082699.1, forward strand.
GCGTTAGCGTACGGGTTAGGATTAGGGGACGGTTGAGGGTCAGGCTTCGGGGAAGGGTTAGGGTTAGGGTTCGGGCTAGGGTTAGGGTTAGGGGACGGGGACGGTTTAGGGTCCGGGTGAGGGTACGACAACGCTTTAGGGGGAGCGTACGTGTGAGGGCGTGGGTTAGCGTTAGCGTACGGGTTAGGATTAGGGGACGGGTGAGGGTCAGGCTTCGGGGAAGTGTTAGGGTTAGGGTTCGGGCTAGGGTTAGGGTTAGGGGACGGGGAATGTTTAGGGTCCAGGTGAGGGTAGGACAGTGCTTTAGGGGGAGCGTACGTGTGAGGGCGCGGGTTAAGGTTAGCGTACGGGTTAGGATTAGGAGACGGGTGAGGGTCAGGCTTCGGGGAAGGGTTAGGGTTAGGGTTCGGGCTAGGGTTAGGGTTAGGGGACGGGGACGGTTTAGGGTCCAGGTGAGGGTACGACAACGCTTTAGGGGGAGAGTACGTGTGAGGGCGCGGGTTAGCGTTAGCGTACGGGTTAGGATTAGGGGACGGGTGAGGGTCAGGCTTCGGGGAAGTGTTAGGGTTAGGGTTCGGGCTAGGGTTAGGGTTAGGGGACAGGGACGGTTTAGGGTCCAGGTGAGGGTACGACAACGCTTTAGGGGGAGCGTACGTGTGAGGGCGTGGGTTGGCGTTAGCGTACGGGTTAGGATTAGGGGACGGGTGAGGGTCAGGTTTCGGGGAAGGGTTAGGGTTAGGGTTCGGGCTAGGGTTAGGGTTAGGGGACGGGGACGGTTTAGGGTCCAGGTGAGGGTACGACAACACTTTAGGGGGAGCGTACGTGTGAGGGCGCAGGTTAGCGTTAGCGTACGGGTTAGGATTAGGGGACGAGTGAGGGTCAGGCTTCGGGGAAGGGTTAGGGTTAGGGTTCAGGCTAGGATTAGGGTTAGGGGACGGGGACGGTTTCGGGTACAGGTTAGGGCATGACAACGCTTCAGGGGTAGCTTACGTGTGAGGGCACGGGTTAGCGTTAGCGTACGGGTTAGGATTAGGGGACGGGTGAGGGTCAGGCTTCGGGGAAGTGTTAGGGTTAGGGTTCGGGCTAGGGTTAGGGTTAGGGGACGGGGACGGTTAAGGGTCCAGGTGACGGTACGACAACACTTTAGGGGGAGCACACGTGTGAGGGCGCGGGTTAGCGTTAGCGTACGGGTTATAATTAGGGGACGGGTGAGGGTCAGGCTTCGGGAAAGGGTTAGGGTTAGGGTTCAAGCTAGGGTTAGGGTTAGGGGACGGGGACGGTTTAGGGTCCAGGTGAGGGTACGAGAACGCTTTAGGGGGAGCGTACGTATGAGGGCGCGGGTTAGCGTTAGCGTACGGGTTAGGATTAGGGGACGGGTGAGGGTCAGGCGTCGGGGAAGGGTTAGGGTTAGGGTTCGGGCTAGGGTTAGGGGACGGGGACGGTTTAGGGTCCAGGTGAGGGTACGACAACGCTTTAGGGGGAGCGTACGTGTGAGGGCGCGGGTTAGCGTTAGCGTACGGGTTAGGATTAGGGGACGGGTGAGGGTCAGGCTTCGGGGAAGGGTTAGGGTTAGGGTTCGGGCTAGGGTTAGGGTTAGGGGACGGGGACGGTTTGGGGTCCAGGTGAGGGTACGACAACGCTTTAGGGGGAGCGTACGTGTGAGGGCGTGGGTTAGCGTTAGCGTACGGGTTAGGATTAGGGGACGGGTGAGGGTCAGGCTTCGGGGAAGTGTTAGCGTTAGGGTACGGGCTAGGGTTAGGGTTAGGGGACGGGGACGGTTTAGGGTCCGGGTGAGGGTACGACAACGCTTTAGGGGGAGCGTACGTGTGAGGGCGTGGGTTAGCGTTAGCGTACGGGTTAGGATTAGGGGACGGGTGAGGGTCAGGCTTCGGGGAAGTGTTAGGGTTAGGGTTCGGGCTAGGGTTAGGGTTAGGGGACGGGGAATGTTTAGGGTCCAGGTGAGGGTAGGACAGTGCTTTAGGGGGAGCGTACGTGTGAGGGCGCGGGTTAAGGTTAGCGTACGGGTTAGGATTAGGAGACGGGTGAGGGTCAGGCTTCGGGGAAGGGTTAGGGTTAGGGTTCGGGCTAGGGTTAGGGTTAGGGGACGGGGACGGTTTAGGGTCCAGGTGAGGGTACGACAACGCTTTAGGGGGAGAGTACGTGTGAGGGCGCGGGTTAGCGTTAGCGTACGGGTTAGGATTAGGGGACGGGTGAGGGTCAGGCTTCGGGGAAGTGTTAGGGTTAGGGTTCGGGCTAGGGTTAGGGTTAGGGGACAGGGACGGTTTAGGGTCCAGGTGAGGGTACGACAACGCTTTAGGGGGAGCGTACGTGTGAGGGCGTGGGTTGGCGTTAGCGTACGGGTTAGGATTAGGGGACGGGTGAGGGTCAGGTTTCGGGGAAGGGTTAGGGTTAGGGTTCGGGCTAGGGTTAGGGTTAGGGGACGGGGACGGTTTAGGGTCCAGGTGAGGGTACGACAACACTTTAGGGGGAGCGTACGTGTGAGGGCGCAGGTTAGCGTTAGCGTACGGGTTAGGATTAGGGGACGAGTGAGGGTCAGGCTTCGGGGAAGGGTTAGGGTTAGGGTTCAGGCTAGGATTAGGGTTAGGGGACGGGGACGGTTTCGGGTACAGGTTAGGGCATGACAACGCTTCAGGGGTAGCTTACGTGTGAGGGCACGGGTTAGCGTTAGCGTACGGGTTAGGATTAGGGGACGGGTGAGGGTCAGGCTTCGGGGAAGTGTTAGGGTTAGGGTTCGGGCTAGGGTTAGGGTTAGGGGACGGGGACGGTTAAGGGTCCAGGTGACGGTACGACAACACTTTAGGGGGAGCACACGTGTGAGGGCGCGGGTTAGCGTTAGCGTACGGGTTATAATTAGGGGACGGGTGAGGGTCAGGCTTCGGGAAAGGGTTAGGGTTAGGGTTCAAGCTAGGGTTAGGGTTAGGGGACGGGGACGGTTTAGGGTCCAGGTGAGGGTACGAGAACGCTTTAGGGGGAGCGTACGTATGAGGGCGCGGGTTAGCGTTAGCGTACGGGTTAGGATTAGGGGACGGGTGAGGGTCAGGCGTCGGGGAAGGGTTAGGGTTAGGGTTCGGGCTAGGGTTAGGGGACGGGGACGGTTTAGGGTCCAGGTGAGGGTACGACAACGCTTTAGGGGGAGCGTACGTGTGAGGGCGCGGGTTAGCGTTAGCGTACGGGTTAGGATTAGGGGACGGGTGAGGGTCAGGCTTCGGGGAAGGGTTAGGGTTAGGGTTCGGGCTAGGGTTAGGGTTAGGGGACGGGGACGGTTTGGGGTCCAGGTGAGGGTACGACAACGCTTTAGGGGGAGCGTACGTGTGAGGGCGTGGGTTAGCGTTAGCGTACGGGTTAGGATTAGGGGACGGGTGAGGGTCAGGCTTCGGGGAAGTGTTAGCGTTAGGGTACGGGCTAGGGTTAGGGTTAGGGGACGGGGACGGTTTAGGGTCCAGGTGAGGGTAGGACAGTGCTTTATGGGGAGCGTATGTGTGAGGGCGCGGGTTAAGGTTAGCGTACGGGTTAGGATTAGGAGACGGGTGAGGGTCAGGCTTCGGGGAAGGGTTAGGGTTAGGGTTCGGGCTAGGGTTAGGGTTAGGGGACGGGGACGGTTTAGGGTCCAGGTGAGGGTACGACAACGCTTTATGGGGAGCGTACGTGTGAGGGCGCGGGTTAGCGTTAGCGTACGGGTTAGCATTAGGGGACGGGTGAGGGTCAGGCTTCGGGGAAGGGTTAGGGTTAGGGTTCGGGCTAGGGTTAGGGTTAGGGGACGGGGACGGTTTAGGGTCCAGGTGAGGGTACGACAACGCTTTAGGGGGAGAGTACGTGTGAGGGCGCGGGTTAGCGTTAGCGTACGGGTTAGGATTAGGGGACGGGTGAGGGTCAGGCTTCGGGGAAGTGTTAGGGTTAGGGTTCGGGCTAGGGTTAGGGTTAGGGGACGGGGACGGTTTAGGGTCCAGGTGACGGTACGACAACACTTTAGGGGGAGCACACGTGTGAGGGCGCGGGTTAGCGTTAGCGTACGGGTTAGGATTAGGGGACGGGTGAGGGTCAGGCTTCGGGGAAGGGTTAGGGTTAGGGTTCGGGCTAGGGTTAGGGTTAGGGGACGGGGACGGTTTAGGGTCCAGGTGACGGTACGACAACGCTTTAGGGGGAGCGTACGTGTGAGGGCGTGGGTTAGCGTTAGCGTACGGGTTAGGATTAGGGGACGGGTGAGGGTCAGGCTTCGGGGAAGTGTTAGGGTTAGGGTTCGGGCTAGGGTTAGGGTTAGGGGACGGGGACGGTTTAGGGTCCAGGTGAGGGTACGACAGTGCTTTAGGGGGAGCGTACGTGTGAGGGTGCGGGTTAAGGTTAGCGTACGGGTTAGGATTAGGAGACGGGTGAGGGTCAGGCTTCGGGGAAGGGTTAGGGTTAGGGTTCGGGCTAGGGTTAGGGTTAGGGGACGGGGACGGTTTAGGGTCCAGGTGAGGGTACGACAACGCTTTATGGGGAGCGTACGTGTGAGGGCGCAGGTTAGCGTTAGCGTACGGGTTAGCATTAGGGGACGGGTGAGGGTCAGGCTTCGGGGAAGGGTTAGGGTTAGGGTTCGGGCTAGGGTTAGGGTTAGGGGACGGGGACGGTTTAGGGTCCAGGTGAGGGTACGACAACGCTTTAGGGGGAGAGTACGTGTGAGGGCGCGGGTTAGCGTTAGCGTACGGGTTAGCATTAGGGGACGGGTGAGGGTCAGGCTTCGGGGAAGGGTTAGGGTTAGGGTTCGGGCTAGGGTTAGGGTTAGGGGACGGGGACGGTTTAGGGTCCAGGTGAGGGTACGACAACGCTTTAGGGGGAGAGTACGTGTGAGGGCGCGGGTTAGCGTTAGCGTACGGGTTAGCATTAGGGGACGGGTGAGGGTCAGGCTTCGGGGAAGTGTTAGGGTTAGGGTTCGGGCTAGGGTTAGGGTTAGGGGACGGGGACGGTTTAGGGTCCAGGTGACGGTACGACAACACTTTAGGGGGAGCACACGTGTGAGGGCGCGGGTTAGCGTTAGCGTACGGGTTAGGATTAGGGGACGGGTGAGGGTCAGGCTTCGGGGAAGGGTTAGGGTTAGGGTTCGGGCTAGGGTTAGGGTTAGGGGACGGGGACGGTTTAGGGTCCAGGTGACGGTACGACAACGCTTTAGGGGGAGCGTACGTGTGAGGGCGTGGGTTAGCGTTAGCGTACGGGTTAGGATTAGGGGACGGGTGAGGGTCAGGCTTCGGGGAAGTGTTAGGGTTAGGGTTCGGGCTAGGGTTAGGGTTAGGGGACGGGGACGGTTTAGGGTCCAGGTGAGGGTACGACAGTGCTTTAGGGGGAGCGTACGTGTGAGGGTGCGGGTTAAGGTTAGCGTACGGGTTAGGATTAGGAGACGGGTGAGGGTCAGGCTTCGGGGAAGGGTTAGGGTTAGGGTTCGGGCTAGGGTTAGGGTTAGGGGACGGGGACGGTTTAGGGTCCAGGTGAGGGTACGACAACGCTTTATGGGGAGCGTACGTGTGAGGGCGCAGGTTAGCGTTAGCGTACGGGTTAGCATTAGGGGACGGGTGAGGGTCAGGCTTCGGGGAAGGGTTAGGGTTAGGGTTCGGGCTAGGGTTAGGGTTAGGGGACGGGGACGGTTTAGGGTCCAGGTGAGGGTACGACAACGCTTTAGGGGGAGAGTACGTGTGAGGGCGCGGGTTAGCGTTAGCGTACGGGTTAGCATTAGGGGACGGGTGAGGGTCAGGCTTCGGGGAAGGGTTAGGGTTAGGGTTCGGGCTAGGGTTAGGGGACGGGGACGGTTTAGGGTCCAGGTGAGGGTACGACAATGCTTTAGGGGTAGCGTACGTGTTAGGGCGCTGGTTAGCGTTATTGTACGGGTTAGGGTTAGGGGACTGGTGAGGGTCAGGCTTCGGAGAAGGGTTAGGGTTAGGGTTCGGGCTAGGGTTAGGGTTAGGGGATGGGGACGGTTTAGGGTCCAGGTGAGGGTATGAGAACGCTTTAGGGGGAGCGTACGTGTGAGGGCGCGGGTTAGCGTTAGCGTACGGGTTAGGATTAGGGGACGGGTGAGGGTCAGGCTTCGGGGAAGTGTCAGCGTTAGGGTTCGGGCTAGGGTTAGGGTTAGGAGATGGGGTCGGTTTAGGGTCCAGGTGAGGGTACGAGAACGCTTTAGGGGGAGAGTACGTGTGAGTGCGCGGGTTAGCGTTAGCGTACGGGCTAGGATTAGGGGACGGGTGAGGGTCAGGCTTCGGGGAAGCGTTAGGGTTAGGGTTCGGGCTAGGGCTAGGGTTAGGGGACGGGATCAGTTTAGGGTCCAGTTGAGGGTACGAGAACGCTTTAGGGGGAGAGTACGTGTGAGGGCGCGGTTTAGCGTTAGCGTACGGGTTAGGATTAGGGGACGGGTGAGGGTCAGGCTTCGGGGAAGGGTTAGGGTTAGGGTTCGGGCTAGGGTTAGGGTTAGGGGACGCGGATTGTTTAGGGTCCAGGTGAGGATACTACAATGCTTTAGGGGGAGCGTACGTGTGAGGGCGCGGGTTAGCGTTAGCGTACGGGTTAGGATTAGGGGACGGGTGAGGGTCAGGCTTCGGGGAAGGGTTAGGGTTAGGGTTCGGGCTAGGGTTAGGGTTAGGGGACGGGGACGGTTTAGGGTCCAGGTGAGGGTACGAGAACGCTATAGGGGGAGCGTACGTATGAGGGCGCGGGTTAGCGTTAGCATACGGGTTCGGTTTAGGGGACGGGTGAGTGTCAGGCTTCGGGGAAGGGTTAGGGTTAGGGTTCGGGCTAGGGTTAGGGTTAGGGGACGGGGACGGTTTAGGGTCCAGGTGAGGGTACGACAACGCTTTAGGGGGAGCGTACGTGTGAGGGCGCGGGTTAGCGTTAGCGTACGGGTTAGGATTAGGGGACGGGTGAGGGTCAGGCTTCGGGGAAGGGTTAGGGTTAGGGTTCGGGCTAGGGTTAGGGTTAGGGGACGGGGACGGTTTAGGGTCCAGGTGATGGTACGACAACGCTTTAGGGGGAGCGTACGTGTGAGGGCGTGGGTTAGCGTTAGCGTTCGGGTTAGGATTAGGGGACGGGTGAGGGTCAGGTTTCGGGGAAGGGTTAGGGTTAGGGTTCTGGCTAGGGTTAGGGTTAGGGGACGGGGACGGTTTAGGGTCCAGGTGAGGGTAAGACAACGCTTTATGGGGAGCGTACGTGTGAGGGCGCGGGTTAGCGTTAGCGTACGGGTTAGGATTAGGGGACGGGTGAGGGTCAGGCTTCGGGGAAGGGTTAGGGTTAGGGTTCGGGCTAGGGTTAGGGTTAGGGGACGGGGACCGTTTAGGGTCCAGGTGAGGGTACGACAATGCTTTAGGAGTAGTGTACGTGTTAGGGCGCTGGTTAGCGTTATTGTACGGGTTAGGGTTAGGGGACTGGTGAGGGTCAGGCTTCGGAGAAGGGTTAGGGTTAGGGTTCGGGCTAGGGTTAGGGTTAGGGGATGGGGATGGTTTAGGGTCCAGGTGAGGGTATGAGAACGCTTTAGGGGGAGCGTACGTGTGAGGGCGCGGGTTAGCGTTAGCGTACGGGTTAGGATTAGGGGACGGGTGAGGGTCAGGCTTCGGGGTAGGGTTAGGGTTAGGGTTCGGGCTAGGGTTAGGGTTTGGGGACGGGGTCGGTTTAGGGTCCAGGTGAGGGTACGAGAATGCTTTTGGGGGAACGTACGTGTGAGGGGGCGGGTTAGCGTTAGCGTACGGGTTAGGATTAGGGGACGGGTGAGGGTCAGGCTTCGGGGTAGGGTTAGGGTTAGGGTTCGGGCTAGGGTTAGGGTTAGGGGACGGGGTCGGTTTAGGGTCCAGGTGAGGGTACGAGAACGCTTTAGGGGGAGAGTACTGTGAGGGCTCGGTTTAGCGTTAGCGTACGGGTTCGCATTAGGGGACGGGTGAGGGTCAGGCTTCGGGGAAGGGTTAGGGTTAGGGTTCGGGCTAGGGTTAGGGTTAGGGGATGCGGATAGTTTAGGGTCCAGGTGAGGGTACTACAATGTTTAGGGGGAGCGTACGTGTGAGGCCGCGGGTTAGCGTTAGCGTACGCGTTAGGATTAGGGGACGGGTGAGGGTCAGGCTTCGGGTAAGGGTTAGGGTTAGGGTTCGGGCTAGGGTTAGGGTTAGGGGACGGGGACGGTTTAGGGTCCAGGTGAGGGTAGGACAGTGCTTTAGGGGGAGCGTACGTGTGAGGCCGCGGGTTAGCGTTAGCGTACGCGTTAGGATTAGGAGACGGGTGAGGGTCAGGCTTCGGGTAAGGGTTAGGGTTAGGGTTCGGGCTAGGGTTAGGGTTAGGGGACGGGGACGGTTTAGGGTCCAGGTGAGGGTACGACAACGCTTTATGGGGAGCGTACGTGTGAGGGCGCAGGTTAGCGTTAGCGTACGGGTTAGCATTAGGGGACGGGTGAGGGTCAGGCTTCGGGGAAGGGTTAGGGTTAGGGTTCGGGCTAGGGTTAGGGTTAGGGGACGGGGACGGTTTAGGGTCCAGGTGAGGGTACGACAACGCTTTAGGGGGAGAGTACGTGTGAGGGCGCGGGTTAGCGTTAGCGTACGGGTTAGGATTAGGGGACGGGTGAGGGTCAGGCTTCGGGGAAGTGTTAGGGTTAGGGTTCGGGCTAGGGTTAGGGTTAGGGGACAGGGACGGTTTAGGGTCCAGGTGAGGGTACGACAACGCTTTAGGGGGAGCGTACGTGTGAGGGCGTGGGTTGGCGTTAGCGTACGGTTTAGGATTAGGGGACGGGTGAGGGTCAGGTTTCGGGGAAGGGTTAGGTTTAGGGTTCTGGCTAGGGTTAGGGTTAGGGGACGGGGACGGTTTAGGGTCCAGTTGAGGGTAAGACAACGCTTTATGGGGAGCGTACGTGTGAGGGCGCGGGTTAGCGTTAGCGTACGGGTTAGCATTAGGGGACAGGTGAGTGTCAGGCTTCGGGGAAGGGTTAGGGTTAGGGTTCGGGCTAGGGTTAGGGGACGGGGACGGTTTAGGGTCCAGGTGAGTGTACGACAATGCTTTAGGAGTAGCGTATGTGTTAGGGCGCTGGTTAGCATTATTGTACGGGTTAGGGTTAGGGGACTGGTGAGGGTCAGGCTTCGGGGAAGGGTTAGGGTTAGGGTTCGGTCTAGGGTTAGGGTTAGGGGACGGGGACCGTTTAGGGTCCAGGTGAGGGTACGACAATGCTTTAGGTGTAGCGTACGTGTTAGGGCGCTGGTTAGCGTTATTGTACGGGTTAGGGTTAGGGGACTGGTGAGGGTCAGGCTTCGGAGAAGGGTTAGGGTTAGGGTTCGGGCTAGGGTTAGGGTTAGGGGATGGGGATGGTTTAGGGTCCAGGTGAGGGTATGAGAATGCTTTAGGGGGAGCGTACGTGTGAGGGCGCGGGTTAGCGTTAGCGTACGGGTTAGGATTAGGGGACGGGTGAGGGTCAGGCTTCGGGGAAGTGTTAGGGTTAGGGTTCGGGCTAGGGTTAGGGTTAGGGGACGGGGTCGGTTTAGGGTCCAGGTGAGGGTACGAGAACGCTTTTGGGGGAACGTACGTGTGAGGGGGCGGGTTAGCGTTAGCGTACGGGTTAGGATTAGGGGACGGGTGAGGGTCAGGCTTCGGGGTAGGGTTAGGGTTAGGGTTCGGGCTAGGGTTAGGGTTAGGGGACGGGGTCGGTATAGGGTCCAGGTGAGGGTACGAGAACGCTTTAGGGGGAGAGTACGTGTGAGGGCTCGGGTTAGCGTTAGCGTACGGGTTCGGATTAGGGGACGGGTGAGGGTCAGGCTTCGGGGAAGGGTTAGGGTTAGGGTTCGGGCTAGGGTTAGGGTTAGGGGATGCGGATAGTTTAGGGTCCAGGTGAGGGTACTACAATGTTTAGGGGGAGCGTACGTGTGAGGCCGCGGGTTAGCGTTAGCGTACGGGTTAGGATTAGGAGACGGGTGAGGGTCAGGCTTCGGGTAAGGGTTAGGGTTAGGGTTCGGGCTAGGGTTAGGGTTAGGGGACGGGGACGGTTTAGGGTCCAGGTGAGGGTACGACAACGCTTTAGGGGGAGCGTACGTGTGAGGGTGTGGGTTAGCGTTAGCGTACGGGTTAGGATTAGGGGACGGGTGAGGGTCAGGCTTCGGGGAAGGGTTAGGGTTAGGGTTTGTGCTAGGGTTACGGTTAGGGGACGGGGACGGTTTAGGGTCCAGGTGAGGGTACGAGAACACTTTAGGGGGAGCGTACGTGTGAGGGCACGGGTTAGCGTTAGCGTACGGGTTAGCATTAGGGGACAGGTGAGTGTCAGGCTTCGGGGAAGGGTTAGGGTTAGGGTTCGGGCTAGGGTTAGGGGACGGGGACGGTTTAGGGTCCAGGTGAGTGTACGACAATGCTTTAGGAGTAGCGTATGTGTTAGGGCGCTGGTTAGCGTTATTGTACGGGTTAGGGTTAGGGGACTGGTGAGGGTCAGGCTTCGGAGAAGGGTTAGGGTTAGGGTTCGGGCTAGGGTTAGGGTTAGGGGATGGGGACGGTTTAGGGTCCAGGTGAGGGTATGAGAACGCTTTAGGGGGAGCATACGTGTGAGTGCCCGGGTTAGCGTTAGCGTACGGGTTAGGATTAGGGGACGGGTGAGGGTCAGGCTTCGGGGAAGGGTTAGGGTTCGGGCTAGGGCTAGGGTTAGGGGACGGGGACGGTTTAGGGTCCAGGTGAGGGTACGACAACGCTATAGGGGGAGCGTACGTGTGAGGGCGCGGGTTAGCGTTAGCGTACAGGTTAGGATTAGGGGACGGGTGAGGGTCAGGCTTCGGGGAAGGGTTAGGGTTAGGGTTCGGGCTAGGGTTAGGGTTAGGGGACGGGATCAGTTTAGGGTCCAGTTGAGGGTACGAGAACGCTTTAGGGGGAGCGTACGTATGAGGGCGCGGGTTAGCGTTAGCGTACGGGTTCGGTTCAGGGGACGGGTGAGGGTCAGGCTTCGGGGAAGGGTTAGGGTTAGGGTTCGGGCTAGGGTTAGGGTTAGGGGACGGGGACGGTTTAGGGTCCAGGTGAGGGTACGACAACGCTTTAGGGGGAGCGTACGTGTGAGGGCGCGGGTTAGCGTTAGCGTACGGGTTAGGATTAGGGGACGGGTGAGGGTCAGGCTTCGGGGAAGGGTTAGGGTTAGGGTTCGGGCTAGGGCTAGGGTTAGGGGACGGGGACGGTTTAGGGTCCAGGTGAGGGTACGACAACGCTTTAGGGGGAGCGTACGTGTGAGGGCGCGGGTTAGCGTTAGTGTACAGGTTAGGATTAGGGGACGGGTGAGGGTCAGGCTTCGGGGAAGGGTTAGGGTTAGGGTTCGGGCTAGGGTTAGGGTTAGAGGACGGGATCAGTTTAGGGTCCAGTTGAGGGTACGAGAACGCTTTAGGGGGAGCGTACGTATGAGGGCGCGGGTTAGCGTTAGCGTACGGGTTCGGTTTAGGGGACGGGTGAGGGTCAGGTTTCGGGGAAGGGTTAGGGTTAGGGTTCGGGCTAGGGTTAGGGTTAGGGGACGGGGACGGTTTAGGGTCCAGGTGAGGGTACGACAACGCTTTAGGGGGAGCGTACGTGTGAGGGCGCGGGTTAGCGTTAGCGTACGGGTTAGGATTAGGGGACGGGTGAGGGTCAGGCTTCGGGGAAGGGTTAGGGTTAGGGTTCGGGCTAGGGTTAGGGTTAGGGGACGGGGACGGTTTAGGGTCCAGGTGATGGTACCACAACGCTTTAGGGGGAGCGTACGTGTGAGGGCGTGGGTTAGCGTTAGCGTACGGGTTAGGATTAGGGGACGGGTGAGGGTCAGGTTTCGGGGAAGGGTTAGGGTTAGGGTACTGGCTAGGGTTAGGGTTAGGGGACGGGGACGGTTTAGGGTCCAGGTGAGGGTAAGACAACGCTTTATGGGGAGCGTACGTGTGAGGGCGCGGGTTAGCGTTAGCGTACGGGTTAGGATTAGGGGACGGGTGAGGGTCAGGCTTCGGGGAAGGGTTAGGGTTAGGGTTCGGTCTAGGGTTAGGGTTAGGGGACGGGGACCGTTTAGGGTCCAGGTGAGGGTACGACAATGCTTTAGGAGTAGCGTACGTGTTAGGGCGCTGGTTAGCGTTATTGTACGGGTTAGGGTTAGGGGACTGGTGAGGGTCAGGCTTTGGAGAAGGGTTAGGGTTAGGGTTCGGGCTAGGGTTAGGGTTAGGGGATGGGGATGGTTTAGGGTCCAGGTGAGGGTATGAGAACGCTTTAGGGGGAGCGTACGTGTGAGGGCGCGGGTTAGCGTTAGCGTACGGGTTAGGATTAGGGGACGGGTGAGGGTCAGGCTTCGGGGAAGTGTTAGGGTTAGGGTTCGGGCTAGGGTTAGGGTTAGGGGACGGGGTCGGTTTAGGGTCCAGGTGAGGGTACGAGAACGCTTTTGGGGGAACGTACGTGTGAGGGGGCGGGTTAGCGTTAGCGTACGGGTTAGGATTAGGGGACGGGTGAGGGTCAGGCTTCGGGGTAGGGTTAGGGTTAGGGTTCGGGCTAGGGTTAGGGTTAGGGGACGGGGTCGGTATAGGGTCCAGGTGAGGGTACGAGAACGCTTTAGGGGGAGAGTACGTGTGAGGGCTCGGGTTAGCGTTAGCGTACGGGTTCGGATTAGGGGACGGGTGAGGGTCAGGCTTCGGGGAAGGGTTAGGGTTAGGGTTCGGGCTAGGGTTAGGGTTAGGGGATGCGGATAGTTTAGGGTCCAGGTGAGGGTACTACAATGTTTAGGGGGAGCGTACGTGTGAGGCCGCGGGTTAGCGTTAGCGTACGGGTTAGGATTAGGAGACGGGTGAGGGTCAGGCTTCGGGTAAGGGTTAGGGTTAGGGTTCGGGCTAGGGTTAGGGTTAGGGGACGGGGACGGTTTAGGGTCCAGGTGAGGGTAGGACAACGCTTTAGGGGGAGCGTACGTGTGAGGGCGCAGGTTAGCGTTAACGTATGGGTTAGGATTAGGGGACGGGTGAGGGTCAGGCTTCGGGGAAGGGTTAGGGCTAGGGTTCGGGCTAGGATTAGGGTTAGGGGACGGGGACGGTTTAGGGTGCAGGTGAGGGTACGACAACGCTTTAGGGGGAGCGTACGTGTGAGGGCGCGGGTTGGAGTTAGCATACGGGTTAGGATTATGGGACGGGTGAGGGTCAGGTTTCGGGGAAGGGTTAGGGTTAGGGTTCGGGCTAGGGTTAGGGTTAGGGGACGGGGACGGTTTAGGGTCCAGGTGAGGGTAATACAATGCTTTAGGGGGAGCGTACGTGTGAGGGCACGGGTTAGCGTTAGCGTACGGGTTAGGATTAGGGGACGGGTGAGGGTCAGGCTTCGGGGAAGGGTTAGGGTTCGGGCTAGGGTTAGGGTTAGGGGACGGGGACGGTTTAGGGTCCAGGTGAGGGTAAGACAACGCTTTAGGGGGAGCGTACGTGTGAGGGCGCGGGTTAGCGTTAGCGTACGGGTTAGGATTAGGGGACGGGTGAGGGTCAGGCTTCGGGGAAGGGTTAGGGTTAGGGTTCGGGCTAGGGTTAGGGTTAGGGGACGGGGACGGTTTAGGGTCCAGGTGAGGGTACGACAACGCTTTAGGGGGAGCGTACGTGTGAGGGCGCGGGTTAGCGTTAGCGTACGGGTTAGGATTAGGAGACGGTTGAGGGTCAGGCTTCGGGGAAGTGTTAGGGTTAGGGTTCGGGCTGGGGTTAGGGTTAGGGGACGGGGACGGTTTAGGGTCCAGGTGAGGGTACGACAACGCTTTATGGGGAGCGTACGTGTGTGGGCGCGGGTTAGCGTTAGCTTACGGGTTAGCATTAGGGGACGGGTGAGGGTCAGGCTTCGGGGAAGGGTTAGGGTTAGGGTTCGGGCTAGGGTTAGGGTTAGGGGACGGGGACGGTTTAGGGTCCAGGTAAGGGTACGACAACGCTTTAGGGGCAGAGTACGAGTGAGGGCGCGTGTTAGCGTTAGCGTACGGGTTAGGATTAGGGGACGGGTGAGGGTCAGGCTTCGGGGAAGGGTTAGGGTTAGGGTTCGGGCTAGGGTTAGGGTTAGGGGACGGGGACGGTTTAGGGTCCAGGTGAGGGTACGAGAACGCTTTAGGGGGAGCGTACGTGTGAGGGCGCGGGTTAGCGTTAGCGTACGGGTTAGGATTAGGGGACGGGTGAGGGTCAGGCTTCGGGGAAGGGTTAGGGTTAGGGTTTGGGCTAGGGTTAGGGTTAGGGGACGGGGACGGTTTAGGGTCCAGATGATGGTACGACAACGCTTTAGGGGGAGCGTACGTGTGAGGGCGTGGGTTAGCGTTAGCGTCCGGGTTAGGATTAGGGGACGGGTGAGGGTCAGGCTTCGGGGAAGGGTTAGGGTTAGGGTTTGTGCTAGGGTTACGGTTAGGGGACGGGGACGGTTTAGGGTCCAGGTGAGGGTACGAGAACGCTTTAGGGGGAGCGTACGTGTGAGGGCGCGGGTTAGCGTTAGCGTACGGGTTAGGATTAGGGGACGGGTGAGGGTCAGGCTTCGGGGAAGGGTTAGGGTTAGGGTTCGGGCTAGGGTTAGGGTTAAGGGACGGGGACGGTTTAGGGTCCAGGTGAGGGTACGACAACGCTTTAGGGGGAGCGCACGTGTGAGGGCGCGGGTCAGCGTTAGCGTATGGTTTAGGATTAGGGGACGGGTGAGGGTCAGGCTTCGGGGAAGGGTTAAGGTTAGGGTTAGGGTTTGGGCTAGGATTAGGGTTAGGGGACGGGGACGGTTTAGGGTCCAGGTTAGGGTACGACAACGCTTTATGGGGAGCGTACGTGTGTGGGCGCGGGTTAGCGTTAGCTTACGGGTTAGCATTAGGGGACGGGTGAGGGTCAGGCTTCGGGGAAGGGTTCGGGTTAGGGTTCGGTCTAGGGTTAGGGTTAGGGGACGGGGACGGTTTAGGGTCCAGGTGAGGGTACGACAACGCTTTAGGGGCAGAGTACGTGTGAGGGCGCGTGTTAGCGTTAGCGTACGGGTTAGGATTAGGGGACGGGTGAGGGTCAGGCTTCGGGGAAGTGTTAGGGTTAGGGTTCGGGCTATGGTTAGGGTTAGGGGACGGGGACGGTTTAGGGTCCAGGTGAGGGTACGACAACGCTTTAGGGGGAGCGTACGTGTGAGGGCGTGGGTTAGCGTTAGCGTCCGGGTTAGGATTAGGGGACGGGTGAGGGTCAGGCTTCGGGGAAGGGTTAGGGTTAGGGTTTGTGCTAGGGTTACGGTTAGGGGACGGGGACGGTTTAGGGTCCAGGTGAGGGTACGAGAACGCTTTAGGGGGAGCGTACGTGTGAGGGCGCGTGTTAGCGTTAGCGTACGGGTTAGGATTAGGGGACGGGTGAGGGTTAGGCTTCGGGGAAGGGTTAGCGTTAGGGTTCGGGCTAGGGTTAGGGTTAGGGGACGGGGACGGTTTAGGGTCCAGGTGAGGGTACGAGAACGCTTTAGGGGGAGCGCACGTGTGAGGGCGCGGGTTAGCGTTAGCGTATGGGTTAGGATTAGGGGACGGGTGAGGGTCAGGCTTCGGGGAAGGGTTAGGGTTAGGGTTCGGGCTAGGATTAGGGTTAGGGGACGGGGACGGTTTAGGGTCCGGTTAGGGTACGACAACGCTTCAGGGGGAGCTTACGTGTGAGGGCGTGGGTTAGCGTTAGCGTACGGGTTAGGATTAGGGGACGGGTGAGGGTCAGGCTTCGGGGAAGGGTTAGGGTTAGGGTTCGGGCTAGGGTTAGGGTTAGGGGACGGGGACGGTTTAGGGTCCAGGTGAGGGTACGAGAACGCTTTAGGGGGAGCGCACGTGTGAGGGCGTGGGTTAGCGTTAGCGTATGGGTTAGGATTAGGGGACGGGTGAGGGTCAGGCTTCGGGGAAGGGTTAGGGTTAGGGTTCGGGCTAGGATTAGGGTTAGGGGACGGGGACGGTTTAGGGTCCGGTTAGGGTACGACAACGCTTCAGGCGGAGCTTACGTGTGAGGGCGTGGGTTAGCGTTAGCGTACGGGTTAGGATTAGGGGACGGGTGAGGGTCAGGCTTCGGGGAAGGGTTAGGGTTAGGGTTCGGGCTAGGGTTAGGGTTAGGGGACGGGGACGGTTTAGGGTCCAGGTGAGGGTACGACAACACTTTAGGGGGAGCGTACGTGTGAGGGCGCGGGTTAGCGTTAGCGTACGGGTTAGGATTAGGGGACGGGTGAGGGTCAGGCTTCGGGGAAGGGTTAGGGTTAGGGTTCGGGCTAGGGTTAGGGTTAGGGGACGGGGACGGTTTAGGGTCCAGGTGAGGGTACGAGAACGATTTAGGGGGAGCGTACGTATGAGGGCGCGGGTTAGCGTTAGCGTACGGGTTAGGATTAGGGGACGGGTGAGGGTCAGGCGTCGGGGAAGGGTTAGGGTTAGGGTTCGGGCTAGGGTTAGGGTTAGGGGACGGGGACGGTTTAGCGTCCAGGTGAGGGTGCGAGAACGCTTTAGGGAGAGCGTACGTGTGAGGGCGCGGGTTAGCGTTAGCGTACGGGTTAGGATTAGGGGACGGGTGAGGGTCAGGCTTCGGGGAAGGGTTAGGGTTAGGGTTTGGGCTAGGGTTAGGGTTAGGGGACGGGGACGGTTTAGGGTCCAGGTGATGGTACGACAACGCTTTAGGGGGAGCGTACGTGTGAGGGCGTGGGTTAGCGTTAGTGTCCTGGTTAGGATTAGGGGACGGGTGAGGGTCAGGCTTCAGGGAAGGGTTAGGGTTAGGATTTGTGCTAGGGTTACGGTTAGGGGACGGGGACGGTTTAGGGTCCAGGTGAGGGTACGAGAACGCTTTAGGGGGAGCGTACGTGTGAGGGCGTGGGTTAGCGTTAGCGTACGGGTTAGGATTAGGGGACAGGTGAGGGTCAGGCTTCGGGGAAGGGTTAGGGTTAGGGTTCGGGCTAGGGTTAGGGTTAGGGGACGGGGACGGTTTAGGGTCCAGGTGAGGGTACGACAACGCTTTAGGGGGAGCGCACGTGTGAGAGCGCGGGTTAGCGTTAGCGTATGGGTTAGGATTAGGGTACGGGTGAGGGTCAGGCTTCGGGGAAGGGTTAGGGTTAGGGTTCGGGCTAGGATTAGGGTTAGGGGACGGGGACGGTTTAGGGTCCAGGTTAGGGTACGACAACGCTTCAGGGGGAGCTTACGTGTGAGGGCACGGGTTAGCGTTAGCGTACGGGTTAGGATTAGGGGACGGGTGAGGGTCAGGCTTCGGGGAAGGGTTAGGGTTAGGGTTCGGGCTAGGGTTAGGGTTATGGGACGGGGATGGTTTAGGGTACAGGTTAGGGTAAGACAACGCTTTAGGGGGAGCGTACATGTGAGGGCGCGGGTTAGCGTTAGCGTACGGGTTAGGATTAGGTGACGGGTGAGGGTCAGGCTTCGGGGAAGGGTTAGGGTTAGGGTTCGGGATAGGGTTAGGGTTAGGGGACGGGGACGGTTTAGGGTCCAGGTGAGGGTACGACAACACTTTAGGGGGAGCGTACGTGTGAGGGCGCGGGTTAGCGTTAGCGTATGGGTTAGGATTAGGGGACGGGTGAGGGTCAGGCTTCGGGGAAGGGTTAGGGTTAGGGTTCGGGCTAGGGTTAGGGTTAGGGGACGGGGACGGTTTAGGGTCCAGGTGAGGGTACGAGAACGCTTTAGGGGGAGCGTACGTATGAGGGCGCGGGTTAGCGTTAGCGTACGGGTTAGGATTAGGGGACGTGTGAGGGTCAGGCGTCGGGGAAGGGTTAGGGTTAGGGTTCGGGCTAGGGTTAGGGTTAGGGGACGGGGACGGTTTAGGGTCCAGGTGAGGGTACGACAACGCTTTAGGGGGAGCGCACGTGTGAGGGCGTGGGTTAGCGTTAGCGTACGGGTTAAGATTAGGGGACGGGTGAGGGTCAGGCTTCGATAAAGGGTTAGTGTTAGGGTTCGGGCTAGGGTTAGGGTTAGGGGACGGGGACGGTTTAGGGTCCAGGTGAGGGTAGGACAGCGCTTTAGGGGGAGCGTACGTGTGAGGGCACGGGTTAGCGTTAGCGTACGGATTAGGATTAGGAGACGGTTGAGGGTCAGGCTTCGGGGAAGGGTTAGGGTTAGGGTTCGGGCTGGGGTTAGGGTTAGGGGACGGGGACGGTTTAGGGTCCAGGTGAGGGTACGACAACGCTTTATGGGGAGCGTACGTGTGTGGGCGCGGGTTAGCATTAGCTTACGGGTTAGCATTAGGGGACGGGTGAGGGTCAGGCTTCGGGCAAGGGTTAGGGTTAGGGTTCGGGCTAGGGTTAGGGTTAGGGGACGGGGACGGTTTAGGGTCCAGGTGAGGGTACGACAACGCTTTAGGGGCAGAGTACGTGTGAGGGCGCATGTTAGCGTTAGCGTACGGGTTAGGATTAGGGGACGGGTGAGGGTCAGGCTTCGGGGAAGTGTTAGGGTTAGGGTTCGGGCTAGGGTTATGGTTAGGGGACGGGGACGGTTTAGGGTCCAGGTGAGGGTACGACAACGCTTTAGGGGGAGCGTACGTGTGAGGGCGTGGGTTAGCGTTAGCGTCCGGGTTAGGATTAGGGGACGGGTGAGGGTCAGGCTTCGGGGAAGGGTTAGGGTTAGGGTTTGTGCTAGGGTTACGGTTAGGGGACGGGGACGGTTTAGGGTCCAGGTGAGGGTACGAGAACGCTTTAGGGGGAGCGTACGTGTGAGGGCGCGGGTTAGCGTTAGCGTACGGGTTAGGATTAGGGGACGGGTGAGGGTCAGGCTTCGGGGAAGGGTTAGGGTTAGGGTTCGGGCTAGGGTTAGGGTTAGGGGACGGGGACGGTTTAGGGTCCAGGTGAGGGTACGAGAACGCTTTAGGGGGAGCGCACGTGTGAGGGCGCGGGTTAGCGTTAGCGTATGGTTTAGGATTAGGGGACGGGTGAGGGTCAGGCTTCGGGGAAGGGTTAGGGTTAGGGTTCGGGCTAGGATTAGGGTTAGGGGACGGGGACGGTTTAGGGTCCGGTTAGGGTACGACAATGCTTCAGGGGGAGCTTACGTGTGAGGGCACGGGTTAGCGTTAGCGTACGGGTTAGGATTAGGGGACGGGTGAGGGTCAGGCTTCGGGGAAGGGTTAGGGTTAGGGTTCGGGCTAGGGTTAGGGTTAGGGGATGGGGACGGTTTAGGGTCCAGGTGAGGGTACGACAACGCTTTAGGGGGAGCGTACGTGTGAGGGCGCGGGTTTGCGTTAGCGTACAGGTTAGGATTAGGGGACGGGTGAGGGTCAGGTTTTGGGGAAGGGTTAGGGTTAGGGTTCGGCCTGGGTTAGGGTTAGGGGACGGGGACGGTTTAGGGTCCAGGTGAGGGTAAGACAATGCTTTAGGGGGAGCGTACGTGTGAGGATGCGGGTTAGCGTTAGCGTACGGGTTAGGATTAGGGGACGGGTGAGGGTCAGGATTCGGGGAAGGGTTAGGGTTCGGGCTAGGGTTAGGGTTAGGGGACGGGGATGGTTTAGGGTACAGGTTAGGGTAAGACAACGCTTTAGGGGGAGCGTACATGTGAGGGCGCGGGTTAGCGTTAGCGTACGGGTTAGGATTAGGGGACGGGTGAGGGTCAGGCTTCGGGGAAGGGTTAGGGTTAGGGTTCGGGCTAGGGTTAGGGTTAGGGGACGGGGACGGTTTAGGGTCCAGGTGAGGGTATGACAACGCTTTAGGGGGAGCGTACGTGTGAGGGCGTGGGTTAGCGTTAGCGTACGGGTTAGGTTAGGGGACGGGTGAGGGTCAGGCTTCGGGGAAGGGTTAGGGTTAGGGTTCGGGCTAGGGTTAGGGTTAGGGGACGGGGACGGTTTAGGGTCCAGGTGAGGGTACGACAACACTTTAGGGGGAGCGTACGTGTGAGGGCGCGGGTTAGCGTTAGCGTACGGGTTAGGATTAGGGGACGGGTGAGGGTCAGGCTTCGGGGAAGGGTTAGGGTTAGGGTTCGGGCTAGGGTTAGGGTTAGGGGACGGGGACGGTTTAGGGTCCAGGTGAGGGTACGAGAACGATTTAGGGGGAGCGTACGTATGAGGGCGCGGGTTAGCGTTAGCGTACGGGTTAGGATTAGGGGACGGGTGAGGGTCAGGCGTCGGGGAAGGGTTAGGGTTAGGGTTCGGGCTAGGGTTAGGGTTAGGGGACGGGGACGGTTTAGGGTGCAGGTGAGGGTAGGACAGCGCTTTAGGGGGAGCGTACGTGTGAGGGCACGGGTTAGCGTTAGCGTACGGGTTAGGATTAGGAGACGGTTGAGGGTCAGGCTTCGGGGAAGGGTTAGGGTTAGGGTTCGGGCTGGGGTTAGGGTTAGGGGACGGGGACGGTTTAGGGTCCAGGTGAGGGTACGAGAACGCTTTAGGGGGAGCGTACGTGTGAGGGCGCGGGTTAGCGTTAGCGTACGGGTTAGGATTAGGGGACGGGTGAGGGTCAGGCTTCGGGGAAGGGTTAGGGTTAGGGTTCGGGCTAGGGTTAGGGTTAGGGGACGGGGACGGTTTAGGGTCCAGGTGAGGGTACGAGAACGCTTTAGGGGGAGCGCACGTGTGAGGGCGCGGGTTAGCGTTAGCGTATGGTTTAGGATTAGGGGACGGGTGAGGGTCAGGCTTCGGGGAAGGGTTAGGGTTAGGGTTCGGGCTAGGATTAGGGTTAGGGGACGGGGACGGTTTAGGGTCCAGGTTAGGGTACGACAACGCTTCAGGGGGAGCTTACGTGTGAGGGCACGGGTTAGCGTTAGCGTACGGGTTCGGATTAGGGGACGGGTGAGGGTCAGGCTTCGGGGAAGGGTTAGGGTTAGGGTTCGGGCTAGGGTTAGGGTTAGGGGATGGGGATGGTTTAGGGTACAGGTTAGGGTAAGACAACGCTTTACTGGGAGCGTACATGTGAGGGCGCGGGTTAGCGTTAGCGTACGGGTTAAGATTAGGGGACGGGTGAGGGTCAGGCTTCGGGGAAGGGTTAGGGTTAGGGTTTGGGCTAGGGTTAGGGTTAGGGGACGGGGACGGTTTAGGGTCCAGGTGAGGGTACGACAACGCTTTAGGGGGAGCGTACGTGTGAGGGCGCGGGTTAGCGTTAGCGTACGGGTTAGGATTAGGGGACGGGTGAGGGTCAGGCTTCGGGGAAGGGTTAGGGTTAGGGTTAGGGCTAGGGTTAGGGTTAGGGGACGGGGACGGTTTAGGGTCCAGGTGAGGGTACGAGAACGCTTTAGGGGGAGCGTACGTATGAGGGCGCGAGTTAGCGTTAGCGTACGGGTTAGGATTAGGGGACGGGTGAGGGTCAGGCATCGGGGAAGGGTTAGGGTTAGGGTTCGGGCTAGGGTTAGGGTTAGGGGACGGGGACGGTTTAGGGTCTAGGTGAGGGTACGACAACGCTTTAGGGGGAGCGTACGTGTGAGGGCGTGGGTTAGCGTTAGCGTACGGGTTAGGATTAGGGGACGGGTGAGGGTCAGGCTTCGATAAAGGGTTAGTGTTAGGGTTCGGGCTAGGGTTAGGGTTAGGGGACGGGGACGGTTTAGGGTCCAGGTGAGGGTAGGACAGCGCTTTAGGGGGAGCGTACGTGTGAGGGCACGGGTTAGCGTTAGCGTACGGCTTAGGATTAGGAGACGGTTGAGGGTCAGGCTTCGGGGAAGGGTTAGGGTTAGTGTTCGGGCTGGGGTTAGGGTTAGGGGACGGGGACGGTTTAGGGTCCAGGTGAGGGTACGACAACGCTTTATGGGGAGCGTACGTGTGTGGGCGCGGGTTAGCATTAGCTTACGGGTTAGCATTAGGGGACGGGTGAGGGTCAGGCTTCGGGGAAGGGTTAGGGTTAGGGTTCGGGCTAGGGTTAGGATTAGGGGACGGGGACGGTTTAGGGTCCAGGTGAGGGTACGACAACGCTTTAGGGGCAGAGTACGTGTGAGGGCGCGTGTTAGCGTTAGCGTACGTGTTAGGATTAGGGGACGGGTGAGGGTCAGGCTTCGGGGAAGGGTTAGTGTTAGGGTTCGGGCTAGGGTTAGGTTTAGGGGACGGGGACGGTTTAGGGTCCAGGTGAGGGTACGACAACGCTTTAGGGGGAGCGCACGTATGAGGGCGCGGGTTAGCGTTAGCGTATGGGTTAGGATTAGGGGACGGGTGAGGGTCAGGCTTCGGGGAAGGGTTAGGGTTAGGGTTCGGGCTAGGATTAGGGTTAGGGGACGGGGACGGTTTAGGGTCCAGGTTAGGGTACGACAACTCTTCAGGGGGAGCTTACGTGTGAGGGCACGGGTTAGCGTTAGCGTACGGGTTAGGATTAGGGGACGGGTGAGGGTCAGGCTTCGGGTAAGGGTTAGGGTTAGGGTTCGGGCTAGGGTTAGGGTTAGGGGACGGGGATGGTTTAGGGTACAGGTTAGGGTAAGACAACGCTTTAGGGGGAGAGTACATGTGAGGGCGCGGGTTAGCGTTAGCGTACGGGTTAGGATTAGGGGACGGGTGAGGGTCAGGCTTCGGGGAAGGGTTAGGGTTAGGGTTCGGGCTAGGGTTAGGGTTAGGGGACGGGGACGGTTTAGGGTCCAGGTGAGGGTACGACAACACTTTAGGGGGAGCGTACGTGTGAAGGCGCGGGTTAGCGTTAGCGTACGGGTTAGGATTAGGGGACGGGTGAGGGTCAGGCTTCGGGGAAGGGTTAGGGTTAGGGTTCGGGCTAGGGTTAGGGTTAGGGGATGGGGACGGTTTAGGGTCCAGGTGAGGGTACGACAACGCTTTAGGGGGAGCGTACGTGTGAGGGCGCGGGTTTGCGTTAGCGTACAGGTTAGGATTAGGGGACGGGTGAGGGTCAGGTTTCGGGGAAGGGTTAGGGTTAGGGTTCGGCCTGGGTTAGGGTTAGGGGACGGGGACGGTTTAGGGTCCAGGTGAGGGTAAGACAATGCTTTAGGGGGAGCGTACGTGTGAGGATGCGGGTTAGCGTTAGCGTACGGGTTAGGATTAGGGGACGGGTGAGGGTCAGGATTCGGGGAAGGGTTAGGGTTAGGGTTCGGGCTAGGGTTAGGGTTAGGGGACGGGGATGGTTTAGGGTACAGGTTAGGGTAAGACAACGCTTTAGGGGGAGCGTACATGTGAGGGCGCGGGTTAGCGTTAGCGTACGGGTTAGGATTAGGGGACGGGTGAGGGTCAGGCTTCGGGGAAGGGTTAGGGTTAGGGTTCGGGCTAGGGTTAGGGTTAGGGGACGGGGACGGTTTAGGGTCCAGGTGAGGGTATGACAACGCTTTAGGGGGAGCGTACGTGTGAGGGCGTGGTTTAGCGTTAGCGTACGGGTTAGGATTAGGGGACGGGTGAGGGTCAGGCTTCGGGGAAGGGTTAGGGTTAGGGTTCAAGCTAGGGTTAGGGTTAGGGGACGGGGACGGTTTAGGGTCCAGGTGAGGGTACGAGAACGCTTTAGGGGGAGCGTACGTATGAGGGCGCAGGTTAGTGTTAGCGTACGGGTTAGGATTAGGGGACGGGTGAGGGTCAGGCGTCGGGGAAGGGTTAGGGTTAGGGTTCGGGCTAGGGTTAGGGTTAGGGGACGGGGACGGTTTAGGGTCCAGGTGAGGGTAGGACAGTGCTTTAGGGGGAGCGTACGTGTGAGGGCGCGGGTTAAGGTTAGCGTACGTGTTAGGATTAGGAGACGGGTGAGTGTCAGGCTTCGGGGAAGGGTTAGGGTTAGGGTTCGGGCTAGGGTTAGGGTTAGGGGACGGGGACGGTTTAGGGTCCAGGTGAGGGTACGACAACACTTTAGGGGGAGCGTACGTGTGAGGGCGCAGGTTAGCGTTAGCGTACGGGTTAGCATTAGGGGACGGGTGAGGGTCAGGCTTCGGGGAAGGGTTAGGGTTAGGGTTCGGGCTAGGGTTAGGGGACGGGGACGGTTTAGGGTCCAGGTGAGGGTACGACAATGCTTTAGGAGTAGCGTACGTGTTAGGGCGCTGGTTAGCGTTATTGTACGGGTTAGGGTTAGGGGACTGGTGAGGGTCAGGCTTCGGAGAAGGGTTAGGGTTAGGGTTCGGGCTAGGGTTAGGGTTAGGGGATGGGGACGGTTTAGGGTCCAGGTGAGGGTAAGACAATGCTTTAGGGGGAGCGTACGTGTGAGGATGCGGGTTAGCGTTAGCGTACGGGTTAGGATTAGGGGACGGGTGAGGGTCAGGATTCGGGGAAGGGTTAGGGTTAGGGTTCGGGCTAGGGTTAGGGTTAGGGGACGGGGATGGTTTAGGGTACAGGTTAGGGTAAGACAACGCTTTAGGGGGAGCGTACATGTGAGGGCGCGGGTTAGCGTTAGCGTACGGGTTAGGATTAGGGGATGGGTGAGGGTCAGGCTTCGGGGAAGGGTTAGGGTTAGGGTTCGGGCTAGGGTTAGGGTTAGGGGATGGGGACGGTTTAGGGTCCAGGTGAGGGTATGACAACGCTTTAGGGGGAGCGTACGTGTGAGGGCGTGGTTTAGCGTTAGCGTACGGGTTAGGATTAGGGGACGGGTGAGGGTCAGGCTTCGGGGAATTGTTAGGGTTAGGGTTCGGGCTAGGGTTAGGGTTAGGGGACGGGGACGGTTTAGGGTCCAGGTGACGGTACGACAACACTTTAGGGGGAGCACACGTGTGAGGACGCGGGTTAGCGTTAGCGTACGGGTTAGGATTAGGGGACGGGTGAGGGTCAGGCTTCGGGGAAGGGTTAGGGTTAGGGTTCAAGCTAGGGTTAGGGTTAGGGGACGGGGAAGGTTTAGGGTCCAGGTGAGGGTACGAGAACGCTTTAGGGGGAGCGTACGTATGAGGGCGCGGGTTAGCGTTAGCGTACGGGTTAGGATTAGGGGACGGGTGAGGGTCAGGCGTCGGGGAAGGGTTAGGGTTAGGGTTCGAGCTAGGGTTAGGGTTAGGGGACGGGGACGGTTTAGGGTCCAGGTGAGGGTACGACAACGCTTTAGGGGGAGCGTACGTGTGAGGGCGCGGGTTAGCGTTAGCGTACGGGTTAGGATTAGGGGACGGGTGAGGGTCAGGCTTCGGGGAAGGGTTAGGGTTAGGGTTCGGGCTAGGGTTAGGGTTAGGGGACGGGGACGGTTTAGGGTCCAGGTGAGGGTACGACAACGCTTTAGGGGGAGCGTACGTGTGAGGGCGTGGGTTAGCGTTAGCGTACGGGTTAGGATTAGGAGACGGGTGAGGGTCAGGCTTCGGGGAAGGGTTAGGGTTAGGGTTCGGGCTAGGGTTAGGGTTAGGGGACGGGGACGGTTTAGGGTCCAGGTGAGGGTACGACAACGCTTTATGGGGAGCGTACGTGTGAGGGCGCGGGTTAGCGTTAGCGTACGGGTTAGCATTAGGGGACGGGTGAGGGTCAGGCTTCGGGGAAGGGTTAGGGTTAGGGTTCGGGCTAGGGTTAGGGTTAGGGGACGGGGACGGTTTAGGGTCCAGGTGAGGGTACGACAACGCTTTAGGGGGAGAGTACGTGTGAGGGCGCGGGTTAGCGTTAGCGTACGGGTTAGGATTAGGGGACGGGTGAGGGTCAGGCTTCGGGGAAGTGTTAGGGTTGGGTTCGGGCTAGGGTTAGGGTTAGGGGACGGGGACGGTTTAGGGTCCAGGTGACGGTACGACAACACTTTAGGGGAAGCACACGTGTGAGGGCGCGGGTTAGCGTTAGCGTACGGGTTAGGATTAGGGGACGGGTGAGGGTCAGGCTTCGGGGAAGGGTTAGGGTTAGGGTTCAAGCTAGGGTTAGGGTTAGGGGACGGGGACGGTTTAGGGTCCAGGTGAGGGTACGAGAACGCTTTAGGGGGAGCGTACGTATGAGGGCGCGGGTTAGTGTTAGCGTACGGGTTAGGATTAGGGGACGGGTGAGGGTCAGGCGTCGGGGAAGGGTTAGGGTTAGGGTTCGGGCTAGGGTTAGGGTTAGGGGACGGGGACGGTTTAGGGTCCAGGTGAGGGTAGGACAGTGCTTTAGGGGGAGCGTACGTGTGAGGGCGCGGGTTAAGGTTAGCGTACGTGTTAGGATTAGGAGACGGGTGAGGGTCAGGCTTCGGGGAAGGGTTAGGGTTAGGGTTCGGGCTAGGGTTAGGGTTAGGGGACGGGGACGGTTTAGGGTCCAGGTGAGGGTACGACAACACTTTAGGGGGAGCATACGTGTGAGGGCGCAGGTTAGCGTTAGCGTACGGGTTAGCATTAGGGGACGGGTGAGGGTCAGGCTTCGGGGAAGGGTTAGGGTTAGGGTTTGGGCTAGGGTTAGGGTTAGGGGACGGGGACGGTTTAGGGTCCAGGTGAGGGTACGACAACGCTTTAGGGGGAGAGTACGTGTGAGGGCGCGGGTTAGCGTTAGCGTACGGGTTAGGATTAGGGGACGGGTGAGGGTCAGGCTTCGGGGAAGTGTTAGGGTTAGGGTTCGGGCTAGGGTTAGGGTTAGGGGACAGGGACGGTTTAGGGTCCAGGTGAGGGTACGACAATGCTTTAGGGGGAGCGTACGTGTTAGGGCGCTGGTTAGCGTTATTGTACGGGTTAGGGTTAGGGGACTGGTGAGGGTCAGGCTTCGGGGAAGGGTTAGGGTTAGGGTTCGGGCTAGGGTTAGGGTTAGGGGATGGGGACGGTTTAGGGTCCAAGTGAGGGTATGAGAACGCTTTAGGGGGAGCGTACGTGTGAGGGCGCGGGTTAGCGTTAGCGTACGGGTTAGGATTAAGGGACGGGTGAGGGTCAGGCTTCGGGGAAGTGTTAGGGTTAGGGTTCGGGCTAGGGTTAGGGTTAGGGGACGGGGTCGGTTTAGGGTCCAGGTGAGGGTACGAGAACGCTTTAGGGGGAGAGTACGTGTGAGTGCGTGGGTTAGCGTTAGCGTACGGGTTAGGATTAGGGGACGGGTGAGGGTCAGGCTTCGGGGAAGGGTTAGGGTTAGGGTTCGGGCTAGGGCTAGGGTTAGGGGACGGGGACGGTTTAGGGTCCAGGTGAGGGCACGACAATGCTTTAGGGGGAGCGTACGTGTGAGGGCGCGGGTTAGCGTTAGCGTACAGGTTAGGATTAGGGGACGGGTGAGGGTCAGGCTTCGGGGAAGGGTTAGGGTTAGGGTTCGGGCTAGGGTTAGGGTTAGGGGACTTGATCAGTTTAGGGTCCAGTTGAGGGTACGAGAACTCTTTAGGGGGAGAGTACGTGTGAGGGCGCGGTTTAGCGTTAGCGTACGGGTTAGGATTAGGGGACGGGTGAGGGTCAGGTTTCGGGGAAGGGTTAGGGTTAGGGTTCGGGCTAGGGTTAGGGTTAGGGGACGCGGATGGTTTAGGGTCCAGGTGAGGATACTACAATGCTTTAGGGGGAGCGTACGTGTGAGGGCGCGGGTTAGCGTTAGCGTACGGGTTAGGATTAGGGGACGGGTGAGTGTCAGGCTTCGGGGAAGGGTTAGGGTTAGGGTTCGGGCTAGGGTTAGGGTTAGGGGACGGGGACGGTTTAGGGTCCAGGTGAGGGTACGAGAACGCTTTAGGGGGAGTGTACGTATGAGGGCGCGGGTTAGCGTTAGCGTACGGGTTCGGTTTAGGGGACGGGTGAGGGTCAGGCTTCGGGGAAGGGTTAGGGTTAGGGTTCGGGCTAGGGTTAGGGTTAGGGGACGGGGACGGTTTAGGGTCCAGGTGAGGGTACGACAACGCTTTAGGGGGAGCGTACGTGTGAGGGCGCGGGTTAGCGTTAGCGTACGGGTTAGCATTAGGGGACGGGTGAGGGTCAGGCTTCGGGGAAGGGTTAGGGTTAGGGTTCGGGCTAGGGTTAGGGGACGGGGACGGTTTAGGGTCCAGGTGAGGGTACGACAATGCTTTAGGAGTAGCGTACGTGTTAGGGCGCTGGTTAGCGTTATTGTACGGGTTAGGGTTAGGGGACTGGTGAGGGTCAGGCTTCGGAGAAGGGTTAGGGTTAGGGTTCGGGCTAGGGTTAGGGTTAGGGGATGGGGACGGTTTAGGGTCCAGGTGAGGGTAAGACAATGCTTTAGGGGGAGCGTACGTGTGAGGATGCGGGTTAGCGTTAGCGTACGGGTTAGGATTAGGGGACGGGTGAGGGTCAGGATTCGGGGAAGGGTTAGGGTTAGGGTTCGG
This sequence comes from Delphinus delphis, assembly GCF_949987515.2. Taxonomy (NCBI): domain Eukaryota; kingdom Metazoa; phylum Chordata; class Mammalia; order Artiodactyla; family Delphinidae; genus Delphinus; species Delphinus delphis. Next base: position 53,792,111 of record NC_082699.1, read on the forward strand.
GCTAGGGTTAGGGTTAGGGGACGGGGATGGTTTAGGGTACAGGTTAGGGTAAGACAACGCTTTAGGGGGAGCGTACATGTGAGGGCGCGGGTTAGCGTTAGCGTACGGGTTAGGATTAGGGGACGGGTGAGGGTCAGGCTTCGGGGAAGGGTTAGGGTTAGGGTTCGGGCTAGGGTTAGGGTTAGGGGATGGGGACGGTTTAGGGTCCAGGTGAGGGTATGACAACGCTTTAGGGGGAGCGTACGTGTGAGGGCGTGGTTTAGCGTTAGCGTACGGGTTAGGATTAGGGGACGGGTGAGGGTCAGGCTTCGGGGAATTGTTAGGGTTAGGGTTCGGGCTAGGGTTAGGGTTAGGGGACGGGGACGGTTTAGGGTCCAGGTGACGGTACGACAACACTTTAGGGGGAGCACACGTGTGAGGACGCGGGTTAGCGTTAGCGTACGGGTTAGGATTAGGGGACGGGTGAGGGTCAGGCTTCGGGAAAGGGTTAGGGTTAGGGTTCAAGCTAGGGTTAGGGTTAGGGGACGGGGAAGGTTTAGGGTCCAGGTGAGGGTACGAGAACGCTTTAGGGGGAGCGTACGTATGAGGGCGCGGGTTAGCGTTAGCGTACGGGTTAGGATTAGGGGACGGGTGAGGGTCAGGCGTCGGGGAAGGGTTAGGGTTAGGGTTCGAGCTAGGGTTAGGGTTAGGGGACGGGGACGGTTTAGGGTCCAGGTGAGGGTACGACAACGCTTTAGGGGGAGCGTACGTGTGAGGGCGCGGGTTAGCGTTAGCGTACGGGTTCGGTTTAGGGGACGGGTGAGGGTCAGGCTTCGGGGAAGGGTTAGGGTTAGGGTTCGGGCTAGGGTTAGGGTTAGGGGACGGGGACGGTTTAGGGTCCAGGTGAGGGTACGACAACGCTTTAGGGGGAGCGTACGTGTGAGGGCGTGGGTTAGCGTTAGCGTACGGGTTAGGATTAGGAGACGGGTGAGGGTCAGGCTTCGGGGAAGGGTTAGGGTTAGGGTTCGGGCTAGGGTTAGGGTTAGGGGACGGGGACGGTTTAGGGTCCAGGTGAGGGTACGACAACGCTTTATGGGGAGCGTACGTGTGAGGGCGCGGGTTAGCGTTAGCGTACGGGTTAGCATTAGGGGACGGGTGAGGGTCAGGCTTCGGGGAAGGGTTAGGGTTAGGGTTCGGGCTAGGGTTAGGGTTAGGGGACGGGGACGGTTTAGGGTCCAGGTGAGGGTACGACAACGCTTTAGGGGGAGAGTACGTGTGAGGGCGCGGGTTAGCGTTAGCGTACGGGTTAGGATTAGGGGACGGGTGAGGGTCAGGCTTCGGGGAAGTGTTAGGGTTGGGTTCGGGCTAGGGTTAGGGTTAGGGGACGGGGACGGTTTAGGGTCCAGGTGACGGTACGACAACACTTTAGGGGAAGCACACGTGTGAGGGCGCGGGTTAGCGTTAGCGTACGGGTTAGGATTAGGGGACGGGTGAGGGTCAGGCTTCGGGGAAGGGTTAGGGTTAGGGTTCAAGCTAGGGTTAGGGTTAGGGGACGGGGACGGTTTAGGGTCCAGGTGAGGGTACGAGAACGCTTTAGGGGGAGCGTACGTATGAGGGCGCGGGTTAGTGTTAGCGTACGGGTTAGGATTAGGGGACGGGTGAGGGTCAGGCGTCGGGGAAGGGTTAGGGTTAGGGTTCGGGCTAGGGTTAGGGTTAGGGGACGGGGACGGTTTAGGGTCCAGGTGAGGGTAGGACAGTGCTTTAGGGGGAGCGTACGTGTGAGGGCGCGGGTTAAGGTTAGCGTACGTGTTAGGATTAGGAGACGGGTGAGGGTCAGGCTTCGGGGAAGGGTTAGGGTTAGGGTTCGGGCTAGGGTTAGGGTTAGGGGACGGGGACGGTTTAGGGTCCAGGTGAGGGTACGACAACACTTTAGGGGGAGCGTACGTGTGAGGGCGCAGGTTAGCGTTAGCGTACGGGTTAGCATTAGGGGGCGGGTGAGGGTCAGGCTTCGGGGAAGGGTTAGGGTTAGGGTTCGGGCTAGGGTTAGGGTTAGGGGACGGGGACGGTTTAGGGTCCAGGTGAGGGTACGACAACGCTTTAGGGGGAGAGTACGTGTGAGGGCGCGGGTTAGCGTTAGCGTACGGGTTAGGATTAGGGGACGGGTGAGGGTCAGGCTTCGGGGAAGTGTTAGGGTTAGGGTTCGGGCTAGGGTTAGGGTTAGGGGACAGGGACGGTTTAGGGTCCAGGTGAGGGTACGACAATGCTTTAGGGGGAGCGTACGTGTTAGGGCGCTGGTTAGCGTTATTGTACGGGTTAGGGTTAGGGGACTGGTGAGGGTCAGGCTTCGGAGAAGGGTTAGGGTTAGGGTTCGGGCTAGGGTTAGGGTTAGGGGATGGGGACGGTTTAGGGTCCAAGTGATGGTATGAGAACGCTTTAGGGGGAGCGTACGTGTGAGGGCGCGGGTTAGCGTTAGCGTACGGGTTAGGATTAGGGGACGGGTGAGGGTCAGGCTTCGGGGAAGGGTTAGGGTTAGGGTTCGGGCTAGGGCTAGGGTTAGGGGACGGGGACGGTTTAGGGTCCAGGTGAGGGCACGACAATGCTTTAGGGGGAGCGTACGTGTGAGGGCGCGGGTTAGCGTTAGCGTACAGGTTAGGATTAGGGGACGGGTGAGGGTCAGGCTTCGGGGAAGGGTTAGGGTTAGGGTTCGGGCTAGGGTTAGGGTTAGGGGACGGGATCAGTTTAGGGTCCAGTTGAGGGTACGAGAACTCTTTAGGGGGAGAGTACGTGTGAGGGCGCGGTTTAGCGTTAGCGTACGGGTTAGGATTAGGGGACGGGTGAGGGTCAGGTTTCGGGGAAGGGTTAGGGTTAGGGTTCGGGCTAGGGTTAGGGTTAGGGGACGCGGATGGTTTAGGGTCCAGGTGAGGATACTACAATGCTTTAGGGGGAGCGTACGTGTGAGGGCGCGGGTTAGCGTTAGCGTACGGGTTAGGATTAGGGGACGGGTGAGTGTCAGGCTTCGGGGAAGGGTTAGGGTTAGGGTTCGGGCTAGGGTTAGGGTTAGGGGACGGGGACGGTTTAGGGTCCAGGTGAGGGTACGAGAACGCTTTAGGGGGAGTGTACGTATGAGGGCGCGGGTTAGCGTTAGCGTACGGGTTCGGTTTAGGGGACGGGTGAGGGTCAGGCTTCGGGGAAGGGTTAGGGTTAGGGTTCGGGCTAGGGTTAGGGTTAGGGGACGGGGACGGTTTAGGGTCCAGGTGAGGGTACGACAACGCTTTAGGGGGAGCGTACGTGTGAGGGCGCGGGTTAGCGTTAGCGTACGGGTTAGCATTAGGGGACGGGTGAGGGTCAGGCTTCGGGGAAGGGTTAGGGTTAGGGTTCGGGCTAGGGTTAGGGGACGGGGACGGTTTAGGGTCCAGGTGAGGGTACGACAATGCTTTAGGAGTAGCGTACGTGTTAGGGCGCTGGTTAGCGTTATTGTACGGGTTAGGGTTAGGGGACTGGTGAGGGTCAGGCTTCGGAGAAGGGTTAGGGTTAGGGTTCGGGCTAGGGTTAGGGTTAGGGGATGGGGACGGTTTAGGGTCCAAGTGAGGGTATGAGAACGCTTTAGGGGGAGCGTACGTGTGAGGGCGCGGGTTAGCGTTAGCGTACGGGTTAGGATTAGGGGACGGGTGAGTGTCAGGCTTCGGGGAAGTGTTAGGGTTAGGGTTCGGGCTAGGGTTAGGGTTAGGGGACGGGGTCGGTTTAGGGTCCAGGTGAGGGTACGAGAACGCTTTAGGGGGAGAGTACGTGTGAGTGCGTGGGTTAGCGTTAGCGTACGGGTTAGGATTAGGGGACGGGTGAGGGTCAGGCTTCGGGGAAGGGTTAGGGTTAGGGTTCGGGCTAGGGCTAGGGTTAGGGGACGGGGACGGTTTAGGGTCCAGGTGAGGGCACGACAATGCTTTAGGGGGAGCGTACGTGTGAGGGCGCGGGTTAGCGTTAGCGTACAGGTTAGGATTAGGGGACGGGTGAGGGTCAGGCTTCGGGGAAGGGTTAGGGTTAGGGTTCGGGCTAGGGTTAGGGTTAGGGGACGGGGACCGTTTAGGGTCCAGGTGAGGGTACGACAATGCTTTAGGAGTAGCGTACGTGTTAGGGCGCTGGTTAGCGTTATTGTAGGGGTTAGGGTTAGGGGACTGGTGAGGGTCAGGCTTCGGGGAAGGGTTAGGGTTAGGGTTCGGGCTAGGGTTAGGGTTAGGGGACGGGGACGGTTTAGGGTCCAGGTGAGGGTACGACAACACTTTAGGGGGAGCGTACGTGTGAGGGCGCGGGTTAGCGTTAGCGTACGGGTTAGGATTAGGGGACGGGTGAGGGTCAGGCTTCGGGGAAGAGTTAGGGTTAGGGTTCGGGCTAGGGTTAGGGTTAGGGGACGGGGACGGTTTAGGGTCCAGGTGAGGGTACGACAACGCTTTAGGGGGAGCGTACGTGTGAGGGCGCGGGTTAGCGTTAGCGTACGGGTTAGGATTAGGGGACGGGTGAGGGTCAGGCTTCGGGGAAGGGTTAGGGTTAGGGTTCGGGCTAGGGTTAAGGTTAGGGGACGGGGACGGTTTAGGGTCCAGGTGAGGGTAGGACAGCGCTTTAGGGGGAGCGTACGTGTGAAGGCACGGGTTAGCGTTAGCGTACGGGTTAGGATTAGGAGACGGTTGAGGGTCAGGCTTCGGGGAAGGGTTAGGGTTAGGGTTCGGGCTGGGGTTAGGGTTAGGGGACGGGGACGGTTTAGGGTCCAGGTGAGGGTACGACAATGCTTTATGGGGAGCGTACGTGTGTGGGCGCGGGTTAGCATTAGCTTACGGGTTAGCACTAGGGGACGGGTGAGGGTCAGGCTTCGGGGAAGGGTTAGGGTTAGGGTTCGGCCTGGGTTAGGGTTAGGGGACGGGGACGGTTTAGGGTCCAGGTGAGGGTAAGACAATGCTTTAGGGGGAGCGTACGTGTGAGGTCGCGGGTTAGCGTTAGCGTACGGGTTAGGATTAGGGGACGGGTGAGGGTCAGGATTCGGGGAAGGGTTAGGGTTAGGGTTCGGGCTAGGGTTAGGGTTAGGGGACGGGGATGGTTTAGGGTACAGGTTAGGGTAAGACAACGCTTTAGGGGGAGCGTACATATGAGGGCGCGGGTTAGCATTAGCGTACGGGTTAGGATTAGGGGACGGGTGAGGGTCAGGCTTCGGGGAAGGGTTAGGGTTAGGGTTCGGGCTAGGGTTAGGTTTAGGGGACGGGGACGGTTTAGGGTCCAGGTGAGGGTACGACAACACTTTAGGGGGAGCGTACGTGTGAGGGCGCGGGTTAGCGTTAGCGTACGGGTTAGGATTAGGGGACGGGTGAGGGTCAGGCTTCGGGGAAGGGTTAGGGTTAGGGTTCGGGCTAGGGTTAGGGTTAGGGGACGGGGACGGTTTAGGGTCCAGGTGAGGGTACGAGAACGCTTTAGGGGGAGCGTACGTATGAGGGCGCGGGTTAGCGTTAACGTACGGGTTAGGATTAGGGGACGGGTGACGGTCAGGCGTCGGGGAAGTGTTAGGGTTAGGGTTCGGGCTAGGGTTAGGGTTAGGGGACGGGGACGGTTTAGGGTCCAGGTGAGGGTACGACAACGCTTTAGGGGGAGCGTACGTGTGAGGGCGTGGGTTAGCGTTAGCGTACGGGTTAGGATTAGGGGACGGGTGAGGGTCAGGCTTCGATAAAGGGTTAGTGTTAGGGTTCGGGCTAGGGTTAGGGTTAGGGGACGGGGACGGTTTAGGGTCCAGGTGAGGGTAGGACAGCGCTTTAGGGGGAGCGTACGTGTGAGGGCACGGGTTAGCGTTAGCGTACGGGTTAGGATTAGGAGACAGTTGAGGGTCAGGCTTCAGGGAAGGGTTAGGGTTAGGGTTCGGGCTGGGGTTAGGGTTAGGGGACGGGGACGGTTTAGGGTCCAGGTGAGGGTACGACAACGCTTTATGGGGAGCGTACGTGTGTGGGCGCGGGTTAGCGTTAGCTTACGGGTTAGCATTAGGGGACGGGTGAGGGTCAGGCTTCGGGGAAGGGTTAGGGTTAGGGTTCGGGCTAGGGTTAGGGTTAGGGGACGGGGACGGTTTAGGGTCCAGGTGAGTGTACGACAACGCTTTAGGGGCAGAGTACGTGTGAGGGCGCGTGTTAGCGTTAGCGTACGGGTTAGGATTAGGGGACGGGTGAGGGTCAGGCTTCGGGGAAGTGTTAGGGTTAGGGTTCGGGCTAGGGTTAGGGTTAGGGGACGGGGACGGTTTAGGGTCCAGGTAAGGGTACGACAACGCTTTAGGAGGAGCGTACGTGTGAGGGCGTGGGTTAGCGTTAGCGTCCGGGTTAGGATTAGGGGACGGGTGAGGGTCAGGCTTCGGGGAAGGGTTAGGGTTAGGGTTTGTGCTAGGGTTACGGTTAGGGGACGGGGACGGTTTAGGGTCCAGGTGAGGGTACGAGAACGCTTTAGGGGGAGCGTACGTGTGAGGGCGCGGGTTAGCGTTAGCGTACGGGTTAGGATTAGGGGACGGGTGAGGGTCAGGCTTCGGGGAAGGGTTAGGGTTAGGGTTCGGGCTAGGGTTAGGGTTAGGGGACGGGGACGGTTTAGGGTCCAGCTGAGGGTACGACAACGCTTTAGGGGGAGCGCACGTGTGAGGGCGCGGGTTAGCGTTAGCGTATGGGTTAGGATTAGGGGACGGGTGAGGGTCAGGCTTCGGGGAAGGGTTAGGGTTAGGGTTCGGGCTAGGATTAGGGTTAGGGGACGGGGACGGTTTAGGGTCCAGGTTAGGGTACGACAACGCTTCAAGGGGAGCTTACGTGTGAGGGCACGGGTTAGCGTTAGCGTACGGGTTAGGATTAGGGGACGGGTGAGGATCAGGCTTCGGGGAAGGGTTAGGGTTAGGGTTCGGTCTAGGGTTAGGGTTAGGGGATGGGGACGGTTTAGGGTCCAGGTGAGGGTACGACAACGCTTTAGGGGGAGCGTACGTGTGAGGGCGCGGGTTGGCGTTAGCGTACAGGTTAGGATTAGGGGACGGGTGAGGGTCAGGTTTCGGGGAAGGGTTAGGGTTAGGGTTCGGCCTGGGTTAGGGTTAGGGGACGGGGACGGTTTAGGGTCCAGGTGAGGGTACGACAACACTTTAGGGGGAACGTACGTGTGAGTGCGCGGGTTAGCGTTAGCGTACGGGTTAGGATTAGGGGACGGGTGAGGGTCAGGCTTCGGGGAAGGGTTAGGGTTAGGGTTCGGGCTAGGGTTAGGGTTAGGGGACGGGGACGGTTTAGGGTCCAGGTGAGGGTACGACAACGCTTTAGGGGGAGCGTACGTGTGAGGGCGTGGGTTAGCGTTAGCGTACTGGTTAGGAGTAGGGGACGGGTGAGGGTCAGGCTTCGGGGAAGTGTTAGGGTTAGGGTTCGGGCTAGGGTTAGGGTTAGGGGACGGGGACGGTTTAGGGTCCAGGTGAGGGTAGGACAGTGCTTTAAGGGGAGCGTACGTGTGAGGGCGCGGGTTAAGGTTAGCGTACGGGTTAGGATTAGGAGACGGGTGAGGGTCAGGCTTCGGGGAAGGGTTAGGGTTAGGGTTCGGGCTAGGGTTAGGGTTAGGGGACCGGGACGGTTTAGGGTCCAGGTGAGGGTACGACAACGCTTTAGGGGGAGCGTACGTGTGAGGGCGCAGGTTAGCGTTAGCGTACGGGTTAGCATTAGGGGACGGGTGAGGGTCAGGCTTCGGGGAAGGGTTAGGGTTAGGGTTCGGGCTAGGGTTAGGGTTAGGGGACGGGGACGGTTTAGGGTCCAGGTGAGGGTACGACAACGCTTTAGGGGGAGAGTACGTGTGAGGGCGCGGGTTAGCGTTAGCGTACGGGTTAGGATTAGGGGACGTGTGAGTGTCAGGCTTCGGGGAAGTGTTAGGGTTAGGGTTCGGGCTAGGGTTAGGGTTAGGGGACAGGGACGGTTTAGGGTCCAGGTGAGGGTACGACAATGCTTTAGGGGGAGCGTACGTGTGAGGGCGTGGGTTGGCGTTAGCGTACGGGTTAGGATTAGGGGACGGGTGAGGGTCAGGTTTCGGGGAAGGGTTAGGTTTAGGGTTCTGGCTAGGGTTAGGGTTAGGGGACGGGGACGGTTTAGGGTCCAGGTGAGGGTAAGACAACGCTTTATGGGGAGCGTACGTGTGAGGGCGCGGGTTAGCGTTAGCGTACGGGTTAGCATTAGGGGACTGGTGAGGGTCAGGCTTCGGGGAAGGGTTAGGGTTAGGGTTCGGGCTAGGGTTAGGGGACGGGGACGGTTTAGGGTTCAGGTGAGGGTACGACAATGCTTTAGGAGTAGCGTACGTGTTAGGGCGCTGGTTAGCGTTATTGTACGGGTTAGGGTTAGGGGACTGGTGAGGGTCAGGCTTCGGAGAAGGGTTAGGGTTAGGGTTCGGGCTAGGGTTAGGGTTAGGGGATGGGGACGGTTTAGGGTCCAGGTGAGGGTATGAGAACGCTTTAGGGGGAGCGTACGTGTGAGGGCGCGGGTTAGCGTTAGCGTACGGGTTAGGATTAGGGGACGGGTGAGGGTCAGGCTTCGGGGAAGTGTTAGGGTTAGGGTTCGGGCTAGGGTTAGGGTTAGGGGACGGGGACGGTTTAGGGTCCAGGTGAGGGTACGACAACGCTTTAGGGGGAGCGTACGTGTGAGGGCGTGGGTTAGCGTTAGCGTACGGGTTAGGATTAGGGGACGGGTGAGGTTCAGGCTTCGGGGAAGGGTTAGGGTTAGGGTTCGGGCTAGGGTTAGGGTTAGGGGACGGGGACGGTTTAGGGTCCAGGTGAGGGTACGACAACGCTTTAGGGGGAGCGTACCTGTGAGGGCGCGGGTTAGCGTTAGCGTACGGGTTAGGATTAGGGGACGGGTGAGGGTCAGGCGTCGGGGAAGGGTTAGGGTTAGGGTTCGGGCTAGGGTTAGGGTTAGGGGACGGGGACGGTTTAGGGTCCAGGTGAGGGTACGACAACGCTTTAGGGGGAGCGTACGTGTGAGGGCGTGGGTTAGCGTTACCGTACGGGTTAGGATTAGGGGAAGGGTGAGGGTCAGGCTTCGATAAAGGGTTAGTGTTAGGGTTCGGGCTAGGGTTAGGGTTAGGGGACGGGGACGGTTTAGGGTCCAGGTGAGGGTAGGACAGCGCTTTAGGGGGAGCGTACGTGTGAGGGCACGGGTTAGCGTTAGCGTACGGGTTAGGATTAGGAGACGGTTGAGGGTCAGGCTTCGGGGAAGGGTTAGGGTTAGGGTTCGGGCTAGGGTTAGGGTTAGGGGACGGGGACGGTTTAGGGTCCAGGTGAGGGTAAGACAATGCTTTAGGGAGAGCGTACGTGTGAGGGCGCGGGTTAGCGTTAGCGTACGGGTTAGGATTAGGGGACGGGTGAGGGTCAGGCTTCGGGGAAGGGTTAGGGTTAGGGTTCGGGCTAGGGTTAGGGTTAGGGGACGGGGACGGTTTAGGGTCCAGGTGAGGGTACGACAACGCTTTAGGGGGAGCGTACGTGTGAGGGCGCGGGTTGGAGTTAGCGTACGGGTTAGGATTAGGGGACGGGTGAGGGTCAGGTTTCGGGGAAGGGTTAGGGTTAGGGTTCGGGCTAGGGTTAGGGTTAGGGGACGGGGACGGTTTAGGGTCCAGGTGAGGGTACGACAATGCTTTAGGGGGAGCGTACGTGTGAGGGCGCGGGTTAGCGTTAGCGTACGGGTTAGGATTAGGGGACGGGTTAGGGTCAGGCTTCGGGGAAGGGTTAGGGTTAGGGTTCGGGCTAGGGTTAGGGTTAGGGGACGGGGACGGTTTAGGGTCCAGGTGAGGGTAAGACAATGCTTTAGGGGGAGCGTACCTGTGAGGGCGCGGGTTAGCGTTAGCGTACGGGTTAGGATTAGGGGACGGGTGAGGGTCAGGCTTCGGGGAAGGGTTAGGGTTAGGGTTCGGGCTAGGGTTAGGGTTAGGGGACGGGGACGGTTTAAGGTCCAGGTGAGGGTACGACAACGCTTTAGGGGGAGCGTACGTGTGAGGGCGTGGGTTAGCGTTAGCGTACGGGTTAGGATTAGGGGACGGGTGAGGGTCAGGCTTCGGGGAAGGGTTAGGGTTAGCATTCGGGCTAGGGTTAGGGTTAGGGGACGGGGACGGTTTAGGGTCCAGGTGAGGGTACGACAACACTTTAGGGGGAGCGTACGTGTGAGGGCGCGGGTTAGCGATAGCGTACGGGTTAGGATTAGGGGACGGGTGAGGGTCAGGCTTCGGGGAAGGGTTAGGGTTAGGGTTCGGGCTAGGGTTAGGGTTAGGGGACGGGGACGGTTTAGGGTCCAGGTGAGGGTACGAGAACGCTTCAGGGGGAGCCTACGTATGAGGGCGCGGGTTAGCGTTAGCGTACGGGTTAGGATTAGGGGACGGGTGAGGGTCAGGCGTCGGGGAAGGGTTAGGGCTAGGTTTCGGGCTAGGGTTAGGGTTAGGGGACGGGGACGGTTTAGGGTCAAGGTGAGGGTACGAGAACGCTTTAGGGGGAGCGTACGTGTGAGGGCGCGGGATAGCGTTAGCGTACGGGTTCGGATTAGGGGACGGGTGAGGGTCAGGCTTCGGGGAAGGGTTAGGGTTAGGTTTCGGGCTAGGGTTAGGGTTAGGGGACGGGGACGGTTTAGGGTCCAGGTGAGGGTACGAGAACGCTTTTGGGGGAGCGTACGTGTGAGGGCGTGGGTTAGTGTTAGCGTACGGGTTAGGATTACGGGACGGGTGAGGGTCAGGCTTCGTGGAAGTGTTAGGGTTAGGGTTCGGGCTAGGGTTAGGGTTAGGGAACGGGCACGGTTTAGGGTCCAGGTGAGGGTACGACAACGCTTCAGGGGGAGCATACGTGTGAGGGCGCGGGTTAGCGTTAGCGTACGGGTTAGGATTAGGGGACGGGTGAGGGTCAGGCTTCGGGGAAGGGTTAGGGTTAGGGTTCGGGCTAGGGCTAGGGTTAGGGGACGGGGACGGTTTAGGGTCCAGGTGAGGGCACGACAATGCTTTAGGGGGAGCGTACGTGTGAGGGCGCGGGTTAGCGTTAGCGTACAGGTTAGGATTAGGGGACGGGTGAGGGTCAGGCTTCGGGGAAGGGTTAGGGTTAGGGTTCGGGCTAGGGTTAGGGTTAGGGGACGGGGACCGTTTAGGGTCCAGGTGAGGGTACGACAATGCTTTAGGAGTAGCGTACGTGTTAGGGCGCTGGTTAGCGTTATTGTAGGGGTTAGGGTTAGGGGACTGGTGAGGGTCAGGCTTCGGGGAAGGGTTAGGGTTAGGGTTCGGGCTAGGGTTAGGGTTAGGGGACGGGGACGGTTTAGGGTCCAGGTGAGGGTACGACAACACTTTAGGGGGAGCGTACGTGTGAGGGCGCGGGTTAGCGTTAGCGTACGGGTTAGGATTAGGGGACGGGTGAGGGTCAGGCTTCGGGGAAGAGTTAGGGTTAGGGTTCGGGCTAGGGTTAGGGTTAGGGGACGGGGACGGTTTAGGGTCCAGGTGAGGGTACGACAACGCTTTAGGGGGAGCGTACGTGTGAGGGCGCGGGTTAGCGTTAGCGTACGGGTTAGGATTAGGGGACGGGTGAGGGTCAGGCTTCGGGGAAGGGTTAGGGTTAGGGTTCGGGCTAGGGTTAAGGTTAGGGGACGGGGACGGTTTAGGGTCCAGGTGAGGGTAGGACAGCGCTTTAGGGGGAGCGTACGTGTGAAGGCACGGGTTAGCGTTAGCGTACGGGTTAGGATTAGGAGACGGTTGAGGGTCAGGCTTCGGGGAAGGGTTAGGGTTAGGGTTCGGGCTGGGGTTAGGGTTAGGGGACGGGGACGGTTTAGGGTCGAGGTGAGGGTACGACAATGCTTTATGGGGAGCGTACGTGTGTGGGCGCGGGTTAGCATTAGCTTACGGGTTAGCACTAGGGGACGGGTGAGGGTCAGGCTTCGGGGAAGGGTTAGGGTTAGGGTTCGGCCTGGGTTAGGGTTAGGGGACGGGGACGGTTTAGGGTCCAGGTGAGGGTAAGACAATGCTTTAGGGGGAGCGTACGTGTGAGGTCGCGGGTTAGCGTTAGCGTACGGGTTAGGATTAGGGGACGGGTGAGGGTCAGGATTCGGGGAAGGGTTAGGGTTAGGGTTCGGGCTAGGGTTAGGGTTAGGGGACGGGGATGGTTTAGGGTACAGGTTAGGGTAAGACAACGCTTTAGGGGGAGCGTACATATGAGGGCGCGGGTTAGCATTAGCGTACGGGTTAGGATTAGGGGACGGGTGAGGGTCAGGCTTCGGGGAAGGGTTAGGGTTAGGGTTCGGGCTAGGGTTAGGTTTAGGGGACGGGGACGGTTTAGGGTCCAGGTGAGGGTACGACAACACTTTAGGGGGAGCGTACGTGTGAGGGCGCGGGTTAGCGTTAGCGTACGGGTTAGGATTAGGGGACGGGTGAGGGTCAGGCTTCGGGGAAGGGTTAGGGTTAGGGTTCGGGCTAGGGTTAGGGTTAGGGGACGGGGACGGTTTAGGGTCCAGGTGAGGGTACGAGAACGCTTTAGGGGGAGCGTACGTATGAGGGCGCGGGTTAGCGTTAACGTACGGGTTAGGATTAGGGGACGGGTGACGGTCAGGCGTCGGGGAAGTGTTAGGGTTAGGGTTCGGGCTAGGGTTAGGGTTAGGGGACGGGGACGGTTTAGGGTCCAGGTGAGGGTACGACAACGCTTTAGGGGGAGCGTACGTGTGAGGGCGTGGGTTAGCGTTAGCGTACGGGTTAGGATTAGGGGACGGGTGAGGGTCAGGCTTCGATAAAGGGTTAGTGTTAGGGTTCGGGCTAGGGTTAGGGTTAGGGGACGGGGACGGTTTAGGGTCCAGGTGAGGGTAGGACAGCGCTTTAGGGGGAGCGTACGTGTGAGGGCACGGGTTAGCGTTAGCGTACGGGTTAGGATTAGGAGACAGTTGAGGGTCAGGCTTCAGGGAAGGGTTAGGGTTAGGGTTCGGGCTGGGGTTAGGGTTAGGGGACGGGGACGGTTTAGGGTCCAGGTGAGGGTACGACAACGCTTTATGGGGAGCGTACGTGTGTGGGCGCGGGTTAGCGTTAGCTTACGGGTTAGCATTAGGGGACGGGTGAGGGTCAGGCTTCGGGGAAGGGTTAGGGTTAGGGTTCGGGCTAGGGTTAGGGTTAGGGGACGGGGACGGTTTAGGGTCCAGGTGAGTGTACGACAACGCTTTAGGGGCAGAGTACGTGTGAGGGCGCGTGTTAGCGTTAGCGTACGGGTTAGGATTAGGGGACGGGTGAGGGTCAGGCTTCGGGGAAGTGTTAGGGTTAGGGTTCGGGCTAGGGTTAGGGTTAGGGGACGGGGACGGTTTAGGGTCCAGGTAAGGGTACGACAACGCTTTAGGAGGAGCGTACGTGTGAGGGCGTGGGTTAGCGTTAGCGTCCGGGTTAGGATTAGGGGACGGGTGAGGGTCAGGCTTCGGGGAAGGGTTAGGGTTAGGGTTTGTGCTAGGGTTACGGTTAGGGGACGGGGACGGTTTAGGGTCCAGGTGAGGGTACGAGAACGCTTTAGGGGGAGCGTACGTGTGAGGGCGCGGGTTAGCGTTAGCGTACGGGTTAGGATTAGGGGACGGGTGAGGGTCAGGCTTCGGGGAAGGGTTAGGGTTAGGGTTCGGGCTAGGGTTAGGGTTAGGGGACGGGGACGGTTTAGGGTCCAGCTGAGGGTACGACAACGCTTTAGGGGGAGCGCACGTGTGAGGGCGCGGGTTAGCGTTAGCGTATGGGTTAGGATTAGGGGACGGGTGAGGGTCAGGCTTCGGGGAAGGGTTAGGGTTAGGGTTCGGGCTAGGATTAGGGTTAGGGGACGGGGACGGTTTAGGGTCCAGGTTAGGGTACGACAACGCTTCAAGGGGAGCTTACGTGTGAGGGCACGGGTTAGCGTTAGCGTACGGGTTAGGATTAGGGGACGGGTGAGGATCAGGCTTCGGGGAAGGGTTAGGGTTAGGGTTCGGTCTAGGGTTAGGGTTAGGGGATGGGGACGGTTTAGGGTCCAGGTGAGGGTACGACAACGCTTTAGGGGGAGCGTACGTGTGAGGGCGCGGGTTGGCGTTAGCGTACAGGTTAGGATTAGGGGACGGGTGAGGGTCAGGTTTCGGGGAAGGGTTAGGGTTAGGGTTCGGCCTGGGTTAGGGTTAGGGGACGGGGACGGTTTAGGGTCCAGGTGAGGGTACGACAACACTTTAGGGGGAACGTACGTGTGAGTGCGCGGGTTAGCGTTAGCGTACGGGTTAGGATTAGGGGACGGGTGAGGGTCAGGCTTCGGGGAAGGGTTAGGGTTAGGGTTCGGGCTAGGGTTAGGGTTAGGGGACGGGGACGGTTTAGGGTCCAGGTGAGGGTACGACAACGCTTTAGGGGGAGCGTACGTGTGAGGGCGTGGGTTAGCGTTAGCGTACTGGTTAGGAGTAGGGGACGGGTGAGGGTCAGGCTTCGGGGAAGTGTTAGGGTTAGGGTTCGGGCTAGGGTTAGGGTTAGGGGACGGGGACGGTTTAGGGTCCAGGTGAGGGTAGGACAGTGCTTTAAGGGGAGCGTACGTGTGAGGGCGCGGGTTAAGGTTAGCGTACGGGTTAGGATTAGGAGACGGGTGAGGGTCAGGCTTCGGGGAAGGGTTAGGGTTAGGGTTCGGGCTAGGGTTAGGGTTAGGGGACCGGGACGGTTTAGGGTCCAGGTGAGGGTACGACAACGCTTTAGGGGGAGCGTACGTGTGAGGGCGCAGGTTAGCGTTAGCGTACGGGTTAGCATTAGGGGACGGGTGAGGGTCAGGCTTCGGGGAAGGGTTAGGGTTAGGGTTCGGGCTAGGGTTAGGGTTAGGGGACGGGGACGGTTTAGGGTCCAGGTGAGGGTACGACAACGCTTTAGGGGGAGAGTACGTGTGAGGGCGCGGGTTAGCGTTAGCGTACGGGTTAGGATTAGGGGACGTGTGAGTGTCAGGCTTCGGGGAAGTGTTAGGGTTAGGGTTCGGGCTAGGGTTAGGGTTAGGGGACAGGGACGGTTTAGGGTCCAGGTGAGGGTACGACAATGCTTTAGGGGGAGCGTACGTGTGAGGGCGTGGGTTGGCGTTAGCGTACGGGTTAGGATTAGGGGACGGGTGAGGGTCAGGTTTCGGGGAAGGGTTAGGTTTAGGGTTCTGGCTAGGGTTAGGGTTAGGGGACGGGGACGGTTTAGGGTCCAGGTGAGGGTAAGACAACGCTTTATGGGGAGCGTACGTGTGAGGGCGCGGGTTAGCGTTAGCGTACGGGTTAGCATTAGGGGACTGGTGAGGGTCAGGCTTCGGGGAAGGGTTAGGGTTAGGGTTCGGGCTAGGGTTAGGGGACGGGGACGGTTTAGGGTTCAGGTGAGGGTACGACAATGCTTTAGGAGTAGCGTACGTGTTAGGGCGCTGGTTAGCGTTATTGTACGGGTTAGGGTTAGGGGACTGGTGAGGGTCAGGCTTCGGAGAAGGGTTAGGGTTAGGGTTCGGGCTAGGGTTAGGGTTAGGGGATGGGGACGGTTTAGGGTCCAGGTGAGGGTATGAGAACGCTTTAGGGGGAGCGTACGTGTGAGGGCGCGGGTTAGCGTTAGCGTACGGGTTAGGATTAGGGGACGGGTGAGGGTCAGGCTTCGG
Source organism: Delphinus delphis (assembly GCF_949987515.2). Lineage (NCBI taxonomy): Eukaryota > Metazoa > Chordata > Mammalia > Artiodactyla > Delphinidae > Delphinus > Delphinus delphis. The sequence continues at coordinate 53,807,688 of NC_082699.1, forward strand.
GGAAGTGTTAGGGTTAGGGTTCGGGCTAGGGTTAGGGTTAGGGGACGGGGACGGTTTAGGGTCCAGGTGAGGGTACGACAACGCTTTAGGGGGAGCGTACGTGTGAGGGCGTGGGTTAGCGTTAGCGTACGGGTTAGGATTAGGGGACGGGTGAGGTTCAGGCTTCGGGGAAGGGTTAGGGTTAGGGTTCGGGCTAGGGTTAGGGTTAGGGGACGGGGACGGTTTAGGGTCCAGGTGAGGGTACGACAACGCTTTAGGGGGAGCGTACCTGTGAGGGCGCGGGTTAGCGTTAGCGTACGGGTTAGGATTAGGGGACGGGTGAGGGTCAGGCGTCGGGGAAGGGTTAGGGTTAGGGTTCGGGCTAGGGTTAGGGTTAGGGGACGGGGACGGTTTAGGGTCCAGGTGAGGGTACGACAACGCTTTAGGGGGAGCGTACGTGTGAGGGCGTGGGTTAGCGTTACCGTACGGGTTAGGATTAGGGGAAGGGTGAGGGTCAGGCTTCGATAAAGGGTTAGTGTTAGGGTTCGGGCTAGGGTTAGGGTTAGGGGACGGGGACGGTTTAGGGTCCAGGTGAGGGTAGGACAGCGCTTTAGGGGGAGCGTACGTGTGAGGGCACGGGTTAGCGTTAGCGTACGGGTTAGGATTAGGAGACGGTTGAGGGTCAGGCTTCGGGGAAGGGTTAGGGTTAGGGTTCGGGCTAGGGTTAGGGTTAGGGGACGGGGACGGTTTAGGGTCCAGGTGAGGGTAAGACAATGCTTTAGGGAGAGCGTACGTGTGAGGGCGCGGGTTAGCGTTAGCGTACGGGTTAGGATTAGGGGACGGGTGAGGGTCAGGCTTCGGGGAAGGGTTAGGGTTAGGGTTCGGGCTAGGGTTAGGGTTAGGGGACGGGGACGGTTTAGGGTCCAGGTGAGGGTACGACAACGCTTTAGGGGGAGCGTACGTGTGAGGGCGCGGGTTGGAGTTAGCGTACGGGTTAGGATTAGGGGACGGGTGAGGGTCAGGTTTCGGGGAAGGGTTAGGGTTAGGGTTCGGGCTAGGGTTAGGGTTAGGGGACGGGGACGGTTTAGGGTCCAGGTGAGGGTACGACAATGCTTTAGGGGGAGCGTACGTGTGAGGGCGCGGGTTAGCGTTAGCGTACGGGTTAGGATTAGGGGACGGGTTAGGGTCAGGCTTCGGGGAAGGGTTAGGGTTAGGGTTCGGGCTAGGGTTAGGGTTAGGGGACGGGGACGGTTTAGGGTCCAGGTGAGGGTAAGACAATGCTTTAGGGGGAGCGTACCTGTGAGGGCGCGGGTTAGCGTTAGCGTACGGGTTAGGATTAGGGGACGGGTGAGGGTCAGGCTTCGGGGAAGGGTTAGGGTTAGGGTTCGGGCTAGGGTTAGGGTTAGGGGACGGGGACGGTTTAAGGTCCAGGTGAGGGTACGACAACGCTTTAGGGGGAGCGTACGTGTGAGGGCGTGGGTTAGCGTTAGCGTACGGGTTAGGATTAGGGGACGGGTGAGGGTCAGGCTTCGGGGAAGGGTTAGGGTTAGCATTCGGGCTAGGGTTAGGGTTAGGGGACGGGGACGGTTTAGGGTCCAGGTGAGGGTACGACAACACTTTAGGGGGAGCGTACGTGTGAGGGCGCGGGTTAGCGATAGCGTACGGGTTAGGATTAGGGGACGGGTGAGGGTCAGGCTTCGGGGAAGGGTTAGGGTTAGGGTTCGGGCTAGGGTTAGGGTTAGGGGACGGGGACGGTTTAGGGTCCAGGTGAGGGTACGAGAACGCTTCAGGGGGAGCCTACGTATGAGGGCGCGGGTTAGCGTTAGCGTACGGGTTAGGATTAGGGGACGGGTGAGGGTCAGGCGTCGGGGAAGGGTTAGGGCTAGGTTTCGGGCTAGGGTTAGGGTTAGGGGACGGGGACGGTTTAGGGTCAAGGTGAGGGTACGAGAACGCTTTAGGGGGAGCGTACGTGTGAGGGCGCGGGATAGCGTTAGCGTACGGGTTCGGATTAGGGGACGGGTGAGGGTCAGGCTTCGGGGAAGGGTTAGGGTTAGGTTTCGGGCTAGGGTTAGGGTTAGGGGACGGGGACGGTTTAGGGTCCAGGTGAGGGTACGAGAACGCTTTTGGGGGAGCGTACGTGTGAGGGCGTGGGTTAGTGTTAGCGTACGGGTTAGGATTACGGGACGGGTGAGGGTCAGGCTTCGTGGAAGTGTTAGGGTTAGGGTTCGGGCTAGGGTTAGGGTTAGGGAACGGGCACGGTTTAGGGTCCAGGTGAGGGTACGACAACGCTTCAGGGGGAGCATACGTGTGAGGGCGCGGGTTAGCGTTAGCGTACGGGTTAGGATTAGGGGACGGGTGAGGGTCAGGCTTCGGGGAAGGGTTAGGGTTAGGGTTCGGGCTAGGGTTAGGGTTAGGGTTAGGGGACGGGGACGGTTTACGGTCCAGGTGAGGGTACGACAACGCTTTAGGGGGAGCGTACGTGTGAGGGCGCGGGTTGGCGTTAGCGTACGGGTTAGGATTAGGGGACGGGTGAGGGTCAGGTTTCGAGGAAGGGTTAGGGTTAGGGTTCGGCCTGGGTTAGGGTTAGGGGACGGGGACGGTTTAGGGTCCAGGTGAGGGTAAGACAATGCTTTAGGGGGAGCGTACGTGTGAGGATGCGGGTTAGCGTTAGCGTACGGGTTAGGATTAGGGGACGGGTGAGGGTCAGGATTCGGGGAAGGGTTAGGGTTAGGGTTCGGGCTAGGGTTAGGGTTAGGGGACGGGGATGGTTTAGGGTCCAGGTGAGGGTAAGACAACGCTTTAGGGGGAGCGTACATGTGAGGGCGCGGGTTAGCGTTAGCGTACGGGTTAGGATTAGGGGACGGGTGAGGGTCAGGCTTCGGGGAAGGGTTAGGGTTAGGGTTCGGGCTAGGGTTAGGGTTAGGGGATGGGGACGGTTTAGGGTCCAGGTGAGGGTACGACAACGCTTTACGGGGAGCGTACGTGTGAGGGCGTGGGTTAGCGTTAGCGTACGGGTTAGGATTAGGGGACGGGTGAGGGTCAGGCTTCGGGGAAGTGTTAGGGTTAGGGTTCGGGCTAGGGTTAGGGTTAGGGGACGGGGACGGTTTAGGGTCCAGGTGAGGGTACGACAACACTTTAGGGGGAGCACAGGTGTGAGGGCGCGGGTTAGCGTTAGCGTACGGGTTAGGATTAGGGGACGGGTGAGGGTCAGGCTTCGGGGAAGGGTTAGGGTTAGGGTTCGGGCTAGGGTTAGGGTTAGGGGACGGGGACGGTTTAGGGTCCAGGTGAGGGTATGACAACGCTTTAGGGGGAGCGTACGTGTGAGGGCGTGGGTTAGCGTTAGCGTACGGGTTAGGATTAGGGGACGGGTGAGGGTCAGGCTTCGGGGAAGTGTTAGGGTTAGGGTTCGGGCTAGGGTTAGGGTTAGGGGACGGGGACGGTTTAGGGTCCAGGTGACGGTACGACAACACTTTAGGGGGAGCACACGTGTGAGGGCGCGGGTTAGCGTTAGCGTACGGGTTAGGATTAGGGGACGGGTGAGGGTCAGGCTTCGGGGAAGGGTTAGGGTTAGGGTTCAAGCTAGGGTTAGGGTTAGGGGACGGGGACGGTTTAGGGTCCAGGTGAGGGTACGAGAACGCTTTAAGGGGAGCGTACGTATGAGGGCGTGGGTTAGCGTTAGCGTACGGGTTAGGATTAGGGGACGGGTGAGGGTCAGGCGTCGGGGAAGGGTTAGGGTTAGGGTTCGGGCTAGGGTTAGGGTTAGGGGACGGGGACGGTTTAGGGTCCAGGTGAGGGTACGACAACGCTTTAGGGGGAGCGTACGTGTGAGGGCGCGGGTTAGCGTTAGCGTACGGGTTAGGATTGGGGACGGGTGAGGGTCAGGCTTCGGGGAAGGGTTAGGGTTAGGGTTCGGGCTAGGGTTAGGGTTAGGGGACGGGGACGGTTTAGGGTCCAGGTGAGGGTAGGACAGTGCTTTAAGGGGAGCGTACGTGTGAGGGCGCGGGTTAAGGTTAGCGTACGGGTTAGGATTAGGAGACGGGTGAGGGTCAGGCTTCGGGGAAGGGTTAGGGTTAGGGTTCGGGCTAGGGTTAGGGTTAGGGGACCGGGACGGTTTAGGGTCCAGGTGAGAGTACGACAACGCTTTAGGGGGAGCGTACGTGTGAGGGCGCAGGTTAGCGTTAGCGTACGGGTTAGCATTAGGGGACGGGTGAGGGTCAGGCTTCGGGGAAGGGTTAGGGTTAGGGTTCGGGCTAGGGTTAGGGTTAGGGGACGGGGACGGTTTAGGGTCCAGGTGAGGGTACGACAACGCTTTAGGGGGAGAGTACGTGTGAGGGCGCGGGTTAGCGTTAGCGTACGGGTTAGGATTAGGGGAAGGGTGAGGGTCAGGCTTCGGGGAAGTGTTAGGGTTAGGGTTCGGGCTAGGGTTAGGGTTAGGGGACAGGGACGGTTTAGGGTCCAGGTGAGGGTACGACAATGCTTTAGGGGGAGCGTACGTGTGAGGGCACGGGTTAGCGTTAGCGTACGGGTTAGCATTAGGGGACGGGTGAGGGTCAGGCTTCGGGGAAGGGTTAGGGTTAGGGTTCGGGCTAGGGTTAGGGGACGGGGACGGTTTAGGGTTCAGGTGAGGGTACGACAATGCTTTAGGAGTAGCGTACGTGTTAGGGCGCTGGTTAGCGTTATTGTACGGGTTAGGGTTAGGGGACTGGTGAGGGTCAGGCTTCGGAGAAGGGTTAGGGTTAGGGTTCGGGCTAGGGTTAGGGTTAGGGGATGGGGACGGTTTAGGGTCCAGGTGAGGGTATGAGAACGCTTTAGGGGGAGCGTACGTGTGAGGGCGCGGGTTAGCGTTAGCGTACGGGTTAGGATTAGGGGACGGGTGAGGGTCAGGCTTCGGGGAAGTGTTAGGGTTAGGGTTCGGGCTAGGGTTAGGGTTAGGGGACGGGGTCGGTTTAGGGTCCAGGTGAGGGTACGAGAACGCTTTAGAGGGAGAGTACGTGTGAGTGCGTGGGTTAGCGTTAGCGTACGGGTTAGGATTAGGGGACGGGTGAGGGTCAGGCTTCGGGGAAGGGTTAGGGTTAGGGTTCGGGCTAGGGCTAGGGTTAGGGGACGGGGACGGTTTAGGGTCCAGTTGAGGGTACGACAACGCTTTAGGGGGAGCGTACGTGTGAGGGTGCGGGTTAGCGTTAGCGTACAGGTTAGGATTAGGGGACGGGTGAGGGTCAGGCTTCGGGGAAGGGTTAGGGTTAGGGTTCGGGCTAGGGTTAGGGTTAGGGGACGGGATCAGTTTAGGGTCCAGTTGAGGGTACGAGAACGCTTTAGGGGGAGAGTACGTGTGAGGGCGCGGTTTAGCGTTAGCGTACGGGTTAGGATTAGGGGACGGGTGAGGGTCAGGCTTCGGGGAAGGGTTAGGTTTAGGGTTCGGGCTAGGGTTAGGGTTAGGGGACGCGGATGGTTTAGGGTCCAGGTGAGGATACTACAATGCTTTAGGGGGAGCGTACGTGTGAGGGTGCGGGTTAGCGTTAGCGTACGGGTTAGGATTAGGGGACCGTTGAGGGTCAGGCTTCGGGGAAGGGTTAGGGTTAGGGTTCGGGCTAGGGTTAGGGTTAGGGGACGGGGACGGTTTAGGGTCCAGGTGAGGGTACGAGAACGCTTTAGGGGGAGTGTACGTATGAGGGCGCGGGTTAGCGTTAGCGTACGGGTTCGGTTTAGGGGACGGGTGAGGGTCAGGCTTCGGGGAAGGGTTAGGGTTAGGGTTCGGGCTAGGGTTAGGGTTAGGGGACGGGGACGGTTTAGGGTCCAGGTGAGGGTACGACAACGCTTTAGGGGGAGCGTACGTGTGAGGGCGCGGGTTAGCGTTAGCGTACGGGTTAGGATTAGGGGACGGGTGAGGGTCAGGCTTCGGGGAAGGGTTAGGGTTAGGGTTCGGGCTAGGGTTAGGGTTAGGGGACGGGGACGGTTTAGGGTCCAGGTGAGGGTAAGACAATGCTTTAGGGGGAGCGTACCTGTGAGGGCGCGGGTTAGCGTTAGCGTACGGGTTAGGATTAGGGGACGGGTGAGGGTCAGGCTTCGGGGAAGGGTTAGGGTTAGGGTTCGGGCTAGGGTTAGGGTTAGGGGACGGGGACGGTTTAAGGTCCAGGTGAGGGTACGACAACGCTTTAGGGGGAGCGTACGTGTGAGGGCGTGGGTTAGCGTTAGCGTACGGGTTAGGATTAGGGGACGGGTGAGGGTCAGGCTTCGGGGAAGGGTTAGGGTTAGCATTCGGGCTAGGGTTAGGGTTAGGGGACGGGGACGGTTTAGGGTCCAGGTGAGGGTACGACAACACTTTAGGGGGAGCGTACGTGTGAGGGCGCGGGTTAGCGATAGCGTACGGGTTAGGATTAGGGGACGGGTGAGGGTCAGGCTTCGGGGAAGGGTTAGGGTTAGGGTTCGGGCTAGGGTTAGGGTTAGGGGACGGGGACGGTTTAGGGTCCAGGTGAGGGTACGAGAACGCTTCAGGGGGAGCCTACGTATGAGGGCGCGGGTTAGCGTTAGCGTACGGGTTAGGATTAGGGGACGGGTGAGGGTCAGGCGTCGGGGAAGGGTTAGGGCTAGGTTTCGGGCTAGGGTTAGGGTTAGGGGACGGGGACGGTTTAGGGTCAAGGTGAGGGTACGAGAACGCTTTAGGGGGAGCGTACGTGTGAGGGCGCGGGATAGCGTTAGCGTACGGGTTCGGATTAGGGGACGGGTGAGGGTCAGGCTTCGGGGAAGGGTTAGGGTTAGGTTTCGGGCTAAGGTTAGGGTTAGGGGACGGGGACGGTTTAGGGTCCAGGTGAGGGTACGAGAACGCTTTTGGGGGAGCGTACGTGTGAGGGCGTGGGTTAGTGTTAGCGTACGGGTTAGGATTACGGGACGGGTGAGGGTCAGGCTTCGTGGAAGTGTTAGGGTTAGGGTTCGGGCTAGGGTTAGGGTTAGGGAACGGGCACGGTTTAGGGTCCAGGTGAGGGTACGACAACGCTTCAGGGGGAGCATACGTGTGAGGGCGCGGGTTAGCGTTAGCGTACGGGTTAGGATTAGGGGACGGGTGAGGGTCAGGCTTCGGGGAAGGGTTAGGGTTAGGGTTCGGGCTAGGGTTAGGGTTAGGGTTAGGGGACGGGGACGGTTTACGGTCCAGGTGAGGGTACGACAACGCTTTAGGGGGAGCGTACGTGTGAGGGCGCGGGTTGGCGTTAGCGTACGGGTTAGGATTAGGGGACGGGTGAGGGTCAGGTTTCGAGGAAGGGTTAGGGTTAGGGTTCGGCCTGGGTTAGGGTTAGGGGACGGGGACGGTTTAGGGTCCAGGTGAGGGTAAGACAATGCTTTAGGGGGAGCGTACGTGTGAGGATGCGGGTTAGCGTTAGCGTACGGGTTAGGATTAGGGGACGGGTGAGGGTCAGGATTCGGGGAAGGGTTAGGGTTAGGGTTCGGGCTAGGGTTAGGGTTAGGGGACGGGGATGGTTTAGGGTCCAGGTGAGGGTAAGACAACGCTTTAGGGGGAGCGTACATGTGAGGGCGCGGGTTAGCGTTAGCGTACGGGTTAGGATTAGGGGACGGGTGAGGGTCAGGCTTCGGGGAAGGGTTAGGGTTAGGGTTCGGGCTAGGGTTAGGGTTAGGGGATGGGGACGGTTTAGGGTCCAGGTGAGGGTACGACAACGCTTTACGGGGAGCGTACGTGTGAGGGCGTGGGTTAGCGTTAGCGTACGGGTTAGGATTAGGGGACGGGTGAGGGTCAGGCTTCGGGGAAGTGTTAGGGTTAGGGTTCGGGCTAGGGTTAGGGTTAGGGGACGGGGACGGTTTAGGGTCCAGGTGAGGGTACGACAACACTTTAGGGGGAGCACAGGTGTGAGGGCGCGGGTTAGCGTTAGCGTACGGGTTAGGATTAGGGGACGGGTGAGGGTCAGGCTTCGGGGAAGGGTTAGGGTTAGGGTTCGGGCTAGGGTTAGGGTTAGGGGACGGGGACGGTTTAGGGTCCAGGTGAGGGTATGACAACGCTTTAGGGGGAGCGTACGTGTGAGGGCGTGGGTTAGCGTTAGCGTACGGGTTAGGATTAGGGGACGGGTGAGGGTCAGGCTTCGGGGAAGTGTTAGGGTTAGGGTTCGGGCTAGGGTTAGGGTTAGGGGACGGGGACGGTTTAGGGTCCAGGTGACGGTACGACAACACTTTAGGGGGAGCACACGTGTGAGGGCGCGGGTTAGCGTTAGCGTACGGGTTAGGATTAGGGGACGGGTGAGGGTCAGGCTTCGGGGAAGGGTTAGGGTTAGGGTTCAAGCTAGGGTTAGGGTTAGGGGACGGGGACGGTTTAGGGTCCAGGTGAGGGTACGAGAACGCTTTAGGGGAAGCGTACGTATGAGGGCGTGGGTTAGCGTTAGCGTACGGGTTAGGATTAGGGGACGGGTGAGGGTCAGGCGTCGGGGAAGGGTTAGGGTTAGGGTTCGGGCTAGGGTTAGGGTTAGGGGACGGGGACGGTTTAGGGTCCAGGTGAGGGTACGACAACGCTTTAGGGGGAGCGTACGTGTGAGGGCGCGGGTTAGCGTTAGCGTACGGGTTAGGATTGGGGACGGGTGAGGGTCAGGCTTCGGGGAAGGGTTAGGGTTAGGGTTCGGGCTAGGGTTAGGGTTAGGGGACGGGGACGGTTTAGGGTCCAGGTGAGGGTAGGACAGTGCTTTAAGGGGAGCGTACGTGTGAGGGCGCGGGTTAAGGTTAGCGTACGGGTTAGGATTAGGAGACGGGTGAGGGTCAGGCTTCGGGGAAGGGTTAGGGTTAGGGTTCGGGCTAGGGTTAGGGTTAGGGGACCGGGACGGTTTAGGGTCCAGGTGAGAGTACGACAACGCTTTAGGGGGAGCGTACGTGTGAGGGCGCAGGTTAGCGTTAGCGTACGGGTTAGCATTAGGGGACGGGTGAGGGTCAGGCTTCGGGGAAGGGTTAGGGTTAGGGTTCGGGCTAGGGTTAGGGTTAGGGGACGGGGACGGTTTAGGGTCCAGGTGAGGGTACGACAACGCTTTAGGGGGAGAGTACGTGTGAGGGCGCGGGTTAGCGTTAGCGTACGGGTTAGGATTAGGGGAAGGGTGAGGGTCAGGCTTCGGGGAAGTGTTAGGGTTAGGGTTCGGGCTAGGGTTAGGGTTAGGGGACAGGGACGGTTTAGGGTCCAGGTGAGGGTACGACAATGCTTTAGGGGGAGCGTACGTGTGAGGGCACGGGTTAGCGTTAGCGTACGGGTTAGCATTAGGGGACGGGTGAGGGTCAGGCTTCGGGGAAGGGTTAGGGTTAGGGTTCGGGCTAGGGTTAGGGGACGGGGACGGTTTAGGGTTCAGGTGAGGGTACGACAATGCTTTAGGAGTAGCGTACGTGTTAGGGCGCTGGTTAGCGTTATTGTACGGGTTAGGGTTAGGGGACTGGTGAGGGTCAGGCTTCGGAGAAGGGTTAGGGTTAGGGTTCGGGCTAGGGTTAGGGTTAGGGGATGGGGACGGTTTAGGGTCCAGGTGAGGGTATGAGAACGCTTTAGGGGGAGCGTACGTGTGAGGGCGCGGGTTAGCGTTAGCGTACGGGTTAGGATTAGGGGACGGGTGAGGGTCAGGCTTCGGGGAAGTGTTAGGGTTAGGGTTCGGGCTAGGGTTAGGGTTAGGGGACGGGGTCGGTTTAGGGTCCAGGTGAGGGTACGAGAACGCTTTAGAGGGAGAGTACGTGTGAGTGCGTGGGTTAGCGTTAGCGTACGGGTTAGGATTAGGGGACGGGTGAGGGTCAGGCTTCGGGGAAGGGTTAGGGTTAGGGTTCGGGCTAGGGCTAGGGTTAGGGGACGGGGACGGTTTAGGGTCCAGTTGAGGGTACGACAACGCTTTAGGGGGAGCGTACGTGTGAGGGTGCGGGTTAGCGTTAGCGTACAGGTTAGGATTAGGGGACGGGTGAGGGTCAGGCTTCGGGGAAGGGTTAGGGTTAGGGTTCGGGCTAGGGTTAGGGTTAGGGGACGGGATCAGTTTAGGGTCCAGTTGAGGGTACGAGAACGCTTTAGGGGGAGAGTACGTGTGAGGGCGCGGTTTAGCGTTAGCGTACGGGTTAGGATTAGGGGACGGGTGAGGGTCAGGCTTCGGGGAAGGGTTAGGTTTAGGGTTCGGGCTAGGGTTAGGGTTAGGGGACGCGGATGGTTTAGGGTCCAGGTGAGGATACTACAATGCTTTAGGGGGAGCGTACGTGTGAGGGTGCGGGTTAGCGTTAGCGTACGGGTTAGGATTAGGGGACCGTTGAGGGTCAGGCTTCGGGGAAGGGTTAGGGTTAGGGTTCGGGCTAGGGTTAGGGTTAGGGGACGGGGACGGTTTAGGGTCCAGGTGAGGGTACGACAACGCTTTAGGGGGAGCGTACGTGTGAGGGCGCGGGTTAGCGTTAGCGTACGGGTTAGGATTAGGGGACGGGTGAGGGTCAGGCTTCGGGGAAGGGTTAGGGTTAGGGTTCGGGCTAGGGTTAGGGTTAGGGGACGGGGACGGTTTAGGGTCCAGGTGAGGGTACGACAACGCTTTAGGGGGAGCGTACGTGTGAGGGCGCGGGTTAGCGTTAGCGTACGGGTTACGATTAGGGGACGGGTGAGGATCAGGTTTCGGGTAAGAGTTAGGGTTAGGGTTCGGGCTAGGGTTAGGGTTAGGGGACGGGGACGGTTTAGGGTCCAGGTGATGGTACGACAACGCTTTAGGGGGAGCGTACGTGTGAGGGCGTGGGTTAGCGTTAGCGTACGGGTTAGGATTAGGGGACGCGTGAGGGTCAGGTTTCGGGGAAGGGTTAGGGTTAGGGTTCTGGCTAGGGTTAGGGTTAGGGGACGGGGACGGTTTAGGGTCCAGGTGAGGGTAAGACAATGCTTTAGGAGTAGCGTACGTGTTAGGGCGCTGGTTAGCGTTATTGTACGGGTTAGGGTTAGGGGACTGCTGAGGGTCAGGCTTCGGAGAAGGGTTAGGGTTAGGGTTCGGGCTAGGGTTAGGGTTAGGGGATGGGGATGGTTTAGGGTCCAGGTGAGGGTATGAGAACGCTTTAGGGGGAGCGTACGTCTGAGGGCGCGGGTTAGCGTTAGCGTACGGGTTAGGATTAGGGGACGGGTGAGGGTCAGGCTTCGGGGAAGTGTTAGGGTTAGGTTTCGGGCTAGGGTTAGGGATAGGGGACGGGGTCGGTTTAGGGTCCAGGTGAGGGTACGAGAACGCTTTTGGGGGAACGTACGTGTGAGGGGGCGGGTTAGCGTTAGCATACGGGTTAGGATTAGGGGACGGGTGAGGGTTAGGCTTCGGGGTAGGGTTAGGGTTAGGGTTCGGGCTAGGGTTAGTGTTAGGGGACGGGGTCGGTTTAGGGTCCAGGTGAGGGTACAGGAACGCTTTAGGGGGAGAGTACGTGTGAGGGCTCGGGTTAGCGTTAGCGTACGGGTTAGGATTAGGGGACGGGTGAGGGTCAGGCTTCGGGGAAGGGTTAGGGTTAGGGTTCGGGCTAGGGTTAGGGTTAGGGGACGGGGACGGTTTAGGGTCCAGGTGAGGGTAGGACAACGCTTTAGGGGGAGCGTACGTGTGAGGGCGCAGGTTAGCGTTAGCGTATGGGTTAGGATTAGGGGACGGGTGAGGGTCAGGCTTCGGGGAAGGGTTAGGGTTAGGGTTCGGGCTAGGATTAGGGTTAGGGGACGGGGACGGTTTAGGGTGCAGGTGAGGTTACGACAACGCTTTAGGGGGAGCGTACGTGTGAGGGCGCGGGTTGGAGTTAGCATACGGGTTAGGATTAGGGGACGGGTGAGGGTCAGGTTTCGGGGAAGGGTTAGGGTTAGGGTTCGGGCTAGGGTTAGGGTTAGCGGACGGGGACGGTTTAGGGTCCAGGTGAGGGTAATACAATGCTTTAGGGGGAGCGTACGTGTGAGGGCACGGGTTAGCGTTAGCGTACGGGTTAGGATTAGGGGACGGGTGAGGGTCAGGCTTCGGGGAAGGGTTAGGGTTAGGATTCGGGCTAGGGTTAGGGTTAGGGGCCGGGGACGGTTTAGGGTCCAGGTGAGGGTAAGACAACGCTTTAGGGGGAGCGTACGTGTGAGGGCGCGGGTTAGCGTTAGCGTACGGGTTAGGATTAGGGGACGGGTGAGGGTCAGGCTTCGGGGAAGGGTTAGGGTTAGGGTTCGGGCTAGGGTTAGGGTTAGGGGACGGGGACGGTTTAGGGTCCAGGTGAGGGTACGACAACGCTTTAGGGGGAGCGTACGTGTGAGGGCGTGGGTTAGCATTAGCGTACGGGTTAGGGTTAGGGGACGGGTGAGGTTCAGGCTTCGGGGAAGGGTTAGGGTTAGGGTTCGGGCTAGGGTTAGGGTTAGGGGACGGGGACGGTTTAGGGTCCAGGTGAGGGTACGACAACGCTTTAGGGGGAGCGTACCTGTGAGGGCGCGGGTTAGCGTTAGCGTACGGGTTAGGATTAGGGGACGGGTGAGGGTCAGGCTTCGGGGAAGGGTTAGGGTTAGGGTTCGGGCTAGGGTTAGGGTTAGGGGACGGGGACGGTTTAGGGTCCAGGTGAGGGTACGAGAACGCTTTAGGGGGAGCGTACGTATGAGGGCGCGGGTTAGCGTTAGCGTACGGGTTAGGATTAGGGGACGGGTGAGGGTCAGGCGTCGGGGAAGGGTTAGGGTTAGGGTTCGGGCTAGGGTTAGGGTTAGGGGACGGGGACGGTTTAGGGTCCAGGTGAGGGTACGACAACGCTTTAGGGGGAGCGTACGTGTGAGGGCGTGGGTTAGCGTTACCGTACGGGTTAGGATTAGGGGAAGGGTGAGGGTCAGGCTTCGATAAAGGGTTAGTGTTAGGGTTCGGACTAGGGTTAGGGTTAGGGGACGGGGACGGTTTAGGGTCCAGGTGAGGGTAGGACAGCGCTTTAGGGGGAGCGTACGTGTGAGGGCACGGGTTAGCGTTAGCGTACGGGTTAGGATTAGGAGACGGTTGAGGGTCAGGCTTCGGGGAAGGGTTAGGGTTAGGGTTCGGGCTGGGGTTAGGGTTAGGGGACGGGGACGGTTTAGGGTCCAGGTGAGGGTACGACAACGCTTTATGGGGAGCGTACGTGTGAGGGCGCGGGTTAGCGTTAGCTTACGGGTTAGCATTAGGGGACGGGTGAGGGTCAGGCTTCGGGGAAGGGTTAGGGTTAGGGTTCGGGCTAGGGTTAGGGTTAGGGGACGGGGACGGTTTAGGGTCCAGGTGAGGGTACGACAACGCTTTAGGGGCAGAGTACGTGTGAGGGCGCGTGTTAGCGTTAGCGTACGGGTTAGGATTAGGGGACGGGTGAGGGTCAGGCTTCGGGGAAGTGTTAGGGTGAGCGTTCGGGCTAGGGTTAGGGTTAGGGGACGGGGACGGTTTAGGGTCCAGGTGAGGGTACGACAACGCTTTAGGGGGAGCATACGTGTGAGCGCGCAGGTTAGCATTAACGTACGGGTTAGGATTAGAGGACGGGTGAGGGTCAGGCTTCGGGGAAGCGTTAGGGTTAGGGTTCGGGCTAGGGTTAGGGTTAGGGGACGGGGACGGTTTAGGGTCCAGGTGAGGGTACGACAACGCTTTAGGGGGAGCGTACGTGTGAGGGCGCGGGTTAGCGTTAGCGTACGGGTTAGGATTAGGGGACGGGTGAGGGTCAGGCTTCAGGGAAGGGTTAGGGTTAGGGTTCGGGCTAGGGTTAGGGTTAGGGGACGGGGACGGTTTACGGTCCAGGTGAGGGTACGACAACGCTTTAGGGGGAGCGTACGTGTGAGGGCGCGGGTTGGCGTTAGCGTACGGGTTAGGATTAGGGGACGGGTGAGGGTCAGGTTTCGGGGAAGGGTTAGGGTTAGGGTTCTGGCTAGGGTTAGGGTTAGGGGACGGGGACGGTTTAGGGCCCAGGTGAGGGTAGGACATCGCTTTATGGGGAGCGTACGTGTGAGGGCGCGGGTTAGCGTTAGCGTACGGGTTAGGATTAGGGGACGGGTGAGGGTCAGGCTTCGGGGAAGGGTTAGGGTTAGGGTTCGGGCTAGGGTTAGGGTTAGGGGACGGGGACGGTTTAGGGTCCAGGTGAGGGTAAGACAATGCTTTAGGGAGAGCGTACGTGTGAGGGCGCGGGTTAGCGTTAGCGTACGGGTTAGGATTAGGGGACGGGTGAGGGTCAGGCTTCGGGGAAGGGTTAGGGTTAGGGTTCGGGCTAGGGTTAGGGTTAGGGGACGGGGACGGTTTAGGGTCCAGGTGAGGGTACGACAACGCTTTAGGGGGAGCGTAAGTGTGAGGGCGCGGGTTGGAGTTAGCGTACGGGTTAGGATTAGGGGACGGGTGAGGATCAGGTTTCGGGGAAGGGTTAGGGTTAGGGTTCGGGCTAGGGTTAGGGTTAGGGGACGGGGACTGTTTAGGGTCCAGGTGAGGGTACGACAATGCTTTAGGGGGAGCGTACGTGTGAGGGCACGGGTTAGCGTTAGAGTACGGGTTAGGATTAGGGGACGGGTTAGGGTCAGGCTTCGGGGAAGGGTTAGGGTTAGGGTTCGGGCTAGGGTTAGGGTTAGGGGACGGGGACGGTTTAGGGTCCAGGTGAGTGTAAGACAATGCTTTAGGGGGAGCGTACCTGTGAGGGCGCGGGTTAGCGTTAGCGTACGGGTTAGGATTAGGGGACGGGTGAGGGTCAGGCTTCGGGGAAGGGTTAGGGTTAGGGTTCGGGCTAGGGTTAGGGTTAGGGGACGGGGACGGTTTAAGGTCCAGGTGAGGGTACGACAACGCTTTAGGGGGAGCGTACGTGTGAGGGCGTGGGTTAGCGTTAGCGTACGGGTTAGGATTAGGGGACGGGTGAGGGTCAGGCTTCGGGGAAGGGTTAGGGTTAGGGTTCGGGCTAGGGTTAGGGTTAGGGGACGGGGACGGTTTAGGGTCCAGGTGAGGGTACGACAACACTTTAGGGGGAACGTACGTGTGAGGGCGCGGGTTAGCGATAGCGTACGGGTTAGGATTAGGGGACGGGTGAGGGTCAGGCTTCGGGGAAGGGTTAGGGTTAGGGTTCGGGCTAGGGTTAGGGTTAGGGGACGGGGACGGTTTAGGGTCCAGGTGAGGGTACGACAACACTTTAGGGGGAGCGTACGTGTGAGGGCGCGGGTTAGCGTTAGCGTACGGGTTAGGATTAGGGGACGGGTGAGGGTCAGGCTTCGGGGAAGGGTTAGGGTTAGGGTTCGGGCTAGGGTTAGGGTTAGGGGACGGGGACGGTTTAGGGTCCAGGTGAGGGTAAGACAATGCTTTAGGGAGAGCGTACGTGTGAGGGCGCGGGTTAGCGTTAGCGTACGGGTTAGGATTAGGGGACGGGTGAGGGTCAGGCTTCGGGGAAGGGTTAGGGTTAGGGTTCGGGCTAGGGTTAGGGTTAGGGGACGGGGACGGTTTAGGGTCCAGGTGAGGGTACGACAACGCTTTAGGGGGAGCGTAAGTGTGAGGGCGCGGGTTGGAGTTAGCGTACGGGTTAGGATTAGGGGACGGGTGAGGATCAGGTTTCGGGGAAGGGTTAGGGTTAGGGTTCGGGCTAGGGTTAGGGTTAGGGGACGGGGACTGTTTAGGGTCCAGGTGAGGGTACGACAATGCTTTAGGGGGAGCGTACGTGTGAGGGCACGGGTTAGCGTTAGAGTACGGGTTAGGATTAGGGGACGGGTTAGGGTCAGGCTTCGGGGAAGGGTTAGGGTTAGGGTTCGGGCTAGGGTTAGGGTTAGGGGACGGGGACGGTTTAGGGTCCAGGTGAGTGTAAGACAATGCTTTAGGGGGAGCGTACCTGTGAGGGCGCGGGTTAGCGTTAGCGTACGGGTTAGGATTAGGGGACGGGTGAGGGTCAGGCTTCGGGGAAGGGTTAGGGTTAGGGTTCGGGCTAGGGTTAGGGTTAGGGGACGGGGACGGTTTAAGGTCCAGGTGAGGGTACGACAACGCTTTAGGGGGAGCGTACGTGTGAGGGCGTGGGTTAGCGTTAGCGTACGGGTTAGGATTAGGGGACGGGTGAGGGTCAGGCTTCGGGGAAGGGTTAGGGTTAGGGTTCGGGCTAGGGTTAGGGTTAGGGGACGGGGACGGTTTAGGGTCCAGGTGAGGGTACGACAACACTTTAGGGGGAACGTACGTGTGAGGGCGCGGGTTAGCGATAGCGTACGGGTTAGGATTAGGGGACGGGTGAGGGTCAGGCTTCGGGGAAGGGTTAGGGTTAGGGTTCGGGCTAGGGTTAGGGTTAGGGGACGGGGACGGTTTAGGGTCCAGGTGAGGGTACGAGAACGCTTTAGGGGGAGCCTACGTATGAGGGCGCGGGTTAGCGTTAGCGTACGGGTTAGGATTAGGGGACGGGTGAGGGTCAGGCGTCGGGGAAGGGTTAGGGCTAGGTTTCCGGCTAGGGTTAGGGTTAGGGGACGGGGACGGTTTAGGGTCAAGGTGAGGGTACGAGAACGCTTTAGGGGGAGCGTACGTGTGAGGGCGTGGGATAGCGTTAGCGTACGGCTTAGGATTATGGGACGGGTGAGGGTCAGGCTTCGGGGAAGTGTTAGGGTTAGGGTTCGGGCTAGGGTTAGGGTTAGGGGACGGGGTCGGTTTAGGGTCCAGGTGAGGGTACGAGAACGCTTTAGGGGGAGAGTACGTGTGAGTGCGTGGGTTAGCGTTAGCGTACGGGTTAGGATTAGGGGACGGGTGAGGGTCAGGCTTCGGGGAAGTGTTAGGGTTAGGGTTCAGGCTAGGGCTAGGTTTAGGGGACGGGGACGGTTTAGGGTCCAGTTGAGGGTACGACAACGCTTTAGGGGGAGCGTACGTGTGAGGGCGCGGGTTAGCGTTAGCGTACAGGTTAGGATTAGGGGACGGGTGAGGGTCAGGCTTCGGGGAAGGGTTAGGGTTAGGGTTCGGGCTAGGGTTAGGGTTAGGGGACGGGATCAGTTTAGGGTCCAGTTGAGGGTACGAGAACGCTTTAGGGGGAGAGTACGTGTGAGGGCGCGGTTTAGCGTTAGCGTACGGGTTAGGATTAGGGGACGGGTGAGGGTCAGGCTTCGGGGAAGGGTTAGGGTTAGGTTTCGGACTAGGGTTAGGGTTAGGGGACGCGGATGGTTTAGGGTCCAGGTGAGGATACTACAATGCTTTAGGGGGAGCGTACGTGTGAGGGCGCGGGTTAGCGTTAGCGTACGGGTTAGGATTAGGGGACGGGTGAGGGTCAGGCTTCGGGGAAGGGTTAGGGTTAGGGTTCGGGCTAGGGTTAGGGTTAGGGGACGGGGACGGTTTAGGGTCCAGGTGAGGGTACGACAACGCTTTAGGGGGAGCGTACGTGTGAGGGCGCGGGTTAGCGTTAGCGTACGGGTTAGGATTAGGGGACGGGTGAGGGTCAGGCTTCGGGGAAGGGTTAGGGTTAGGGTTCGGGCTAGGGTTAGGGTTAGGGGACGGGGACGGTTTAGGGTCCAGGTGAGGGTACGACAACGCTTTAGGGGGAGCGTACGTGTGAGGGCGCGGGTTAGCGTTAGCGTACGGGTTAGGATTAGGGGACGGGTGAGGGTCAGGCTTCGGGGAAGGGTTAGGGTTAGGGTTCGGGCTAGGGTTAGGGTTAGGGGACGGGGACGGTTTAGGGTCCAGGTGAGGGTACGACAACGCTTTAGGGGGAGCGTACGTGTGAGGGCGCGGGTTAGCGTTAGCGTACGGGTTACGATTAGGGGACGGGTGAGGGTCAGGCTTCGGGGAAGGGTTAGGGTTAGGGTTCGGGCTAGGGTTAGGGTTAGGGGACGGGGACGGTTTAGGGTCCAGGTGATGGTACGACAACGCTTTAGGGGGAGCGTACGTGTGAGGGCGTGGGTTAGCGTTAGCGTACGGGTTAGGATTAGGGGACGGGTGACGGTCAGGTTTCGGGGAAGGGTTAGGGTTAGGGTTCTGGCTAGGGTTAGGGTTAGGGGATGGGGACGGTTTAGGGTCCAGGTGAGGGTAAGACAACGCTTTATGGGGAGCGTACGTGTGAGGGCGCGGGTTAGCGTTAGCGTACGGGTTAGGATTAGGGGACGGGTGAGGGTCAGGCTTCGGGGAAGGGTTAGGGTTAGGGTTCGGGCTAGGGTTAGGGTTAGGGGACGGGGACCGTTTAGGGTCCAGGTGAGGGTACGACAATGCTTTAGGAGTAGCGTACGTGTTAGGGCGCTGGTTAGCGTTATTGTACGGGTTAGGGTTAGGGGACTGGTGAGGGTCAGGCTTAGGAGAAGGGTTAGGGTTAGGGTTCGGGCTAGCGTTAGGGTTAGGGGATGGGGATGGTTTAGGGTCCAGGTGAGGGTATGAGAACGCTTTAGGGGGAGCGTATGTGTGAGGGCGCGGGTTAGCGTTAGCGTACGGGTTAGGATTAGGGGACGGGTGAGGGTCAGGATTCGGGGAAGTGTTAGGGTTAGGGTTCGGGCTAGGGTTAGGGTTAGGGGACGGGGTCGGTTTAGGGTCCAGGTGAGGGTACGAGAACGCTTTTGGGGGAACGTACGTGTGAGGGGCGGGTTAGCGTTAGCATACGGGTTAGGATTAGGGGACGGGTGAGGGTCAGGCTTCGGGGTAGGGTTAGGGTTAGGGTTCGGGCTAGGGTTAGTGTTAGGGGACGGGGTCGGTTTAGGGTCCAGGTGAGGGTACGAGAACGCTTTAGGGGGAGAGTACGTGTGAGGGCTCGGGTTAGCGTTAGCGTACGGGTTAGGATTAGGGGACGGGTGAGGGTCAGGCTTCGGGGAAGGGTTAGGGTTAGGGTTCGGGCTAGGGTTAGGGTTAGGGGACTGGGACGGTTTAGGGTCCAGGTGAGGGTAGGACAACGCTTTAGGGGGAGCGTACGTGTGAGGGCGCAGGTTAGCGTTAGCGTACGGGTTAGGATTAGGAGACGGTTGAGGGTCAGGCTTCGGGGAAGGGTTAGGGTTAGGGTTCGGGCTGGGGTTAGGGTTAGGGGACGGGGACGGTTTAGGGTCCAGGTGAGGGTATGACAACGCTTTATGGGGAGCGTACGTGTGAGGGCGCGGGTTAGCGTTAGCTTACGGGTTAGCATTAGGGGACGGGTGAGGGTCAGGCTTCGTGGAAGTGTTAGGGTTAGGGTTCGGGCTAGGGTTAGGGTTAGGGGACGGGGACGGTTTAGGGTCCAGGTGAGGGTACGACAACGCTTTAGGGGCAGAGTACGTGTGAGGGCGCGTGTTAGCGTTAGCGTACGGGTTAGGATTAGGGGACGGGTGAGGGTCAGGCTTCGGGGAAGTGTTAGGGTGAGCGTTCGGGCTAGGGTTAGGGTTAGGGGACGGGGACGGTTTAGGGTCCAGGTGAGGGTACGACAACGCTTTCGGGGGAGCATACGTGTGAGCGCGCAGGTTAGCATTAACGTACGGGTTAGGATTAGAGGACGGGTGAGGGTCAGGCTTCGGGGAAGCGTTAGGGTTAGGGTTCGGGCTAGGGTTAGGGTTAGGGGACGGGGACGGTTTAGGGTCCAGGTGAGGGTACGACAACGCTTTAGGGGGAGCTTACGTGTGAGGGCGCGGGTTAGCGTTAGCGTACGGGTTAGGATTAGGGGACGGGTGAGGGTCAGGCTTCAGGGAAGGGTTAGGGTTAGGGTTCGGGCTAGGGTTAGGGTTACGGGACGGGGACGGTTTACGGTCCAGGTGAGGGTACGACAATGCTTTAGGGGGAGCGTACGTGTGAGGGCGCGGGTTAGCGTTAGCGTACGGGTTAGGATTAGGGGACGGGTGAGGGTCAGGCTTCGGGGAAGGGTTAGGGTTAGGGTTCGGGCTAGGGTTAGGGTTAGGGGACGGTGACGGTTTAGGGTCCAGGTGAGGGTACGACAACGCTTTAGGGGGAGCGTACGTGTGAGGGCGCGGGTTGGAGTTAGCGTACGGGTTAGGATTAGGGGACGGGTGAGGGCCAGGTTTCGGGGAAGGGTTAGGGTTAGGGTTCGGGCTAGGGTTAGGGTTAGGGGACGGGGACGGTTTAGGGTCCAGGTGAGGGTACGACAATGCTTTAGGGGGAGCGTACGTGTGAGGGCGCGGGTTAGCGTTAGCGTACGGGTTAGGATTAGGGGACGGGTTAGGGTCAGGCTTCGGGGAAGTGTTAGGGTTAGGGTTCGGGCTAGGGTTAGGGTTAGGGGACGGGGACGGTTTAGGGTCCAGGTGAGGGTAAGACAATGCTTTAGGGGGAGCGTACCTGTGAGGGCGCGGGTTAGCGTTAGCGTACGGGTTAGGATTAGGGGACGGGTGAGGGTCAGGCTTCGGGGAAGGGTTAGGGTTAGGGTTCGGGCTAGGGTTAGGGTTAGGGGACGGGGACGGTTTAAGGTCCAGGTGAGGGTACGACAACGCTTTAGGGGGAGCGTACGTGTGAGGGCGTGGGTTAGCGTTAGCGTACGGGTTAGGATTAGGGGACGGGTGAGGGTCAGGCTTCGGGGAAGGGTTAGGGTTAGGGTTCGGGCTAGGGTTAGGGTTAGGGGACGGGGACGGTTTAGGGTCCAGGTGAGGGTACGACAACACTTTAGGGGGAGCGTACGTGTGAGGGCGCGGGTTAGCGATAGCATACGGGTTAGGATTAGGGGACGGGTGAGGGTCAGGCTTCGGGGAAGGGTTAGGGTTAGGGTTCGGGCTAGGGTTAGGGTTAGGGGACGGGGACGGTTTAGGGTCCAGGTGAGGGTACGAGAACGCTTTAGGGGGAGCCTACGTATGAGGGCGCGGGTTAGCGTTAGCGTACGGGTTAGGATTAGGGGACGGGTGAGGGTCAGGCGTCGGGGAAGGGTTAGGGCTAGGTTTCGGGCTAGGGTTAGGGTTAGGGGACGGGGACGGTTTAGGGTCAAGGTGAGGGTACGAGAACGCTTTAGGGGGAGCGTACGTGTGAGGGCGTGGGATAGCGTTAGCGTACGGGTTCGGATTAGGGGACGGGTGAGGGTCAGGCTTCGGGGAAGGGTTAGGGTTAGGTTTCGGGCTAGGGTTAGGGTTAGGGGACGGGGACGGTTTAGGGTCCAGGTGAGGGTACGAGAACGCTTTTGGGGGAGCGTACGTGTGAGGGCGTGGGTTAGTGTTAGCGTACGGGTTAGGATTACGGGACGGGTGAGGGTCAGGCTTCGTGGAAGTGTTAGGGTTAGGGTTCGGGCTAGGGTTAGGGTTAGGGTACGGGCACGGTTTAGGGTCCAGGTGAGGGTACGACAACGCTTTAGGGGGAGCATACGTGTGAGGGCGCGGGTTAGCGTTAGCGTACGGGTTAGGATTAGGGGACGGGTGAGGGTCAGGCTTCGGGGAAGGGTTAGGGTTAGGGTTCGGGCTAGGGTTAGGGTTAGGGGAAGGGGACGGTTTACGGTCCAGGTGAGGGTACGACAACGCTTTAGGGGGAGCGTACGTGTGAGGGCGCGGGTTGGCGTTAGCGTACGGGTTAGGATTAGGGGACGGGTGAGGTTCAGGTTTCAGGGAAGTGTTAGGGTTAGGGTTCTGGCTAGGGTTAGGGTTAGGGGACGGGGACGGTTTAGGGCCCAGGTGAGGGTAAGACAACGCTTTATGGGGAGCGTACGTGTGAGGGCGCGGGTTACCGTTACCGTACGGGTTAGGATTAGGGGACGGGTGAGGGTCAGGCTTCGGGGAAGGGTTAGGGTTAGGGTTCGGGCTAGGGTTAGGGTTAGGGGACGGGGACGGTTTAGGGTCCAGGTGAGGGTACGACAACGCTTTAGGGGGAGCGTACGTGTGAGGGCGCGGGTTAGCGTTAGCGTACGGGTTAGGATTAGGGGACGGGTGAGGGTCAGGCTTCGGGGAAGGGTTAGGGTTAGGGTTCGGGCTAGGGTTAGGGTTAGGGGACGGGATCGGTTTGGGGTCCAGTTGAGGGTACGAGAACTCTTTAGGGGGAGAGTACGTGTGAGGGCGCGGGTTAGCGTTAGCGTACGGGTTAGGATTAGGGGACGGGTGAGGGTCAGGCTTCGGGGAAGGGTTAGGGTTAGGGTTCGGGCTAGGGTTAGGGTTAGGGGATGCGGATGGTTTAGGGTCCAGGTGAGGGTACTACAATGCTTTAGGGGGAGCGTACGTGTGAGGGCGCGGGTTAGCGTTAGCGTACGGGTTAGGATTAGGGGACGGGTGAGGGTCAGGCTTCGGTTAAGGGTTAGGGTTAGGGTTCGGGCTAGGGTTAGAGTTAGGGGACGGGGACGGTTTAGGGTCCAGGTGAGGGTACGAGAACGCTTTAGGGGGAGCGTACGTATGAGGGCGCGGGTTAGCGTTAGCGTACGGGTTCGGTTTAGGGGACGGGTGAGGGTCAGGCTTCGGGGAAGGGTTAGGGTTAGGGTTCGGTCTAGGGTTAGGGTTAGGGGACGGGGACGGTTTAGGGTCCAGGTGAGGGTACGACAACGCTTTAGGGGGAGCGTACGTGTGAGGGCGTGGGTTAGTGTTAGCGTACGGGTTAGGATTACGGGACGGGTGAGGGTCAGGCTTCGTGGAAGGGTTAGGGTTAGGGTTCGGGCTAGGGTTAGGGTTAGGGAACGGGCACGGTTTAGGGTCCAGGTGAGGGTACGACAACGCTTTAGGGGGAGCGTACGTGTGAGGGTGCGGGTTAGCGTTAGCGTACGGGTTAGGATTAGGGGACGGGTGAGGGTCAGGCTTCGGGGAAGGGTTAGGGTTAGAGTTCGGGCTAGGGTTAGGGTTAGGGGACGGGGACGGTTTACGGTCCAGGTGAGGGTACGACAACGCTTTAGGGGAGCGTACGTGTGAGGGCGCGGGTTGGCGTTAGCGTACGGGTTAGGATTAGGGGACGGGTGAGGGTCAGGTTTCGGGGAAGGGTTAGGGTTAGGGTTCGGCCTGGGTTAGGGTTAGGGGACGGGGACGGTTTAGGGTCCAGGTGAGGGTAAGACAATGCTTTAGGGGGAGCGTACGTGTGAGGATGCGGGTTAGCGTTAGCGTACGGGTTAGGATTAGGGGACGGGTGAGGGTCAGGATTCGGGGAAGGGTTAGGGTTAGGGTTCGGGCTAGGGTTAGGGTTAGGGGACGGGGATGGTTTAGGGTCCAGGTGAGGGTAAGACAACGCTTTAGGGGGAGCGTACATGTGAGGGCGCGGGTTAGCGTTAGCGTACGGGTTAGGATTAGGGGACGGTTGAGGGTCAGGCTTCGGGGAAGGGTTAGGGTTAGGGTTCGGGCTAGGGTTAGGGTTAGGGGACGGGGACGGTTTAGGGTCCAGGTTAGGGTATGAGAACGCTTTAGGGGGAGCGTACGTGTGAGGGCGCGGGTTAGCGTTAGCGTACGGGTTAGGATTAGGGGACGGGTGAGGGTCAGGCGTCGGGGAAGGGTTAGGTTTAGGGTTCGGGCTAGGGTTAGGGTTAGGGGACGGGGACGGTTTAGGGTCCAGGTGAGGGTACGACAACGCTTTAGGGGGAGCGTACGTGTGAGGGCACGGGTTAGCGTTAGCGTACGGGTTCGGATTAGGGGACGAGTGAGGGTCAGGCTTCGGGGAAGGGTTAGGGTTAGGGTTCGGGCTAGGGTTAGGGTTAGGGGACGGGGACGGTTTAGGGTCCAGGTGAGGGTACGACAACACTTTAGGGGGAGCGTACGTGTGAGGGCGCGGTTTAGCGTTAGCGTACGGGTTAGGATTAGGGGACGGGTGAGGGTCAGGCTTCGGGGAAGGGTTAGGGTTAGGGTTCGGGCTAGGGTTAGGGTTAGGGGACGGGGACGGTTTAGAGTCCAGGTGAGGGTACGACAACGCTTTAGGGGGAGCGTACGTGTGAGGGCGTGGGTTAGCGTTAGCGTACGGGTTAGGATTAGGGGACGGGTGAGGGTCAGGGTTCGATAAAGGGTTAGTGTTAGGGTTCGGGCTAGGGTTAGGGTTAGGGGACGGGGACGGTTTAGGGTCCAGGTGAGGGTAGGACAGCGCTTTAGGGGGAGCGTACGTGTGAGGGCGCGGGTTAGCGTTAGCGTACGGGTTAGGATTAGGAGACGGTTGAGGGTCAGGCTTCGGGGAAGGGTTAGGGTTAGGGTTCGGGCTAGGGTTAGTGTTAGGGGACGGGGACGGTTTAGGGTCCAGGTGAGGGTACGACAACGCTTTATGGGGAGCGTACGTGTGAGGGCGCGGGGTAGCGTTAGCTTACGGGTTAGCATTAGGGGACGGGTGAGGGTCAGGCTTCGGGGAAGCGTAAGGGTTAGGGTTCGGGCTAGGGTTAGGGTTAGGGGACGGGGACGGTTTAGGGTCCAGGTGAGGGTACGACAACGCTTTAGGGGGAGAGTACGTGTAAGGGCGCGGGTTAGCGTTAGCGTACGGGTTAGGATTAGGGGACGGGTGAGGGTCAGGCTTCGGGGAAGTGTTAGGGTTAGGGTTCGGGCTAGGGTTAGGGTTAGGGGACGGGGACGGTTTAGGGTCCAGGTGAGGGTACGACAACGCTTTAGGGGGAGCATACGTGTGAGCGCGCAGGTTAGCATTAACGTACGGGTTAGGATTAGAGGACGGGTGAGGGTCAGGCTTCGGGGAAGCGTTAGGGTTAGGGTTCGGGCTAGGGTTAGGGTTAGGGGACGGGGACGGTTTAGGGTCCAGGTGAGGGTACGAGAACGCCTTAGGGGGAGCGTACGTGTGAGGGCGCGGGATAGCGTTAGCGTACGGGTTAGAATTAGGGGACGGGTGAGGGTCAGGCTTCGGGGAAGGGTTAGGGTTAGGTTTCGGGCTAGGGTTAGGGTTAGGGGACGGGGACGGTTTAGGGTCCACGTGACGGTACGACAACACTTTAGGGGGAGCACACGTGTGAGGGCGCGGGTTAGCGTTAGCGTACGGGTTAGGATTAGGGGACGGGTGAGGGTCAGGTTTCGGGGAAGGGTTAGGGTTAGGGTTCGGCCTGGGTTAGGGTTAGGGGACGGGGACGGTTTAGGGTCCAGGTGAGGGTAAGACAATGCTTTAGGGGGAGCGTACGTGTGAGGATGCGGGTTAGCGTTAGCGTACGGGTTAGGATTAGGGGACGGGTGAGGGTCAGGATTCGGGGAAGGGTTAGGGTTAGGGTTCGGGCTAGGGTTAGGGTTAGGGGACGGGGATGGTTTAGGGTCCAGGTGAGGGTAAGACAACGCTTTCGGGGGAGCGTACATGTGAGGGCGCGGGTTAGCGATAGCGTACGGTTTAGGATTAGGAGACGGGTGAGTGTCAGGCTTCGGGGAAGTGTTAGGGTTAGGGTTCGGGCTAGGGTTAGGGTTAGGGGACGGGGACGGTTTAGGGTCCAGGTGAGGGTACGACAACGCTTCAGGGGGAGCGTATGTGTGAGGGCGTGGGTTAGCGTTAGCGTACGGGTTAGGATTAGGGGACGGGTGAGGGTCAGGCTTCGGGGAAGTGTTAGGGTTAGGGTTCGGGCTAGGGTTAGGGTTAGGGGACGGGGACGGTTTAGGGTCCACGTGACGGTACGACAACACTTTAGGGGGAGCACACGTGTGAGGGCGCGGGTTAGCGTTAGCATATGGGTTAGGATTAGGGGACGGGTGAGGGTCAGGCTTCGGGGAAGGGTTAGGGTTAGGGTTCAAGCTAGGGTTAGGGTTAGGGGACGGGGACTGTTTAGGGTCCAGGTGAGGGTACGGCAACGCTTTAGTGGTAGCGTACGTGTGAGGGCGCAGGTTAGCGTTAGCGTACGGGTTAGGATTAGGGGACGGGTGAGGGTCAGGCGTCGGGGAAGGGTTAGTGTTAGCGTTCGGGCTAGGGTTAGGGTTATGGGACGGGGACAGTTTAGGGTTCAGGTGAGTGTACGACAACGCTTTAGGGGGAGCGTACGTGTGAGGGCACGGGTTAGCGTTAGCGTACGGTTTAGGATTAGGAGACGGGTGAGGGTCAGGCTTCGGGTAAGGGTTAGGGGTAGGGTTCGGGCTAGGGTTAGGGTTAGGGGACGGGGACGGTTTAGGATCCAGGTGAGGGTACGACAACGCTTTAGGGGGAGCGTACGTGTGAGGGCGCGGGTTAGCGTTTGCGTACGGGTTAGGATTAGGGGACGGGTGAGGGTCAGGCTTCGGGGAAGGGTTAGGGTTAGGGTTTGGGCTAGGGTTAGGGTTAGGGGACGGGGACGGTTTAGGGTCCAGGTGAGGGTACGACAACGCTTTAGGGGGAGCATACGTGTGAGCGCGCAGGTTAGCATTAACGTACGGGTTACGATTAGAGGACGGGTGAGGGTCAGGCTTCGGGGAAGCGTTAGGGTTAGGGTTCGGGCTAGGGTTAGGGTTAGGGGACGGGGACGGTTTAGGGTCCAGGTGAGGGTACGAGAACGCTTTAGGGGGAGCGTACGTGTGAGGGCGCGGGATAGCGTTAGCGTACGGGTTAGCATTAGGGGATGGGTGAGGGTCAGGCTTCGGGGAAGGGTTAGGGTTAGGTTTCGGGCTAGAGTTAGGGTTAGGGGATGGGGACGGTTTAGGGTCCAGGTGAGGGTACGAGAACGCTTTTGGGGGAGCGTACGTGTGAGGGCGCGGGTTAGCGTTAGCGTACGGGTTAGGATTAGAGGACGGGTGAGGGTCAGGCTTCGATGAAGGGTTAGTGTTAGGGTTCGGGTTAGGGTTAGGGTTAGGTGACGGGGACGGTTTAGGGTTCAGGTGAGGGTAGGACAGTGCTTTAGGGGGAGCGTACGTGTGAGGGCGCGGGTTAGCGTTAGCGTACGGGTTAGGATTAGGGGACAGGTGAGGGTCAGGCTTCGGGGAAGGGTTAGGGTTAGGGTTCAGGCTAGGGTTAGGGTTAGGGGACGGGGACGGTTTAGGGTCCAGGTGAGGGTACGGCAACGCTTTAGGGGTAGCGTACGTGTGAGGGCGCGGGTTAGCGTTAGCGTACGGGTTAGGATTAGGGGACAGGTGAGGGTCAGGCGTCGGGGAAGGGTTAGTGTTAGGGTTCGGGCTAGGGTTAGGGTTATGGGACGGGGACGGTTTAGGGTTCAGGTGAGTGTACGACAACGCTTTAGGGGGAGCGTACGTGTGAGGGCGCGGGTTAGCGTTAGCGTACGGGTTAGGATTAGGAGACGGGTGAGGGTCAGGCTTCGGGTAAGGGTTAGGGGTAGGGTTTGGGCTAGGGTTAGGGTTAGGGGACGGGGACGGTTTAGGGTCCAGGTGAGGGTACGACAACGCTTTAGGGGGAGCGTACGTGTGAGGGCGCGGGTTAGCGTTTGCGTACGGGTTAGGATTAGGGGACGGGTGAGGGTCAGTCTTCGGGGAAGGGTTAGGGTTAGGGTTCGGGCTAGGGTTAGGGTTAGGGGACGGGGACGGTTTAGGGTCCAGGTGAGGGTACGACAACGCTTTAGGGGGAGCGTACGTGTGAGGGCGCGGGTTAGTGTTAGCGTACGGGTTAGGATTAGGGGACGGGTGAGGGTCAGGCTTCGGGGAAGGGTTAGGGTTAGGGTTCAGGCTAGGGTTAGGGTTAGGGGACGGGGACGGTTTAGGATCCAGGTGAGGGTACGAGAATGCTTTAGGTGGAGCGTACGTATGAGGGCGCGGGTTAGCGTTAGCGTACTGCTTAGGATTAGGGGACGGGTGAGGGTCAGGCGTCGGGTAAGGGTTAGGGTTAGGGTTCGGGCTAGGGTTAGGGTTAGGGGACAGGGACGGTTTAGGGTCCAGGTGAGGGTACGACAACGCTTTAGGGGGAGCGTACGTGTGAGGGCGCGGGTTAGCGTTAGCGTACGGGTTAGGATTAGGGGACGGGTGAGGGTCAGGCTTCTGGGAAGGGTTAGGGTTAGGGTTCGGGCTAGGGTTAGGGTTAGGGGACGGGGACGGTTTAGGGTCCAGGTGAGGGTACGACAACACTTTAGGGGGAGCGTACGTGTGAGGGCGCGGGTTAGCGTTAGCGTACGGTTTAGGATTAGGGGAGGGGTGAGGGTCAGGCTTCGGGGAAGGGTTAGGGTTAGGGTTCGGGCTAGGGTTAGGGTTATGGGACGGGGACGGTTTAGGGTCCAGGTGAGGGTACGAGAACGCTTTAGGTGGAGCGTACGTATGAGGGCGCGGGTTAGCGTTAGCGTACGGGTTAGGATTAGGGGACGGGTGAGGGTCAGGCGTCGGGGAAGGGTTAGGTTTAGGGTTCGGGCTAGGGTTAGGGTTAGGGGACGGGGACGGTTTAGGGTCCAGGTGAGGGTACGACAACGATTTAGGGGGAGCGTACGTGTGAGGGCACGGGTTAGCGTTAGCGTACGGGTTCGGATTAGGGGACGAGTGAGGGTCAGGTTTCGGGGAAGGGTTAGGGTTCGGGCTAGGGTTAGGGTTAGGGGACGGGGACGGTTTAGGGTCCAGGTGAGGGTACGACAACGCTTTAGGGGGAGCGTACCTGTGAGGGCGCTGGTTAGCGTTAGCGTACGGGTTAGGATTAGGGGACGGGTGAGGGTCAGGCTTCGGGGAAGGGTTAGGGTTAGGGTTCGGGCTAGGGTTAGGGTTAGGGGACGGGGACGGTTTAGGGTCCAGGTGAGGGTACGACAACGCTTTAGGGGGAGCGTACGTGTGAGGGCGTAGGTTAGCGTTAGCGTACGGGTTAGGATTAGGGGACGGGTGAGGGTCAGGCTTCGATAAAGGGTTAGTGTTAGGGTTCGGGCTAGGGTTAGGGTTAGGGGATGGGGACGGTTTAGGGTCCAGGTGAGGGTAGGACAGCGCTTTAGGGGGAGCGTACCTGTGAGGGCGCGGGTTAGCGTTAGCGTACGGGTTAGGATTAGGGGACGGGTGAGGGTCAGGCTTCGATGAAGGGTTAGTGTTAGGGTTCAGGCTAGGGTTAGGGTTATGGGACGGGGACGGTTTAGGGTCCAGGTGAGGGTAGGACAGCGCTTTAGGGGGAGCGTACGTGTGAGGGCGCGGGTTAGCGTTAGCGTACGGGTTAGGATTAGGGGACGGGTGAGGGTCAGGCTTCGATGAAGGGTTAGTGTTAGGGTTCGAGCTAGGGTTAGGGTTAGGGGACGGGGACGGTTTAGGGTCCAGGTGAGCGTACGAGAACGCTTTAGGTGGAGCGTACGTGTGAGGGCGCGGGATAGCGTTAGCGTACGGTTTAGGATTAGGGGACGGGTGAGGGTCAGGCTTCGGGGAAGGGTTAGGGTTAGGTTTCGGGCTAGGGTTAGGGTTAGGGGACAGGGACGGTTTAGGGTCCAGGTGAGGGTACGACAACGCTTTAGGGGGAGCGTACGTGTGAGGGCGTGGGATAGCGTAAGCGTACGGGTTAGGATTAGGGGACGGGTGAGGGTCAGGCTTCGGGGAAGGGTTAGGGTTAGGGTTCGGGCTAGGGTTAGGGTTAGGGGACGGGGACGGTTTAGGGTCCAGGTGAGGGTACGACAACGCTGTAGAGGGAGCGTACGTGTGGGGGCGTGGGTTAGCGTTAGCGTACGGTTTACGATTAGGGGACGGGTGAGGGTCAGGCTTCGGGGAAGGGTTAGGGTTAGGGTTCGGGCTAGGGTTAGGTTTAGGGGACGGGGACGGTTTAGTGTCCAGGTGAGGGTACGAGAACGCTTTAGGGGGAGCGTACGTATGAGGGCGCGGGTTAGCGTTAGCGTACGGGTTAGGATTAGGAGACGGTTGAGGTTCAGGCTTCGGGGAAGGGTTAGGGTTAGGGTTCGGGCTAGGGTTAGGGTTAGGGGACGGGGACGGTTTAGGGTCCAGGTGAGGGTACGACAACGCTTTATGGGGAGCGTACGTGTGAGGGCGCGGGTTAGCGTTAGCTTACGGGTTAGCATTAGGGGACGGGTGAGGGTCAGGCTTCGGGGAAGGGTTAGGGTTAGGGTTCGGGCTAGGGTTAGGGTTAGGGAACGGGGACGGTTTAGGGTCCAGGTGAGGGTACGACAACGCTTTAGGGGGAGAGTACGTGTAAGGGCGTGGATTAGCGTTAGCGTACGGGTTAGGATTTGGTGACGGGTGAGGGTCAGGCTTCGGGGAAGTGTTAGGGTTAGGGTTCGGGCTAGGGTTAGGGTTAGGGGACGGGGACTGTTTAGGGTCCAGGTGAGGGTACGAGAACGCTTTTGGGGGAGCGTACGTGTGAGAGCGCGGGTTAGCGTTACCGTACGGGTTAGGATTAGGGGACGGGTGAGGGTCAGGCTTCGGGGAAGGGTTAGGGTTAGGGTTCGGGTTAGGGTTAGGGTTAGGTGACGGGGACGGTTTAGGGTCCAGGTGAGGGTAGGACAGCGCTTTAGGGGGAGCGTACGTGTGAGGGCGCGGGTTAGCGTTAGCGTACGGGTTAGGATTAGGGGACAGGTGAGGGTCAGGCTTCGGGGAAGGGTTAGGGTTAGGGTTCGGGCTAGGGTTAGGGTTAGGGGACGGGGACGGTTTAGGGTCCAGGTGAGGGTACGGCAACGCTTTAGGGGTAGCGTACGTGTGAGGGCGCGGGTTAGCGTTAGCGTACGGGTTAGGATTAGGGGACGGGTGAGGGTCAGGCGTCGGGGAAGGGTTAGTGTTAGGGTTCGGGCTAGGGTTAGGGTTATGGGACGGGGACAGTTTAGGGTTCAGGTGAGTGTACGACAATGCTTTAGGGGGAGCGTTCGTGTGAGGGCGCGGGTTAGCGTTAGCGTACGTTTTAGGATTAGGAGACGGTTGAGGGTCAGGCTTCGGGTAAGTGTTAGGGGTAGGGTTCGGGCTAGGGTTAGGGTTAGGGGACGGGGACGGTTTAGGATCCAGGTGAGGGTACGACAACGCTTTAGGGGGAGCGTACGTGTGAGGGCGAGGGTTAGCGTTAGCGTCCGGGTTAGGATTAGGGGACGGGTGAGGGTCAGGCTTCGGGGAAGGGTTAGGGTTAGGGTTTGTGCTAGGGTTACGGTTAGGGGACGGGGACGGTTTAGGGTCCAGGTGAGGGTACGAGAACGCTTTAGGGGGAGCGTACGTGTGAGGGCGCAGGTTAGCGTTAGTGTACGGGTTAGGATTAGGGGACGCGTGAGGGTCAGGCTTCGGGGAAGGGTTAGGGTTAGGGTTCGGGCTAGGGTTAGGGTTAGGGGACGGGGACGGTTTAGGGTCCAGGTGAGGGTACGACAACGCTTTAGGGGGAGTGTACGTGTGAGGGCGCGGGTTAGCGTTAGCGTATGGGTTAGGATTAGGGGACGGGAGAGGGTCAGGCTTCGGGGAAGGATTAGGGTTAGGGTTCGGGCTAGGATTAGGGTTAGGGGACGGGGACGGTTTAGGGTCCAGGTGAGGGTACGACAACGCTTCAGGGGGAGCTTACGTGTGAGGGCACGGGTTAGCGTTAGCGTACGGGTTAGGATTAGGGGACGGGTGAGGGTCAGGCTTCGATGAAGGGTTAGTGTTAGGGTTCGGGCTAGGGTTACGGTTAGGGGACGGGGACGGTTTAGGGTCCAGGTGAGGGTAGGACAGCGCTTTAGGGGGAGCGTACGTGTGAGGGCGCGGGTTAGCGTTAGCGTACGGGTTAGGATTAGGAGACGGGTGAGGGTCAGGCTTCGGGGAAAGGTTAGGGTTAGGGTTCGGGCTAGGGTTCGGGTTAGGGGACGGGGACGGTTTAGGGTCCAGGTGAGGGTACGGCAACGCTTTAGGGGTAGCGTACGTGTGAGGGCTCGGGTTAGCGTTAGCGTACGGGTTAGGATTAGGGGACGGGTGAGGGTCAGGCTTCGGGGAAGGGTTACTGTTAGGGTTCGGGCTAGGGTTAGGGTTATGGGACGGGGACGGTTTAGGGTTCAGGTGAGGGTACGACAATGCTTTAGGGGGAGCGTACGTGTGAGGGCGCGGGTTAGCGTTAGCGTACGGGTTAGGATTAGGAGACGGGTGAGGGTCAGGCTTCGGGTAAGCGTTAGGGTTAGGGTTCGGGCTAGGGTTAGGGTTAGGGGACGGGGACAGTTTAGGGTCCAGGTGAGGGTACGACAACGCTTTAGGGGGAGCGTACGTGTGAGGGTGTGGGTTAGCGTTAGCGTACGGGTTAGGATTAGGGGACGGGTGAGGGTCAGGCTTCGGGGAAGGGTTAGGGTTAGGGTTTGTGCTAGGGTTAGGGTTAGGGGACGGGGACGGTTTAGGGTCCAGGTGAGGGTACGAAAACGCTTTAGGGGGAGCGTACGTGTGAGGGCGCGGGTTAGCGTTAGCGTACGGGTTAGGATTAGGGGACGGGTGAGGGTCAGGCTTCGGGGAAGGGTTAGGGTTAGGGTTCGGGCTAGGGTTAGGGTTAGGGCCGGGGACGGTTTAGGGTCCAGGTGAGGGTAGGACAACGCTTTAGGGGGAGCGTACGTGTGAGGGCGCGGGTTAGCGTTAGCGTATGGGTTAGGATTAGGGGACGGGTGAGGGTCAGGCTTCGGGGAAGGGTTAGGTTTAGGGTTCGGGCTACGATTAGGGTTAGGGGACGGGGACGGTTTAGGGTCCAGGTGAGGGTAAGACAACGCTTTAGGGGGAGCGTACGTGTGAGGGCGCGGGTTGGCGTTAGCGTACGGGTTAGGATCAGGGGACGGGTGAGGGTCAGGCTTCGATGAAGGGTTAGTGTTAGGATTCGGGCTAGGGTTAGGGTTATGGGACGGGGACGGTTTAGGGTCCAGGTGAGGGTAGGACAGCGCTTTAGGGGGAGCGTACGTGTGAGGGCGCGGGTTAGCGTTAGCGTACGGGTTACGATTAGGGGACGGGTGAGGGTCAGGCTTCGATGAAGGGTTAGTGTTAGGGTTCAGGCTAGGGTTAGGGTTATGGGACGGGGACGGTTTAGGGTCCAGGTGAGGGTAGGACAGCGCTTTAGGGGGAGCGTACGTGTGAGGGCGCGGGTTAGCGTTAGCGTACGGGTTAGGATTAGGGGACGGGTGAGGGTCAGGCTTCGATGAAGGGTTAGTGTTAGGGTTCGAGCTAGGGTTAGGGTTAGGGGACGGGGACGGTTTAGGGTCCAGGTGAGCGTACGAGAACGCTTTAGGGGGAGCGTACGTGTGAGGGCGCGGGATAGCGTTAGCGTACGGTTAAGGATTAGGGGACGGGTGAGGGTCAGGCTTCGGGGAAGGGTTAGGGTTAGGTTTCGGGCTAGGGTTAGGGTTAGGGGACAGGGACGGTTTAGGGTCCAGGTGAGGGTACGACAACGCTTTAGGGGGAGCGTACGTGTGAGGGCGTGGGATAGCGTAAGCGTACGGGTTAGGATTAGGGGACGGGTGAGGTTCAGGCTTCGGGGAAGGGTTAGGGTCAGGGTTCGGGCTAGGGTTAGGGTTAGGGGACGGGTTCGGTTTAGGGTCCAGGTGACGGTGCGAGAACGCTTTAGGGGGAGAGTACGCGTGAGGGCTCGGGTTAGCGTTAGCGTACGGGTTCGGATTAGGGGACGGGTGAGGGTCAGGCTTCGGGGAAGGGTTAGGGTTAGGGTTCGGGCTAGGGTTAGGGTTAGGGGATGCGGATAGTTTAGGGTCCAGGTGAGGTTACTACAATGCTTTAGGGGGAGCGTACGTGTGAGGGCGCGGGTTAGCGTTAGCGTACGGGTTAGGATTAGGGGACGGGTGAGGGTCAGGCTTCGGGGAAGGTTTAGGGTTAGGGTTCGGGCTAGGGTTAGGGTTAGGGGACGGGGACGGTTTAGGGTCCAGGTGAGGGTACGAGAACGCTTTTGGGGGAGCGTACGTGTGAGGGCGCGGGTTAGCGTTAGCGTACGGGTTAGGATTAGTGGACGGGTGAGGGTCAGGCTTCGATGAAGGGTTAGTGTTAGGGTTCGGGCTAGGGTTACGGTTAGGGGACGGGGACGGTTTAGGGTCCAGGTGAGGGTAGGACAGCGCTTTAGGGGGAGCGTACGTGTGAGGGCGCGGGTTAGCGTTAGCGTACGGGTTAGGATTAGGAGACGGGTGAGGGTCAGGCTTCGGGGAAAGGTTAGGGTTAGGGTTCGGGCTAGGGTTAGGGTTAGGGGACGGGGACGGTTTAGGGTCCAGGTGAGGGTACGGCAACGCTTTAGGGGTAGCGTACGTGTGAGGGCTCGGGTTAGCGTTAGCGTACGGGTTAGGATTAGGGGACGGGTGAGGGTCAGGCTTCGGGGAAGGGTTACTGTTAGGGTTCGGGCTAGGGTTAGGGTTATGGGACGGGGACGGTTTAGGGTTCAGGTGAGGGTACGACAATGCTTTAGGGGGAGCGTACGTGTGAGGGCGCGGGTTAGCGTTAGCGTACGGGTTAGGATTAGGAGACGGGTGAGGGTCAGGCTTCGGGTAAGGGTTAGGGTTAGGGTTCGGGCTAGGGTTAGGGTTAGGGGACGGGGACAGTTTAGGGTCCAGGTGAGGGTACGACAACGCTTTAGGGGGAGCGTACGTGTGAGGGTGTGGGTTAGCGTTAGCGTACGGGTTAGGATTAGGGGACGGGTGAGGGTCAGGCTTCGGGGAAGGGTTAGGGTTAGGGTTTGTGCTAGGGTTAGGGTTAGGGGACGGGGACGGTTTAGGGTCCAGGTGAGGGTACGAAAACGCTTTAGGGGGAGCGTACGTGTGAGGGCGCGGGTTAGCGTTAGCGTACGGGTTAGGATTAGGGGACGGGTGAGGGTCAGGCTTCCGGGAAGGGTTAGGGTTAGGGTTCGGGCTAGGGTTAGGGTTAGGGGACGGGGACGGTTTAGGGTCCAGGTGAGGGTAGGACAACGCTTTAGGGGGAGCGTACGTGTGAGGGCGCGGGTTAGCGTTAGCGTATGGGTTAGGATTAGGGGACGGGTGAGGGTCAGGCTTCGGGGAAGGGTTAGGTTTAGGGTTCGGGCTACGATTAGGGTTAGGGGACGGGGACGGTTTAGGGTCCAGGTGAGGGTAAGACAACGCTTTAGGGGGAGCGTACGTGTGAGGGCGCGGGTTGGCGTTAGCGTACGGGTTAGGATCAGGGGACGGGTGAGGGTCAGGCTTCGATGAAGGGTTAGTGTTAGGATTCGGGCTAGGGTTAGGGTTATGGGACGGGGACGGTTTAGGGTCCAGGTGAGGGTAGGACAGCGCTTTAGGGGGAGCGTACGTGTGAGGGCGCGGGTTAGCGTTAGCGTACGGGTTACGATTAGGGGACGGGTGAGGGTCAGGCTTCGATGAAGGGTTAGTGTTAGGGTTCGAGCTAGGGTTAGGGTTATGGGACGGGGACGGTTTAGGGTCCAGGTGAGGGTAGGACAGCGTTTTAGGGGGAGCGTACGTGTGAGGGCGCGGGTTAGCGTTAGCATACGGGTTAGGATTAGGGGACGGGTGAGGGTCAGGCTTCGATGAAGGATTAGTGTTAGGGTTCGAGCTACGGTTAGGGTTAGGGGACGGGGACGGTTTAGGGTCCAGGTGAGGGTACGAGAACGCTTTAGGGGGAGCGTACGTGTGAGGGCGCGGGATAGCGTTAGCATACGGTTTAGGATTAGGGGACGGGTGAGGGTCAGGATTCGGGGAAGGGTTAGGGTTAGGTTTCGGGCTAGGGTTAGGGTTAGGGGACGGGGACGGTTTAGGGTCCAGGTGAGGGTACGACAACGCTTTAGGGGGAGCGTACGTGTGAGGGCGTGGGATAGCGTTAGCGTACGGGTTAGGATTAGGGGACGGGTGAGGGTCAGGCTTAGGGGAAGGGTTAGGGTTAGGGTTCGGGCTAGGGTTAGGGTTAGGGGACGGGTTCGGTTTAGGGTCCAGGTGAGGGTACGAGAACGCTTTAGGGGGAGAGTACGCGTGAGGGCTCTGGTTAGCGTTAGCGTACGGGTTCGGATTAGGGGACGGGTGAGGGTCAGGCTTCGGGGAAGGGTTAGGGTTAGGGTTCGGGCTAGGGTTAGGGTTAGGGGATGCGGATAGTTTAGGGTCCAGGTGAGGTTACTACAATGCTTTAGGGGGAGCGTACGTGTGAGGGCGCGGGTTAGCGTTAGCGTACGGGTTAGGATTAGGGGACGGGTGAGGGTCAGGCTTCGGGGAAGGGTTAGGGTTAGGGTTCGGGCTAGGGTTAGGGTTAGGGGACGGGGACGGTTTAGGGTCCAGGTGAGGGTACGGCAATGCTTTAGGGGTAGCGTACGTGTGAGGGCTCGGGTTAGCGTTAGCGTACGGGTTAGGATTAGGGGACGGGTGAGGGTCAGGCTTCGGGGAAGGGTTAGTGTTAGGGTTCGGGCTAGGGTTAGGGTTATGGGACGGGGACGGTTTAGGGTTCAGGTGAGGGTACGACAACGCTTTAGGGGGAGCGTACGTGTGAGGGCGCGGGTTAGCGTTAGCGTACGGGTTAGGATTAGGAGACGGGTGAGGGTCAGGCTTCGGGTAAGGGTTAGGGTTAGGGTTCGGGCTAGGGTTAGGGTTAGGGGACGGGGACGGTTTAGGGTCCAGGTGAGGGTACGACAACGCTTTAGGGGGAGCGTACGTGTGAGGGTGTGGGTTAGCGTTAGCGTACGGATTAGGATTAGGGGACGGGTGAGGGTCAGGCTTCGGGGAAGGGTAAGGGTTAGGGTTTGTGCTAGGGTTACGGTTAGGGGACGGGGACGGTTTAGGGTCCAGGTGAGGGCACGAAAACACTTTAGGGGGAGCGTACGTGTGAGGGCGCGGGTTAGCGTTAGCGTACGGGTTCGGATTAGGGGACGGGTGAGGGTCAGGCTTCGGGGAAGGGTTAGGGTTAGGGTTCGGGCTAGGGTTAGGGCTAGGGGACGGGGACGGTTTAGGGTCCAGGTGAGGGTAGGACAACGCTTTAGGGGGAGCGTACGTGTGAGGGCGCAGGTTAGCGTTAGCGTATGGGTTAGGATTAGGGGACGGGTGAGGGTCAGGCTTCAGGGAAGGGTTAGGGTTAGGGTTCGGGCTAGGATTAGGGTTAGGGGACGGGGACGGTTTAGGGTGCAGGTGAGGGTACGACAACGCTTTAGGGGGAGCTTATGTGTGAGGGCACGGATTAGCGTTAGCGTACGGGTTAGGATTAGGGGACGGGTGAGGGTCAGGCTTCGGGGAAGGGTTAGGGTTAGGGTTCGGGCTAGGGTTAGGGTTACGGGACGGGGACGGTTTAGGGTCCAGGTGAGGGTACGACAACGCTTTAGGGGGAGCGTACGTGTGAGGGCGCGGGTTGGCGTTAGCGTACGGGTTAGGATTAGGGGACGGGTGAGGGTCAGGTTTCGGGGAAGGGTTAGGGTTAGGGTTCGGGCTAGGGTTAGGGTTAGGAGACGGGGACGGTTTAGGGTCCAGGTGAGTGTAAGACAACGCTTTAGGGGGAGCGTACGTGTGAGGGCGCGGGTTAGCGTTAGCGTACGGGTTAGGATTAGGGGACGGGTGAGGGTCAGGCTTCGGGGAAGGGTTAGGGTTAGGGTTCGGGTTAGGGTTAGGGTTAGGGGACGGGGACGGTTTAGGGTCCAGGTGAGGGTACGACAACGCTTTAGGGGGAGCGTACGTGTGAGGGCGCGGGTTAGCGTTAGCGTACGGGTTAGGATTAGGGGACGGGTGAGGGTCAGGCTTCGGGGAAGGGTTAGGGTTAGGGTTCGGGCTAGGGTTAGGGTTAGGGGACGGGGACGGTTTAGGGTCCAGGTGAGGGTACGACAACACTTTAGGGGGAGCGTACGGGTGAGGGCGCGGGTTAGCGTTAGCGTACGGGTTAGGATTAGGGGACGGGTGAGGGTCAGGCTTCGGGGAAGGGTTAGGGTTAGGGTTCGGGCTAGGGTTAGGGTTAGGGGACGGGGACGGTTTAGGGCCCAGGTGAGGGTACGAGAACGCTTTAGGTGGAGCGTACGTATGAGGGCGCGGGTTAGCGTTAGCGTACGGGTTAGGATTAGGGGACGGGTGAGGGTCAGGCGTCGGGGAAGGGTTAGGTTTAGGGTTCGGGCTAGGGTTAGGGTTAGGGGACGGGGACGGTTTAGGGTCCAGGTGAGGGTACGACAACGCTTTAGGGGGAGCGTACGTGTGAGGGCGCGGGTTAGCGTTAGCGTACGGGTTCGGATTAGGGGACGGGTGAGGGTCAGGCTTCGGGGAAGGGTTAGGGTTAGGGTTCGGGCTAGGGTTAGGGTTAGGGGACGGGGACGATTTAGGGTCCAGGTGAGGGTACGACAACGCTTTAGGGGGAGCGTACGTGTGAGGGCGCGGGTTAGCGTTAGCGTACGGGTTCGGATTAGGGGACGGGTGAGGGTCAGGCTTCGGGGAAGGGTTAGGGTTAGGGTTCGGGCTAGGGTTAGGGTTAGGGGACGGGGACGGTTTAGGGTCCAGGTGAGGGTACGACAACACTTTAGGGGGAGCGTACGTGTGAGGGGGCGGGTTAGCGTTAGCGTACGGGTTAGGATTAGGGGACGGGTGAGGGTCAGGCTTCGGGGAAGGGTTAGGGTTAGGGTTCAGGCTAGGGTTAGGGTTAGGGGACGGGGACGGTTTAGGGTCCAGGTGAGGGTACGACAACGGTTTAGGGGGAGCGTACGTGTGAGGGCGTGGGTTAGCGTTAGCGTTCGGGTTAGGATTAGGGGACGGGTGAGGGTCAGGCTTCGATAAAGGGTTAGTGTTAGGGTTCGGGCTAGGGTTAGGGTTAGGGCACGGGGACGGTTTAGGGTCCAGGTGAGGGTAGGACAGCGCTTTAGGGGGAGCGTACGTGTGAGGGCGTGGGTTAGCGTTAGCGTACGGTTTAGGATTAGGAGACGGGTGAGGGTCAGGCTTCGGGTAAGGGTTAGGGGTAGGGTTCGGGCTAGGGTTAGGGTTAGGGGACGGGGATGGTTTAGGTTCCAGGTGAGGGTAAGACAACGCTTTAGAGGGAGCGTACATGTGTGGGCGCGGGTTATCGTTAGCGTACGGGTTAGGATTAGGGGACGGGTGAGGGTCAGGCTTCGGGGAAGGTTTAGGGTTAGGGTTCGGGCTAGGGTTAGGGTTAGGGGACGGGGACGGTTTAGGGTCCAGGTGAGGGTACGACAACGCTTTAGGGGGAGCGTACGTGTGAGGGCGTGGGTTAGCGTTAGCGTACGGGTTAGGATTAGGGGACGGGTGAGGGTCAGGCTTCGGGGAAGTGTTAGGGTAAGGGTTCGGGCTAGGGTTAGGGTTAGGGGACGGGGACGGTTTAGGGTCCAGGTGACGGTACGACAACACTTTAGGGGGAGCACACGTGTGAGGGCGCGGGTTAGTGTTAGCGTACGGGTTAGGATTAGGGGACGGGTGAGGGTCAGGCT
This sequence comes from Delphinus delphis, assembly GCF_949987515.2. Classification (NCBI taxonomy): domain Eukaryota; kingdom Metazoa; phylum Chordata; class Mammalia; order Artiodactyla; family Delphinidae; genus Delphinus; species Delphinus delphis. The sequence goes on from NC_082699.1 coordinate 53,846,477, forward strand.
TCGGGGAAGGGTTAGGGTTAGGGTTCAAGCTAGGGTTAGGGTTAGGGGACGGGGACGGTTTAGGGTCCAGGTGAGGGTACGAGAACGCTTTAGGGGGAGCGTACGTATGAGGACGCGGGTTAGCGTTAGCGTACGGGTTAGGATTAGGGGACGGGTGAGGGTCAGGCGTCGGGAAAGGGTTAGGGTTAGGGTTCGGGCTAGGGTTAGGGTTAGGGGACGGGGACGGTTTAGGGTCCAGGTGAGGGTACGACAACGCTTTAGGGGGAGCGTACGTGTGAGGGCGCGGGTTAGCGTTAGCGTACGGGTTAGGATTAGGGGACGGTTGAGGGTCAGGCTTCGGGGAAGGGTTAGGGTTAGGGTTCGGGCTAGGGTTAGGGTTAGGGGACGGGGACGGTTTAGGGTCCAGGTTAGGGTACGAGAACGCTTTAGGGGGAGCGTACGTATGAGGGCGCGGGTTAGCGTTAGCGTACGGGTTAGGATTAGGGGACGGGTGAGGGTCAGGCGTCGGGGAAGGGTTAGGTTTAGGGTTCGGGCTAGGGTTAGGGTTAGGGGACGGGGACGGTTTAGGGTCCAGGTGAGGGTACGACAACGCTTTAGGGGGAGCGTACGTGTGAGGGCACGGGTTAGCGTTAGCGTACGGGTTCGGATTAGGGGACGAGTGAGGGTCAGGCTTCGGGGAAGGGTTAGGGTTAGGGTTCGGGCTAGGGTTAGGGTTAGGGGACGGGGACGGTTTAGGGTCCAGGTGAGGGTACGACAACACTTTAGGGGGAGCGTACATGTGAGGGCGCTGGTTAGCGTTAGCGTACGGGTTAGGATTAGGGGACGGGTGAGGGTCAGGCTTCGGGGAAGGGTTAGGGTTAGGGTTCGGGCTAGGGTTAGGGTTAGGGGACGGGGACGGTTTAGAGTCCAGGTGAGGGTACGACAATGCTTTAGGGGGAGCGTACGTGTGAGGGCGTGGGTTAGCGTTAGCGTACGGGTTAGGATTAGGGGACGGGTGAGGGTCAGGGTTCGATAAAGGGTTAGTGTTAGGGTTCGGGCTAGGGTTAGGGTTAGGGGACGGGGACGGTTTAGGGTCCAGGTGAGGGTAGGACAGCGCTTTAGGGGGAGCGTACGTGTGAGGGCGCGGGTTAGCGTTAGCGTACGGGTTAGGATTAGGAGACGGTTGAGTGTCAGGCTTCGGGGAAGGGTTAGGGTTAGGGTTCGGGCTAGGGTTAGTGTTAGGGGACGGGGACGGTTTAGGGTCCAGGTGAGGGTACGACAACGCTTTATGGGGAGCGTACGTGTGAGGGCGCGGGGTAGCGTTAGCTTACGGGTTAGCATTAGGGGACGGGTGAGGGTCAGGCTTCGGGGAAGCGTAAGGGTTAGGGTTCGGGCTAGGGTTAGGGTTAGGGGACGGGGACGGTTTAGGGTCCAGGTGAGGGTACGACAACGCTTTAGGGGGAGAGTACGTGTAAGGGCGCGGGTTAGCGTTAGCGTACGGGTTAGGATTAGGGGACGGGTGAGGGTCAGGCTTCGGGGAAGTGTTAGGGTTAGGGTTCGGGCTAGGGTTAGGGTTAGGGGACGGGGACGGTTTAGGGTCCAGGTGAGGGTACGACAACGCTTTAGGGGGAGCATACGTGTGAGCGCGCAGGTTAGCATTAACGTACGGGTTAGGATTAGAGGACGGGTGAGGGTCAGGCTTCGGGGAAGCGTTAGGGTTAGGGTTCGGGCTAGGGTTAGGGTTATGGGACGGGGACGGTTTAGGGTTCAGGTGAGTGTACGACAACGCTTTGGGGGAGCGTACGTGTGAGGGCGCGGGTTAGCGTTAGCGTACGGGTTAGGATTAGGAGACGGGTGAGGGTCAGGCTTCGGGTAAGGGTTAGGGGTAGGGTTTGGGCTAGGGTTAGGGTTAGGGGACGGGGACGGTTTAGGGTCCAGGTGAGGGTACGACAACGCTTTAGGGGGAGCGTACGTGTGAGGGCGCGGGTTAGCGTTTGCGTACGTGTTAGGATTAGGGGACGGGTGAGGGTCAGGCTTCGGGGAAGGATTAGGGTTAGGGTTCGGGCTAGGGTTAGGGTTAGGGGACGGGGACGGTTTAGGGTCCAGGTGAGGGTACGACAACGCTTTAGGGGGAGCGTACGTGTGAGGGCGCGGGTTAGCGTTAGCGTACGGGTTAGGATTAGGGGACGGGTGAGGGTCAGGCTTCGGGTAAGGGTTAGGGTTAGGGTTCAGGCTAGGGTTAGGGTTAGGGGACGGGGACGGTTTAGGATCCAGGTGAGTGTACGAGAATGCTTTAGGTGGAGCGTACGTATGAGGGCGCGGGTTAGCGTTAGCGTACTGCTTAGGATTAGGGGACGTGTGAGGGTCAGGCGTCGGGGAAGGGTTAGGGTTAGGGTTCGGGCTAGGGTTAGGGTTAGGGGACAGGGACGGTTTAGGGTCCAGGTGAGGGTACGACAACGCTTTAGGGGGAGCGTACGTGTGAGGGCGCGGGTTAGCGTTAGCGTACGGGTTAGGATTAGGGGACGGGTGAGGGTCAGGCTTCGGGGAAGGGTTAGGGTTAGGGTTCGGGCTAGGGTTAGGGTTAGGGGACGGGGACGGTTTAGGGTCCAGGTGAGGGTACGACAACACTTTAGGGGGAGCGTACGTGTGAGGGCGCGGGTTAGCGTTAGCGTACGGTTTAGGATTAGGGGACGGGTGAGGGTCAGGCTTCGGGGAAGGGTTAGGGTTAGGGTTCGGGCTAGGGTTAGGGTTAGGGGACGGGGACGGTTTAGGGTCCAGGTGAGGGTACGAGAACGCTTTAGGTGGAGCGTACGTATGAGGGCGCGGGTTAGCGTTAGCGTACGGGTTAGGATTAGGGGACGGGTGAGGGTCAGGCGTCGGGGAAGGGTTAGGTTTAGGGTTCGGGCTAGGGTTAGGGTTAGGGGACGGGGACGGTTTAGGGTCCAGGTGAGGGTACGACAACGCTTTAGGGGGAGCGTACGTGTGAGGGCACGGGTTAGCGTTAGCGTACGGGTTCGGATTAGGGGACTAGTGAGGGTCAGGCTTCGGGGAAGGGTTAGGGTTCGGGCTAGGGTTAGGGTTAGGGGACGGTGTCCGTTTAGGGTCCAGGTGAGGGTACGACAACGCTTTAGGGGGAGCGTACGTGTGAGCGCGCAGGTTAGCATTAACGTACGGGTTAGGATTAGAGGACGGGTGAGGGTCAGGCTTCGGGGAAGCGTTAGGGTTAGGGTTCGGGCTAGGGTTAGGGTTAGGGGACGGGGACGGTTTAGGGTCCAGGTGAGGGTACGAGAACGCTTTAGGGGGAGCGTACGTGTGAGGGCGCGGGATAGCGTTAGCGTATGGGTTAGGATTAGGGGACGGGTGAGGGTCAGGCTTCGGGGAAGGGTTAGGGTTAGGGTTCGGGCTAGGGTTAGGGTTAGGGGATGGGGACGGTTTAGGGTCCAGGTGAGGGTACGACAACGCTTTAGGGGGAGCGTACGTGTGAGGTCGCGGGTTGGCGTTAGCGTACAGGTTAGGATTAGGGGACGGGTGAGGGTCAGGTTTCGGGGAAGGGTTGGGGTTAGGGTTCGGCCTGGGTTAGGGTTAGGGGATGGGGATGGTTTAGGGTCCAGGTGAGGGTAAGACAATGCTTTAGGGGGAGCGTACGTGTGAGGATGCGGGTTAGCGTTACCGTACGGGTTAGGATTAGGGGACGGGTGAGGGTCAGGATTCGGGGAAGGGTTAGGGTTAG